>NW_028261383.1:83171917-83771917 GCF_051295495.1 Thamnophis sirtalis
ATTTCATACCCCAATCTTCACTCAGCAATTTGTCCCATCCCCAATGGCACAGATATACCAGTACCCAAGCCCTCTGGAAGAGATACCTAGCTCCGATGAAGGTGAAGTCATACCTGAACCAGATGATGAATCAAGTTCTGACTTTGAAGATGATACAAGACCAAAATTGTTTTCTCAGGAGGAGATGAATGATTTGGTAAGAGACTTGAATCTTGGATCAAGGCTGAAAAGCAGGAATTTATTGTTGCCAGGAATGCCATCTTCATGGTTCAGATATCGTGAAAAGGAGTTTGTTCCTTACTTCGCCCAGGAGGACAAGTTGGTTTATAAGTTGGTTGGTTTATTGCATCGATGTCGAAGGTCTGATGGGTCAATTTAAAATCCAACATGATTCAGAGCAATGGCGTCTTTTTATAGATTCTTCAAAAAGAAGTCTCAAAGCAGTTTTACTCCACAATGGTTTTTACGTTTCCATACCTGTAGATCATTCTGTACACTTGAAGGAAACCTAGGAGAACTTGGAATTGGTTCTACATAAACTTAAATATGAAGACCATAGTTGGCAAGTGTGTGGGGACTTGAAGGTCTTGTGCATGCTGCTCGGGCCACAGCTGGGTATACCAAATACCCTTGTTTTCTGTGTCTATGGGACAGTCGAGACCGACAGAATCACTGGACCAAGAAAAGTTGGCATCCAAGGGTGCTAACAGTCAGTGAAAAAAATGACCTCTGAGAAACTTTGGTACCTTCTCATAAAGTTCTTCTACCACCTCTCCACATAAAATTGGGATTGATGAATCAATTTGTAAAATCACTTCCAAGAGATGGAGAATGCTTCAAATACTTGGTCATCAAGTTTCCATGGCTGTCAGAGGCAAAATTGAAGGAAGGTGTGTTTGTCGGATCAGACATTAGAAGGCTTATAGTTGATCAAGAGTTTGTCAATACCATGACAGATCCTCAAAAAGAAGGGTGGATTGCATTTAAAGAAGTCGTACAGAAACTTTTAGGCACTAACAAAGATCCTCACTACAAAAAGATCGTCGGAAGAATGCTGAAAGCATTTCAAGCTTTAGGTTGCCTGATGAGTTTGAAAGTGCATTTCCTCCAGTCCCACCTTGACTACTTTTCTGAAATTTTGGGAGCTGTGAGTGAGGAACAAGGTGAACGATTCCACCAAGACATTAAAGAGATGGAAAAGAGATACCAGGGAAAACGGAGCATTACGATGATGGCAGACTACTGTTGGATGCTTCAGAGAGACATTCCAGATGCTACTCACAAGCGTAAATGCACCAAGAGGAGCCTCACAAGGAAGAAGAATCGAGTTTAGTGTGTGTAGGTGAGCTCATTTCAGTTCAAAAAAGGATTTTCATGAAAATATTGTAATAAAACTTTAATTTTATGTCTATTTCCATTTATTTTGAGGTATTGCCTTATTTAACATAGTTACCTAAATTGTCAGGAAACGTGATGTCCTATGACAAAATGGACGTCATTTTCGGATTCAGCGCACCAAAAAACATAAAGATTACATGGAATAACCAAAACAGCTCTCGAAAATTTTTTTTTGCAGACCTGTGCATTATTATTCTGCATTGTTCCTTAGTACAACTCATTTAGTACACAGTTGGTGACTTGTAATAAATAGTATCTTCAACTGAGACTATGAAAAGAAAAAAAAGCTTTGTTTTTCTCCATTGTAGGATGAAAGTTGCCGTGAATATTGGCCTTATTTCATTAAAGGGTGGGGTTTCTGCACCAGAGAGCTTAACCCAGTTCGTGATACTTCAGGCAAACAACACAGCAATAAGTGCATGATGTGCCTACAGCAGTTGTGAGTAGATGATAATGTGATTGGTTTTCAATTACATTGGATTACTGTCTGCTGAAAAGTTAAAAAAATGTTTTATACTTTTTTGTGCAGCAAAAATGGAGGTAAGATGAATTCTCTTGAACAGAGACAGCAACAATATGGAAACAATGAGGTGAGATCACATTTTACCCAAGTTTCTCTATCACCATTATCATTCTGCACCACACCACACCAGACCTCCCAGACATATTCTAGCATGCTAAACACCATCAAGAGTTTGCTGTGCCTTGCACACATTCAAAGATTTTTAGTACACTGCCATATATAAATAAGACTATACCACTTCAGGGGGAAAGAGTGCAGGAAAGAAATAAGAAATAATAAACCAAAGAAATTAAAACCATTAAAAATAAAATGAAAAGAAGCATAACTAAAGCTGGCTTACATCCACACCAATCATTACACTTCTCCATACTTTTCTATCTATGCAGCCCATGCTTAGTTCACGTTGTGTTGTTGCGCAGGAAACATCTGGTTTGAGCTTTTCCTGCCATGCATAAAGGCCCATTTCACTTCCCAAATTTTGCCCAGTGTCACCTCTTGTATCCTTTAATTAATCTTTTGCCACACATCTTTTTTGCATTCACTCTTGCTACTTTTCACTTTGTACAAGGGAAAATAAGGGCATTCTCCCAATCAGAGATATCATCTTCATGCAAACCCTTTATCACTTGTCAACATTCTCACATTTTTCTGATCTTCTTTTCATCCATTTTTTTCCCATGGACACTAACATATATAGCGTTCATTTTAATTAAATTCTTTGACATCAATATCATCCCCATATCAATCTCTAAAATACTTCAGTTCCAATTTATTTCATCTCTCTCATTCTTAATTGTCTTGTAGGTTCCTTCTTTAAATTTTCTTTCACCTTTCATGAAAATGCCTCTGAATTTCCACTGCCTATTATAATGTGAAATTACTTGTTCTTTTTGATTACATTATTTGCAACTACCATATCTTTTTCTAAACAACACATATTTTGTTCCCATTTTAAGGAGCAATTATTTTCATGCATTCATCTTTCTCACCCAGAGCCTTTTTAGAAGTTCTCTAAGGAGAACTCCATACCTTCTATGGCTGTCTGTAAGATAATTCTTTTTACTCTGAAATAGCTTCTATATCTAGCGTTCCCTCATCAGTTAGTTTGGGACAGGGAACATTTTGACCAACAGACCAATATATCAATAGACCAATATCAATAGGTGCAATCAAAGGCCAGTTTACTCCAAACATGTTCTCTAAAGGCGAGGATCCCTAATCTGCTGACTGTCTTGCAAGCCAATGTTTTATTGTCTTAATCTAACAACCAGGAGGCATATACAGCATACTAACACATACAGTACAGGTAGTCGTCAATTTGCAGTAATTCAGTTAGCGACCGTTCAAAATTACAACGGCACTGAAAAAAGTGACACGACTTTTTCAGTTATGATCTTTGAAGCATCCCCATAATCATGTGATCAAAATTCAGATGCTTGGCAACAGGTCCATACTTATGACTGTTGCTGTGCCCCAAGGTCATGGTAATCACCTTTTGCAATCAAAGTTAATCAAAGTTGCTAATTTGTCAACTGCACTGATTCACTTAACAATTGTGGCAAGGAAGATCATAAAATAGGGCAAAACTCACTTAACAAATGACTCACTTAACAACAGAAATTTTGGGCTCAGTCCTCATAAGTCGAGGACTACCTGTATTTGTCTGGTATTAAAAATATGCTTGCCCTGTTTAAGGTATAAAAAATCTCATTCATTAAATTACACGCAGACTGAATTATCCTTCTCCTTAATAGCAGGTACTATGTGGGTTTACCGGGGAAGTTTAGGTTAAATAAATTCAATCCCTTTTTTAAATCTGCATCTTTGTTTGATAATTTATAATATCTGTTAATATTCAACATGAAAAAATATATGACATTTACACTGTATTTTCATTTCTATCTTCTGCCTAAAACAACAAGTATATAATGATTTGTCACGGCACATGAAGATCATACTGGGGGCCTTATTGCATTTATTTTGCAACACTTATCTTTTCATTAGCAATTGAAGCAGAGGTGCAGATTCTCTGAATTATCCTCATGATATTGTCTACCTGCTGCTGTGATTAGGGAAAATTGGACTGTATTTCAAGCTTGCTGAAATAAATTTTATTAACTGGAGCAATGGCACACTCTGAATACCCTCGCAAAAGAATGATAATTGGACGCAATATCAAGACAACACCAAATGATGCTTTTAATGACCCCAAGGAAGGTTCTCAGTGATTGGTGACATGGTTGACCTTACAATATACAAAGCACATCAGTGATGCATTTGCATAGTAGTTTCTAAGAATCAGTACAAATCATTTGATATCCTTTCTTTCCAGAAGATTGATAATTGCTATGAATATCGGTCACTGATCGGCCCAAACGGAGAACTCATGTGCACACGTGAGAGTGATCCGGTACGTGATGATTCTGGCCAGACTCACAGCAACAAGTGCATCATGTGTGCAGAGCAATTGTAAGTGCTTTAACTAAATAATGATGTTTGTACATAGAAGAAGAGTACATCCAAAAATGATATAATCAAGTCTGTGAAGAATGGCAGTTTAGTAATGCTATTGCCTTTAGATTTCAGCCTAAAGATGATTAGAAGCTGCATTCCAGGCACATATAGTCCCAGGATGGACTGTGACAAGAGTCATTAATTCGTTAACTTCAATGTCCATTCATTGCTTATAAAAACCTCTGCCTGAAGTGATCCACTTTGGCCAGATAATAGAACTCAGACCATGACATTCCTAGAGACTTTTCCAAAGCAGTCCTATTAATCAGTATATGTGGTGTTCTGGGGGAGAGTAATAATAATAATAATGTTTGCAAAGAATTAATGATTTTAATGGGCTGTTCAAGCTGGATAACCTGGCAGAACCTTCTTACTATGATCCTCTCTGTGAAATTCCCCTTCCTTACTGAATCTTAACTCTACCCATTCCATAAGACGTTAACTTTTCTCTGCCTCTTCTTATCCAACATAACAAATACTTGAGATAGGTTGGGATATTGTGGCTTGACTCAAGTCATCCAGTCACTTTCTCAGCTGAGATAGGATCTCAACAATAGATTTTTTTTTAAACCAAACAAACCCTAGATTTATTCCATTTAGCTCATTCTTTGTTCTGCTAAACTGCTTCAGCAAGCCAAGCCACAATCCTGAAAAAAAAACAACCCTACAATTAAGTTACAAGCAAATGTCCCAATTGTGTTTTCATTAGCATTTGTTCACATCAACTTTTGGGTATAGGTGTGGTCTTGCCTTTCTTTTTGTTTCCATTTTTGTATATTGCTTTGGTGTGTTTTTTATCAGTGACGTGCAGTCAGGTGAGGTAGGAGAGGCACAGCCTCACCACTCCCATCATGAAAAGAAAAAAAAATGTAAAAGGAAAAAGGCGAGAGCTGAGGTCAGGCTGAACTATTTGCTGCCTCACCATGGATGACTCTGCTTAACTGTTTAAAAAAACCTCTAAAAAAGCACCCTCTACTATGAGGCAGGAGAACGGTGTGCCTCATCTAGTCTGACTTTAGGCATTTTATGATTACTCGAGCAAGAGTTAAGTAAGGGTTAAAAGCCTAAAAATTCCTGACGTAGGTGAGGCACGCCATTCTCCTTCCCCATAGTAGAGGGCGCTCGTTTGGGTGGGGCGTCTTCAGAGGACCCGAGGCAAGAGCAGAATTGAAATCCTCTCTGAAACAGCTGTGTGGAATGGAGGGAGGGGGAGGAATTCAAACTTCATTCTCCTGGTGCAAGTCTTTGGGCAAAGGCTGGAGGGAAGGACCCTGGCTCACTTGTGCTCTCCCTCCCCAAGGGTAGTTTGATTGCAGGCAGAGCCATGTTGCCTTTTCAAACCTGTAATCAGTGAAGCTGGGCTGGATCCTTCCGGGGCTGGGGGAAAGTATGTGTGCTCCAGTATGGCTCTTTGACTGGCTTCCTGCCTCCTCCTGTGGTTTCCCCACTGGTGCTCTCCCTCCAATCCAACTTTGTGTGTGTGTGTGTGTGTGTGTGTTTGAGAGAGAGTGAGTGTGAGAGAGAAGGGGGTAGGAGAGATAGTCCAATCCAACTTCTGTGTGTGTGTGTGTGTGTGTTTGAGAGGGGGAGGAGGGAAGGAGAGAGGGAGGAAGGAGGGGAAGGGAGAAGAAAAAGAAAAAGAAAGAAGGAAACTTCTTTTGCAAAGGAAAAAAATGCTGTTGCTTTAAATCAAAACTGAGCATGCCTGCTGTGGAGTTCTGGGAGTTGAAGTCCACAAGTCTAAAAAAATTTGTGTCAGTGCCTCACCAGCCACAAACCTCACCGCATGTCACTGGTTTTTATCCTGCTCTTCTACTAAACATTTTGAGTTCTAACAAGCATTGGGACTATGAAAACCAATTCCTGTTCTTCTATGCTCTGTGTCTTCTAGCAAAAAAGAAGCAAGACAAGGCAAGCTTTTTAGTGGAACTGGAAAAGTACAACCAAGCCCATATTCAAATGGGAATAGAGCTACTCAAGGGGATTATACGCAAGGAAACCTAAATGAGGTGAGGGGAAATGTTACTCACACTTCTACCTGGCCATTACCTCCACAACTGTTAAAACAGTTTCTTTTTCTCATTTTGTTTTGCTTCCAATGATTTGTTTGTTCATAGCATTTGTGATGCTATGGCAGCACAAATATTACATCATAACAATCATAGCCTCAAAAGTCTTTTCTGATTAAGAAGGCTCCATATTTTCAAAGGAAAACAGAAGCATCATATCAAAAATTGTCTTTTGCAGCGGTGCAGGATTGGTAGTCTGGGATCATGGGGCAGGTAGTAGTATTCAAATTATTTTAGAAGACCAACCAAAGTATGTATACATTATGATATGCTGGGAGATATCATAACAAAGAAAATTCAGAATTCAGTTGCAAGAAATAGAAATATAATATGGTGAAGACTCACATATGGGAAGAGAAAATAGATGGTATGTAAGATAAAGTAAGGGACATGGTGGCTCAGTGGCTAAGGCGCTGAGCTTGTTGATCAGAAGGTTGACAGTTCAGCAGTTCGAATCCCTAGCTTTATGTAGTGGAGTGAGCTCCCGTTACTTGTCCCAGCTTCTGCCAACCTAGCAGTTCAAAAGCACACAAAAAGGCAAGTAGAAAAACTTTGGTGGGAAGGTAACAGCGTTCCATGTACCTTCGGCGTTTAGTCACATGACCACAGAGACGTCACTGGACAGCACTAGCTCTTCGGCTTAGGAATGGAGATCAGCACCGCCCCTAGAGCTAGAAACAACTAGCACACATGTGCAGGGGAACCTTTATCTTTACCTTAAGATATAGTTTTATTTATTTTAAAATAAAAAATATAGTTACATCTGGAAATAGACGAACAGACCAGTGGTGGGATTCAATTTTTTTTACTACCAGTTCTGTGGGCATGTTAGGGGAAGGATACTGTAAAATTTCCATTCCCTCCTCACTCCTGGGGGAAGGATATTGCAAAATCCCCATTCCCTTCCAATCAGCTGGGACTCGGGAGGCAGAGAGTAGATGGGGGCGGGGCCAGTCAGAGGTGGTATTTACCGGTTCTCCAGAATTGGTCAGAACCTGCTGAATACCACCTCTGGAATGGACACTTCCTATTCTTCTGTGTGAGTCTTGCAGGGCAGAATCTGACTTCTCTTGACATGTAATTAAAAGATGGAGAATCGCAGAAATTGCAAAGAAAAGTGAAAGAAGGACAGAATTCACGTCAGAATTTTACCAACATTCTCTTTTTCAAGGCATTCTATAGCAAATTCTATTTCTTCCAATTTAATGAGAACAGGTAGCAGTAATACTGGAGATTTATCTTGCTAGTATTAAACAGAAGTCCTGGCAATTCCCAGAAATATAAGAAGTAAATGTGTCAAAATTATGACCAAATAATTTGTCTGAACATGAGAGCCAGTCAAATGACATACAAATCCAGACATAATGACTGTTGCTCAATTCCAGTTCTTAATTATGTTGGTATAAAATAATGAATTCTTATGTTCAACATCCACAACAGAGTAGCTCCCCAAGATGTTGGAATCAAAATTTCCAGAATTTTCTGACAATGCTGCATAGCTGGTAGCCACCAAGTGGGAAAAGCTGGTAATAACAAACTCTTTGGGAGGGAGAATTAAATTATCTTCGTCTCTATGGAATCCTAGCTCCAATAGTGTGAAAAATAAAAATGAATTTGAATTTCGTTACTTCAAAGTAGTTTTCTTAAATGTCTTTATCAAATACAGAAATAAGCCTGGTCACCCAAGGGGATGCAAAGGGGGGCAAGTAACTTCAAAGGCAATTGATGTTATCCTGTAATGATGCAAATTATGTAATTTTACTGGAGATTTATTGCAAATGATCAAGACTTTTGCAGAAGGTTCTTATCTGTTTTGGTCTTAGAGATTTGCTGCAGCAATTGAGATTTTTGTTTCTTTGTCTATTAACTTTACAGTCAGCTTCTGAGAGGTGAAATATTTAAACTACAAGCTGGTTTTTCAACTCCTTTCATTGTCATCTTGAGATAACTGCAGTAAATGTAGTTTTTAAAAGGAAGTATTTGGTTTACAAATTCCATTCTGTTTATGGAAAAAGGGTCCTGTGATGTAAAGATGACCAGCAGGCAGCCAGAGAAGATTTTTGTGAATTTTGTGCTGGATGTTGCTAGTTATTTATCTGCCTACACTATTAAATTTAATAATGGAAGTTGTCCAGTTTTCCTTTTTGCTGTGCTGATCAGTGGTGGGATTCAATTTTTTTTACTAACAGTTCAGTGGGTGTGGCTTGGTGGGTGTGGCTTGGTGCGTGTGGCTTGGTGGGTGTAGCAAAGGAAGAATACACTCCAGGGGAAGGTTACTGCAAAATCCCCATTCCCTTCCGATCAGCTGGGACTCAGGAGGCAGAGAATAGATGGGGATGGGGTCAGAGGTGGGATCTACCACCTCTGAACTACTCAAAATTTCTGCTATCGGTTCTCCAGAACTGGTCAGAACCTGATGAATACCATCTCTGTTGTGGATACTAAGCAACACATACATCCTGTGATTTACCTGAAGGTTCATCAGAGCTCGGGTGTGAAATTGCAAAGAGGTGTAATGAGATGTTGGGAGATGAAGTCTCAAATAATAGCTCCAGCATCCTGTATTTGTATGTCATTCCTATTATGCTGAGTTTTGACACAAACTATTTTTGCCTCAGGCTGAGAGCAACTTGATGATGCTAGGATATTGAACAGGATCTTCATTGTTGAAAGAAGATGACAGAGTTAAAACAAATGTATTATTTACGATGACTCTTTCTTTGGAGCAGTGTTGGTAGTTATACAGGTAGTCCTAGACTTCCAGCAGTTCAGTTAGTGACCATTCAAAGTTACAACAGCACTGAAAAAAATGACTTATGACTGTTTTTCATAGTTACAACCTTTGCAGCATTCCCATGATCAAGTGATCAAAATTCAGAAGATTGGCAACCGGTTCATACTTATGACTTTTGCTGTATCTCAAGGTCATGTGATCTCCTTTTGTGACCTTCTGACAAGCAAAATTAGAATAGAATAGAGTAGAGTAGAATAGAGTAGAATAGAATAGAATAGAATAGAATAGAATAGAATTCTTTATTGGTCACGCGTGATTGGACACACAAGGAATTTGTCTTTGGTGCATAAGCTCTCAGTGTATATAAAGAAAAATAAAATAGAATACATTGATCAAGAATAAAAGATATAACACTTAGTGATAGTCATAGGATACTAATAAACAATCAAATTATACTAGGAAACAAATAAAACAATATAAGTTATAAAGATACAAGCAACATGGTTATAGTCATAAGTGGGAAGAGATAGGTACTAGGAAGGAAGAAAATAATGGTAATACAGTCTAAGTAATATGACAGCATTGTGGGAATTAGTTATTTGGCATAATGATGGCATTCAGGAAAAAACTGTTCTTGTGCCTAGTTCTTCTGGTGTGCAGTGCTCAATAGTGTCGTTTTGAGGATAGAAGTTGAAATTTATGTCCAGGATATGAGGGGTCTGTAGTTATTTTCACAGCCCTCTTTTTGACTCCCTCAATTGTGGTCGTAAGTCGAGGACTACCTGTATTAGCAAAGTGGATGCTTCTCCTGCCTTTGATCAATGTGTATCCATTGTTACATCCATCAGTTGATAAAATCTAACTTTACGGGTGATATCCATATGCATACTTGCTGGTAAAACAATCCTATCAAGCTCAGGAAACTGAGTTAACATAATCATGATTAGAAGCTCAGATAAGAATGCAATGCATATCTTCCAAATGATATCCAAGGGCAAATTTGTGCATTTCATCCATTATTTCTAGAGGAAGCCCAAAAATCAAATAAGGGATTAGTTGTGGAAATATGATTATTATTAATGCATCATGTATCTTAAATACACATTTTTCTTGTGTATTTATTAGATGTATATAAGAATTATCAGCGGTATTCTCAGTTTCAGTTTCTAACTTTATAGATTGGAAAATTAATAGATCAGAGCTCTATCAAACAGCACTATCAATCAAATATTGTGCCTCTCTTTTGAAAAGAAGGAAGAAAAATTTAACTTTTGCACTTCTTGTTTCTGCTGGTAGTTCTGGTTGTATAAAATAATTGCATATTATATCTCTTGCACATTTTCCCCTTAGGGATTAGCCACACACAAAAAGCAAGGAGCAGAGAATGAGTAAACAACAATCTCTTTCTCATCTATCTCAGCAACTAGCAATCATGCTGCTTTTGATACTGAAGATAGGCATAAAGACTAACAAGCTTTGATCACAGACTACATGAACAGGACTTGTTTCCCTTTGAAGCTCTTTAAAGTGGCACCCACGGCTAAATGTTGTAGTAGCCCAGTAACGGTGAACCTTTTGGGGTCGGCATGTCAAAATTTCAGAAAATGTCTAATTTGACTCTGCTGGCATGTCAACCCCCCCCTTTCATCCTCAATGAAGAGAAACAATTTTTTACATATTCATTTATTTATTTTAAAAAAAGTATAGTCCAATCAAGTGTGTGACACCACCCCCACTTTCCAGGATCCACCATTCACTACTTATCTTCAGGGAGCTGTTTTCTTTCTGTTGACAGATCCTTGAGGCCAGTTCTGGAACTAGCAATAGCAATAGCAGTTAGACTTATATAGTGCTTCATAGGGCTTTCAGCCCTCTCTAAGCGGTTTACAGAGTCAGCATATTGCCTCCAACAACAATCCGGGTCCTCATTTTACTCACCTCGGAAGGATGGAAGGCTGAGTCAACCCTTTAGAATAGAACTCTTTAGAATAGAATAGAATGAACTGGAAAGGACCTTTGAGGTCTTCTAACCTAACCCCCTGCTGAAGCAGGAGAACCTATACATTTCAGATAAGTGACTGTCTAGACTCTTCTTAAAAACATCAACTTGAGGCCTTTGTTCCGGAATGCTCTCCTGCCACTTATGCAGCCTCCAAAAATTGTGCAAAAGCATTGCCTTATTTGTGTGAGATATTTGGAGGCTCTGAATGCCATACACTCCATGTAGTCCCCCAAAAATCATGAGAGGAAGGATGTGCTTTGAAGATTAGAAGCTGCCAGTGTTGGTGGGCAGGCATATCACCTTTGACAACTTATGTCATAGATTCACCATTGCTGTACTAGCCATTTCAGCGATTTATGCCATGTGTACTAGGTAACAAAGTACTTTATTTCTCTGATCTGAATTTGCAATAATGTAATTTCATTAGGTGAAATTATATTAGACCATAGGTACTTTAAAAGTGAAGGAGGATTACCATCAGAGAGCCAACAGTTCTAGGAACATATGTGCTTGGTGTAAGAAGCAGTTGGTGAGATGGCATACTCTGAATCACATTTGACTCCAGATAATCTCAAAGAAGCTTTTTTTTCAAAAGGCAACTGGACTTCCTTGGCTTTTCCTTTGAAAACATTTCACTTGTTTCCCTAAAAACTGCTTCAGTTCTAACTGACTGGTGAGGAATGGAAGGATTTATATTCTTTACAGTTGCCTGGTTTTTAGCATTCTGAGAGTCATTGAGTCCATTTGAGGGTTTATCTGTATCCTCAGAGTCACCTGAATCAGAGTACAAATGGATGTGGAACCTTCTTGGGATGCTGAAAGGGCTCCACTGTAAGCAGGAGATAGGTGGTGTTGTATTGCTTTCCGTCCAGAATGTCAACTTTGCTGTCTTCAGAAGAGTGACTCTGGTCTTTCAGATGCAGATGGACTGCTGAATCCTGTCCTGATGAGTTTGTCTCCTATTTGGGCTGTGCCATGTGTTTGTGAAGTAGTTGTTTTGTTTCCCCAATATACAAGTCTGCACATGTCTCACTGCATTGCATTGGCCATACAACATTGTTCAGTTTGTGCCCAGGTGTTTCGTCCTTGGGGTGGATAAGCTTCTGCCTTAATGTGTTCCTGGTTTAAATTGTGAACATATATTGTATAGGGTGAGTATCCTCCCAAGCTTTTCAGATATTCCTGCAAGATATGGAATGACAACATTGTTCTGTTTGTCTTCTTTGTCTGATATGGAGGAGCTCCTGCTGGATCTTTTTGTGGACAAATCTAACAGGAGCTCCTTCATAACAGACAAAGAAGAGGACAACAAACAAATTTCTTCATATTGTGCATAATTTAGTGGAATGTTATTACATTTCCTTCAACTTGTTTTTTTTAAACTAGTGAACTCCCAAACTTGATATTTTTGCCTAATATATCAGTTACTTCCAATACTAAATCATTTTTGTTATTTTTTTTACTACTCCAACTCTATTATGCCTTTTCAGAGGTACTATAAGTCTTCTTTCCAAATGTCATACCTATGTATTTTGAAATACTTAAATCATAGGGCATTCAATAGTTCATAGGCAGAATAATTTTCATTTCAGGATGCAATGTTGCATGTCAACAAATTATTGCTTTCTTTCTGATGACTTTGTTTTTTAAGGAGCCTTGCTCCTTCCTTCCACAATAAGCCTTATATAAATCATATTGTCAATTTAGACAGGTAACCTGTATTAAAATGTTAAAGCAGACGACATTTAGAATCAGTTTAGAATGTGGCCTCCTACCCACATGGTTCAGTAATTTTGGTAGATTTGATTGTGATCTAGTAATCTTTATATTCAACATCTCATTCCATTAACTATATTAGGATGAGAACCTCATCCATTTTTATTTTCTTTTTTTGCTTATTCTTCCCCTTTTTTGACTTTATTCTTTGTTTTTGTTTCTCACCAAGCTCTTTCCTAAGACTGTAGATTGCTCTAGAGTCTAGGCATTTCTCAAGGATTTCATCACAACTGCAACATTAATATGATATATTTGTACCACCCAGAAGTTTCTACCCCTATTTAGAATATACTTATAAATACTGGTTATGAAAAACAGGTACTTGCATATGTAAAATCAACATACATTGGCTACCCACTCTATTAGTTGATTACTTTAATAAATTTAAAACTGGTGAGTCATAGTCAAAATTAAAACATTTCAAACATATTAATGATCTCTTTCCATGGTTGTTGATGACTATGGTGGGAATGGCCCAGCTGGGAACAACCGCCTACAGCCGTGATGTTGAACCTATGGCACGCTTGCCAGAAATGGCATGCAGAGCCATCTCTCTGGGCACTCCAGGTATCGCCCGTTGCTCTTCCAGGTTCTGACATGCACATGCACCCTAGCTAGCTGGTCTTCAGGTGTGCGGGACTGCTGGAAATCAAAAGAGCAACTCCCTGATGTGCATTTGCACACTGGGATCTGAGCTTCTGATTTCCAGCACATGCACCAGCCAACTGGTCTTCATGTGTGCATGTGCACCAGAAACTAGAAACCATGACTGACGTGCATGCGTATGCCGTAAACTGGAAGTGCAGCTTCCTGGCGGGTGCATGCACTCTGGGGAGCTGTCTTCCAGTTTCTGGCGCTCTTGCGCATGCGCACCAGGCAGCTACTCATCTTGTTTCTGGTGCACTCCCTGCTCACACGTTCTGGTTTCACCACTCGGTGCCAAAAAGATTCGCCAACACCGGCCTATGGACTCTTATCCAGCTATCTGGCAGTCCATGTGAGATTTCAAGCAACTTGTAGACTAAGGACTGGATGATTAAATGGATACATTCTGAGCCAAGAACACATAATCTATAACTTTAAAAAGTTTCAAGGACTAACTTTCCAAAGTCTATATAAAAAAATGAATTTTACATAAAAGAGTTGGAGGATACATGTGTTGCTGCTTAAAATTCTGAACTTTTGAATATTGCAATTTCACCATCAATAAAATAACAAAATACATCTAAGGTCATCTGTCTCAAAGAGATAATCTCATCTTGTCTCTCAAGGCTTCCATTCGTCCACAAGCAAATAATATACTTCTTTATTGACAGAGAAATTGTGATCAGCGTGATGGTGTGACTCAATCAAATATGGGATATAACTCCTGCACAGGAGAGAAGATTGCAGATGGTGATTACAGAACAACTACCAATTGTGGAGGGTGAGTATGCTAAGTAGGCAAAGAACTGTGTAAGAGTAGTTGCAAAGGAGAAAACATAAAGAATGGTCAGTTTTCTATCAACCTGGCTTCTGACAATGTGGACCTATGTGATCGTTCATGAAAGCGCCTGGCATAATGAAATATTTCATGAGACAATCAAGGACACTGCTTATGGATTTAATTATTAGGCTTTTATACTCATACTGTTGTTTTCAAAATTATTGCAATAGATCATATAAAACAAATGTGAAAGGTAAAAAACCAAAATCAAGTTAAATGCAAATATATCATAATATAAATATGTGCAGGTGGTGACAATTTATTCTCAAAGCCCTCCAGAAAATATTTGCCTGTTATAGTTGGTTGCATAATCAGCAAGATATTTAAACTGGATTTGACATTTTTATTTTTAAATGTTTCTTGGTGTTAAAGGCATCACCACAAGATGTAAAAGTAAAGCTGGCTTTTGTAGCTGACCAATGACGATTTTGTCAATGCCAGTGGTGTTCAAATGGTGCTCCACTCGTTTTGGGATCACATCTAAGACACTTATCACTTATTTTCTATCATTTTGTGTTCCTTCCAGTTGATGTTTGCAGGCAAACCATATTTCTTGAGATCTTCCAATGTACCATTGTTACTATTTTTTCATGCCATTGTTTCTATGAGAAAATTCAGTCTATCAGAACTTCTTGTAGCATCTATCTGGGTGGTCTACTGTTTCTTCAGCTTATTTGCAGAATTGGTGTTTGATGTTTGTTGCTGTTTTCTCAATTCTGGTTTTGTATATACTTGTTCTTAATATTTGGTTTTGTGCAGCTAGAGTTAGCCCCTCTGTCTCTTTCTTCATCTTTCCTGATTTTAGCCATTGTCAAATCCTGTTGTTTCCCATTTTTATTATGCAGCTCAAGGCTGAATGCACAATGCTCCTTTCTGTTATCCCCCTTCCCCAAATAATATAACTTCCAGAAGGCCAACAATGAGGTTAACAGCTTAATTTCCAGCAGGAGGTAGTTCATAATTTGATGGCTGGAACAAAAACACCCATTTCAATTACCTGTCTCTCTTCATCTTAAACATTAAAGTTCTTGATGGAATAACCACATTTCTATTGGAGAAGGCAGTTCCGAATATGCCTCAATCCCATGCTCTCTGTAGACCAATACCAGCAGTTTGAATCATAACCAGAAAATTTATTGTCCACCAATACAAGGATGATAAAATGGGTCTTATATAAAAGTCATGCCTTTAATTTGGTAACATATAGGTTACTGCATTTTGTATCCATTGGAGCTTCCAAGGGAGGCTTCAACCCCTTGTAAAGAACATTGCAGTATGTTCTTTAGATAATGATCAGATAATGATAGCAATAGCACTTAGGTTTATATACAGCTCCATAAGACTTTGCAGCCCTTTCTAAGCAGTTTACAGAGTCAGCATATTGCCCCCAACAATCTGGAAGGCATGAAAGGCTGAGTCAACCTTGGGCTCCTCAGGATCAAATTCCAGACTGTGGGCAGTTAGTCTGCAATACTGTGCCACCCTCTCCCATTGATTAGTTCTCTCCTCTCAGGCAGGAATAGAATCAATGAAGCACAGGACTCCAAGACCCAACCCTTGCAGGTGATCTTGGATTAATCAGTTTCCCTTCTCAGGTTATAAAGTACAAGCTACGAAACCTTGGAAGCCATCTGGTAGACCAGACCAAGGAATCAACTCCTTAGGAAGGTTAAAAGTATTTTACTAGTTTTATTGGGATTGGCTCTAAAAACATAATCTTGCAAGTCTGGTTATGCTATAGTTCCATGATAGCAAACCTATGGTACACGAGGCATTGCCCTGTCAGCTGGCCACTGTGCATGTGCACACTGGTCAGCTGACTTCGGCCTTCTTTTGAGGCTGTTTTTTGCCTTCCGAGACTTCCCTGAAACCTCCAGAATATGAAAAACTGGTCCTATGGGCAAACCAGAAATTCAGGAACCGACTTCTGGTTTGCTCGTAGGGACGGTTTTTGCCCTCTGGAGCCTTCAGAGGGCAAAAAACGGATCTAATGAGAACCGGGAAGTTCGGAAATGGTGACTTCTGGTTTGTCTGTAGGGCTGATTTTCGACCTCCGGAGCCTTCCAGGAGGCTTCCCTGAAAGCTGTGGGGGGCAAAACCCACCACTATGAGCAAATTGTAGGTGACTTCCGGTTTGTCTGTAGGTCTGTTTTTGCATTCCGGAGCCTTCAGCCTCCTGAAGGCTCCGGAGATTGAAAATCAGCTCTACGGACAAACCAGAAGTCACCATCCGGGAACTTACAGGTTCCCTGTAGGTCTGTTTTTCACCCTCTGGAAGCTTTAGGGAAGCTCCTGAGGCTTTCGGAGGGTGTCCGGGGGGAGGCAGGGGAAGCTGCTTTTACCCTTCCCAGACTCCTAGAAAGCCTCTGGAGCCTGGGCAGGTGAAAAAATTGTGGCAAAAGCAAGGGGGGTGTCACACACATAGCATTATGGATGTGGCACGCTGGCACACAACTCCCCGGCCCCATGCTCCCCCCCCACTTTTGGCACAACAGCCATAAAAGGTTCGCCATCACTGATATAGTTTCTCCTCTTTCTTATACTTCACTGAATTAGAGAGGTGTTTTCCTGATCCACCACCAAATGTTATCTTGGACTTTAACAAATCCTTCAGCCCCTTTTGCCTACGCAATAGTTTCTGCATATGTCTATAAAGGTCAACTTACTTACATCAGCACAATCTTACTAATGCTAGCATCTGAAGCCAATTTACTCAGATCATGTGAGAACATGTTGTGTTGATCATGATGCAATTTTGTACCTATCTTGACCATATCAGCACTTGGTATCAGTGAGATAATCACTGGAAATAAGTTCGCCATTAGGCCCAAGTCATTTTAAAAACAAATGTACATATTATTTCTTCTAGGACAGGAGACTCGTCGTATAGTGAAAATTGTCAAAAAGGTCTTTTAAGAAACAGAAAGAAAAGTGGCGCTACCATTGACAACAAGGTAAAAGTCTTTCCTAATATAAAAATGGAATAAATGTTTATCACTGGTCAAGAACTGTGTTTGGACAATATAATTTTGGTAAGATTAGCAAAGATTAGTGTTTCATGTTTCCAGAGTTGCTACAGAAAATGTAGCATTTATGCTTAAGTACAAAACACCTTTAAAAATGGACACACAATTATGTTCCATACATTATACCCTGTTTCTCCAAAAAGAAGATCTCCCTGGATAATAAGCCCAATTGGGCTTTTGAGAACATGGACTAAAATAAGCCCCCCTGAAAATAAGCCCTCCCTGAAAATATTGCAACACAGCAGCAGCCATGAGGTGACTACACTTACTGCCTCCTGCACCTCAAAAATAATAAGATCTCCCCCAAAATAAGGCCAAGCGCTTATTTTGGGGGTCAAAAGAAAATAAGACCCTGTCTTATTTTTGGAGAAACATGATAGAACAGTTTTATTGATACTGTCATTGTGGGCAGAAGTGTTGCCCTCTAGTGGCAGGAATCAAAGAAGTTCTATCTATTCAATTATTGGATCTTCTGTCAAAGGTGATCTCTTCACAGGATATCAGCTGGATACAAAGAGTGCAGATGTGTTTTTGGGTAGATAGATTTATTAATCCATGTAGCCTTACTTGGTATATAATATTCTGGGGTAGTAATATTCAATTCTATTGTCAGATCAACAGGTGGAAGTTTTGAGTTTATAGCTAATTCATGACATTTTAATCAAGGCAAGTCTATGAAGATTAGCAGTTACCCCTTTAGTTGATAACTTTGTATGTGTTTCATGATCTCTCCCCCATTTGCATTTTGGATTTGCAAACAGCTACATTACATTTTGCATATATTTTACAGTTGAATCACAGTTATTTTTAAGAGACGTGCAGTTGGTAGAAATGCAGTCTTGTGTATAAATATTGACAAAGCTGACATATATTTGACAGACCGTATGGATGAATATAACTCTTCCAATTATATTGCTGACTAGTTGAGGAATCAGAAAGCAAAGACTTTGACAGTTCCCCCCTGAAAAGACAGAATTTTATGTTCACTAAATGTAACAGCTGTTTTAAAGATATAAACAAGCTTAATTCCATTTACAGAACAAAGTAATAACATTTCTATATATATTCTGCATTATTATCCAAATAATGTTTGGACTGAGAATCACTGCTGGGGGAAGGAAAGCCATAAAAGTTACTGATCAGAAATACTAACAGTGAACTGATAGGGTGTACAGCAGAGGTGGTTCCCTACCTATTCAGCCTGGTTTGGTAGTGATATGGCGGCCTGGGTCACTGGAACTGGCAGCGACTCAGGCATGCCACACTCCAGAACTGGTTCCCCAGTCACCACCATCTTTTTTTTTTTTTAGTTCTGCGCATGTGCAGAACAATTTTAATTGAGCAAACTGGCAGTAAAGCTGGCCAGAACCCACCCCTGATATACAGGTGTGATATTTATATATAAGTACAATAAAAAGGGATGCAGTGGCTCAGTGGCTAAGACACTGAGCTTGTTGATCAGAAAGGTTGGCAGTTCAGTGGTTCGAATCTCTAGCACCACATAATAGAGTGAGTTCCCGTTACTTTTCCCAGCTTCTGCCAACCTAGCAGTTCAAAAGAATGGAAAAATGCAAGTAGAAAAATAGGAACCACCTTTGGTGAGAAGGTAACTGTTCCTTGCATTTAGTCATGCTGGCCACATGACCACAGAGATGTCTTCGGACAGTGCTGGCTCTTCAGCTTTGAAATGGGGATGAGCACCGCCCCCTAGAGTTGGGAAAGACTAGCACATATGTGCGAGGGGAACCTTTACCTGTACAATAAAAAGTCCAGTTTTATGTTCTTGTAGTTTTGTTGTTTTGAGCTGCCCAGAGTTATCATTTAAAAGGGGTGACTGTACAAATCTTTTAACTGTTTCCAATCTTCCAAATTACAACATAAAATAAAATTCTAACAAAAATAATGACTTTAAATAGGTAACTTGTGCTATTTAGAAGTCGTTGAACAATGACTCCCACTATATCTTACCATTAGCCATGCTAGGTGGAACTGCTGGAAGATGAAACCAGCCAACATTTGGTGGCCCACAAGTTGTTGGCCATAAAGTATTTTAGTTTTTTTTTTTAAAAAAAACACCTAATTTGGGGAAAAGATTTTCATAGTGAGTTCATGCTAAGAACTCTTTATCATAGATGTTCTCGGAATGATATATAAAGACCACTTTTCTTTAAGCAGGAATAAAGATATTACACTATGTCATCCCTATATGAATTGAACTTTACATGACTTCCACTTGCAACCCAACATCTATTTTCACACAATGTGTATTCTGTGTGGTATTGTCACATACATTGACCACCAGGAGATACTATGTGATTGGTTTCATACTACTGGGGAATTCCATACTACCTATAGAATTCAAACACTCTACAGGGAATTGAAGACTATTAGTGTGAGACTGCACTGGATAGGACTGCAAACTTGCTTTATAATACACATATTTAGATCAGCTTATTTGTATGTACTAATTCCATTTCCAACTAAGGCCAGTTGTGAGAACTACATTGCCTGTAGCTGTCCTTAGAGCTGGCTTTCATGACTTGAGCAAATCCTAATACAGCTTGGAATGATCCTAGGTTATTTTTTTGTTTGCTGTTTAGCTGAACTGCATTAGAATTCTAGCCAACCTTAAAAAAAACAAGACTTCCTGCCAGGATTTGTGGTCTCCTGTTTGTGGCACTGATGCAAAAACATACAGCAATAAATGTTTCATGTGCTTAGCAATTGCGTGAGTATAAACATTATTTCCTGTTGCACTGTAAAGGTAATTTGACTCATGTACATCTTTGCAGTAGAGTATTAATTATGTTTACACCATAGCAAGCTATCTAATATTTGATTGGTGATTTGCTATGACAAACACAGAAAAGCCTCAATTAAAATGAAAACAATGCAGTATAAGTGTGATGCACTTACAAATATTATCTTGATCACTGTTCTTTTGGAGACTTCAGGCTTGTTTAATGACTGGTTAAGATAGAACTTGTCTCATAATGAGGAAGTGCATTTAGTGTTTATTTTAAGGCAGAGAATTGCAAATCAACTAGATGATCCAAAAGAAAATCTAAATTTAATAGTGCTGATAAGAAACAATGACTGTAGAAATGTAAAGACATGGCAACATCTTGTGTATGGATCAGGAACAGATTCTAAAATTTTGATGCAAAATACCAAGCATCTGTACAGTGACTAGTGAAGTTGATTTGACAAATTGTATCATCCACTGAATGTTGAATGATGGTAGACAGTCTAAAAGGTCTGTGTGACAAGTCTTTAAAGGTTGGGTCAATTTATCTGGGTTTTGCAACACAAAGGTGTGCTTCAGAAGACTGCACAGGCACTGTGGGAATGCCTTGTTTTAGCATAAGCTTTCCAACAATATTATTCCTCATGAATAAATCCTCAAAACTGACAACTTTATTTGCTGAAAACCTTAAAGACATATTATAGACATATTATAGTTGGGCACCAAAGAATGTCTGGGATTTCCCTTGTAATTTTATTGTTCTTATTATTAAAATTTTAGTTATTCTGTTTTTCACATCAGTTGGTGGGAAGATAACAGCTGAAAAGCATATTTTAAAAGACTAATGAAACAAGATTACTTAAAGCAAAAGGGGGAAGTCCTTGCAGCTCCTAGAGTTAGAAGGTTTTTGCCACAAAACCAGGTTTTGTGTGTTTGATCGTGCCCTAACACAGTCATACAAATTAAAAAGCAGTAGTATGGGGTCTACAGTTACTAGAGTGGTCATTTTCCTTCCATGATATGCTTGCTCTCTCAGATAACTTCACATTATTTTAAATATAAAAATAGCTGAAATGTGATACACCTTGCTTGTTTTTTTCAAGAAATGTTAGCATTCTAGCATAGGATCATCCAAAATTTGATGAACTTACAAAACTGGAGCAATTTGGAAAGCAAGAATCCAGCTTGTTATGCTAAATTATGCACAACAACCAAGGTCTGCAATGGTTACTAAACCATATATTAACTCAACCGGGTATAATTATCCCAATTCCCAATGCTTCAGCTGAAATTTAGGGTATTTCTCCACTTTTAAACTGACATTTTTGTGTCTTCTGTAAATGTGAGTGCGTCTGTGAGTTTTATTTGTTCTGTAACCTAACCTACCCATCAGGTTTTTGATTGATCATCACAATAATTATCTGGGCTAATCAAAACTCATGTAATAGCACTTTGTATGTTGTTTGCAGGAATGCCAAATATATCCCTGCAATAAAGCATGAAGGTGAATGTACCGAAGTCATTCATGAAACGGTAAGACTATATTTTTAATGACGGTGTCAGGACTAGGAATATAATGCTTGGCATGCTTGCTTGGAATCTAAAAGTAAATATTTGATACTTGGATTCATCAGTTCAGTGGATATTATTTCCCCAAAAATATTCAGCAGATTGTCACGTTAAATATGTATATTGGGTGTTAAGATGTTGGAGGTTTCAGAGATGGATATAAAGAGAGGAACCATAATAGAGAAACTGATATCAAAGTCATCTTTGAAGATTTATAGAATGAACTATAATTGAAAAACTTAATTACTCCTATGATTCTTCTCTAAGCACCCTTGTGCAACTGAGCAAAGAGAAATCATAGCATTCAACCTGGTAGTACTAAGGTTCGTAAACTATCATTGGGAGGATTCTTGTTTGAATGTTTTGTAGTTGGCTGTCCTGGAATTAGAGAGTATTTATGAAACAAGTAGCCCTTGTTTTCAAATATGAACACCAAAGGAAACATTAATTTCAATTAAAGCGATCTGCTGTGATAGTAACCATAGCAGGGACGTGCAGTCACTAGAGGCAGGGGAGGCAGGGTCTTACCAGTCTCCTGAGGAAAAGGAAAGAATTTTAAAGAATTTTTTTTAAATAATTAAAGCCAAAGTAGTTGCTGCCAGACTCCAAGTCACAGTGACTTTGAGTCTGCTTAGTCTTAACTATAGGAGGAGGCGAGAGAACTATGGGCCTCCTTTGCATAAGGAATTTTTCGCCTTCTAAAAGTTAAGCAAGGGTTAAAAACCAAAAAGTTTCATATGCAAAGGAGGCATGTGATTCTCTCACCTCCTGATCTGGGAGCAGCGAATCATGCCTTGCAGTTGAACACGCTTATGGTGGACGGGTTATTACGGAGGGTGCGCTTCAGAGGAGAGAGGAGTGGGGGAGAAGGAAGAGGCTCGCTCTTGTCAGAAGAGACTGCACGAGAGCCGAGTCCCCCTAATGTGGAAGCCTCCCCTCCCCAAACTTCCCGGGGTCCAGATTCCCTTCGCTGCAAGCCTTGCCGTCTCTTGCATCCCAAAGGTGGGTGGGTGGGTGAGCTTTGGTAGCCCCAATTCTTCTCCCGAAGCCCTCACTTGTGGAGATGGAAGTGCACAATCCTGTTCCATGCTTAGAACTAGATCACCTTCGGGGAGAAGGTAAACGTGTCAGCTTCAGGCTTCAGCCTTAAGCCCTGTCACCTGGACTTGGCTTCAAGCAGCCTCCGATAGAGAAGCTGCCTTCGCAGGAAGCAGTGGCTGGATTGGGGGCGCGACTGATGCCTCCTTCCAGCTGACCGGCCTGAGGTGGGGCCCTTTGCAGAAGTGGTAGCCTTTGCAGAGGCTACGAGGCGAGGATCGCGCAGGAGACAGTTAATTTTGAGTGCGGAGCCTGGGCAAGCTGCAGCCATGGTGCAGGTCTACAACTTGCACCCCTTTGGGTCGCAGCAAGTCGTCCCTCTGAAGCAGGAACCGGCGCTCTTCTACTGCGGGTGGGACGTATTCCTGGTGGCTTGCAGCTCCGGTGCCTGCAAGGTGGAAGTGTTTGCCCTGCGGGGTGGGCAAAAGCCGAAAGAAAGCGGCCAGCCGCTTCTGTCTGACATAGAGGCATCCTGTGCCCCGCAGCTGGGTCGGACATAGCTACAGGGTGCGGGACACCTCTATTTCAGACATAGCTGCTGAGGGCCGGCAAAAGCCGCTTTCTTTCTTTTTGCCTCACCAGCCATAACTTCACGCACGTCACTGAACCATAGATATAAAAAGATAGATGTTCAAGTGTCATTTCAACGTCAAATAATATCTACCCATGGTTCTCATCATAGAGAGTTCTTAAATAAGAAGAAATGGGGGTGGGGTTAGTGCTGAATTCAGCTCAAGGGATCCCAAGAGTGAGGTCAGTTCCATAGTGGTATACCTTTTTACTGGTGAAATGAAATGGAATAACTCAAATACTAAGTTTTGCCAAAGACTTGTTGCATTTTATTTTGCAAAATATGTTTAATGTGGGAAGACACAGAGAAGAATCAAGTCTAGCTGGATTCTGCAAGTTGCCCATACTAATAATTCTCTTTAGGTTGATTGCAGCAAATATCCCCAAACCAGAGGACAAGTTCTTTGCAAACCGATCCCTCCAGAAGTTTGTGGCACTGATGGTGTGACATATAAGAATGAATGTTTGCTCTGCAATCACATTCTGTGAGTATATACTTACACGTCTCCTCTCCACAGTTTGCCTTACCTGTAGTCATCTTGGACACTTTTGTCTAGCTAAAAGACAAAGGTTTTTCCAAATTGGAACAAATGATCACTGAAGAAAGAATTTCCCCCCACAACTTTTATTCTAGCACCTTGAACCACTGCAACAACCCCACCCCATAATTATATGCGGTTAAGAAGTATATAATCCAATTATTGAAATTTATCAGACTACTTTGTCTGATTTATTTCTGCATATGGTGTCTTTTCCTTTCAACAAGTTAACATGCATGCTTACCGTATATTATCTAGCCTCCCTTTTTATCCTCACACAATTATAAGGACAATAATATACTCAAATTTTCCAGATGAAAGAAGACACTGTCATGATTTGTAACAGACATGGTTACAGGGCAGAAAGAGTCATCAGCAAAAAATATTTGAACTGAAATTAGGATAAAGAACATTTCTAAATTTTGATGGTAGATTAGAAGTTTCTCTTAATACTAAATATCTTCTCGGAAAAGTTTAGATCATAGTTCATTAATTAATGAACTAAATTAATCTGGATTAAGCTAGATTCATGTTCGTATAACTAGCCATAATATTCACAATATTGTTCAATTTTAAATTAGGGATTTATGTGTGGTCTTTCTATCTCTACTTTGTTTTTCCAGGAAAACTAAATCTGAGATTGGCATACAGAATATAGGACCATGCCCCAAGGTTTGTTCTGTTCATTCTATATTGATTGATTCCAGAACAGTTTATAGTAATTAAGAACGTAGCATGTTACTATGGTCATAACGCCAGAGATAACAGAGTTAGGGATTGTATGATATATAACTAACGAAAAGAAAATTGAAAATGAAATGAAAATTTTCTAAGAAAATGAAAAGTTTGTATAATTTAGTGAAAAAAAATCTATGTTAAAATGTGTTTTTAGAAGGTTTCAACAGACATTGTTTTGTACATTAAGCAAAAAAATATCTTTGAAAGCCAGTCTCTTTTATTCAAGCAAGTAATAGTAGTAAGTATTGTGTAAGTAGTACACAATATTATTTTGAAAAAAAATCCTCATATGCACATATCTATTGTGAATGCAAGTAATCATAACCAGTTTCATAAATAACAACTTAGAAACATATTATTTTGTGGACAATTTGCTAGTGCTAAATTCCTTCTGTTTTCTCTAGAAGAAACTGTGAAGAATTGACATTCAACAGAACAGTCATATCTCAAGTGGTATCAAATCTTCATCCTATCTTTAAAGAGTATAACAAGCTTATAGGAAATGGGCAATAACCATTACATTGGTTGGAAATGAGACAACATTTTGCAAAGTTCTAGTTTAAATTAGCAGATCTATTCATCCAGTCATTGATTTCATTATCATGGTCACCATAGACATGCTTGAGTATTTTCTCACATAAATAAATATCACTATTCATATTCAATAAAATAAACATGGAAGCTTTCTACTGTTTTTATTGCTTTTATTTTTGTCCATATTTTCCAGGCAAATGTCATTACTTTTTCCTCAGTTATTATAGTTTTTAAGAAATTGTTCATGTAATTTTAATTTAGTGCAAATATATTGGTGTTAAGAGGGCAGGCTAAGTTAACATTTACACACACACACACACACACACACACACACACAGAGAGTGTCTTGTGTTAAAAGCAGTGCTCTAATCATTATGTTATCACCTGCCTACTTTAAATATGGAAATAACAAAATTAGGAGAGTCATGCTGACTCGGATGTTGATCAGATTAATACGATTCACAACACAAGTGGAGAAATCAGTACAATCTGACAATAAATGGACTACTGGAAAAAAACCACATACATAGGTGAGACAAGAGAACCTAGTATTGATGCAGTGTTGCTACAACAGTGTTACTACAACAGTGGACAGAGGGGATATATGAAGTGTATGAGGAAACAATGGATTTACACAAGATCCACACAAAATGAGAAACAGCATTTACTCAGCATTTGTACATAGTGAAAAGGAAGCTGCTCTCAGTATTTGAGATTGCAAAGAAGATCATGGGGAATAAGAGGGCCAAGATCCTGTGGAACTTCCAAATCCAGACAGACAGGCAGGTATATAGCTAAGGTGACCAGACCTCCCGATTTTGATGGGACAGTCATGATTTTTAATAATTTGTCCCATGTCCCACAGTGTGTTCAAAAAATCCTGATTTTCCAAAAGAAAGAAAATCAATTTTAAAAAGGACGCCGTAAAAACTTTTTAAAAATTTCTCTGAAGTGTCATTCCCAATGTGGCCTTTAGAGGGCAGTGGTTTCCCTCCCTCCCCTCCTGTGCATGCGAGCGCCGACACAGGCCGTTTTTCTGCAGGGAGAGCGGCGGCAACGCGGCAAGGAGGCAGGTGGGGATCCAGTTGGGAGCGGCTGGCGATGGGGGTGGCTTTTGAAAGAGTTGGGGGGCGTTGGGGGAAGGCAGTCAGGGGAGGGCTGCTTTGCAATTGCCATTGAAGTCCCATCCCCCCTACTCTTGCCTTTCCTTCTGCTTGCTCCATCCCAGCAGAGGCTGAGCTCGCCTCTTATTTGGACCCCCTGCATCCCCCTCCCAAATGGAGCACCCCATGTCAAGCAACGAAAACCATTTTAAAGCCATTTTTAAAAAATCCCACATTTAAGGCGGTGAGCAGATCTAATGCTCCTTCCGACTCCCCACAACAGAGAAAGGGAGGGAGGAAAGAAAGATAGGGAAGGAAGGAAAGAAGGAAGGAAATGAAAGAAAGAGGGAAGGAAAGAAGGAAGGAAGGAAAGGAGGAAGGAAGGAAAGAAGGGGAAAAAAGAGTGACTGGCCTCATTTCATCCAAGCAGGTTTTCATGCCTAAAATGGGACTAGAAACTCCTGATTTCTTCTCTGGTGCCTGAACCACTACTAGGCCTACTGGCTCTCTTATCCATATTTAATCTACTGTGACCAAATATCTTCCAAATTGTACCAGGAAAGCAGCTCAGCACAGCTGCATTGAGCAACAGGAATTATTTTTACAGCTGTGTAGTTTCTCCTTTTGCAAAACTAGCAGATTAGACAGCAAACTCGCTACAAGATTGCAAGTAACTTCTAAAACTTCTCCTCAAATAGCAGTTATCTGAAACTACCCAGTGAGCAGAGTTGAGTGTTGATATTACTGTATCTCTGTATAAAGCCATGAATTTGTTATAGAAGGTCATAGACAAATAGCTGTCCTTTGGGGTCATTACAGAACATGGGTGTTTTCTGATACGGAAGCATTTGTATAAAATAGAGTGCAACATTGGCTAATAAACAATAGCTCCAAACTTAGTTTTAAAGTCATACATTTAAATTCATTGCTATTTTCACATACTATGTGAATGAGACAGTTTTTATATTCCAACACTTCAGGATACAGTGTTAAGATTATTGCATAGGGAGATTTTGTACAACATTTGCTTAAAATATTTAAGAAAAAAATGGTTGGATATTTTGTTGTTTGGAATGCAAGGCAAGCAACTTCAATTTTTAGGGACTGGGATTATTTCCATATAATGTACAGCTAGACCTCGATTTACAACCACAATTGACCCTAAAATTTCCATTGCGAAGCAAGATGGTTCCTCATTTCATGACCTTTCTTTCCCCAGTTGTTAAGTGAGTCACAGCAGTTGTTAAGTGAACCATGCAGTCATTAAGCAAGTTTGGCTTTTCCCGGTCACTTTGCTTGTTGGAAACCAGCTGGGAAAGTGACAAATGGTGATCGCATAATCCTGGATACTGCAACTATCATGAACACATGCCAGGTGCCAAGCAAATTTTGATCATGTGGTCATGAGGACGGTGCAGTGGTCATAAAGGAGAAAAACAGTCACAAGTCAGAAGAGCAACAAAGATGATTAGGGGACTGGAGGCCAAAACATATAAGGAACTGTTTCTGGAACTAGGTATGTCTAGTTTAATGAAAAGAAGGACTAGGAGAGACATGATAGCAGTGTTCCAATATCTCAGGGATTGCCACAAAGAAGAGGGAATCAAACTATTCTCCAAGGCACCTGAAGGTAGAACAAGAAGCAATGGGTGGAAACTAATCAAGGAGAGAAGTTGTGAATGTTCCAACACTGGAAGTTTTAAAAAAGATGTTGGATAACCATTTGTCTGAAATGGTGTAGGGTTTCCTTCCTAAGCAGGGGGTTGGACTAGAAGATCTCCAAGGTGCCTTCCAACTCTGTTATTCTATTCTAACATATACTGTTTTAAAGAAGCACAGAGGGAACAATCCTCCAGGCTTTAGTGACTATCACTAAGTGTTGTAGCTTATGATTCTTGATGAATGTATTATATTTTATTTTTCTTTATGTATACTGAGAGCATATTCATCAAAGACAAATTCCTTGTGTGTTTAGGAGTTTAGCTTCTCTCTTTTGAAAATGTAAGATAGCATAAGGCATTATAATGCAAGCTAGCCTTAGCTTTCAAACAGTTCATTTAGTGACCAAAGTTACAATGGCATTGAAAAAAGTGACTGATGACCATTTTTCACACTTAGTGACCATTTTTCACACTTAGCGACCATTGCAGCATCCTCATGGTCACATGATCAAAATTTTGATGTTTGGCAACAGATTCATATTTATGGTGGTTTCAGTCTCCTGGGGTCATGTAATCGTCTTTTGTGACCTTTTGACAAAATATAAAAATTTTAATCAAGCCCCCCCCCCCCTTCCCGGTCAATGGTGTCCCTCTTTACCAATCTGAAAATCTGGCCACCTTATATATAGCCAATCAATCAGACATTTTGGAAGTAGACAGGGACCAGAAGACAGTGGTGGCAATTGATATAATGGTGCAAGTACAGCAACACCAGAAACAAGGACTATGAAAAATTGGAAACGTACCAGAGTCTGAAGGAGAAAAGATATGGTAAGAATAGGGGCAAAGCAGTCTGGAAAGCCCTTCTCCCAGGGATTAGGATGGATCTGAAGTTGCTGGCTTTTGGGAAGGCCTTGAACACTGTGTTATGTGCCTAGGATGGGAAATAGTGTGTGCTCTATTTCCTGGTTATGTTGACACTGGCAGATTATAATATCTCTTGGCTGTTATTTGCATTTAAGTTCTTTAATATGTTTTAATTGTAATTTATGATTGTTTGTTTCCCAGAGTCGCTGGTTTGAGATGGATAGCTATACAAAAAACCATGAAATATGCAATGAAATAAGACAGAATTGCTGGCATATTGTGATTCAGGATAAAGGAAAGAACAGGGAAGAGTCATTAAGGAAGTGTTGCTCTTTATATAATTTTATATAAACTTTCTCAAAAATATAAAAAGTGGAAGAACCTATGCTCCATAGAATCACAATGGATAGTAATATCTGGCCATAAATATAAATTAAATCTACTGACATGCTGCCTCTCACCTGAATCAAGAAAGTTGGCAAAGGCATTCTTGATGCAGGATTGTCTGGTAACAAGTTTAAAGTAAGCTGTTTATCTTCCCTATAAACAATGTAAATTGACTGAATCATTCTCCACCTTAAAATAAATTTTGGAATGTAGAATTCTTCAATTCTAGCTTTTACAACATGTTCCATTTCATGTCTTCTAAGCGTTTTAAAAGAAAGTGAAGCAGATCATGATTTCCACGACCTTTTTAATTCAATGTTCTTGTTCCATTTCTTGCTCAAAGTTATTTGGAATAATGTAGACATCCAGTCAGTTTCTTAGCTGAGGTTGTGGTTTAACTGAACTGTTAATTTGTCAATAATGTACTGTATATTGTGGTGTAAGAAGGTCAATTGCACTATTTTTAAACCACACTGCCTCATTATTGCAATATGATTTTTCTTAAACTGTAGCTGTCCAATTTTGTAGGATCACTTTCATCACAAAGTCCACTAAAAGAACACATAGTTTAAAACATAGGCAAACACATAAAACACACCGAATGATGAAGAGTGTTCCACTTCTATGGCTCGAGTTGGTGAAGAGATAGAGTGGGAAGAAAAATCTCTGAGTGTCAACATCTAGCATTCTGAGGGAAAGAGAGCAGCTAAACAAAGATTCCAGCATGGACCACATTCTAGTCTCCCCTCCATTGTTTAAGGATAGATTGAATATTTTGTAGGAAATTAAATCTGGCAGGCCTGCATATCTATAAAAATAAAAATTATTATACAGAATAGAAACAGAACAATAGAGTTGGAAGGCACCTTGAAGGCCCTCTAGTTGAATAACCTGCTCTAGCTGGAGACCCTATACTATTCTGGATAAATGGCTGTCCAATCTCTTCTTAAAAACCTCAATTAATGAAGCACCCACAACTTCTGGAGCAAGCCATTCCGGTCATCAATTATTCTCACTGTCAGGGAATATCTTAGTTCTAAGTTGGATCTTTCCTCGATAAGTTTGCTTTTTGTTCTGCTTTCAGGTGTTTTGAATAATAGGTTGACCTATCCTCTTTTCTGTGATAGCCTCTCAAATTTTAATGGTGGCAGAACTATTTACCTTAAAACATACTGTAAAAAATGCCTGTTTTATTTGATATTTAAAGCTCTCCCTAACCTCTTATGAAAATTAAATTTGAACACATAAAAGAAACAAAGCTGAAGAACAGCAGACCCAAAAATACTGGATCAAGAAATGTCACCTAGAAGCATTGAAGATTAAGGAAGCACTGGAAATAATAAAGCACCAAATAACAGCTATATCCCAGAAGATCTGCAGATAGTGCCTCAAATTGCAGAATCTCCAAATTCAGTTTAATCAGAAATGCTTCTAGTAATCCATCAGTGGAGAGGCTGCAGCAGACCAGTCAATATCTCACAAAGAAGAAACATGACAGTTCTGGGTGCAGCTTTGGGATAACCCAAAGAAATACAATGAGAATGCAGCTTGGATAAAAGAGGTGGAGAAGAATAAAAACCAAGTTGAAATAAAAGAACTTGTAATAACTGCAGAAATAGTGGAGGAAATGGCAAGGAGCACCAAGAATGAGTCAGCATCACTTGAAGATGAACTGCATTTAACTCATGGTTTTTGGTTGAAACATCTGACTAGTCTATGCACACACATTGCTATGCATTTTAACAACATGCTATAAGGAGGTAAGATTGACTAGGCTGGACACCACAATGTAAAAATGATGTGGAGACTCTAGAAAGAGTGCAGAGAAAAGTAACAAAGATGATTAGGGGACTGGAGGCTAAAACATATGAGAACAGTTGCAAGAACTAGGTATGTCTAGTTTAATAGAAAGAAGGACTAGGGGAGACATGATAACAGTGTTCCAATATCTCAGGGGCTGCCACAAAGAAGAGGGAGTCCAGCTATTCTTCAAAGCACCTGAGGGCAGAACAAGTGGAAACTAATCAAGGAGAAAAGCAGTTTAGAACTGAGGAGAAATTTCCTGACAGTTAGAACAATTAATCAGTGGGACAGCTTGCCTCCAGAAGTTATGACTTCCCTAACACTGGAAGTCTTTAATAAGTTGTTGGATAGCCATTTGTCTGAAGTGGTGTAGGGTTTTCTGCCTAGACAGGGGACTAGAAGACCTCCAAGGTCCCTTCCAACTCTGCTCTTGTATTATTGTATCATATTTTACATTTTCCCAAGCTTCTTGAGTTGTTTTCCCCTTTAGGATTTTCATCCAAGGAATCTTTCCCAAGTTCGCTCTGATTTTATTAAAATCAGCACTTTTAAAATCTAGGACTCTGGTATCATTGTGTTCTATTGCTTTTGCTTATGTGTGCCAGTGTGACCTGGTTACTCTCACCTAAAGTTCCGACAGTTTCAACTCCCTCTATCACTTTTACTCTGTTTGTAAGTATTAAGTCCAGAACGCTGCCCCTCTAGTCTCCTCCTCTACCTTTTGGACAACAAAGTTGTTAGTTGGTCAGGAACCTATTCGATTTAGGAAACAAGATATTGGGATTTATTTACTTAGTTATCAAAGTCTTTATCCACAAAGCCTGATAATGCAGAAATTTGAAGCCAATTTAATCAAGAGAGAGGTAATTCTTGAATCCTGGGTTAATTTTGTAAAGAAAAGTTTACAAACTGACCAACTTGCCACTGACTTCAGCAACAGACCAGCTCCACATCCAGTTGTATCCGGAAGGGAGAGATTTCATTACCAAAGTAGTCAGGGTATGCATATATAGCAAGGGTGGGTTCCTGCCAGTTCTAACCTCTTCTATAGAAGAGGTTCCACAAATTTACAGTGCCATTTAGAACAAGTTCCAGCTCCCTCCCCCCACCCGTCCGCATATTATCAAGATGAAGAGCGAGAGGTAGAATTCTGGGAGTTGAAGTCCACAAGTCTTAAAGCTGTAAAGTTTGAACACTCCTGAGAGTTTTTTTCTAAAGGGTGCAAGGGTCTTGTAACTTGACAGCTTTAAAACTTGCGTGCTTCAAATTTCAGAGTTTCTGAGCCAATATTTTGGTTGCTAAGTAAGAGCATTGTTAAGTGAGTTTCCCCACATTTTACAAGTTGGCCACTCCCACCCAGTCACATGACTGCCAAGCCACTCCCACATGGTCACATGGCCAGCAAGCCACTCCTACCCAGTCACATGGCTGGCAAGCCACTCCCACAAAGCAGGCCACACCTACAGAAAAGGTTTTAAAAAAATTTGAAACCCACCACTGATATACAGCCTGGAAGGGCAGGGGAAAGCTTTGAGGCCTCACCTTCAGCATCAACTGCTTCAGAGAATCCTACTTCAATCAAGTTCAGTGACATAATCATGAAGCCAGGAAGCTTTCTGCTGATCACTCTCCTGCTCTTCTTCTTATACTCCTGTAAGTTAGCAATAGCAATAGCAGTTAGACTTATATACCGCTTCATAGGTCTTTCAGCCCTCTCTAAGCTGTTTACAGAGTCAGCATATCGCCCCCACAGTCTGGGTCCTCATTTCACCCACCTCAGAAGGATGGAAGGCTGAGTCAACCTTGAGCTGGTGAGATTAGAACCACTGAACTGCAGATAACAGTCAGCTGAAGTGGCCTGCAGTACTGCACCCTAACCACTGAGCCACCTGTTTACTATTCCAACTTTTCCTTTTCTGAGAGATATCAAGTGGTGCTTTCGGGTGTAACATAAGGAAAATTCCTGACAAAATCAGAAGTATTGAACCCCATGCCTGTCCCTCCCCATCACTACCAACTTTGTTGACAACATGTTGTATATGATTTTTCAGGCAATTACCTCTCATCCTCCCCCATCAGGCCAAGTTTATAGATACACACATATACATCCACACCCGCACACCCACATACACCCCTTAATGTTGGGAAGGACATTGTAAACCATGCAGAATGTATCTAAACAAATACATTCTGTATTAAATGTCTTTTGTTGATTTATCAATAAATAAAGTGCTATCTCTCCATGAGTTTTCTTTTGGAACTTGTTTATGCCCTGCTCATTTTTTATTTGACTGATTTTCCTCACATCGAGATTAGGTTGTGGTCATATTTGAAGAAATCCAAATATTTGGGATACACTCAAGAAAATAACCTCTACAAAGGCAGGATTAGTAAATGTAATAGAAAACTCCATAAATATCTCGTGGATTGTAACAGTTAGTACTTTGGAACTCATTGTAGATTGGAACCCACTTGGGGGCCCATCCACCCCCCCTTGCTAATATCTTCCCCATAAAAATGAGTAAGGGGTCTCAAATGAGATTTTTGCAGACCCAAAAACTGAGAACCCAAACTTTCATGCCTCAGCTACCTTTCCAAGAAGAGCTCCGAAATAATTCAGAGACCTTTTCCAACAGTATCTAAGTCAGTGAAGTCAAAGTGACATGCCATATGTTTTGTATGACACACCAGGATTCCCCAACAATGATTCTCAAAAGCATGCCCCATTCTCGTACAATTTTCAGAGGCCATGAAGGCTTTATGAGAAAAGGGGCGCTGTTGTGTAGCTTCTGAATCTCTATAAATCACCCAGGAGGGTCACTTAGTACAGGGATGGGCAACTATGATAATTTTATGACCTGTGGACTTCAGCTCCCAGAATCCCTGAGCCAGTATGGCTGCCTCAGGAATTCTGGGAGTTGAAGTCCACAAGTCGTAAATAACAATAGCTATTTAGATGTATATACTGCCCCATAATGCTTTACGATACTCTTCTGAGCAGTTTACAATGTCAGCATATTGCCCCCAAGAATCGAGATCCTCATTTTACTGACCTTGGAAGGATGAGAGGTTGAGTCAACCTTGAGTCTGTCAGGATCGAACTCCAGACTGGGGTGAGAGTTAGCCTGCAACACTGCTGGTGCAACTAAACAATGCACCAGCAGAGTTCCTGATGGTGCAGTTGCTATAGTTGCAATAGCTGCCCACCTCTGGCTAGTGTCACTATTCAGGCTGGACTAGATGGAAGGGGGAAATAGAAAAACGTTTCTTTTCTTGCAGGTCTGTGTGATACACCAGTAAAGTCAAGTTAGGCGTTTTCCAAATTTTTAACATCCTAATTTTAAAATTAAGAAGGAGGTAAAGTCAGGTTGTCTGTTGACAGGAGCCTTTCTTGTTCCACTTTGATTAGTAATATTTGTATTAATTGTTAGGCATCCGAACCAAAAGTCTATGGCGATTCTCAGTCACTCAGGTTATGATTGTCCCAAAAGTGCTTTTCCAAAAGGCAACTGAACTATCCTGATATTCCCCCCACCACTACCTGTTCTCACCCTACAAGCTTCTTCAGTTCTGCCTGTCATGAGTTAAGCTAAAAAACTATAGCTAAACGATCTTTGACTCCCTTAGATTAGATTTCACTATCTTGTACCTATTCAGGTATGGCTTTTTTTTCTTTTAAAGGCTGACTTCTTAACTCCCAACATGGATGTTTTCCCTCCCACCATATTTTCTAGCTATTTGTACTTAATTTATTTTTCTAAATGTGTTTAATTGTTTTTATGATTGTTTGCTGCCCAGAACCACTGGCTTGAGGTGGGCAGATGCAAAAATTGGGGGGAAAAATCAGAGATGAAATAAAATAAGATTGAGAATTGCTGGGATATTACGATTCTTGATAAAGGAAAGGACAGGGAAGGGGGATTGAGGGTGCTGCTGCTTTTTCATATCACTTTCATATCACTGAATATTGCAGAAATCCAATCCTGTTTACCTGGCTGATATTGTGGTTTAACTGAATATTTGGTTTGTCAACAATTTATCTTGTGGGATAAGAAGAAACAATTGTGTTATATTTTGAATTGCACAGCCTCATTACTGTAATAAGATTCTTCTTAGTTTCCACAAGTGTAGTGGTCTCACTTTTATCACAAAGTCCATTGAAAGAACACGAGTTAAAAGCATAACTGTTGAGCCCCAGTGAGCACACAGAATGATGAAGAGTGTTTCAATGCTATGGTCCAGTCGGGAAAGGATTAGAGTGTGAAAAATAGGCTCTGAGTGTCAGCATCTATGGTACTGAAGGACCACAGATGAAGAAAGAATATAGCATAAACCATATTTTAGCATCCTCCACCCTCCTTATTATTCAGGCATAGATTGAACTTTTTGTAAGAAACTAAACCTGACAAGCCTGCACATTGCTAGAAATCTAATTTAATGTTGATTTTTAAAACATATTGTTCTTTCCTATGAGAAACTAGTTCCTATTCTAAATAGGATTTAAAAATTTCTGTCTCTTTATATGAAAATTAATGCTAAATTTACATGGTCCACAAATAGGATGTGGCCTCTAATGAGTGGGATGGTATTTGGCAATAGAAATATTGTAGTTAGGAGAAACATGGAGACTTCCTGATAGAGAATATTGATGGTTGTCATAGAGAGGAGGAACTGGACTTGTTTTCTTTTTCTCTCAGAAGTTGGATGGAGAATGCAGGTGCGTGCAACTTACAACTTAGAACAGTGATGGCAAAGTTTTTCAGCACTGAGTGCTGGAAAGGGAGCACTTTGTGCGCACCCATCTGGGCCGCAACAAGGAAGAGGAGCTGCCCAGGGAGCATGCATCCACCAGAAAATGAACTTCTGGTTACCAGGATGCACATGCGCAATGGCCAGCAAGTCTTCCAGTTACTGCCATTCGTGCATACGCACTGATCAGCTCGTCAGCGCACATGCTTATACCAGAAAATGGAAGACCAGCTCTCCTCATTTCCAGTATTGCCACATGTACAAAGGCCAACTGATTGTCGTGTGCGCATATGTGCCATAAACCCAGAAGAGGAATGGGTGATGCTGCATGTGCCAGGCTACATGGCTTCGGCATGGGTGCCATAGATTTGCCATCACAGATTTAGAATAACTTTATTGTCACTTTGATTGTACACTAAATGGCATACTGCAATTTCAGTGTATACAGCTCTCAAAGGGTCCCACCACTAATATATAAACATGACAAGATAGATAGATAGATAGATAGATAGATAGATAGATAGATAGATAGATAGATAGATAGATAGATAGATAGATGATAGATAGATAGATAGATAGATAGATAGATAGATAGATAGATAGATAGATAGATAATTATGCATGTATCCACATATATTATATGACACAAAGAAACAAGACAGTCTAGTTTGGATGTATATGTATACATCCGACATTTACATGGTGAGAGAAACAAATTTTGTGATTTTTCCGATAGTGGGCATAGGGAACAAAGCTGTTACAAAATCTGGAAGCTCTGCTGGAAATACTTTGGAACCTCCTCCCAGAGAGGAACAACAGAAGCAGGCTGTGAAGTGAGTGTGTGGGGTGTCTAACAATTCTTTGAGCTCTAAGCACATATAAGCAGTATCCTGAATGACAGATTCTTCCTAGAATCTTCTTGGCTGTCCTTACCACTCTCTGAATGGACTCTCTATCTGAGGCACTGCTGCCACCAAACTAAACAGTGATGATGTTTGTTAAAACACTCAATTGCATCTCTGTAAAAAGGGGCCATGATAAAAGGAGAAAGATCTGCTCTCCTCATCCAACGCTGGGAATGCAGACACTGCTTTGCACGCTTCACTAAGGATGATGTGTTGAGAGACCAGTTCAGATTGTTAGTTATCTGCACTCCCAGGTACTTAATGCTGTTGACTACCTCTACAGCTGCATCCTAGATACTGAGTGGAGTATGACCATGCCATCTCTTTCTAAAATCTAAAATGATCTCCTTTGTTTTATTAACATTTAGAACCAGTCCACCAGAGTCTTCACCTCTTTCCTATATGCATCTTTACTGTTGTCCCACATAAAACCCACCCCTGCCGTGTTATCCACATACTTTACAAATGATTTCTGGCAGATTTGGCACATCAGTCATGGGTCATCAAGGTGAAGAGCAGTGCACTTGAGATACAGCCCTGTGGGGAACCTGAGTGCAAGGAGATGGAATTGGAGACTTTTCTTCCAACTCATACATAGTACCTGTACACTGTCTACAAGTCACTACGTAGAGATTTTAACCCTATTATGAAGAAAATTATAAACTATAAGGCTGGAGGGAAATGAAAGATAGGATTGGTTTATTGGTTCGTGCATTTTATGTGGTCAGAAGGGACCATCAAGTCATTTAGAGCTGATCATTGGATGACACACAAATCTGTTTCATCACAATAATTAATTTAACTCGTAGCATGATTCCTCAAAATACTTGCCTGTGAATGGTTAGCGTTTGAATGGAAGCGCTGAATCTAAGCAAAATGAGAGTACAGAATTCAGGTTTTCTGTATATAAAATGTCATGCCTAGGAATGGCACTCATGGCTGCAGGATTACAATAAGTAGATAATTCAGGGCTGCTCCATAAAGCTTTTTCCACTTAACTACCTAGTCCTGGGACCCATTTATTTGGTTACTATTATTATTACTAGGGTTCATCACACAGTCATCCAGATGTTCAGATTAGATTTGGCATTTTTGTCCACATATGAAGTCCTCCCCACAGCCCTCTGAAAAGCAAATATTGATGTCTGATGGAGTTAAAGGTCAGAGGATGGAAGCTGTTCCAGGAAAAGCTGCTTTTGCAATTGAGTACTGGTAATTATCAATGCTGATGGTGTTCAAGTGATGCTCTGGTTGTTTTGGGATTTCACTCAAGGGATTTATTATTAGTAGTAGTAGTACTACCCTTCCTTTCTTTTGCCACAGACATTCTATTTCTATTTGCAAGTCTTTCTATTTTATTATCTTTTCCAGTTCTTTCTCTTCTATTCTGCTCCCATATCCACAATCCAGGCTTTTATCTTCTTCTTGTCAGCAATGAAGTCTGTTGTGCTATGTGGCAAATGCTTGTTTGTTTGAATCTCAAGTGCCAGCGCATTTTAGTTTCTTCATTTTTATGAAGAAGTTTGGAAATATTTTAATCAGGAGAGGAGTGCTTCTTGAATCCTGTAATAATTGTGTAAAAGGAAGTTTACAACTGGCAAACTTGCCACCCACTTCAGCAACAGCCAATTTCACATCCAATTGCATCCAGAAAGGACAGATTTCATCACAGAGTAGTCAGGTTAAGTTTATATAGCCCGGAATGACAGGGGGAAGTTTTGAGGCTTCACTTTCAGCATCAACTGCTCCAAAGAGTCAAACTTCAACCAAGTTCAGTGAGGAATCATGAAGCCAGGAAGCTTTCTGCTGCTCACTCTTCTCCTCTTCTTCTTATACTCTGGTAAGTTCTGTTTTCTATTCTAACTTTTCCTTTTCTGGGAGATTTGAGGACACCCTTATCTCCAGGGAAAAACAGACAATAATCTAGTGAGAATTAATTCTTGCTCGGGGAATCTATACAAAAGGCAAATAAAAAGTGTGCATTGGCTATTTCACTAGAAGACCCTCTAACCAGGGTTTTCCAGTTGTGACTCATAGTTTCTAAGAGGTCTGACACAGCATTCTCATTTCTTGGAGTAAATGGTTCTTCCAGGTACGTGAGCAGAATTCCTGTGGAAATCAAGAATATTGAACTGCCTATTGGCATTCCTATTACCTGTAATGGTTGGTTTTCACTGGATTTTGTGTTAGAGTTTTGTGTTAATGTTTTGTTTTTATTTCAGCTGGTCAATGATGCTAATGGAAGGGAGGGAGGGAGCAAGGGACAGCACAAATAGAAATGCACCTATTGTTAAAAAATAGGAGATCATATGTTCACATTTGGCATGATTTCTCTCCCTCCCCTCCCCCCAGATATTGCTGCACAAGGAGGCTTCAGAATAGAGGTCAGTACTTTTAGTTATTAAATTTTAGTTATTAAATGAAATCCTTAGAAAAGACCCAGAAGTGTGGGTGCATAATAACCCCATGTCTGTTCCTCCCCATCACCACCACCTTTGTGGACAACATGTAAGCTCAGATACAATATGACTCAGAACAATTTTTTTCAGTTTCCTCTCAACTTCCCCTATCAGGCCAGTTCTTCTGTTTTTATCCATTCCCACAAATTGCTTACCCTCCTAAGCCCTTCAAGGACTTACAATTAAAAACAGTCACACTGCACAATGTAAACTATAAAAAAAAACCTAAACAATGTTACAGAACTGTTTCTTTCAGTGCATCTTATGTGCATACATAAACTTAATAGTGAGGGAGGTGTTGCAAATTATGCAGCTCAAAACCGCAATATAATAATTGTAAATTGTAATTCCTAAAAAACCCAGATCCATTTTCCAGGATTGATGTTGTGTGATGGTCTATATTGCAAGAAGGAGCACCACCTGGAATAGGAAGGAACTTTGCAGAAGAAAGAATTAAAAGCTGATAGGATAGAACCTCATAATCAGTTTGGCACAGTTTATCCATATTATCATCAGAACTGCACCCTTAAATAGAAGGGCAGGACAGCCCTATGAAATAAATCATTTGCTTTTTCCCATAGCGTTATTGTAAGGGATACCCAAAACGTGTATGTCAGGCTCCTTATCGGCTCCATTGTGGCTCTGATGGCAGGACTTATACCAACAAGTGTGATTTCTGCAATGCTTACATGTAAGTACATGTTTCACTCTGTGCAACTGGAGAAGAAAGCATTTGGATAGGAAGCCCTGGATTTCTAGGCTTCAAAAAAAGTGTGTAAACTTATTCTCCATTCAAGCATTCATTCAAGAACCATTTTCTGCCACAGAGAAGTTGCATGGTGGTTCCAAGGAGAATATTTTACTAATTTTAGGGGGAAAGGGAAGCATAGTCAACTTGTCACTTTCAGAAAATGCCAAGTAATTTTGCTGACTATTAACAGACTTTTGGCTGGGTGAGCTGTGATGGTGGATGCATCTCTGTGGTTTTTTAATTTTAACTTTTGTCTCTGTTTTCCCATCAGTTACAGTAGAAGAACACTTCGACTCTTAGGCTTTGAAAAATGCAGAAAATAAAGGATCATCAATTAAGGATATCTCACCATCTTCATGCCCTGCTCATTAACATCCCCACAAAAACGCTGCCCCCCCCCCAATTCTGCTCTGTTGCTCTATTAAATGTCTTTCACAGATTTATCAATAAATAAAGAAAAGCATTATCTCTCCATGAATCTTCTTTTGATACCTGTTTCTGCCATACTAGATTTTTTAGATAAGGTTACTGTTCATACTTTAAGAAAGCCAGGTATTTGAGATAATACATTTTAAAAAATAATGACACTCTATCGAGGCAGGATTAGAAAACTTAAATACCTTCACAGATCTCATGTGAAAGGTAACAATTATTTCTTTGGCTCTTATTGCAGATTGGGATCCAACTTGGGGTACCATCGCCCCCTCCTCCTTAATAGCTTCCCTATTAGAGGAGTAAATGATCACCTATGAGGGATGTCTAAGTTGGGGAAGGAAGGACTACACCGAAGAGAAGAGGACCACTTGGTCCTGTCATCTCCTGTCTTACATAGGAAGGAATTATTCTTTGGCAAATTAATAACAATAATTCTGTCACAGTTTATGGCAATAGATTCTGTTTCCAGTATCATTAAAAAGGATGGATTATAGTTATAAAATGAATAGCTTGCCATTCACTTTATAACTTTACTTTACCTTCCAATACCCAAGACAAGTATTTGCCATCTTAAATTCCCATCCCATTGTGCCTCCTGTGACAAATCTTACAGCAATGTTCTTTTTCTGCTAGAAGTATTTATAAGTATAAGATTTACTCTATATAGCTAGAGAAGAAAGCATTACTATAGGTAGTCCTTCTGCTTTAAAAAACAAATTGATGTTTAATTTGATTCTTGTTCTTATGAAAACTGTATTTTTCGGAGGATAAGGTGCACCAGAGTAGAAGACGTACCAGGGTTTTGAAGAGGCAAATTTTTTAAAAAAGTTTTTGCATTCTGCAAAGGTCCTAAAAATGGCCCAGTTTTCACACAAATTGGCCCATTTTTTGTACAAAAAAGGGCATGGATAGTCTTTAGGAGGCTTATAGAGTGCTCCTGGGGGTTGGCAAAATTGAACAAAAAAAAAGCCCTTTTTCGCTCATTTCTGCCCTTCCCAGCCCCCAGGTGCTCTCTGAAAGTCTCCTAAAAGCTATGCACGGCCATTTTGGTGAAGTGGGCTGGGTTTCAGGAGACCAAAAGTGCTCTATTCAGTGTATAAGACGCATCCAGATTTTCAACCTATTTTTTGAGGGGAAAAGGTGCATCTTATACTTCGAAAAATATGGTATTTGCTCAAAAATTTATTATGTTTTGACATAGATGGATTTTGTAGAGGTCTCAAGCAGAATATTTTATCTATTTTAGAGAGAAGGTTTGCTTCCAGGATCCCTCTAGAAGACCTTGTGTAATGATGAAGATTCAGACTATCCCCACTATGCCCTTTCTAACTAGATGGGGCGTGGGGAATTGGAGATGGGCAATTTTTCAAATTGTCTTTCCAATTATCTTTCCATGTTACCATAAACACACCAATCCCATTTTACATGCTTTATATTATTGTTATTAATCATCGCAAAATCAGCCAGATGTTCAGCCTGGGGTTTGGCATTTTTGTCTACCTATCACGTCCTTATCTGGATTTTTGAAAGTGTTACAGATATCATCCCAGGATGGAAGCAGTTCCAAGTAAAGCCACCTTCTGCAATTGACTGATGGCAAATTTGTCAATGCCTAGGGTGTTCAAGTGAAGCTCCAGTTGTTTTGGGATTGCACCCATGGCGCCTATTACTATTGGTGTTACCATTGCTTGCCTTTGCCATTGTTGTTAAATTTCTATTTGTAGGTCTTTGTATTTTGTTATCTTCTCCAGTTCTTTCTCTTCTATTCTGCTGTCTCCAGGCACTGCCACATCCATTATCCAGACTTTTTTGTGTTTCTTATCAACAACTGTTAAGTCTACGGTGTTATGTGGCAGATGCCTGTTGGTCTGGGTTCTGAAATCCCCAAGCAATTTAATGTCTTTATTTTCTATGACCTTTTCTATTTTATGGTCCCAGTAGTTCTTGTTTACAGGCAAATGTTATTTCTTGCAGATCTTTCATCTATTTTGCTACTTTGTCATGCTGCTGCTTGTAGTCAGTTTGTGCAATTCTTACTAGGTGGTCCACTGTTTCTTCAGTTTCTTTGCATAGGCAGCAACAGTGGCAGGTTGCAAATATTTTTACTACCGGTTTGGGCACGGTCCTGTGTGTGCTCGTCTGTACACACACATGCATCTGGGCAGGTGGGCAGGGCCTCCTGCCGCTGCTACTAGTGGTTCGGCTGAACTGGGCCAAGCCGGGAGCAACCCACCACTGGGCTGTACTTACTGCCTGCTGCTGTATTCTCAATTCTGGCTTTGTATTCATTTATCCTTAAAGATTGGTCTTGTGCAGCCAGAATTAATCCCTTGGTCTATTTCTTTTAACTTTCCTGCTCTTAGCCATTGCCAGGTCTTGTTATTATCTGCTTTCCCTGCTATGTTTTTAATGTACTGGCCATGTAGTGCTTTGTCTTCCCATGCCTCTGTTCTTCGTTTGGTATTTCTTGTAGGCCAGTTTGGTCTTTCCAGTAGTCATCAAGTCTTCCTGGCATGCTAACTTCAGTGCATCTTCTTCATTGTCCTTCAGATATTCTTCCAAAGCCCCCTTTTCTTCTTCAACAATCTGATGTACTTGCAACATTCCATGCCCATCTATTTGCTTTGGTAGATAGAGTCTGTCAATGTCACTGTGAGGATATAAGGGCATGATTCAATTGTCATTATTTTTCTGGTCTTCCTATCCATTGCTTTTAATTCTGTTTGAGTCCAGTTCACTACTCCAGCTGTGTATCTAAGGACTGGTATTGCCCAGGTGTTGATTGCCTTGTGGTTTTTCCTCCACTGAGTTTGGACTTTAATATCTTTTTCACTTTCTTGATATATTCACCGCTAATATTTTTCTTGACTTCAGTGTGCTTAATGCTATCAGTTTGAAAGATACCCAGGTGTTTGTAGTAATCATCTTAATGTTATTTTCATGGAGCATCTTGATTCCTTCAGTTTTCATTATTTTTTCTTGTTTAATAGTGAGTTGTTGAGATCCATTGCTATTTCTGTATATAGGACAGCTAAGGCTGTCTGGAAAATATAGGCCAGAGATGGATACTAACAAAAACATTCTTGCTAGCAATACGTAAGTCTCTCTATTAATTAGTGTGCCTTTCTGTACCAACATCTATCTAGCAGTTAGCATTTCAAAGGCAGGAATGCGAGCTGCTCACTTTCCCCCCTCCCTATTCCTTATCTCACTTCTCCTGCCCAGGGAAGAAGCAGCCCCCCTCTTCACTCACCCCCTCTCTTGCCCAGAGACGAAGCTTTTTGCCACGCTGCATATTTATCATTGGACTATTTAGTCATGTGCCTGTTGATGTAATATTGTATACACCTTTCCTTTGTTTGGGACTAATAAAAAAGCTCTCCCGGGCATTGCTCGGGGCCAGAGTTCATCACAAGAAGGATTTGTCCGGTGTTTTTCTTCCCATTCGGCTACAAGCATGAGCGGCCCATCAGAAGTGTGTAAAAGCCGCAACTGGTGACCTCCGACGTGATTGCTGATCAAACACGTCGCTGCATCCGTCCCAATTTGGAGTCCTCTTGCTCATCGGCGAAGGAATGCCTCTTGCATACCAGGACCGGCCGTCGCAGACGGAGCATCCTCCCAGACTCGTGAGTAATGAGGGCAGGATTCTCTAAGCCTCGGGTTGCATACCTTTTCGAACTTAGAGAGTTGTCCAAATCCTCAATATTAATCTTAAAAAACAATGGGAACTTTCTCCCCATCCCTTCAAAAAAAGATCTTACTAATTTTCTCAGGTACATTTATCAAATTTGTCCCACCTATCCTGAGAAGGGCTCAATTCGAATAACCATTTGGGCAAAATTAGGGAAGTATTTTCTCCAGCCCCCAAGGGCACCAGCGAAAATACTCTCCACTTGGCAGATCGTCATGGAATGCTTAAAAGTTCATGAAAAGGCCATGATGGGGGGACCGGACCCCCCCTGCCATATTTGGAAACCTCTTCACTAAATTCACACTCTGAATCCAAGGCTTTCTCTTCCCCTATATGCATGCCTTTGTCACCCTCAGCCTTTGAAGCTCCCCGGCATTACATCCCTTTAGAGGAAGCTTCTGCCTGCTTTCCAACCTGACTCATAGTCGGGAAACTAAGCCAGCCTCACAAAAAAGGCTGCTTCTTATCTTCCTTCTTATTTCAATCTTCTTACTTTCTTCCGGTCATCCTGGCTACCTCTCTTCCATTACCCCCTACGATGCCTCTCTTAGTCTTTCCTCATCGTGAGTTCATGTCTCAAGGAGTTCTTGCTATTCCTTTTCTTACTGGCTTTTCTGATTTCTTTTCTGTTGCTTTGATGACATTGTCCTGCCTGAGCACCTGAATCTTTTTCACAGATGTTTCACAGAGCAATTGATTTATAGGATCTGAATTGGAATGGAGAGGAATGCTTTTGTGCATGCATGAGTGTGTTTGTGTGTGTGTGTGTTTGAGGGAGCGAGGGCTTCAGTAAGAAAACTAGGAAAGTAGATAAATTATGGGGACAAGTTGGGCAGTAGAGAGTAACAGAGAAAGTGACTGAAGAATGGAAAAGAGAGTGAAGAGAAACTGATAAAAGAGTGGGAGAGAGGAAGAAAGAAAAAAGAGTGACAGAGACTGAAAGAGACAAAGAGAAAGAGTATGAGAGAGACAGAGAGAGAAGAGAGAAAGAGGAAAGAGATATCCCACAGCCCTTACATTACCCCAGTGTTTGTTATAAAAAAGAAATCTGGTAAATCTCATGATCATTGATTTAAAAGATGCCTTTTTTTTCTATACCACTCCATGAAAAAGATCGCAAGCTGTTTGCTTTTACTGTCCCAGAATTTAACAACTCCAAACCTGCTTCTCGCTTTCAATGGACAGTCCTGCCTCAGGGAATGCTCAACAGCCCCACCATGTGTCAATATTTTGTAGATAAAACTTTGCAGCCGTATCGGACGGCACATCCTCACTTTTTAATTTATGGATGACATCTTGGTAGCAGCATGTGGGCCCCCAGGCACGGTTTTAGCAACATTACCTTTTTTGACTAATCTTCTCCATAAAAATGGCCTGCACATAGCTCCAGAAAAGATTCAAACAGCACAACCTTTTTCGTACCTGGGTCATAAGCTTTTGGCCTCTCATGCTGCACCTGCAATGCCAAAATTGGACTTGCCACATACTCCCACATTAGTACAGTTACAGCAATATTTGGGCTCCATTAATTGGGCACGCCCATATATGGGGCTCACAACCCCTCAATTGGCTCCGTTGTTTTCTGCATTAACAATGGGCAAAAACCCTGCAGATGTTATTAAATTAGATGAAACACATCAGCAAGTTTTAAAAGAGGTAAATGAGGCCCTTTCACAAATTTGGGTGGATCGTTTTCAGGATAACACCCCCTTAGCTTTCATCATATGTAACACTCTTGGACTCCCAACAGGAGCCGTGGTACAAAAAACTTCAAAATTATTAATTATTGAATGGGTACATTTGTCTCACACCCCAAAATCCACAATTTCTCAGAAACCTGCACTTTTTGCAGCTCTAATTACAAAAGCCCGTGTCAGAACAAAATTGTTGGCAGGAATTGAACCTTCCACAATTTTTGTCCCTTGTTCTTTATCAACTTGGGAGACCTTATTTGCTAATTCGGAAAACCTTCAATTTGCACTCGCTGACTGGCCAGGTGAGATTTCTTGCCATGCTCCCCCTGACCCAAGATTGGCTCTTTTGAAAACTGTTCCCCTGCAATGGCACACTCCATATTCCCCCCTCCCACTTCCTCAGGCCATGACTATTTTTGCTGACGGAAGCAAAACCTATGGTGCTTGTGCCTGGCAGGAGAATGGTCAGTGGTGCACAAAAATCACCCCACCCCCCCCGCAGACTTCTGCTCAGCGTGCGGAGCTTGCTGCCTGTATTTTGGCTTTTTCAACTTTTCCAAATACACCCTTTAACTTGATTTTGGATAGCCTCTATGTAACTCAGATTGTGAAATCAATTTATGAGGCCTATCTTTCTCCCTCATTGGAACCACAATTACTCTCGCTCTTTTTATCTTTGCAGAAGTTAATTTCTGCCCGTACCCAATTTTTTCATGTTTCCCACATTCGAAGCCATCAGCCCTTCCCTGGGCCTCTCCAGGAAGGCAATGATGTGGCCGACACTGCGGCAGCGGCTGCTGCCAACTCTTCTTCTCTTTTAACCTTGACAGCTCCCACGCCATGGGAGAGTCATTCTTACTTTCATCAGAACAAGAAAGCGCTCATGAAACAATTTGGCATTACTGCAAATGAGGCTTCTGCTATTATTCAGCAGTGCCCTTCTTGTAGCCAGCATTCAGGCTACATTATGGCATCCCCCCAAAGGGGCGAAGCCACCAAACATGTTATTAATCATTGTATTCGGACCTTTGCATCGCTGGGACGCCCAAAAGAATTAAAAACAGACAATGGCCCTGCTTACACAAGTGCAGCCTTCGCTGCCTTTTGTAACCAATGGGGCATTGTACATAAATTTGGCATTCCTTATAACAGCCAGGGTCAGGCGTTGGCTGAGCGCGCCAACCAGACATTAAAACATGCCCTGGACAGATATATTGGCAATAGGGGAAAAATGCCCCCTGGCCTCCCAGCAGTGCAAGACACGCTTAACCTCTGCCTTTATACCCTGAATTTTTTTAATCTTACCGGCAGCCCACCATCCTCAGCAGCGACTCGTCATTTTGCAGCTCCACCTACTGCAGACACCCCCCCGTCCACCTGTCTACTATCGCTGCCTGCCTGACCTGACGTGGCGAGGACCTGCTGACCTGATCACTTGGGGACGGGGCTACGCTGCCATTCAACTAAAAGACAAGGTGCTCTGGGTGCCAGGAAGACACGTAAGACCTTTTCTTCCTAAATCACCACCACACACTTCCAGGGATGGCGATCATCCGTCAGTCCCCAAATGAGGTACAGCTTGTGGAGGTTGCCTCCTGGCCTGACCTGGAGAACAGGCCAGGACACCCTCCACCATATGAGACCACAGAGGCTGTTTCCTGCCCCGACCAGGAAAACGGGGAAGGACACCCTCCACCGTATTCGCCACCAGAAGGATGTCCCTTATTTCGAAGAAGACCTCCAGGTTATCCCCTGTCACGGTGGCAGGAGAGTATGAAACCTTTTAGTTTTAGAACTTTCTCATATCATTATGTTATTTTTTCACTGTGTGGCATAGTTTTAGTATTGCTTGCACTTTTTATACGCTGTGAAATTTCCCATCGTGCCTCTTACAAGTTACAGGAACCATTACATGTGCCTACTAGATCTCTCACACACAGGGTGAAAAGGTCAGCTGCTTCTCACAGTCTGCACACTCGAATGACATACAACCTGTGGATGCGTTTGGCAGAACAGGCAAACGTATCCAATTTTTGCCTAAGCGAAGCTGTGGACCTGAACATGTTATTAGGGAATTGTTTAATACCAGTTTGCACACCTCTTTCTGTTATTTTAAAAGACACCCAGCTAGCAATGTTTAAAAAAAAGAAAGGAAGTTAATTACGGTGACTCTATGGTGTGGGGCCCTTTCACAAGACGGCTCCCAGCTGATGCCATGTCTCTCACCACACCCTTTGTAGCTAGTGGACCCAACGTTACATGTGCACGCATTCAAAATTGTACTGCTTCTCTCACACAATCCTGTATGCCCACGGGAATCTTTCCTGCCAACTGTTCCACCTACGAGAACATTTCCTACAACCGGGCTCACGTTCTGCTTCCTGCTGGTTGGTTTTTCACATGTGGTCAAAAAACTTTTAATTACATACCTGCTAATCTATCAGATACACGTTGCTGTCTGAGTCGCCTCACTGCGGTTCTACCAACCAAACAGGACCTCACTCCACGACCACAGAGGTCGGTAGTCCTTGATGAAACATGTGACAGCTCAATTAATCTTTTTAACGAGGCTGAATATCTTTCCCTTGCTACCTCTATAGTTGGTGTTCCGGCATTAGCAATGCATAACCACAGGACAGCCCATCGCATTGCCTGTTCCCTTGCAAAAACTATAAACATCACATCTGCAGCCATAGCTGCCTTGAATATGGAACAGGCAGAGATCAGACATGCTGTCTTAGACAACCGTGCTGCCATTGATTTTCTGTTACTGGTACATCATCTAGGCTGTGAATCTGTCAAAAACATGTGTTGTTTTAACCTGTCAGACACCTCTCAATTGGTTAAGCATCAGATCAGTTCCTTAAAGGAGTTGGCTTCCCAGATTCGAGAAGACGTCCTGCCAGCCTGGTGGGATGGTCTGTGGTCCTGGCTACCGGATGGCTCCTGGTTAAGAAGCATTTTTTCCTCCATTATATGTATTATAGTAGTGCTCGTTTCACTTTGCTGCTGCATTCAATGCCTACCCTCCCTCTTTCAGCTATTCAAAGGCCTTTTTTCCTCAGCTAGGAAGAACGTGCTTATCCACGAAACTAAGTCTCTTCTGGACGCTGAGGACGACCATGAGTTGGACAACAATTTGTTTGTAAAGGTGTTTGCTATAACCAGTGATGATGAAGAATCTGCATTTTGATATGTTTGCTTCCCTCCTTCTCATTTTAAAACAAAAATGAGGAGATGTTGAGATCCATTGCTATTTCTGTATATAGGACAGCTAAGGCTGTCTGGAAAATATAGGCCAGAGATGGATACTAACAAAAACATTCTTGCTAGCAATACGTAAGTCTCTCTATTAATTAGTGTGCCTTTCTGTACCAACATCTATCTAGCAGTTAGCATTTCAAAGGCAGGAATGCGAGCTGCTCACTTTCCCCCCTCCCTATTCCTTATCTCACTTCTCCTGCCCAGGGAAGAAGCAGTCCCCCTCTTCACTCACCCCCTCTCTTGCCCAGAGACGAAGCTTTTTGCCACGCTGCATATTTATCATTGGACTATTTAGTCATGTGCCTGTTGATGTAATATTGTATACACCTTTCCTTTGTTTGGGACTAATAAAAAAGCTCTCCCGGGCATTGCTCGGGGCCAGAGTTCATCACAAGAAGGATTTGTCCGGTGTTTTTCTTCCCATTCGGCTACAAGCATGAGCGGCCCATCAGAAGTGTGTAAAAGCCGCAGTGAGTGTGGTACATTTGTCCAATCCAAACTCCATTGCAATGTCTTGGCTATATATATGAACAGTGTTGAACACAGATTCTATTTCAGATGGTGTTTTTCCATACAGCTTCAGACCATCTACGTAAAGGAGGTGGGGTAGTCTGGTTGGTGTTTTTGATGTTTGATAGCCATGGCCTGAATTATTCAGTATTGTTGACAGAGAAACAGTGCAATGACAAGTAGAAGCAGTGATAGGGAATCTCCTTGAAACATTCCTGTCTTGATATTAACTTCTCCAAGTCTCTCATCATTGACCTGCAACTGTGCCTTCCATTGTGCCATCACTCTGCACAAAGCTTCTGATTTTTCTACTGATGCCTGTTATTTCTAGACACTTGATTATCCAGTCATGTCGCAGAGAGTAAAATGCCTTTTAGTAGACAATCCATTATACATTCACGTTGGTCTTGCTTCTCTTGCAGTTTTCCAAAATCATTTTGTCAATTAGGAGTTGATCTTTTGTTCCTCTGCTATTCTGGCAGTTTCCTTTCTGTTCAGCTAGAAAGAAATTGTTTTCAACTAGATGCTGTTGGATTCCACAATTTGAAAGTTGTTGGTAAGTAGGTAATTGGCCTGTAGTTGCCTCGTGCAACCTCTTTTGCTGGATCTTTCATTATCAGGTAGGTTTTGTATTAGAGTTTTGTGTTAATGTTTTATTTTTATTTCAGCTGGTCAGTGATGTTAATGGAAGGTGGGGAGGGAGCAAGGGACAGCACAAATTGAAATGCACCTATTATAAAAAAATAGTAGATAATATGGAATTGTTTCAAATGTTCCCAGATATTGCAGCACAAAGACTCAATTTAAGGGTGAGTACTTTTCGTTATTCATTTTTAGTTATTAAATTAAGTCCTTGGATATGACCCAGAAATATGGGTGCATAATAACCCCATGTCTGTTCCACCCCCTCACCACCACCTTTGTGGACAACATGTAAGCTCAGATACAATATGAATGAACAGTTTTTTCAGTCAGTTTCCTCCCAACTTCCCCTATCAGGCCAGTTCTTCTGTTTTTATCCATTCTCCCAAGCTGCTTTCCCTCCTAAGCCCTTCAAGGGCTTACAATTGAAAACATTTGCACTGCCCAATGTAAACTATAAAAAAAACTAAACAATGTTCCAGAGCTGTTTTTTTAGTGTATCTTGCGTGCATATGGAACCCTTAATAGTCAGGCAAGGGTTGCAAACTTTGCAGATATGATCAGTAATATAACAACTGTAAATTGTAATTCCTAAAAAAAACAGATCCATTTTCCAGCATTAATGTTGTGTGATGGTCTATATTGCAGGAAAGAGCACCACCTGGATCAGGAAGGAAGCTTACAGAAGAAAGAATTAAAAGCTGATAGGATAGAACCTCATAATCAGTTTGGCTCAGTTTATACAAATTATCATTAGAACTGCACAAAAGATGGGTTCCAGCAGTCACTACTGCCACTGTGCGCATGAGCACTGCAATAAAAATTGCTCTGTGCATGTGCAGAAGCAAAAAACAAGATGGTGTCACGGTGTTACCTGTGGTTCGGGGATATGGCAGGCCTGGGTTGCTGCCGGTTCCAGTGACCCAGGCCACCAAACAACTGCCGGTTCGACCAAACTGGGCCGAACTGGTAGGAACCCACCACTGAACTGCACCTTAAATAGAACGGCAGGGCAACCCTATGAAATATCTCATTTACTTTTTCCCATAGCGTTATTGTCGGGGATACCCAAAACGCCTCTGTCTCAGGGATTATCGACCCCATTGTGGTTCTGATCACAAGACTTATCCCAACAAGTGTAATTTCTGCAATGCTTACATGGAAGTACATGTTTCACTCTGCACAACTGGAAGCCCTGGATTTCTAGGGTTCAAAAAAGGAGTGTACAAACTTATCTTCCTTTCAAGTATTCACACTAAAACCATTTTCTGTCAAAGAGAAGTTGCATGGTGGTTTTAGGGTGGGGGGAGGAAGCATAGGGAACTTGTCACTTTGAGAAAAATCCAGGTAATCTTGCTTACTATTACAGTTTTTTGGCTGGGTGAGCCACTGTAGTGGATATATATCTCTGTGTTTTTAAATTAGTTTTTATCCCTGTTTACCTTCCCTGTTTCTCTTCAGTCGCAGTGGAAGACGACTTCGGCTGACACGCTTTGGAAGATGTTGAAACCTTAAAATGCAGAAAACTAAGGAACATTGATTATGAATGTTTCACCATCTTCTTGCCTTGCTCATTAGCATCCCCACAAAAATGCTGTTCTTCCCTCTGATTTTGCTCTGTTGCTCTATTAAATGTCTTTGGCGGATTTATCAATAAACCAAGAAAAGCATTATCTCTCCACGAATCTTCTTTTGATATCTGTTTCTTCCATACTAGATTTTTGAGATAAGGTGGTTGTTCATACTTGAAGAAATCCAAATATTTGGGATAATACATTCAAGAAAATCATCACCCTTTATCAAGGCAGTATTAGAAAACTTAATTAAAAAAAATACCTTCACGGATCTTATGTGAATGGTAACAATTATTTCTTTGGTTGTTATTGCAGATTGGGGTCCAACCTGAGGTACCATCACCCCCTCCCACTTAATAGCTTCTCTATTAGAGGAGTAAATTATCACATATGACAGATAGCTAGGTGGGGATGGAAGGAATACCCAGAAGAGATGAGGACCACTTGGTCCTGTCCTCTCCTGTCTTACTGAGGAAGGAGTTACTATTTGGCAAGTTAATAACAACAATTCTGTCACAGTTTATGGCAATAAATCCTGTTTCCCGTGTCATTAAAAAGGATAGATTATAGTTATAAAATGAATAACTTGCCATTCACCTTTTAACTTTACTCTAACTTCCAATACCTAAAACAAGAATTTGCCAAAACAAATTCCCATCCTATTGTGCCTCCAGTGACAAATCTTACAGCAATGTTCTTTTTCTGCTAGAAGTATTTATAAGTATAAGATTTACTCTGTACAGCTAGAGAAGAAAGCTTTACTACATGTAGCCCTGACCTTCTGCTTGAACAAGCAAACAATGTTTACATTGATTCTTGTTCTTGTGAATATTTACTCAGAAATTTATCATATTCTGCCATAGATGAATTTTGTACAACTATCAAGCAGAATATTTTATTTATTTTAGAGAGAAGGTTTGCTTCCATGATCTCTCTAGAAATCCTTTTGTAATGGTGAAGATTCAGAGTATCTTCACTATGTCCTTTCTAACTAGAAGGGAGGGGGAGGAGAAATTGGAAGGCAATATTTCAAATTCTCTTTCCAATTCTCTTTCTATGTTACTATAAACACATCAATCCCGTTTTATATGCTGCTGATGATGATATACTTTATTCATTAAACATGAAACTTAGTCAACCAAAAATGCATCACTAATAACAATACCATGATGATAATGGTTGATACAGGTTGCTGCCAGCATCCTAGGTATCAACCAAGTATCTTGGTGGTGGTGCAGTGGTTAGGGTGCAGTACTGCAGGCCACTTCAGCTGACTGTTATCTGCAGTTCAGCGGTTCTAATCTCACCTGCTCAAGGTTGACTCAGCCTTCCATCCTTCCGAGGTGAGTGAAACGAGGACCCAGACTGTGGGGGCGATATGCTGACTCTGTAAACTGCTTAGAGAGGGCTGAAAGCCCTATGAAGTGGTATATAAGTCTATGTGTTGTGTTCCAAATGACAATCCATCTGTATTCTAAAGTGCCACAAGTTCTTCATCTTCTCATTTTCAATAACCTTTTCCACTTTATGTTCCCATGACTTTTTGGATACAGGTAAGTCGTATTTTTTACATAATGACCAGTGGTCTATAAAATTCTGGGACATGGTACCAAGTGTCCCGATGACAATAAGTATCACTGTTACATGTTTTATCCATAATCATGTGGAGATTATGGGGAAAAAATGTGGACACTCTGGAAAGAGTGCAGAGAAGAGCAACAAAGATGATTAGGGGACTGGAGGCTGGAGATTTATCTGAAGTGGTGTAGGGTTTCCTACCTAATGGGCTCTAATGGGTCTTTTGGAGCCAAAATTAATATAAGACCCGGTCTTATTTTGGGGGGGGAAATGGGTAGTAGTGGAAATTTTGACAGTCATCGTTACCATCATTAAGTGAGGCCTAGAAGGGAACTCCAGAAAAGAAGTAACACAGCTTCAACAACCAACTCCTATGAGTATTCCATTTCATTATCTAGTACCTAGTAACTGATATTATTTTTTCCTTTTCCTTTTTTTCCTTGCGGAACTCCCAAAACAGCCATTTCATTTCCCTCCTTCTTTTCTACCAGAGAAATTTAAAATAGGGTCAGAGCTTCCTCTTTAAAGGGTAGAAACTGCAGGGCCATACATTGGAAGCAGGCACCAACTTTGAAACTAAGGCCTAAAATTGGGTGTTCCTGAAATGGCACCTGCTTCCATGATGAAAGTGCAAAGCCTTTATGGCTTGAAACTGGGTTACCTGATGGACCATCTTTTATAATCTGTTCCTATCTATCTAATTTGGCCCAGCAAGATGGGAACCCTGGGTCTCATCAGTCAAAGAATGTCAGCTGACAGGGACCAAGAGAGTGGTGGGTTCTGGGTGGTATGCCCCGGTATGGGCGTACTGGTGCCTGCCGGAAGCAGCAGGCACTATACTGGAATGGTGCTTTGGAGGGCCCACCCACCTACCCTAGTTCCTAACCAATATTTGAGCCAACCGGGCCATTTGCGCACACACGCGCAGCATACAGCACCTGCGCGACACTCTGCTGAGCAGCTAGAACATCACAGGCAGTGGGTGCACATGCGTGCACATCGCACATGCTCATGGTGGACGACCGGCCCCGTCGCAGTGTACCGGTAGTGACGGGATCCGGAACCCACCAATGGACGAGGAGTCTTACTTTTTCTGCCATAGAGCCTTTCTTCTGGAAAAAACCTCTTTCCTTAGATGAGGATGGGCCTGATCCTGTTGGCCTTTGGGAAGTCCTGGCTATGTACCTGGGACTGAGGTCACAATCACAATGGATGATAACATCTGGCCATCAATATAAATTAAATCTAATAACATGCTGCCACTCACCTGAATCAAGAAAGTTGGCAAACACAATCTTGATACATGATTTTATGATAGTGAACTGCAAATAAGCAGTTTATCTTCTGTACAAAAATTGACTGAATCATTCTGCTCCTTAAAATAAATTTTGGAATACAAATTTTTCAGTTCTAACTTGACAACATGTTCCATTTCATGTCTTCTAAGTTTTTTAAAAAGAAAATAGAATAGATCATGACTTCCGAGGCCTTTTTAATTCAGATTTTACTTGGTTCCATTTTGTGTTCTTAGAAATTTTGAATATTTCAGAAATCCAGATCTATTTACTTAGCAGAGGTTGTGGTTTAACTGAACATTTAGTGTGTCAACAGTGTATTTTATGGTGTAAGAAGAAACAATTTCACTGTATCTTAAACCACACTGCCTCATTACTGCAATAGGATATTTCTTAGCTTCGAAGAGTATTGTGGACATGTTTTTATCACAAAGCCCACTGAAAGAACAGAGATGAAAACATAACCATTGATTACAGAGAACACACAGAATGATGAAAAGTGTCTCATTTCTTTGCTTCAACCGGTGAAGAATGGGCTACGTTCTGAGTATCAGCATCTAGGGCCGTGATGGCAAACCTATGGCACACATGTCACGTGTGGCACACAGGGCCATATCTGAGGACATGCGAGGCATTGCCCTATGTCAGCTGCAGCACACATGTCAGCTGATTTTTGGCCTTTCAGGGGGTAGTTGAGGCGTTTGTCACCCTTCCCAGGTTTCAGGAAAGCCTATGAAGCCTGTGGATGGCAAAGGACAGGCCCAAGGGGCCTACTGGAAGTTAGGAAACAAACTTCCAGTAGGCCTGTTGCAGAGGTGGGTTTTGATCGGTACGCAGTACCAGAAATTGGCCGTATCTTTCCATACCGTTGCCAATGGCGGCATGGTCATGCCCCCGTACTGGTATGGTCGGTCCCCTGGCCTGTGTCCCCTTGCTCCCCTCGCCCTCCCAATTGCTGCTCGCTCACCCCACACATCCCCACCATGCTTGCCCTGCTCACCCACTTCCTTTGCCCAACCAGCCAGTGGGCCGATGGAGCATCGGTGGTGAGCAGTAAGTGAAGCGAGTGCTGGCCAGCGTCCCTGCCTAAAAGCAAAAAGCCTTTGGAAGTTGCAGCTGCCCCCTCCACCTCCCTTTTGCAGAAACTCCTCTTGCTGCAGAATTGGGATCGCTCTGTCCTTCCTGGCTTTCAGCTTCTCTTGTCCGATTGTCTTCTCCTGCCCCTGCTCCTTCCCACTGCTCAGTCTCAGTTGCTTCTTGGAGGTGGGGGAGATTTCTGGCTTTGCAGGACTGAGAGGAAAAGGGGAAGGAGGAACAGGCCCTCCAAGGCTGCCCACTCTTTGGTATTTTTGCAACCAAATTCTCTCTCCCCCCAGAAAACACAGGACCCCTCCACCCAAATACTGCATGGTAGACAGGCTGGACCCATAACTGGGCAGCATCTTGGAGAGACACTGCAGCAGCTCTGCTCTGAACAGAGGGAAACTGAAAAAGTTCGTATTCTCTCTGTTGTAGTATTTATGGCCCCCCTGGTCCACTCCCTCCTGAGGGTCGAAGTACCTGAAAGGAACAGGCAGGCTGCCACAGCTCCCTCCCCAAAAGGCTTGCAGTCCTGCAGTCTCCCAGCAGCAGGAGAAAGTTCTCCGGTCTGCCTGCACCCGAGCTGGTGAAGTGCCTACAACTGCCTGCCCGTCATCAGGGAGACAGCCAGTGCAGGTGAGCTGCGTGGTTGCTCCAAGCGGGTGGCACTCCACCAGCTTGGGTGCAGCTGGACCAGAGAACTTTCTCTTCTCCTGCTGCCGAAAGAAAGAAAGGAAGGGACTGGGAGCCTGTTTGGCATGTCCACACTTCACCTACAGTACCAAAACACGGATTTGCCATCTCAAATTCCCATCCCATTGTGTCTCCAGTGACAAAACTTACAGCAATGTTCTTTTTTCTGCAAGAAGTCTTTGTAAGTATAAGATTTACTTTATATAGCTAGAGAAGAAAGCATTACTATAGGTAGCCTAGTCCTTCTGCTTGAAAAAGAAAACAAATTGATGTTTAATTTGATTCTTGTTCTTGTGATTTTATTTACTCAGAAATTTATCATATTCTGTCATAGATGGATTTTGTAGAACTCTCAAGCAGAATATTTTATCTATTTTAGTTGCCACAAGACAGATGTTTTGCTTCCAGGATCCCTCTAGAAGTCCTTGTGTAATGGTTAATACTCAGAGTATCCCCACTATGCCCTTTCTAACTAGATGGTGGGGGGGCATTGGAGACACATCAATTCCATTTTACATGCTTTATTGATATATTTTAAAATGCCTATCTATAACCGTAACCAGAAACTGAATCCCATTCAGATGTATTCAAATACGAAATTCTATCAGCTGCTGTCTGACTTGGGAAGCAAATCAGACATTTTGTTTCTAAAGGAATATCTTGATTATGAGGACAAGGATTTAGCACTACTTTTGTGGAAGACGGGTTTTGGCTCCACTACCAAAAAAAGTTTTAAGATTTTCTGTCCCAATCTCCTCTAAATGAGGAACAACTTTTTGCTTTTCCTGCCATGAACAATAGAATTTTTTGTAGAATTGATTTTATTTGTAGGCCGCCCTTTTCCCTGAGGGGACTCAGGGCGGCTCACAGAAAACCAGGGAGGGGGGAATACAACACTAAGACGACAACACATAATAAAAATAATACGCAACATGCATACAACATTCGGGCGGGGTAATGGTCCTTATCCCCAGGCCTGACGGGCGAGCCAGTTCTTCAAGGCTGTGCGGAAGGCCTGGATGGTGGAGAGGGTACGAATCTCTACGGGGAGCTCGTTCCAAAGGGTCGGGGCCGCTGCTGAGAAGGCCCTCCTCCTTGTGGTTGCCAGCCGACACTGGCTGGCCGATGGAGTGCGGAGGAGGCCTAACCTATGAGATCTTATAGGTCGTAGGGAGGTAATTGGCAGAAGGCGGTCTCTCAAGTATCCAGATCCACTGCCATGTAGGGCTTTATGGGTGATCAATAGCACCTTGAAGCGCATCCGGAGATCGACAGGTAGCCAGCGCAGCTCGCGGAGGATAGGTGTAATGCGGGTGAATCGGGGTGCACCCGCAATCACTCGCGCGGCTGCGTTCTGCACTAGCTGAAGTCGCCGGATGCTCTTCAAGGGCAGCCCCATGTAGAGCACATTGCAGTATTCCAGCCTAGAAATCACGAGGGCCCGAGTGACTGTTGTGAGGGCCTCCCGGTTCAGGTAGGGTCGCAACTGGCGCACCAGGCGTACCTGGGCGAATGCCCCCCTGGTCACAGCCGCTATATGATGGTCGAATGACAGCTGTGGATCCAGGAGGACTCCCAAGTTGCGAACCCTCTCTGAGGGGTATAAAATTTGACCCCCCAGCCTGAGTGTTGGATTAGTGGCCGAATTTTTGGGAGGAAAACACAACAGCCACTCGGTCTTTTCTGGGTTGAGCACAAGCTTGTTAATCCTCATCCAGTCCATGACGGCTTCAAGCCCCCGGTCCATTACGTCAACCGCTTCATTGATTTGGCACGGGGCGGACAGATACAATTGCGTATCGTCCGCGTATTGATGGTATCTAATCCCGTGCCTACGGATGATCTCTCCCAGCGGTTTCATGTAAATGTTAAATAGTAGGGGGGATAAGACCGAACCCTGCGGCACCCCATATTTCAGGGGCCTTGGGGACGATCTCTGCCCTCCCACTAACACCGACTGCGACCTGTCCGAGAGGTAGGAGGAGAACCACCGTAGCACGGTGCCTCCCACTCCCACCTCCCGCAGTCTTCGCAGAAGGATACCATGGTCGATGGTATCGAAAGCCGCTGAGAGGTCAAGGAGGACCAGGATGGAGGGATGTCCTTCATCTCTGGCTCTCCAGAGATCATCCATCAATGCGACCAAGGCGGTTTCAGTGCTGTAACCGGGTCTGAAGCCTGACTGGAAGGGGTCTAGGTAGTCTGCTTCCTCCAAGGACCGTTGGAGCTGGAAGGCCACCACCTTCTCAACAACCTTCCCCAGGAAGGGGAGGTTGGAGACCGGGCGGTAGTTGTTAAGGACAGCTGGATCTAGGGATGGCTTCTTCAGGAGGGGTCTCACCACCGCCGCCTTCAGTGCGGCGGGGAAGTTCCCCTCCCGAAGAGAGGCGGTTACAACCGCCTGGATCCAGCCTCGTGTCACCTCACTGCAGTTAGAAACCAGCCATGAGGGACACGGATCCAGAGCACAGGTGGAGGAACTCACAGCTCTCATGGCCTTGTCCACATCCCCGGGGGTAACCTCCTGAAACTCAACCCAGAGCTGTTGTACTTGGTCCCCCTGAGTCTCGGCTGGAACTGCAGGTGTGGAGTCCAAGTCCGTCCGAAACCGAGCAATTTTGTCCGCTAAGAATTGGGCATATTCTTCAGCTCTGCCCTGCAAGGGTTCCCCCGCCTCCCTTTTGTTCAATAGGGAGCGGGTTATCCTAAACAGGGCGGCAATACAATTGTAGCTCTTTGTTTGTAATGACAATTGTAGCTCTTTCTTTGTAATGACAATTGAGACTAGTATTGCCTGCTATAATGCCTCAGCATAGCTGGCGTACATACCATTAGGGGCAGTGACAGGTTTGCCACAGTCCTTCACAGGTCTATAGGTATTATAGGGGAACCCCATTAGTTTTAACCTAGACCCTCAGGTACCACCCATCTGCCTTAAACCTAGAAGGATACCTCTGGCTTTGTGTCCAAGGTGGATGCTGAGTTAGACAAATTAATAGCCCAGGGTGTATTAGAGCCAGTGGATTATGCTAAGTGGGAGACTCCTATGGTTATACCTTTGAAGTCAGATGTTCTATCAGATTGTGCGTGGATTACTGGTGCATGATAAATGAAGCGGTTGAGGCTAATCCTTACCTTGTCCCTGTGGCCCAGGAATTGCTCCGCACGTTGGGGCAGGGCTCCATCTTCGCCAAATTGGACCTTGCCCAGGTGTATCAGCAGCTCCCTGTGGACGATACAAGTGCTGAAGCATAGACCATTGTTATCCATAGAGGAGCTTTTAAGTGCCGGTCATTCCAGTTTGGTGTAAGTGTTGCCCCGGGCATCTTTCAGGGTCTTATGGAGCAGTTGCTCCATGGTATCCCTGAAGTCGTCCCTTATTTCGATGATGGTTCATCTCTGCCAGGGAAAGGATTGATCTCCTTGCTAAAGTGCGAGCAGTTTTGTCAAAGTTCCAGGAAGTGGGGTTAAAACTAAAACCTTCCAAATGCCAAATTGGGTTTTTGAAGTTAATTTTTAGGGAACTTGATTGATGCCAAAGGAATCCATCCAACCCTCTCAAAGTTGGCAGCCATTAAAGAGGCGCCAGTGCCTACTAGTAAGGCTCAGTTACAAGCTTTCCTAGGGCATTTACATTTTTATGCTCTGTTTTTGCCCCATAAGATATCAGTGGCAAAGCCACTGCATAGGCTCCTAGATACCAAAGGTCTATGGAAGTTGGGTCACAAGGAGGCAGCAGCATTCACAGCTGTGAAAGATCTTTTGACTTCCAATGCTGTTCTTATCCAATACAGCAAACACCTTCCCGTCAAGAAAATGGGAAGTGCCAAAGGGCCCGTGGTCACGGATTCATTTGGATTTTGCAGGGACTATTCACGGACAGATGTTCTTGGAAGTTGTCGATGCATATTCTAAGTGGGTGGAGTTCATAATGATGCCATCAACCACTACCGAGGCTCTCATATGGACATTGCAACGACTGTTTGAAACCCATGGGTGCTGGACATTGTGGTATCCGATAATGGGGCCCAACTAACGGCTTCCCCTTTCCAGATGTTCTTGGCTGGGCATTGCATACGTCAAGCCCTGGTGGCTCCTTACCATCCCGTGAGTAATGGTATAGTGGAGCAAACGGTATGATCCATTAAGGAATCCCTAGTGAGATTAGGCCCAGGAGATTGGTAAGCCTGAGTGAATAAGTATCTTTTAGTACAGCACACTGTACTCTGTTAATTTACTCACCGTAGCCCTGCAGAGTGTTAATGGGTTGCCGCCTATGAACCAACCTTGATTGGCTTCACCTACGTTGCTGCGTGGAGAAATCACTGGACATTGCCGGCTGCACCCGCTAATTTCAAGTTGGCGACCTAATATTTGCATGCAACTACAGGGGTGAGCCAAAATGGTTACCGGGACACATTTTGCAACTAACCGGCCCCTGCACTTACAGGGTCAGTTTGAGCGATGGGCGCATTTGACATCACCACATTGATCAGCTGTGTGGGCAGCAGGACTCGAGGCAGATGCAAGCTGATCCACCACCAGTTGACCCTGTTGTATCCCTGGGTGTTCCAGTTGGTCCCGCAGCCAAGTCATGTTCTCTTTCCAGTCATACCAAGGTTCCGGTGCCCGGTTTACCTGTCAGAGCAGGTTCTGATTGGGTTTGTCAAATGAGGAGTCGGCATAGTCTCCAGAAGTTCTTCGGGAGAATCAGCCTCCAGCAGCTGCCAGAAAAGTAAGAAGATCTGGCCAGCTGTGCAGGCGGCCTGCATACATGCAGGATCACGCATGCACCAGGCTGGTGGAAAGGAGTGTTATGTCCGTGCCCCGAGGACGTGGCCACGCATGCTCCAGCCAAGTGGGAGTGGCACTGTTACTGTCAGTTGGAAGTAGATGGTTGGTTTAAACTGCTGCCTCGCCTCATTCAATACCCCTTCTGAAGATTTAGTAGCATTGTTGAAGACACCACACATCCATTTTACAGTCTGTTTCTGTTGCTCTCCTCCAGGAAGGGGTTTTGAAGTATTTTTAGCAGGACTACCAGATTCTGTAACAGTGTTGTTTCCTATGCCATCCATCTGGTAAACTCGCAAGATTCATTTTTCTCTCCATATCAGAGATGGGTCCCTTCCAGTTCTCCCGAACCAGTAGTGCTGCCTTCAAACAGAGAGCGAACTGATTCTCTGTTTTTTTAAAAGTGGGCCCATCCACCCCTCGGTTATACTTACCTTTATTTCAGCTTCCAAAGCCCACTTGATCTGGGGTGGCAGATTGAATTGCCACTCCTCAGCTTTTTTGCTTTTTTTCCATTCCTTTTTCCGTAATTTTTATTCAATTGCTCACATGCACTCAGAGAACCAGTAGTAAACCCACCACTGCCCCATATACATGTATACATCTGAACTAGACTGTGTTGTTTCTTTGTGTCATGCAATATACATGGGCATATTCATAATGTTGTATTTCTTTATTTATTCTAATGTTTATATAGTATATTTTGGAGACGATGACCCTTTGAAAGCTGTATGTAACATTCAAAGTGACAACACAGTTGTTCTATCTATCATCTAGCCATCTACCCATCTAGCCATCTACCCATCTAGCCATCTAACCATCTATCCATCTATCCATCTATCTAACTATCCATCTGTCCATCCATCTATCTATCATCTGTCGGTCTATCTATCTAAATATTTTAGATAGATGTTCTTGAATCCTGGGTTAATTGTGTAAAAGGAAGTTTACCAACTGCTAAGCTTGCCACCCACTTCAGCCTCAGCCACTTCCACATCCAATTGCATCCAGAAGGAAGAAATTTCATCACCAAAGTAGTTAGAGTATGTATATATATAGCCTGGAAGGGCAGGAGAAAGCTTAGGGGCCTCACCTTCAGGATCTACTGCTCCAAAGAGTCCAAGTTGAATGAGGAATCATGAAGCCAGGAAGCTTTCTGCTGCTCACTCTGCTGCTCTTCTTCTTGTACGCTGGTAAGTTCTCTTTTCTATTCTAACTTTTCCTTTCCTGGAAGATTTGAGGACATCCTTGTCTCCAGGAAAAAGCAGATGATAGTTCACAGATATACTCAAGGATAGCTTAGTGAGAAATTATTCTTGCTCAAGGGATCTGCACAAGTAGCAAATAAAAATTGGAGGCTATTGGTGCAGAATTGATTATTTCACTAGTGGGCTCCCTAACCAGAGGTTTTCCAGTTGTAATTCATAGTTTCTAAGAGGTCTATTCCAAATAGTTGGAATAAAGTGATTCTTTCAGGTGTAACATAAGCAGAATTCCTGTATAAATCAACAGTATTGAACTGTCTATTGATATACATCACTTGTAAGAGTTGGTTTTCACTGGACTTTCTATTAATGTTTTGTTTTTATTTCAGCTGGTCAATAATTTTAATGGGGGGGAGCAAGGGACAATACAAATTGAAATGCACTAATAAATTATAAAAAATAAGAGAAAATATGAAATTGTTTCAAATGTTCACATTTGGCATGTTTTTTTCAGATATTGCTGCACAAAATTTAGAGGTGAGTACTTTTAGTTATTAAATTTTAATTACTAAATGAAGTCGTTGGTTAGGACCCAGAAGTGTGGATACATAATAACCCTATGCCTGTCCCTCCTCATCACCACCACCTTTGTGGACAACATGTAACCTCAGATACAATAAGACTCAGAACGATTTTTCATTCTGTTTCCTCTCATTCTCCCCCATTGGGCCAGTTCTGTTTTTATCCATTCCCTCTCCCAAGCTGCTTACCTTCCTAAGCCCTTACAGGGCACGGGGCACAATTAAAGACATTAGCACTGCAAAACCTAAAACATAACAAACTAAACAATATTTTAGGTTATTATTAGACAGCTGTTTCTTTCAGTGTATTTTGCGTGCATACATATCCATAATAGTGAGACAAGTGTTTGCAAACTATGGAGATCTAAACAAAAATATAACAACTATAAATTATAATTCCTGAAAATCCCAGATCCATTTTCCAGCATTGCTGTTGTATAATGGTTTATATTACACCAAGTTGGACCACCTAGAACAGGAAGGAACTTTGTAGAAGAAAAGAATTAAAAGTTGATGGGATAAAAATAGATAATCAATTTGGCCCATGGTATTCAAATAATCATCAGACTTGCCCTCTTAAAAAGAAGGGCAGGGTAGTCTTATAAAATAAATCATTTGCTTTTTTCCCATAGATTTATTGTCAGGGGTACCCAACAAACTTCTGTACCCTGTATTATGACCCCCATTGTGGCGCTGATGGCAAGACGTATTTCAACAAATGTTATTTCTGCATTGCTTACATGTAAGTACATGTTTCACTCTGTGCAACTGGAGAAGAAAGCATTTGGATCGGAAGCCCTGGAGTTCTAGGCTTCAAAAAAGGAGTGTGCAAACTTATCTTCTTTTCAAGCATTCACCCCAAAACCATTTCCTGCCACAGAGAAGATGCATGGTGGTTCCAAGGAGAATATTTTACCAATTTTACGGGGGTGAGAGGGAAGCAAAGACAACTTGTCACTTTCAGAAAATGCCAAGTAATATTGCTGACTATTACAGACTATTGGCTGGGTGAGCCACTATAGTGGATGTATCTCTCTGGGTTTTTAATTCAATTTTTATCCCTGTTTCTCTTCAGTCGCAGTGAAAGAACACTTCGGCTGAGACACCTGGGAGAATGTAGAAATGCAGAAGACTAAGGATTATTGATTAAGGACATCTCACCATCTTCATGCCTTGCTCATTAACATCCCCACAAAAATGCTGTTCTTCCCTCTGATTCTGCTCTGTTGCTCTATTAAATGTCTTTCGCAGATTTATCAATAAACAAAGCAAAGCATTATCTCTCCATGAGTCTTCTTTTGGAACTTGTTTCCACCATACTAGATTTTTTAGTTAAGGTTGTTGTTCATACTTGAAGAAAACCAAACATTTTGCATAATAAATTCAAGAAAGAATCAATCAATCTTTGTAGAGGCAGGATTAGGAAAATTATGAAACTACTTGGTTTTCTGCTCTCCTGTCATACATAGGAAGGAGTTACTATTTGACAACTTAATAACAATCATTCTGTCATGGTTTATACTAATTATGGCAATAGGTCCTGTTTTCTGGGTCATTAAAAAGGGGGATAGATTAAAGTTATAAAGTGAATAATTTGCCCTCTCAAGATCCCATCAGACTGTGTCTCAATGACCAAAGGGATAGCTAAATTGGAGAAGACCGCACCATTCAGAAGAGGGGAAGACCACCTGGTCTTATGCTCTACTATCTTACAGAGGAAGGAGTTAATAACAAATAATCGTTTTGTCACATTTTATAATTATGGAAATAGGTCCTGTTTTCTGTTCCCATTCCACTGGGCTTCCAGTAACTGAATTTACAGCAATGTTCTTTTTCTACAATAACTATTTGTAAATATAAGATTTACTTTTTGAATGTTAAAGACTCAGATTATCCCATTTATGCTTGTTCTAATTGGGGGTGGAGGGGGGGGGAATAGGAGACCAGGAATTCTACAAATTGTCTTTCCAATTACCTTTCCTTGTTAATATCAACATATCAATTCCATTTTACATGCTTTATTATTATATATTAAAATGCATGATACATTCATTAATAATCACTTGTACGATATTGATATGTATTGTTAATATTATACGTTAGAATATGTAAACAACAGGAGGCAAGACTTAAACATGGGTTATTAATATCATGTAAATGAGGAGAACCTTTCTCCTAATGGGAAAAGTACCACTGCATATAGTATAATCCCTGAACCATTAACATATTGGCACTAGAACCTTCCTTAATATCTGCCTTGGAGATCTATATCTATATCCAGGAACTCATTCCCGTTCAGGTGTATTCAAATATGAAATGCTATCATCTGCTGTCTGACATGGGAAGTAAATTGCACACTTTGCTTCTAAAGGAATTTTGGTTATGGGTACAAGGTTCAGTACGTCTTCTTTTCTGGAAGGCAGGCAGTATCAGAAGCAAACAGTTCTGGCCAAACTACCAAAAAAAACCTTGTGCTGCAAGAGCATGCCCCGATGCGAAAAACACAGAGATTGGTGCGCTTGGGGCTGCTTCTGCGACGTCCAGGGAGGAGAAACCAAGCCGTGCGCCTCTCCCAACTGCTTTCGCGGCTTCCTGGAGCGCCAAGAACCTTCGCGCTCTTCTCCACACTTTCCTCAGCTCCTCACAACTGCAATGGACGTCCAGAAGTGGCAGGGGCTATTGAGCTGGAAATCCAATCCCTATTAGCCCCAAAAGCCACTTCTGGACATCTATTGCAGTCGCGAGGAGCGGAGAAGAGCGCGAAGGTTCTTGGCGCTCCAGGAAGCCTCGAAAGCAGCTGGGAGATCTTTTTCCACATATAAAGCACACCGGGTTATAAGCCGCACTGCCGGTTTTGGATCAAATTTTAGGATTTTCAGTGCGGCTTATAGTCGTGAAAATACGGTATATATGCTGATAAATAAATAAAGGGAGACTAGTATAGATCTATTTCAAGCTATTTAGCTTTCATCAGCTAGCCATACCCTTACTGGAATTCGAACCTGTGCTGTATTACATCTTAGGCAGACGTCTTAGCCATTAAGCAACAGGTCTTCCTCCTTATCAGCTGAAGCCAGGGAGGAAGGTATATATTTAGTGTCACAAACAATAATTGGGGCATACCAGGGGTTGTGACACTATATAGATAGATAGATAGATAGATAGATAGATAGATAGGTAGGTAGGTAGGTAGGTAGGTAGGTAGGTAGGTAGGTAGGTAGGTAGAGGTAGAGGTAGAGGTAGAGGTAGAGATAGAGATAGAGATAGAGATAGAGATAGAGATAGAGATAGAGATAGATAAATAAATAAATAAATAAATAAATAAATAAATAAATAAATAAATAAATAAATAAATATGCATATATTCACATATATTATATGACACAAAGGAACAATACAGTCTAGTCTGGGTGTATACATTTACATAGCGAGAGAAACAAATCTTGTGATTTTCCCGATAGTGGGCATAGGGAACAATGCTGTTACAGAATCTGAAGTTCTGCTGGAAGCAGGCTGTGAAGTGAGTGTGTGGGGTGTCTAACAATTCTTTGAGCTCTAAGCGCATATAAGCAGTATCCTGAATGACAGGAAGCAAGCTTCCTATAATCTTCTTGGCTGTCCTTACCACTCTCTGAATGGACTCTCTATCTGAGGCCCCTCTGCCACCAAACTAAACAGTGATGCTCTTTGTTAAAACACTCAATTCCATCTCTGTAAAAAGGGGCCATGATTAAAGGAGAAAGATGTGCTCTCCTCATCTGGAAATGCAGACACTGCTTTGCACGCTTCATTAAGGATGATGTGTTGAGAGACCAGTTCAGATTGATAGTTATCTACACCCCCAGTAACTGAATGCTGTTGACCACCTCTACAGCTGCAAAACAGATACTGAGTGGAGTATGACCATGCCATCTCTTTCTAAAATCTACAATGATCTCCTTTATTTTATTAACATTTAGAACCAGGTTACTTTTATTCTACAGTCCACCAGAGTCTTCACCTCTTCCCTATATGCATCTTTACTGTTGTCCCACATAAAACCTACCACTGCCGTGTTATCCACATACTTCACAAATGATTTCTGGCAGATTTGGCACATCAGTCATGGGTCATCAAGGTGAAGAGCAGTGCACTTGAGATACAGCCCTGTGGGGAGCCTGAATGCAAGGAGATGGAATTTGAGACTTTTCTTCCAACTCATACGTAGTATTTGTACACTATCTACAAGTCACTATGTAGAGATTTTAACCCTATTATGAAGAAAATTATAAACTATAAGGCTGGAGAGAAATGAAAGATAGGATTGGTTTATTGATTCATGCATTTTATATGGCCGTGTCAACCTATAATGACATAAGAAGAGACTATCAATTCATTTACAGCTGATCATAGGATGACACACAAATCTATTTCATCACATTCATTTAACTCCTAGCATGACTCCTCAATATACTTGCCTTTGAATGGTTAGATATGGTTTGAATGGAAGAGCTGAATCTAAGCAAAATGAGAGTACAGAATTAAGGTTTTCTGTATATAAAATGTCATGTCTAGGGATGGCACCAGGGGTGGGTTTCGACCGGTTCGCACCGGTCCCTGCGATCCGGTTGGTCGCCGAACCCGGAAGTAAGTAACTTCCGGGAACAGCGAAGCCCCCCCCCCGCGCCCGCCGCACACCCGCGCCCACTCCTTACCTGGTTTTTACAAATTCTGTGCTTCTACGCATGCGCAGAACGCATACAGCGCCTGCGCGATCCTCCAGGAGCAGCTGGAGCATTGCGCAGACGCTAGTACGCATGTGCGTGGCACGTGCGTGCGTGCCGCGTGCGTGCGCGAGGACGCCGCGTGCGTGTGCGAGGACGCAGCCGGCCTCGTTCCAACCGAACCGGTTGGAACGGGGCGAGAAACCCACCCCGGGATGGCACTCATGGCTGCAGACAGGATTACAATAAGTAGATAATTCAGGGCTGCTCCATAAAGCTCATTCCACTTAACTACCTAGTCCTGGGGCCCATTTATTTGGTTACTATTATTATTACTAGGGTTCATCACACAGTCATCCAGATGTTCAGACTAGATTTGGCATTTTTGTCCACATATGAAGTCCTCCCCACAGACTTGTGAAAAGCAAATATTGTTGTCTGATGGAGTTAAAGGTCACAGGATGTAAGCTATTCCAGGTAAAGCTGCCTTTTGCAATTGAATAATGGTAATTTTATCAATGCTGATGGTGTTCAAGTGATGCTCTGGTTGTTTTGGGATTTAACTCAAGGGTTTATTATAATTAGTAGTAGTACTACCCTTCCTTTCTTTTGCCACAGACATTCTATTTCTATTTGCAAGTCTTTGTATTTTATTATCTTTTCCAGTTTTTCCTCTTCTATTCTGCTCCCATATACTATCCAGGTTTTTTTCTTCTTCTTATCAACAATGAAGTCTCTTGTGTTATGTGGCAAATGCTTGCTTGTTTGAATCTCAAGTGCCAGCTCATTTTAGTTTCTTCATTTTTATGGAGAAGTTTGGAAATATTTTAATCAGGAGAGGAGTGCTTCTTGAATCCTGTAATAATTGTGTAAAAGGAAGTTTACAACTGGCAAACTTGCCACCCACTTCAGCAACAGCCAATTTCACATCCAATTACATCCAGAAAGGACAGATTTCATCACCAGAGTAGTCAGGTTAAGTTTATATAGCCCGGAATGACAGGGGGAAGTTTTTAGGCCTCACTGTCAGCATCAACTGCTCCAAAGAGTCCCACTTGAACCAAGTTCAGTGAGGAATCATGAAGCCAGGAAGCTTTCTGCTGTTCACTATTCTCCTCTTCTTCTTGTACTCTGGTAAGTTCTGTTTTATTCTAACTTTTCCTTTTCTAGGAGATTTGAGGTCACCCTTATCTCCAGGGAAAAACAGACAATAATCCACGGATACCCCCCAGGCCAGTTCAGTGGGAATTAATTCTTGCTCAGGAAATATAAAGATAAAAAGTGTGCATTGGGTATTTCACTAGAAGACCCTCTAACCAGGGCTTTCCAGTTGTGACTCATAGTTTCTAAGAGGTCTGACACAGCATTCTCATTTCTTGGAGCAAATGGTTCTTCCAGGTACGTAACAGAATTCCTGTGGAAATCAAGAATATTGAACTGCCTATTGGCATTCCTATTACCTGTAATGGTTGGTTTTCACTGGATTTTGTGTTAGCGTTTTGTGTTAATGTTTTGTTTTTATTACAGCTGGTCAATTATGTTAATGGAAGGGAGGGAGGAAGCAAGGGACAGCACAAATAGAAATGCACCTATTATTAAAAAATTAGGAGATCATATGTTCACATTTGGCATGATTTCCCCGGCCCCCCGAATATTGCTGCACAAGGAGGCTTCAGAATAGATGTGAGTACTTTTAGTTATTAAATTTTAGTTATTAAATGAAGAAAACACCCAGAAGTGTGGGTGCATAGTAACCCCATGCCTGTTCCTCCCCATCACCACCACCTTTGTGGACAACATGTGAGCTCAGATACAATATGACTCAGAACAATTTTTTTCCATCAGTTTCCTCTCAACTTCCCCTATAAGGCCATTTCTTCTGTTTTTATCCATTCCCCCAAATTGCTTATCCTCCTAAGCCCTTCAAGGACTTACAATTAAAAACATTTGCACTGCACAATGTAAACTATAAAAAAACTAAACAATGTTACAGAATTGTTTCTTTCAGTGCATCTTATGTGCATACATAAACTTAATTGTGAGGGTTTAACTGAAGGTTTAGTGTGTCAACAGTATATTTTATGGTGTAAGAAGAAACAATTTCACTGTATCTTAAACCACACTGCCTCATTACTGCAGCAGGAGACAGCCAGTGAAGGTGAGCTGTGTGGTTGCTCCAAGTGGGCGGCGCTCCACCAGCTCAGGTGCAGCCGGACCAGAGAACTTTCTCTTCTCCTGCTGCCAAAGTATAGTATATTGAGTATATCTGTGAACTATTATCTGCTTTTTCCTGGAGACAAGGATGTCCTCAAATCTCTCAGATAAGGAAGTTAGAATAGAAAAGAGAACTTACCAGAGTACAAGAAGAAGAGCAGCAGAGTGAGCAGCAGAAAGCTTCCTGGCTTCATAATTCCTCACTCAACTTGGAGCAGTAGATCCTAAAGGTGATGCCCCTAAGCTTTCTCCTGCCCTTCCAGGCTATATATAATTGTGTAAAAGGAAGTTTACCAACTGCCAAGCTTGCCACCCACTTGAACATCAGCCAATTCCACATCCAATTGTATCCAGAGAGGAGAAATTTCATCACCAAAGTAGTTAGAGTATGTGTATGTATGTATGTATGTATGTATGTATGTATGTATGTATGTATATATATATATATATATATATATATATATATATATATATATATACTTAAAGTCACAACCCCTGGTATGCCCAAGTGTGGGAGGAAGGTCACACTTCCACTCTCTGTCATTAGGCTCGTCACAAGAGTCCATCCAGACAGAAACCCAATTTGGGTTTCTGTCTGGATGGACTCTTGTGACGAGCCTAATGACAGAGAGTGGAAGTGTGACCTTCCTCCCACACTTGGGCATACCAGGGGTTGTGACTTTAAGTATATACCTCCCACCCTGGCTGGCTGATAAAAGGAGTCGTTCTCTGTAGCTCAAATGGTTAACTCCCTGCCTGGGAGGCAATAGAGCACAGGTTCGAATCCCAGTAAGGATATGGCTAGCTGATGAGAGCTAAATAGCTTGAAATATATACACACACATACTCTAACTACTTTGGTGATGAAATTTCTCCTCTCTGGATACAATTGGATGTGGAATTGGCTGATGTTCAAGTGGGTGGCAAGCTTGGCAGTTGGTAAACTTCCTTTTACACAATTAACCCAGGATTCAAGAAGCATCTATCTAAAATATTTAGATAGATAGACAGACAGATGATAGATGTATAGATGGGTAGATGGGTAGATGGGTAGATGTATAGATGTATAGATGTATAGATGTATAGATGTATAGATGTATAGATGTATAGATGGATAGATGGATAGATGGATAGATGGATAGATGGATAGATGGATAGATGGATAGATGGATAGATGGATAGATGGATAGATGGATAGATGGATAGATGGATAGATGGATAGATGGATAGATGGATAGATGGATAGATGGATAGATGGATAGATGGATAGATGGATAGATGATAGATAGAACAAGTGTTGTTGTCACTTTAATGTTACATACAGCTTTCAAAGTGTCATCATCTCCAATGTATACTATATAAACATTAGAATAAATAAAGAAATACAACATTATGAATATGCCCATATATATTGCATGACACAAAGAAACAACACAGTCTAGTTCAGTTGTATACATGTATATGAAGCAGTGATGGGTTCCTAACCGGTTTACTACTGGTTCTCTGAGCGTGTGTGAGCAATTGAATAAAAATTATGGAAAAAGGAATGGAAAAAAGCAAAAAAGCTGAGGAGTGGCAATTCAATCTGCCACCCCAGATCAGCTGGGCTTTGGAAGCCGGAATAAAGGTAAGTATAACCCAGGGGTGGGCGGGCCCACTTTAAAAAAAAACAAAGAATCAGTTCGCTCTCTGTTTGACGGCAGCACTACGGGTTCGGGAGAACCGGTAGGAATCTACCTCTGATATGGAGAGAAAAATGAATCTTGCGAGTTTACCAGATGGATAGTATAGGAAACAACATTTTATAGAATCTGGTAGTCCTGCTAGAAATACTTCAAAACCTCTTCCTGGAGGAGAGCAACAGAAACAGACCGTAAAGTGGATGTGTGGTGTCTTTAACAATGCTACTAAATCTTCAGAAGGGGTATTGACTGAGGCGAGGCAGCAGTTTAAACCAACCATTTACTTCCAACTGACAGTAACAGTGCCACCCCCACTTGGCTGGAGCATGTGTGGCCACGTCCTCGGGGCATGGACATAACACTCCTTTCCACCAGCCTGGTGCATGTGTGATCCTGCATCTATGCAGGCCGCATGCGCAGCTGGCCCAAACTTCTTACTTTTGTGGCAGCTGCTGGAGGCTGATTCTCCCGAGGAACTTCTGGAGACTGTGCTGACTCCTCATTTGACAAACCCAATCAGAACCTGCTCTGACAGGTAAACCCAGCACCGGAACCTTGGTTCGACTGGAAAGAGAACGTGACTTGGCTGTGGGACCAACCAGAACACCCAGGGATACAATGGGGTCAACTGGTGGTGGATCAGCTTGCATCTGCCTCGAAGCCTGCCACCCACACAGTTGGTCAATGTGGCGATGTCAAATGTACCCATCGCTCAAACTGACCCTGTAAGAGCAGGGGCCGGTTAGTTGCAAAATGTGTCCCGGTAACCATTTCGGCTCACCCCTGTAGTTGCACGTAAATATTAGGTTGCCAACTTGAAATGACCGGGTGTGGCCGGCAATGTCCAGTGATTTATCCACGTAGCAACTTAGTTGAAGCCAATCAAGGTTGGTTCATAGACGGCAACCCATTAACAATTCTGCGGGCCATGGTGAGTAAATGAACAGAGTACAGTGTGCTGTGCTAAAAGGTACCTATTCACTCAGGCTTACCAATCTCCTGGGCCTAACCTCACTAGGGATTCCTTAATGGATCACACCATTTGCTCCACCATACCATTACTCCCAAGATGGTAAGGAGCTACCAGGGCTTGACGTATGCAATGCCTAGCCAAGAACATCTGGAAAGGGGTAGCCTTTAGTTGGACCCCATTATCGGATTTGGTGACACTTACACCAAACTGGAGTCACTGGCACTTAAAAGCTCCTCTGTGGATAACAATGGTCTACGCTTCAGCAGTTGCATCATCCACTGGGAGCTGCTGATACGCCTGGGCAAGGTCCAATTTGGTGAAGATGGAGCCCTGCCCCAATGTGGGGAACAATTCCTGGACCACAGGGACAAGAATTAGCCTCAAGCCCTTTATTTATCATGCACCGGTAATCCGCGCACAATCTGATAGAACATCTGACTTCAAAGGTATAACAATAGGAGTCTCCCACTTAGCATAACCTACTGGCTTTAATACACCCTGGGCTATTAATTTGTCTAACTCAGCATCCACCTTGGACGCAAAGCCAGAGGCACACTTCTAGGTTTAAGGCAGATGGGTCTAGGTTAAAACTAATGGGGGTTCCCCTATAATACCTACAGACCTGTGAAGGACGGGGGCAAACTCATCACTGCCCCTAATGATATGCACGCCAGCAATGCTGAGGCCCAGGGCTTCGAAACAGTCTAAACCCAAGAGACTGGGAAAAGTGCCTTGGACCACAATGAGTGGCAGGTACCCTAAAAATTTCATGATAAATTTACCACTGCCCACAATTGGGATATTCCATTGGTAGTTTCACAATTTCAGGGAGCAAGGGAAAAGGAGCTTCTTTGAAAGGGACGGCATCAGATACTTCAAGGTAGACCAGAACAGGTTGCCTTCAATGTGGACATCGAAGTAGATGTTGCTGCCTGACATTGCTTTGGCTTGACAACTAGCATCAGGTGAATGCCACTGGTCACGAAAGGTTGCAAAACAATCTTCAGCAGTCTGTTGTGCTTTGGCGGCTGGCATACAATAGGCTGGACAATCATTGGCTTGGTTACGGAGAGGGGGAGTCGAGCGGCACACTTTCGCCAGATGTCCTTTGTTTCCGCAATTTCAGCACACAGCATTTTTAAAATGGCACCAAGCATGGAGATGGTTTCCGCTACAGCCTGCACAATAGTTCTGAGGTGACTCCTTCCTTGGGCGCCCTGCTCTAATCCCAGTGGCTTTAAGGCAGTTGACGCCAGCCTCGTCAGGATCAGACAAAAGGTCTTTCTTAATTAAGGCTCTGTGTGCTGTGTGCTCTGTGTTTTATTCCTGGGTTTATCTCATAATAACAGTCACACTGCCAAAACTATGACAAGATTTTTACATATCAATTAGAATAGGTGCTGGTTTCTCATAGGAAAGCATGTTTTAACAATAAGTAATAAATTACATTTCTATAAATGTGTGGACGTTCCAGTTTTCGTTTTCTACAAAAAATTCAATCTATGCCTACAAAATAAAGGAGAAGGGGGAGGATGCTAAAATATGGTCTATGCTGGATTGTTGCTTCAGCCTTCTCATTCAGTATCCTAGATGCTGAGAGTCAGAGACTTTTCTTTACACACTATTCCTTCACTGGCTGGAGCATAGAAGTGAGACACTCTTCATCATTCACTCTATTCTCCGTGACTCAGTGATTATGTTTTTAATTCTGGTTTCTTTCAATGGGCTTCATGATAAAAGTGAGTCCATAATGCTCTTGGAAGATAAGAAAAGTCTTATTGTAATGATGAGGTAGTGTGGTTTAAGACATGGAGCAATTGTTTCAGTTGTGTTCAGTTAACCCACAACCTCATGGTGCTTGCTTAATGATGGCAGCTGTGACTGCGGGAACTTTATTTCTAGGTGCTGCAGTCATATGATGTTTCACTTTATGACTACACCTATTATAACAGGCAATTCTAGCCTCAATTGCCATTACAAACAAAGAGCTACAATAGAGTCAACCAACTATATTGTGCATGGCAGGAAAAGCAACAAGTTCTTCCTCATTTAGAGGAGATTGGGACGGAAAATCTTAGAAACTTTTTTTGATAGTGGAGCCATAACTATCATCCCCCCTCCTGCCCCGACACTGCCTATCTTCCACAAAAGTAGTGCTAAATCCTTGTCCCCATAATCAAGATATTCCTTTAGAAACAAAATGTATGATTTGCTTCCCAAGTCAGACAGCAGCTGATAGAATTTCATATTTGAATATATCTGAATGGGATTCAATTTCTGGTTACAGTTATAGATAGGCATTTTAAAATATAACAATAAAGCATGGAAAATGGAATTGATGTGTCTCCAATCCCACCCCCACACCATCTAGTTAGAAATGGCATAGTGGGGATACTCTGAGTCTTAACCATTACACAAGGTTTTCTAGAGGGATCCTGGAAGCAAAACTTCTGTCTTGTGGCAACTTAAATAGATAAAATATTCTGCTTGAGAGTTCTACCAAATCCATCTACGATAGAATATGATAAATTTCTGAGTAAATAAAATCACAAGAACAAGAATCAAATTAAACATCAATTGGTTTTCTTTTTCAAGCAGAAGGACTGGGCTACCTATGGTAATGCTTTCTTCTCTAGATATATAGAGTAAATCTTACAAAGACTTCTTGCAGAAAAAAGAACATTGCTGTAAGTTTTGTCACTGGAGACACAATGGGATGGGAATTTGAGATGGCAAATGCTTGTTTTGGTACTATAGGTGGAATGTGGACATGCCAAACAGGCTCCCAGTCCCTTCCTTTCTTTCTTTCGGCAGCAGGAGAAGAGAAAGTTCTCTGGTCCGACTGCACCTAAGCTAATGTAGCGCCGCCCTCTCGGACCAACCACACAGCTCACCTGCACTGGCTGTCTCCCTGATGAGAGGCAGGCAGTTGTGGGCACTTCACCAGCTCGGGTGCAGCCAGACCGGAGAACTTTCTCCTGCTGCTGGGAGACTGCAGGACTGCAAGCCTTTTGGGAAGGGAGCTGTGGCAGCCTGCCTGCTCCTTTCAGGTACTTCGACCCTCAGGAGGGAGTGGACCATGGGGGCCATAAATACTACAGCAGAGAGAATCCGAACTTTTTCCCTCCCCCTCTGTTCAGAGCAGAGCTGCTGCAGCGTCTCCCCAACATGCTGCCCAGTTATGGGTCCAGCCTGTCTACCATGCAGTATTTGGGTGGAGGGGTCCTGTGTTTGGGGGGGGGAGAGAGAATTTGGTTGCGAAAATACCAAAGAGTGGGCAGCCTTGGAGGGCCTGTTCCTCCTTCCCCTTTTCCTCTCAGGCCTGCAAAGCCAGAAATCTCCTCCCCCCCCCCCTCCAAGAAGCAACTGAGACTGTGCAGAGGGAAGGAGCAGGGGCAGGAGAAGACAATCGGACAAGACAAGCTGAAAGCCAGGAAGGACAGAGCAATCCCAATTCTGCAGCAAGAGGAGTTTCTGCAAAAGGGAGGTGGAGGGGGCAGCTGCAGCTTCCAAAGGCTTTTTGCTTTTAGGCAGGGATGCTGGCCAGCACTCGCTTCACTTACTGCTCACCACCAATGCTCCATCGGCCCACTGGCTGGTTGGCCAAAGGAAGTGGGTGAGCAGGGCAAGCATGGTGGGGATGTGTGGGGTGAGCGAGCAGCAATCGGGAGGGCGAGGAGAGCAAGGGGACACAGGCCAGGGGACCGACCTTACCGGTACGGGGGCATGACCATGCCACCATTGGCAACGGTATGGAAAGATACGGCCAGTTTCTGGTACTGCGTACCGGTCAAAACCCACTTCTGCAACAGGCCTACTAGAAGCTTGTTTCCTAACTGCCAGTAGGCCCATTGGGCCTGTTCTTTGCCATCCACAGGGTCCATTGGCTTTCCTGAAACCTGGGAAGGGTGACAAATGCCTCAACTGCCCTCTGGAAAGTCAAAAATCAGCTGACATGTGTCCTGGAGCTGACATAGGGCAATGCCTCTCATGTCCTCATATATGGCCCTGTGTGCCACACGTGACATATGTGCCATAGGTTTGCCATCACGGCCCTAGATGCTGATAATCAGAACCTAGCTCATTCTTCACTGGTTGGAGCATAGAAATGAGACACTTTTCATCATTCTGTGTGTTCTCTGTAATCAATGGTTTTGTTTTTATCTCTGTGTTCTTTCAGTGGGCTTTGTGATAAAAGTATGTCCACAATACTCTTGGAAGCTAAGAAATATCCTATTGCAGTAATGAGGCAGTGTGGTTTAAGATACAGTGAAATTGTTTCTTCTTACACCATAAAATATACTGTTGACACACTAAACCTTCAGTTAAACCCTCACAATTAAGTTTATGTATGCACATAAGATGCACTGAAAGAAACAATTCTGTAACATTGTTTAGTTTTTTTATAGTTTACATTGTGCAGTGCAAATGTTTTTAATTGTAAGTCCTTGAAGGGCTTAGGAGGGTAAGCAATTTGGGGGAATGGATAAAAACAGAAGAAATGGCCTGATAGGGGAAGTTGAGAGGAAACTGATGGAAAAAAATTGTTCTGAGTCATATTGTATCTGAGCTCACATGTTGTCCACAAAGGTGGTGGTGATGGGGAGGAACAGGCATGGGGTTACTATGCACCCACACTTCTGGGTGTTTTCTTCATTTAATAACTAAAATTTAATAACTAAAAGTACTCACATCTATTCTGAAGCCTCCTTGTGCAGCAATATTTGGGGGGGCGGGGAAATCATGCCAAATGTGAACATATGATCTCCTAATTTTTTAATAATAGGTGCATTTCTATTTGTGCTGTCCCTTGCTTCCTCCCTCCCTTCCATTAACATAATTGACCAGCTGTAATAAAAATAAAACATTAACACAAAACGCTAACACAAAATCCAGTGAAAACCAACCATTACAGGTAATAGGAATGCCAATAGGCAGTTCAATATTCTTGATTTCCACAGGAATTCTGTTACGTACCTGGAAGAACCATTTACTCTAAGAAATGAGAATGCTGTGTCAGACCTCTTAGAAACTATGAGTCACAACTGGAAAACCCTGGTGAGAGGGTCTTCTAGTGAAATACCCAATGCACACTTTTTATCTTTATATTTCCCGAGCAAGAATTAATTCCCACTGAACTGGCCTGGGGGGTATCCGTGGATTATTGTCTGTTTTTCCCTGGAGATAAGGGTGACCTCAAATCTCCTAGAAAAGGAAAAGTTAGAATAAACAGAACTTACCAGAGTACAAGAAGAAGAGGAGAATAGTGAACAGCAGAAAGCTTCCTGGCTTCATGATTCCTCGCTGAACTTGGTTCAAGTGGGACTCTTTGGAGCAGTTGATGCTGACAGTGAGGCCTAAAAACTTCCCCCTGTCTTTCCAGGCTATATAAACTTAACCTGACTACTCTGGTGATGAAATCTGTCCTTTCTGTATGCAATTGGATGTGAAATTGGCTGTTGCTGAAGTGGGTGGCAAGTTTGCCAGTTGTAAACTTCCTTTTACACAATTATCACAGGATTCAAGAAGCACCCCTCTCCTGATTAAAATATTTTCAAACTTCTCCATAAAAATGAAGAAACTAAAATGAGCTGGCAGTTGAGATTCAAACAAGCAAGCATTTGCCACATAACACAAGAGACTTCATTGTTGATAAGAAGAAGAAAAAAACCTGGATAGTATATGGGAGCAGAATAGAAGAGGAAAAACTGGAAAAGATAATAAAATACAAAGACTTGCAAATAGAAATAGAATGTCTGTGGCAAAAGAAAGGAAGGGTAGTACTACTACTAATTATAATAAACCCTTGAGTTAAATCCCAAAACAACCAGAGCATCACTTGAACACCATCAGCATTGATAAAATTACCATTATTCAATTGCAAAAGGCAGCTTTACCTGGAATAGCTTACATCCTGTGACCTTTAACTCCATCAGACAACAATATTTGCTTTTCACAGGTCTGTGGGGAGGACTTCATATGTGGACAAAAATGCCAAATCTAGTCTGAATATCTGGATGATTGTGTGATGAACCCTAGTAGTAATAATAGCATCCAAATAAATGGGCCCCAGGACTAGGTAGTTAAGTGGAACAAGCTTTATGAAGCAGCCCTGAATTATCTACTTATTGTAATCCTGTCTGCAGCCATGAGTGCCATCCCTAGACATGACATTTTATATACAGAAAACCTGAATTCTGTACTCTCATTTTGCTTAGATTCAGCTCTTCCATTCAAACCATATCTAACCATTCAAAGGCAAGTATATTGAGGAGTCATGCTAGGAGTTAAATGAATGTGATGAAATAGATTTGTGTGTCATCCTATGATCAGCTGTAAATGAATTGATAGTCTCTTCTTATGTCATTATAGGTTGACACGGCCATATAAAATGCATTAATCAATAAACCAATCCTTTCTTTCATTTCCCTCCAGCCTTATTGTTTATAATTTTCTTCATAATAGGGTTAAAATCTGTACGTAGTGATTTGTAGATAGTGTACAGGAAGAAGAGAAGAAAAGTCTTCAATTCCATCTCCTTGCATTCAGGTTCCCCACAGGGCTGTATCTCAAGTGCACTGCTCTTCACCTTGTTGACCCATGACTGATGTGCCAAATCTGCCAGAAATCATTTGTGAAGTAAGGTGATAACACGGCAGTGGTGGGTTTTATGTGGGACAACAGTAAAGATGCATATAGTGAAGAGGTGAAGACTCTGATGGACTGTAGAATAAAAGTAACCTGGTTCTAAATGTTAATAAAACAAAGGAGATCATTGTAGATTTTAGAAAGAGACAGCAAGATCATACTCCACTCAGTATCTATGATGCAGCTATAGAGGTGGTCAACAGCATTAAGTACCTGGGGTCCAGGTAACTAACAATCTGAAATGGTCTCTCAACACATCATCCTTAGTGAAGTGTGCAAAGCAGTGTCTGCATTTCCAGCTTTGGATGAGGAGAGCACATCTTTCTCCTTTTATCATGGCCCCTTTTTACAGAGATGGAATTGAGTGTTTTAACGAACAGCATCACTGTTTAGTTTGGTGGCAACAGTGCCTCAGATAGAGAGTCCATTCAGAGAGTGGTAAGGACAGCCAAGAAGATTCTAGGAAGCTTGCTTCCTGTCATTCAGGATACTGCTTATATGTGCTTAGAGCTCAAAGAATTGTTAGACACCCCATACACTCACTTCACAGCCTGCTTCTGTTGTTCCTCTCTGGGAGGAGGTTCCAAAGTATTTCCAGCAGAACTTCCAGATTCTGTAACAGCATTGTTCCCTATGCCCACTATCGGGAAAATCACAAGATTTGTTTCTCTCGCTATGTAAATGTATACAACCAGACGAGACTGTATTGTTTCTTTGTGTCATATAATATATGTGGATATATACATATCTATCTATCTATCTATCTATCTATCTATCTATCTATCTATCTATCTATCTATCCATCCTCTATCTATCTATTTATCTATCTATCTATCTATCTATCTATCTATCTATCTATCTATCTATCTATCCATTTATCTATTTATCTATCTAGTCATTTTTATATAGTGCATATTAGTGGTGGGGACCCTTTGAGAGCTGTATACATTGAAATTGCAATATGCCATTTAATGTACATTCAAAGTGACAATAAAGTTATTCTAAATCCGTGATGGCAAACCTATGGCACCCGTGCCCAAATTGGCATGCAAAGCCATGTAGTCTGGCACATGCAGCATCACCCATTCCTCTTCCGGGTTGCTGACACATATGCGCACACGACAATCAGCTGGCCTTTGTACATACGCAGTACTGGAAACCAGGAGAGCTGGTCTTCCATTTTCTGGTATAAGCATGTGCGCTGACCAGCTGATCGGTGCGTGTCCATGAGTGGCAGTAACTGGAAGACTTGCTGGCCATTGCGCATGCGCATCCTGGTAACCAGAAGTTCATTTTCTGGTGGAAGCATGTTCCCTGGGCAGCTCCTCTTCCTTGTTGAGGCCCAGGAGAGTACGCGCAAAATGCTCCCTTTTCAGCACTCAGTGCTGAAAAAGTTCACCATCGCTGTTCTAGGTTGTAAGTTGCATGAACCTGCATCATTCTCCATCCAACTTCTAAGAGAAAAAGAAAAGAAGTGCAGATCCTCCTCTCTATGACAACCATCCATCTATATTCTCTATCAGGAAGTCTCCATGTTTCTCCTAACTACAGTATTTCGAAACTCTGTTTTTTTTTTTGTAGTTTGGCCAGAACTGTTTGCCTTTGAGCCTGCCTTCCAGAAAAGAAGATGTACTGAACCTTTGTGCCCATAACCAAAATTCCTTTAGAAGCAAAGTGTGCGATTTACTTCCCACGTCAGACAGCAGATGATAGAATTTCATATTTGAATACACCTGAACGGGAATGAGTTCCTGGATATACATATAGATCTCCAAGGCAGATATTAAGGAAGGTTCTAGTGCCAATATGTCAGTGGTTCAGGGATGCAGTGGTAATTTTCCCATTATGAGAAAGGTTCTCCTCATTTACATGATATTAATAACCCATGTTTAAGTCTTGCTTCCTGTTGTTTACATATTCTAACATATAATATTAATAATACATATCAATATCGTACAAGTGATTATTAATGAATGTAACATGCATTTTAATATATAATAATAAAGCATGTAAAATGGAATTGATATGTTGATACTAACAAGGAAAGGTAATTGGAAAGACAATTTGTAGAATTCTTGGTCTCCTATTCCCCCCCTCCATCCCCAATTAGAACGGGCATAAATGGGATAATCTGAGTCTTCAACATTAAACAAGTAAATCTTATATTTACAAATAGTTATTGCAGAAAAAGAGCATTGCTGTAAATTCAGTTACTGGAAGCCCAGTGGAATGGGAACAGAAAACAGGCCCTATTTCCATAATTATAAAATGTGACAAAACGATTATTTGTTATTAACTCATTCCTCTGTAAGATAGTAGAGTATAAGGCCAGGTGGTCTTCCCCTCTTCTGAATGGTGCGGCCTTCTCCAATTTAGCTATCCCTTTGGTCATTGAGACACAGTCTGATGGGATCTTGAGAGGGCAAATTATTCACTTTATAACTTTAATCTATCCCCCTTTTTAATGACCCAGAAAACAGGACCCATTGCCATAATTAGTATAAACCATGACAGAATGATTGTTATCAAGTTGTCAAATAGTAACTCCTTCCTATGTATGACAGGAGAGCAGAAAACCAAGTAGTTTCATAATTTTCCTAATCCTGCCTCTACAAAGATTGATTGATTCTTTCTTGAATTTATTATGCAAAATGTTTGGCTTTCTTCAAGTATGAACAACAACCTTAACTAAAAAATTTAGTATGGTGGAAACAAGTTCCAAAAGAAGACTCATGGAGAGATAATGCTTTGCTTTGTTTATTGATAAATCTGCGAAAGACATTTAATAGAGCAACAGAGCAGAATCAGAGGGAAGAACAGCATTTTTGAGGGGATGTTAATGAGCAAGGCATGAAGATGGTGAGATATCCTTAATCAATAATCCTTAGTCTTCTGCATTTTTAGATTTCTACATTCTCCCAGGTGTCTCAGCCGAAGTGTTCTTTCACTGCGACTGAAGGGAAACAGGGATAAAAATTGAATTAAAAACTCAGAGAGATATATCCACCATAGTGGTTCACCCAGCCAATAGTCTGTAATAGTCAGCAATATTACTTGGCATTTTCTGAAAGTGACAAGTTGTCTTTGCTTCCCTCTCACCCCCCGTAAAATTGGTAAAATATTCTCCTTGGAACCACCATGCAACACACCATGTGGCAGAAAATGGTTTTTGGGTGAATGCTTGAAAAGAAGATAAGTTTGCACACTCCTGCCAAAAGAAAGAAACGAAGGGACTGGGAGCCTGTTTGGCATGTCCACATTCCACCTATAGTACCAAAACAAGCATTTGCCATCTCAAATTCCCATCCCATTGTGTCTCCAGTGACAAAACTTACAGCAATGTTCTTTTTTCTGCAAGAAGTCTTTGTAAGATTTACTCTATATATCTAGAGAAGAAAGCATTACCATAGGTAGCCCAGTCCTTCTGCTTGAAAAAGAAAACAAATTGATGTTTAATTTGATTCTTGTTCTTGTGATTTTATTTACATAGAAATTTATCATATTCTATTGTAGATGGATTTGGTAGAACTCTCAAGCAGAATATTTTATCTATTTAAGTTGCCACAAGACAGAAGTTTTGCTTCCAGGATCCTTCTAGAAGTCCTTGTGTAATGGTTAAGACTCAGAGTATCCCCACTATGCCATTTCTAACTAGATGGGGTGGGGGTGGGATTGGAGACACATCAATTCCATTTTCCATGCTTTATTGTTATATTTTAAAATGCCTATCTATAACTGTAACCAGAAATTGAATCCCATTCAGATATATTCAAATATGAAATTCTATCAGCTGCTGTCGGCAGCTTAACCGAGCTGCCCCCAGAGTTCTGGTTCGTTATCTACTCAATATCAAGAAGATAACTCTTTTTTCAGACAAGAAAAAAGCAGTGAGGAATCTCAGCTGGTAAGAATCTTTGGGCTGTGAACGGAGGGGGAGGATCAACCCAAAGCTGAGTCATTCAACTCTGACCCGAACTTCTCAGCTGTTATCTACAGTACAAGACAGGAACACCCCCCCCCCCCTTAGGACAATCTTTAGAAAACAGACTATTGAAAATCAATACGAGCAAAGACCAAACTTGTGAACTTTAAAATTTTTCTCTATCTGAAATACCAGCTTCAATGTTATAAAAATCTCTTTTGTTTAATTGTCTTCAAAATGGCGCTTACAGCTTTTGCATTTGTTATCTCCAGCTTCCTGGTACAGAATCAAAGGAATAACTTTTTATAATCTAATTAGACCTACTCCCTCAAAGCCTTCAAAGACTCTTTGTTGTTGATATAGAGACATTCCAAACATTCCAAACGGACTTTCTCTTTTGAAACCCTCCGTAAAACCCTTTGTAAAAAAAAAAAGGGGGGGGGAGGAATTCCTTTTTCTCCAAACAGCATAGTGGATTAGCAATTTAGAATAAATAATTAAAACCAAAATATAATGGCATCCAAATCAACCTCTGTGAAATTACCTCCGAAAACGTCTCCCATACCTGGCACAAAGTTGCAGCCCCCACCCTCTATGCCCCCTAGTGGAGACGTACTAACAAAAGAATTTTTCTTGGAAATGTTCAAAGAATCCAGAGAACAGAACTTAGAAATGTTTAGAGAATCCAGAGAACAGAATCTAGAAATGCTCAGAGAGTTCAAAGATGAAATAAGGAATGAGATGGAAGTTCTATATGACAAATTCGATACTAGGGTCACTAAAATGAATGATGATATGATGGGAATTGTAAATGTGATGACAGAATATATTTCTGGAATGGAAGATAATTTAGAAATTCTCAATGAAGCTAAAACTAACCTGATATCCAAAACTGAAGTGGTGGAACAAAAAATTGATAATGCTGAAAAACAAATTATTATGATACAGTATAAGCAGATGGAGCTTGCATTAAGAGTGAGGGGGCTGCATGAAGAAAAGCAGGAGAACTTAAAGCAAATGTTTTCTGAAGCTTTTGACCGTCTGGTGGGAAAACCGGGATCCAATTTTGATTGGCAGATTGACAAGACTTTTCGTGTTAACTCGTGGGCGGCAAAACAAAGGCAACTCCCCCGAGATGTGGTAATATACTTTGTTACAAGAGAATCTAGAAATATGATATTACAAGAGTCCTATAATACTAAGCTTCAAATTGGTGGACAGGATCTGATTGTTTTGAAAGAAATACCACCTCAAATGCTAAGAGCCAGAAGAGATTATGCTTTTCTGGTGGAAGAGCTCAGAAAGCATCAGATACAGTACAGATGGGATGCCCCATTCGGTATTATAGTTACAATGGACAAACAAAGATATTGTCTCAGTTCTGTATGGAAAGCTCGTGATTTCTATCATAAGATTCTGAAGATGGGATACCCTGAATCTTTGGGATATGGTGAAAAACCACGAGACGAACAAGATAAACAGCAAACCACACAACCATCAGATAAAATGTATCATCTCCCTCTCCCGGAAGGGCAAGGAGTCAAGGAAAAAAGATCCAACCGTATGACCACCAGACAAACGGATAAACAAGCTACTATGCAACAATCTCAACAATCGTTGGCCATTGATCAAGGAGCTACAGCAACAAGCTCAGAAGCTGTGGGAGGAGCCAAACCAAAGTTGAGACAGGCCTTGCGGGAGGCTCTAAAAAAGCTTCAGGCAACCAAAAATGACAACTAAGATTTTGACATGGAATGTTAACGGACTGAACTCTCCACAGAAAAGAAAGAAAATATTTCATTATCTCAAACAGTTTAAGAATGACATAATTTGTTTGCAAGAAACTCATATCAAATCAACCGATCAAAAATATTTGTTTAACCCCAAACTGGGCCAACATTTTGCGACCTCAGCCATGGAAAAGAAAAACGGCATAGTAGTATACTTAAGAAAAGACATTAAAGCTGAGCTAATTGAAGCAGATCCCTTTGGAAGATATATTGCATTAGATTTAATCTTAGAAGGGAAAAAGACGTTACTTTTGGGAATTTATGCTCCTAATCAACAACAAGATGGATTTTATAGAAATCTCCATGCTAAATTAGTACAGTGGGACTTTGAGTCTTGTATAATATTGGGTGACTGGAATGGCGTGATAGACACCAAAAGAGATAAGAAGACATCCGGCCCAAACACCAAATTCCGAGCTAAGTTACCCAAACCCTTTTTTGACATGCTGGACGACTTTGAATTGCGAGATGCTTGGCGCGAGAGGCATGCAGAAGAATATGACTTTACCTTTTTTTCCAACAGACATCAATCTCTTTCAAGGATTGATTTTATACTAATTACAAATGATTTACTTTGCAGGGCGAAGAAGACAAAGATTATGGCGAGAGTTCTTTCAGATCATAATCCAGTCTGGATGGAATTGGGAAGGGTAGCCCAGGCAAGAAGGTCCTGGAGGTTGAATGAAAACTTATTTAGATATGAAAAGTATGTTAATGACTGTAAAAAATTGCTATCGGAATATTTTGTTCTTAATATGAATAAGGGTACATCTATGGAATATGTATGGGATGCAAGCAAAGCATATATGAGAGGAGTATTAATGAATATAAACAAAATACATAGACACAAACAAGGGCAAAAACAAAAAGAATTGGAAGAGGAAATTAAAGGGAAAGAGTCAGAATTAACATTGAATCCAGGAGATACAAAGATTAAGGAAACAATTTCTATACTAAAATCTCAGTTTGATATGCTGATCTCTGATCAGGTAGCCACCAGTTTATTATATGCTAAACATAATACTTTCTGCAACGCAAATAAACCCGGTAGGTGGTTGGCTTATCAGATTAGGAAAAAAAGGAAAGCTCGAAATGTATCCAAATTGTGTTACAGAGGGAAGGAAGTGTTTCAACAGGAAGAGATCCAAAAGGTATTTCAGGAATTTTTTACAGAGTTGTATAAAGGGGATAAAATTAAGGACGTAGACATAGACAAATACCTAGATAAAGAGAAAATCCCCCTAGTTAGAGAAGAACAGAGGCATAAGCTGAATCAACCAATAACCTCTGGGGAAATTCTGCAGGCAATTAAACAATTAAAGTTAGGGAAAGCACCAGGCACAGATGGTTTAACAGCTGTTTATTATAAAAATTTACAGTTAGAAATGGTAGAACCCCTCAGAGAACTATTCAATAAAATTCAATCGGGAGGGAAAGTGCCCCCTTCGTGGAAGACTGCGTTCATATCGTTGATACCCAAAGAAGACCAAGACCTTACCCAACCAAAAAACTATAGACCTATTTCATTACTCAATGTAGATTATAAAATTTTTACTAAAATATTAGCAAATAGGCTAATGGTGGTAATTCAACAATTGATACATACCGATCAAACTGGTTTTATACAGGGCAGACAGATGAAGAACAACGTTAGATTAATTATTAACGCTTTAGAATACCTGGGAAAGAACAATCAAATCCCGGCCGCATTCATATTTTTGGATGCGGAGAAAGCCTTTGATCGAGTTAATTGGCAATTCCTGCTGAAGACATTGCAAAAAATGCAGATAGGAGATGGCTTTTTACGGTCAATTGGTGCAATATATCAGCAGCAAACAGCCCAGATCATTGTCAATGGAAGTCTGACAGACTCCTTTCAAATTGAAAAAGGTACAAGACAGGGCTGTCCTCTGTCCCCATTATTGTTTATTATAACTTTGGAAATACTGTTGAAAAAGATACAGGGCTTGGGCGGTCTAAAAGGGATTAAGATTAGACAGCAAGAATACAGAGTCCGTGCATTTGCGGATGATCTGGTCATAATATTGGAACAACCGCAGGAATCTAGTAGGGTCTTATTGAACACGATCAATCAATATGGTCAAGTCTCGGGATTTAAAATAAATCTAGGAAAAACCAAAATATTAGCTATAAATATGACTATCAAACAGAAGGAAGAACTGGGGGCGATGCTAAGATGTGAGGTAGTTAAAAAAGTTAAATATCTTGGAGTTAATATTTTAATCACAAATGGAAAATTATATAAGCATAATTATGAACCACTTTGGCATAGTATACAGTTGGAGTTGAAAAGGTGGGAGAAACTGCATTTGTCCTTGCTGGGTAGAATAGCGGCAGTAAAAATGAACATTTTACCAAAATTTTTATTTCTTTTTCAAATGTTACCAATACTTAAAAGAGATGCGAATCTTTCACAATGGCAGAAGGGTATCAACAAATTTGTGTGGGCAGGAAAGAAGCCGAGGGTAAAGATGAAAATAATGCAAGATGCACGTGAAAGAGGAGGATTGAAATTACCTAACTTAAAATTATACTACGATGCAGTGGCATTATCTGCAATTAGTGACTGGACTCATCTAACTAATGACAGAATTTTGAATATCGAGGGATATGACTTGTTATATGGTTGGCATGCTTACCTGTTATTTAACAAAAAAATGGATAAGAAATTTAAAAATCATATCTTAAGAAATGCTTTATTGCGGGTTTGGAAAAAATATCAACATAAATTAAATGATAAATTGCCCATGTGGGCAATTCCTAGACATGCAATTGAAAATATGAATGTAGAACAAAAACACGATAGAATCACCTATAGACAACTTCTTATCTCAGAAAGAGGGGTGTTGCAACTAAAATCTTTAGAGGTACTTAAAGAAGAGAAGGTAGTTCAAACGTGGTTTCAGTATGGTCAACTACAGGCTAGGTGGAAGATCAAAAAATTGGCTTTGTAAAAGTTGAGGATAATTTGTTTAAACAAATAAGAGATCAAAGCTCAACGCATATAAAGAGGATATATAATGTACTAATACAGATGGATTCTGAAACGGAACTGATTAAGGATTGTATGATAAAATGGGCTCAGAATATTGAGGAACCAATAATGCTTGAAACATGGGAAAGAATCTGGGTAAGAAATGTGAAATTTACACAAGCACAAAACTTGAGAGAAAATTTTTATAAGATGTTTTATAGATGGCACCTAGATTCTAAAAAGCTTGCCTCTATGTATCCAAATGTTCAACCTAAATGTTGGAGATGTGGTTCTTTTGATGCTACATATTTTCATATATGGTGGACATGTCGTAATGTCAAGGCATTTGGGATAAAAATATGGTGGATCCTGCAAAACATCTTCAAAAGAAGGATAAAATTCACCCCCCAGTTGTTTTTACTGGGTATATGTATTGACTTTACAGCAGTAGAGACTAATTTGGTTCTGTACTTAATAACGGCAGCAAGACTCTTGGTGGCGCAGTATTGGAAGAAGAAAGATTTACCTACAATTCAAGAATGGACTTTGAAAGTTATAAACTTAGCCGAAATGGCCAAAATTTCAGCATATCTCAAAGAACATTCAAACGAGAGATATAAACGAGACTGGAAAAAATGGATTGATTACATAAAAAGTAAATATGGGACTAAGAAACTCCAGATAGCTTATGCTTAGTATCAGTAACAATTTAAATTGTTTAAAATTTGGGTAACAGTAAGAAGCTGAGTTCAATGTAGAGATATTTTAGACTGTGATTGTCCAAAAGTTATACCACGTATGGTCTTTGGGAAGTCGGGGGGAGGGAAGGGAGGTGGGGATTTAGGGGGAGGGGGGAGGGGGGAAATACAATATGTGTTAAATTCCATGATTGCATTTGTATACTGTGGCTTTTTAATGTTAGTGCGAAAACAGAACAAACCAAATATACTGGAAGGTAATAGAAATATATCGAAGGAAAGAGTCGAGTGAAAGAAGGAGGGTGGAGAGGGTGAGAGAGAGGAGGAGGAGAAGGGAGGGAGGGAATGGATTAGAGGGAGTGATAGGGTTAGGGTTAGAAAGAAGGGGAGGGGAAGTAGGCGTAGAGGGGTGTGTGAGAAGGAAGAATGAAAGTTGGAGGGGTTGAAAGAGGGTGTATGGTGGGCCAAGGTGGTATATTGGGTTTGTATTGTAGGGGGCATTTTCTATATAAGTGAGGGCCGTGTTTATTATCCAATGTTATATGCCCTGATTAAGCACAGTAAATATGTGATTGTATAGATTGAAAAACATAATAAAATATATATATAAACAAAAACATAACAACTATAAATTATAATTCCTGAAAATCCCAGATCCATTTTCCAGCATTGCTGTTGTATAATGGTTTATATTACAACAAGTTGGACCACCTAGAGCAGGAAGGAACTTTGTAGAAGAAAAGAATGAAAAGTTGATGGGATAAAAATAGATAATCAATTTGGCCCACGGTATTCAAATAATCATCAGACTTGCCCCCTTAAAAAGAAGGGCAGGGTAGTCTTATGAAATAATTCATTTGCTTTTTTCCCATAGCGTTGTTGTCGGGGGTACCCAAGAAAAATATGTACCCTGGAATATCAACCTCATTGTGGCTCTGATGGCAGGACTTATGGCAACAAATGTTTTTTCTGCAATGCTTACATGTAAGTACATGTTTCACTCAATGCAACTGGAGAAGAAAGCATTTGGATGGGAAGCCCTGGATTTCTAGGCTTCAAAAAAGGAGTGTGCAAAGTTATCTTCTTTTCAAGCATTCACCCCAAAACCATTTCCTGCCACAGAGAAGATGCATGGTGGTTCCAAGGAGAATATTTTACTAATTTTACGGGGGGTGGGAGGGAAGCAAAGGCAACTTGTCACTTTCAGAAAATGCCAAGTAATATTGCTGTCTATTACAGACTATTGGCTAGGTGAGCCACTATAGTGGATATATCTCTCTGGGTTTTTAATTCAATTTTTATCCCTGTTTCCTTTCAATCGCAGTGGAAAAAGACCGGCTGAGACGCATGGGAAGATGTTGAAATCTTAAAATGCAGAAGACTAAGGATTATTGATTAAGGATATCTCACCATCTTCATGCCTTGCTCATTAACATCCGCACAAAAATGCTGTTCTTCCCTCTGATTCTGCTCTGTTGCTCTATTAAATGTCTTTCGCAGATTTATGAATAAACAAAGCAAAGCATTACCTCTCCATGAGTCTTCTTTTGGAACTTGTTTCCACCATACTAGATTTTTTAGTTAAGGTTGTTGTTCATACTTGAAGAAAGCCAAATATTTTGAATAATAAATTCAAGAAAGAATAAACCAATCTCTGTAGAGGCAGGATTAAGAAAATTAAGAAACTACTTGGTATTCTGCTCTCCTGTCATACATAGGATGGAGTTACTATTTGGCAATTTAATAACAATCATTTTGTCACCGTTTATACTAATTATGGCAATAGGTTTTCTGGGTCATTAAAAAGGGGGATAGATTAAAGTTATAAAGTGAATAATTTGCCCTCTCAAGGTCCCATCAGACTGTGTCCCAATGACCAAAGGGATAGCTAAATTGGAGAAGGCAGCACCATTCAGAAGAGGGGAAGACCACCTGGCCCTATGCTCTACTATCTTACAGAGGAAGGAGTTAATAACAAATAATTGTTTTGTCACATTTTATAATTATGGAAATAGGTCCTGTTTTCTGTTCCCATTCCACTGGGCTTCCAGTAACTGAATTTACAGCAATGTTCTTTTTCTGCAATAACTGTTTGTAAATATAAGATTCACCTGTTTAATGTTGAAGACTCAGATTATCCCATTTATGCCCGTTCTAATTGGGGGTGGAGGGGGGAAGGGAAATAGGAGACCAGGAATTCTACAAATTGTCTTTCCAATTACCTTTCCTTGTTAGTATCAACATATCAATTCCATTTTACATGCTTTATTATTATATATTAAAATGCATGATACATTCATTAATAATCACTTGTACGATATTGATATGTATTATTAATATTATATGTTAGAATATGTAAACAACAGGAGGCAAGACTTAAACATGGGTTATTAATATCATGTAAATGAGGAGAACCTTTCTCATAATGGGAAAAGTACCACTGCATATAGTATAATCCCTGAACCACTAACATATTGGCACTAGAACCTCCCTTAATATCTGCCTTGGAGATCTATATCTATATCCAGGAACTCATTCCCGTCCAGGTGTATTCAAATATGAAATTCTATCATCTGCTGTCTGACATGGGAAATAAATCGCACACTTTGCTTCTAAAGGAATTTTGGTTATGGGCACAAGGGTTCAGTACGTCTTCTTTTCTGGAAGGCAGGCAGTGTCAGAGGCAAACAGTTCTGGCCAAACTACCAAAAAAACAGAGTTTTGAAAAACTGTAGTTAGGAGAAACATGGAGACTTCCTGATAGAGAATATAGATGGATGGTTGTCATATAGAGGAGTATCTGGACTTCTTTTCTTTTTCTCTCAGAAGTTGGATGGAGAACGCAGGTTCATGCAACTTACAACTTAGAACAGCGATGGCAAAGTTTTTCAGCACTGAGTGCTGAAAAGGGAGCACTTTGTGCGCACTCATCTGGGCCGCAACTAGGAAGAGGAGCTGCCCAGGGAACATGCCTCCACCAGAAAATGAACTTCCGGTTACCAGGATGCGCATGCGCAATGGCCAGCAAGTCTTCCAGTTACTGCCACTCATGGACACGCACCGTTCAGCTGGTCAGCGCACATGCTTATACCAGAAAATGGAAGACCAGCTCTCCTGGTTTCCAGTACTGCCGCATGTTCAAAGGCCAACTGATTGTCATGTGCTCATATGTGCTAGCAACTGGAAGAGGAAGGGGTGATGCTGCATGTGCCAGGCTACATGGCTTTGCATGCCAATTTGGGCACGGGTGCCATAGGTTTGCCATCATAGATTTAGAATAACTTTATTGTCTGTATATATATATATATATATATATATATATATATATATATATATATATATATATATATATATATATATATATATATATATATATATATATATATATATATATATATATATATATATATATATATATATATATATATATATATATATATATATATATATATATATATATATATATATATATATATATAAATACAGTCTAGTCTGGTTGTATACATTTACATGGTGAGAGAAACAAATCTTGTGATTTTCCTGATAGTGGGCATAGGGAATAAAGCTGTTACAGAATCTGGAAGTTCTGCTGGAAATACTTTGGAACCTCCTCCCAAAGGGGAACAACAGAAGCAGACTGTGAAGTGAGTGTGTGGGGTGTCTAACAATTCTTTGAGCTCTGGCACATATAAGCAGTATCCTGAATGACAGGAAAAAAGCTTCCTAGAATCTTCTTGGCTGTCCTTACCACTATCTGAATGGACTCTCTATCTAAGGCACTACTGCCACCAAACTAAACATGCTGTTGTTAAAACACTCAATTCCATCTCTGTAAAAAGGGGCCATGATAAAAGGAGAAAGATGTGCTCTCCTCATCTGACACTGGAAATGCAGACACTGCTTTGCACGCTTCACTAAGGATGATGTGTTGAGAGACCAGTTCAGATTGTTAGTTATCTGCACCCCCAGTAACTGAATGCTGTTGACCACCTCTACAGCTGCATCACAGATACTGAGTGGAGTATAAAATCTACAATGATCTCCTTTATTTTATTAACATTTAGAACCAGGTTACTTTTATTGTACAGTCCACCAGAGTCTTCACCTCTTCCCTATATGCATCTTTACTGTTGTCCCACATAAAACCCACCACTGCTGTGTTATCCACATACTTCACAAATGATTTCTGGCAGATTTGGCACATCAGTCATGGGTCATCAAGGTGAAGAGCAGTGCACTTGAGATACAGCCCTGTGGGGAGCCTGAATGCAAGGAGGTGGAATTGGAGACATTTCTTCCAACTCATACATAGTATTTGTACACTATCTACAAGTCACTACGTACAGATTTTAACCCTATTATGAAGAAAATTATAAACTATAAGGCTGGAGGGAAATGAAAGATAGGATTGGTTTATTGATTCATGCATTTTATATGGCCGTGTCAACCTATAATGACGTAAGAAGAGACTATCAATTCATTTACAGTTGATCATAGGCTGACACACAAATCTATTTCATCACATTCATTTAACTCCTAGCATGACTCCTCAAAATACTTGCCTTTGAATGGTTAGATATGGTTTGAATGGAAGAGCTGAATCTAAGCAAAATGAGAGTACAGAATTCAGGTTTTCTGTATATAAAATATAATATAAAATGGGATGGCACTCATGGCTGCAGACAGGATTACAATAAGTATATAATTCAGGGCTGCTCCATAAAGCTTTTTCCACTTAACTACCTAGTCCTGGGGCCCATTTATTTGGATGATATTATTATTACTAGGGTTCATCACACAATCATCCAGATATTCAGACTAGATTTGGCATTTTTGTCCACATATGAAGTCCTCCCCACAGACTTGTGAAAAGCAAATATTGTTGTCTGATGGAGTTAAAGGTCACAGGATGTAAGCTATTCTAAGTAAAGCTGCCTTTTGCAATTGAATAATGGTAATTTTATCAATGCTGATGGTGTTCAAGTGATGCTCTGGTTGTTTTGGGATTTAACTCAAGGGTTTATTATAATTAGTAGTAGTACTACCCTTCCTTTCTTTTGCCACAGACATTCTATTTCTATTTGCAAGTCTTTGTATTTTATTATCTTTTCCAGTTTTTCCTCTTCTATTCTGCTCCCATATCCACTATCCAGGTTTTTTTCTTCTTCTTATCAACAATGAAGTCTCTTGTGTTATGTGGCAAATGCTTGCTTGTTTGAATCTCAACTGCCAGCTCATTTTAGTTTCTTCATTTTTATGGAGAAGTTTGAAAATATTTTAATCAGGAGAGGAGTGCTTCTTGAATCCTGTAATAATTGTGTAAAAGGAAGTTTACAACTGGCAAACTTGCCACCCACTTCAGCAACAGCCAATTTCACATCCAATTGCATACAGAAAGGACAGATTTCATCACCAGAGTAGTCAGGTTAAGTTTATACAGCCTGGAAAGACAGGGGGAAGTTTTGAGGACTCCAAAGAGTCCCACTTGAACCAAGTTCAGCGAGGAATGATGAAGCCAGGAAGCTTTCTGCTGTTCACTATTCTCCTCTTCTTCTTGTACTCTGGTAAGTTCTGTTTTATTCTAACTTTTCCTTTTCTAGGAGATTTGAGGTCACCCTTATCTCCAGGGAAAAACAGACAATAATCCACGGATACCCCCCAGGCCAGTTCAGTGGGAATTAATTCTTGCTCGGGAAATATAAAGATAAAAAGTGTGCATTGGGTATTTCACTAGAAGACCCTCTAACCAGGGTTTTCCAGTTGTGACTCATAGTTTCTAAGAGGTCTGACACAGCATTCTCATTTCTTGGAGCAAATGGTTCTTCCAGGTACGTAACAGAATTCCTGTGGAAATCAAGAATATTGAACTGCCTATTGGCATTCCTATTACCTGTAATGGTTGGTTTTCACTGGATTTTGTGTTAGCGTTTTGTGTTAATGTTTTGTTTTTATTACAGCTGGTCAATTATGTTAATGGAAGGGAGGGAGGAAGCAAGGGACAGCACAAATAGAAATGCACCTATTATTAAAAAATTAGGAGATCATATGTTCACATTTGGCATGATTTCCCCGCCCCCCCAAATATTGCTGCACAAGGAGGCTTCAGAATAGATGTGAGTACTTTTAGTTATTAAATTTTAGTTATTAAATGAAGAAAACACCCAGAAGTGTGGGTGCATAGTAACCCCATGCCTGTTCCTCCCCATCACCACCACCTTTGTGGACAACATGTGAGCTCAGATACAATATGACTCAGAACAATTTTTTTCCATCAGTTTCCTCTCAACTTCCCCTATCAGGCCATTTCTTCTGTTTTTATCCATTCCCCCAAATTGCTTACCCTCCTAAGCCCTTCAAGGACTTACAATTAAAAACATTTGCACTGCACAATGTAAACTATAAAAAAACTAAACAATGTTACAGAGCTGTTTCTTTCAGTGCATCTTATGTGCATACATAAACTTAATTGTGAGGGTTTAACTGAAGGTTTAGTGTGTCAACAGTATATTTTATGGTGTAAGAAGAAACAATTTCACTATATCTTAAACCACACTGCCTCATTACTGCAATAGGATATTTCTTAGCTTCCAAGAGTATTGTGGACATACTTTTATCACAAAGACCACTGAAAGAACACAGAGATAAAAACAAAACCATTGATTACAGAGAACACACAGAATGATGAAAAGTGTCTCATTTCTATGCTCCAACCGGTGAAGAATGGGCTAGGTTCGGATTATCAGCATCTAGGGCCGTGATGGCAAACCTATGGCACATATGTCACGTGTGGCACACAGGGCCATATCTGAGGGCATGAGAGGCATTGCCCTATGTCAGCTCCAGCACATATGTCAGCTGATTTTTGACTTTCCAGAGTGTAGTTGAGGCGTTTTTCACCCTTCCCAGGTTTCAGGAAAGCCAATGGAGCCTGTGGATGGCAAAGAACAGGCCCAATGGGCTTACTGGAAGTTAGGAAACAAGCTTCCAGTAGGCCTGTTGCAGAGATGGGTTTTGACCGGTATGCAGTACCAGGAACTGGCCGTATCTTTCCATACCGTTGCCAATGGCGGCGTGGTCATGCCCCTGTACCGGTATGGTCGGTCACCTGGCCTGTGTCCCCTTGCTCCCCTCGCCCTCCCGATTGCTGCTCGCTCACCCCACACATCCCCACCATGCTTGCCCTGCTCACCCACTTCCTTTGCCCAACCAGCCAGTGGGCCAATGGAGCATCGGTGGTGAGCAGTAAGTGAAGCGAGTGCTGGCCAGCATCCCTGCCTAAAAGCAAAAGGCCTTTGGAAATTGCAGCTGCCCCTTCCACCTTCCTTTTGCAGAAACTCCTCTTGCTGAAGAATTGGGATCGCTCTGTCCTTCCTGGCTTTCAGCTTCTCTTGTCCAATTGTCTTCTCCTGCCCCTGCTCCTTCCCCCTGCTCAGTCTCAGTTGCTTCTTGGAGGGGGGGGAGATTTCTGGCTTTGCAGGCCTGAGAGGAAAAGGGGAAGGAGGAACAGGCCCCAAAAGGCTGCCCACTCTTTGGTATTTTTGCAACCAAATTCTCTCTCCCCCCCAAACACAGGACCCCTCCATCCAAATACTGCATGGTTGACAGGCTGGGCCCATAACTGGGCAGCATCTTGGAGAGACACTGCAGCAGCTCTGTTCTGAACAAAGGGAAAGGGAAAAAGTTCGGACATGATCTATTAAGGAATCCCTAGTGAGGTTAGGCCCAGGAGATTGGCAAGCCCGAGTGAATAAGTACTTTTTAGTACAGCACACTGCACTCTGTTCATTTACTCACCGTAGCCCTGCAGAGTTGTTAATGGGGTGCCGCCTATGAACCAACCTTGATTGGCTTCAACTAAGTTGCTACGTGGATAAATCACTGGACATTGCCGGCCACACCCGGTCATTTCAAGTTGGCGAACTAATATTTGCGTGCAACTACAGGGGAGAGCTGAAATGGTTACCGGGACACATTTTGCGCAATGGGCGCATTTGGCATCACCACATTGATCAGCTGTGTGGGCGGCAGGCCTCGAGGCAGATGCAAGCTGATCCTCCACCAGTTCACCCTGTTGAATCCTTGGGTGTTCCGGTTGGTCCCGCAGCCAAGTCATGTTCTCTTTCCAGTCGTGCCACGGCTCCGGTGCCGGGTTTACCTGTCAGAGCAGGTTCTGATTGGTTTTGTCAAATGAGGAGTCGGCACAGTCTCCAGAAGTTCCTTGGGAGAAACAGGCTCCAGCAGCTGCCACAAAAGTAAGAAAATCTGGCCAGCTGTGCAGGCAGCCTGCATACTTGCAGGATCACGCATGCGCCAGGCTGGCGGAAAGGAGTGTTATGTCGGTGCCCCGAGGATGTGGCCATGCATGCTCCAGCCAAGTGGGAGTGGCACTGTTGTTGTCAGTTGGAAATAAATGGTTGGTTTAAACTGCTGCCTCGCCTCAGTCAATACCCCTTCTGAATGTAATAGCATTGTTAAAGACACCACACATCCACTTTACGGTCTGTTTCTGTTGCTCTCCTCCAGGAGGAGGTTTTGAAGTATTTCTAGCAGGACTACCAGATTCTGTAACAGTGTTGTTTCCTATACTATCCATCTGGTAAACTCGCAAGATTCATTTTTCTCTCCATATCAGAGATGGGTCCCTTCCAGTTCTCCCGAACCAGTAGTGCTGCCTTCAAACAGAGAGCGAACTGATTCTCTGTTTTTTTTAAAGTGGGCCCGCCCACCTTGGGTTATACTTACCTTTATTTCAGCTTCCAAAGCCCAGCTGATCTGGGGTGGCAGATTGAATTGCCACTCCTCAGCTTTTTTGCTTTTTTCCATTCCTTTTTCCGTAATTTTTATTCAATTGCTCACATGCACTCAGAGAACCAGTAGTAAACCCACCACTGCCCCATATACATGTATACATCTGAACTAGACTGTGTTGTTTCTTTGTGTCATGCAATATACATGGGCATATTCATAATGTTGTATTTCTTTATTTATTCTAATGTTTATATAGTATATATTGGAGATGATGACCCTTTGAAAGCTGTATGTAACATTCAAAGTGACAACACAGTTGTTCTATCTACCCATCTACCCATCTATCCATCTATCCATCTATCTAACTATCCATCTACGCATCTACCCATCTATCCATCTATCCATCTATCCATCTATCCATCTATCCATCTATCCATCTATCCATCTATCCATCTATCCATCTATCCATCTATCCATCTATCCATCTATCCATCTATCCATCTATCCATCTATCCATCTATCCATCTATCCATCTATCCATCTATCCATCTATCCATCTATCCATCTATCCATCTATCCATCTATCCATCTATCCATCTATCCATCTATCCATCTATCCATCTATCCATCTATCCATCTATCCATCTATGATTCTATCTATCATCTGTCTATCTATCTATCCATCTATCTATCTAACATCTGTCTATTTATCTATCTAAATATTTTAGATAGATGCTTCTTGAATCCTGGGTTAATTGTGTAAAAGGAAGTTTACCAACTGCCAAGCTTGCCACCCACTTCAGCATCAGCCAATTCCACATCCAATTGCATCCAGGAGGGAGAAATTTCATCACCAAAGTAGTTAGAGTATTTATATATATAGCCTGGAAGGGCAGGAGAAAGCTTAGGGGCCTCACCTTCAGGATCTGCTGCTCCAAAGAGTTCAAGTTGAGTGAGGAATCATGAAGCCAGGAAGCTTTCTGCTGCTCACTCTGCTGCTCTTCTTCTTGTACTCTGGTAAGTTCTCTTTTCTATTCTAACTTTTCCTTTCCTGGGAGATTTGAGGACATCCTTGTCTCCAGGAAAAAGCAGATGATAGTTCACAGATATACTCAAGGATGGCTCAGTGAAAAATTATTCTTGCTCAAGGGATCTGCACAAGTAGCAAATAAAAATTGGAGGCTATTGGTGCAGAATTGATTATTTCACTGGAGGGCTCGCTAACCAGAGGTTTTCCAGTTGTAACTCATAGTTTCTAAGAGGTCTACTCCAAATAGGTGGAATAAAGTGGTTCTTTCAGGTGTAACATAAGCAGAATTCCTGTAGAAATCAACAGTATTGAACTGCCTATTGATATACATCACTTGTAAGAGTTGGTTTTCACTGGACTTTCTATTAATGTTTTGTTTTTATTTCAGCTGGTCAATAATTTTAATGGGAGGGAGCAAAGGACAATACAAATTGAAATACACTAATAAATTATAAAAAATAAGAGATAATATGAAATTGTTTCAAATGTTCACATTTGGCATGTTTTTTTCAGACATTGCTGCACAAAATTTAGAGGTGAGTACTTTTAGTTATTAAATTTTAATTACTAAATGAAGTCCTTGGATAGGACCCAGAAGTGTGGATACATAATAACGCTATGCCTGTCCCTCCCCATCATCACCACCTTTGTGGACAACATGTAACCTCAGATACAATAAGACTCAGAATGATTTTTCATTCTGTTTCCTCTCATCCTCCACCATCGGGCCAGTTCTTCTGTTTTTATCCATTCCCTCTCCCAAGCTGCTTACCTTCCTAAGCCCTTCCAGGGGACAGCACACAATTAAAGACATTTACACTAACATAACAAAATAAACAATATTTTAGGTTATTATTAGACAGCTGTTTCTTTCAGTGTATCTGGCATGCATACATATCCCTAATAGTGAGACAAGTGTTTGCAAACTATGGAGATCTAAACAAAAATATATTAACTATAAATTATAATTCCTGAAAATCCCAGATCCATTTTCCAGCATTGCTGTTGTATAATGGTTTATATTACAACAAGTTGGACCACCCAGAGCAGGAAGTAACTTTGTAGAAGAAAAGAATTAAAAGTTGATGGGATAAAAATAGATAATCAGTTTGGCCTACAGTATTCAAATAATCATCAGACTTGCCCTCTGAAAAAGAAGGGCAGGGTAGTCTTACGAAATAAATCATTTGCTTTTTTCCAATAGTTGTATTGTCAAGGGTATCCAAAAAAACCCTGTCCCCGGATTTATCGACCCCATTGTGGATCTGATGGCTGGACTTATCCCAATGAATGTTATTTCTGCAATGCCTACGTGTAAGTACACGTTTCACTCTGTGCAACTAGAGAAGAAAGCATTTGGATGGGAAGCCCTGGATTTCTAGGCTTCAAAAAAGGAGTGTGCAAACTTATCTTCTTTTCAAGCATTCACCCCAAAACCATTTCCTGCCACAGAGAAGTTGCATGGTTGTTACAAGGAGAATATTTTACTAATTTTAAGGGGGGTGGGAGGGAAGCAAAGGCAACTTGTCACTTTCAGAAAATGCCAAGTAATATTGCTGTCTATTAAGACTATTGGCTGGGTGAGCCACTATAGTGGATGTATCTCTCTGGGTTTTTAATTCAATTTTTATCCCTGTTTCCCTTCAGTCACGGTGGAAGAAGACTTCGGCTGAGACACATGGGAAGATGTTGAAATCTTAAAATGCAGAAGACTAAGGATTATTGCTTAAGGATATCTCACCATCTTCATGCCCTGCTCATTAAATGCTGTCCCCACAAAAATGCTGTTCTTCCCTCTGATTCTGCTCTGTTGCTCTATTAAATGTCTTTCGCAGATTTATCAATAAACAAAGCAAAGCATTATCTCTCCACGAATCTTCTTTTGGAACTTGTTTCCACCATACTAGATTTTTTAGTTAAGGTTGTTGTTCATACTTGAAGAAAGCCAAACATTTTGCATAATAAATTCAAGAAAGAATCAATCAATCTCTGTAGAGGCAGGATTAGGAAAATTATGAAACTACTTGGTTTTCTGCTCCCCTGTCATACATAGGAAGGAGTTACTATTTGACAACTTAATAACAATCATTCTGTCACGGTTTATACTAATTATGGCAATAGGTCCTGTTTTCTGGGTCATTAAAAAGGGGGATAGATTAAAGTTATAAAGTGAATAATTTGCCCTCTCAAGGTCCCTTCAGACTACGTCCCAATGACCAAAGGGATAGCTAAATTGGAGAAGGCCGCACCATTCAGAAGAGGGGAAGACCACCTGGCCTTATGCTCTACTATCTTACAGAGGAAGGAGTTAATAACAAATAATCGTTTTGTCACATTTTATGATAATTATGGAAATTGGTCCTGTTTTCTGTTCCCATTCCACTGGGCTTCCAGTGACTGAATTTACAGCAATGTTCTTTTTCTGCAATAACTGTTTGTAAATATAAGATTTACTTGTTTAATGTTGAAGACTCAGATTATCCCATTTATCCCCATTCTAATTGGGGGTGGAGGGGGGGAGAATAGGAGACCAGGAATTCTACAAATTGTCTTTCCAATTACCTTTCCTTGTTAGTATCAACGTATCAATTCCATTTTACATGCTTTATTATTATATATTAAAATGCATGATACATTCATTAATAATCACTTGTACAATATTGATATGTATTATTAATATTATAAGTTTGAATATGTAAGCAACAGGAGGCAAGACTTAAACATAGGTTATTAATATCATGTAAATAAGGAGAACCTTTCTCACAATGGGAAAAGTACCACTGCATAAAGTAGAATCCCTGAACCAATAACATATTGGCACTAGAACCTTCCTTAATATCTGCCTTGGAGATCTGTATCTATATCCAGGAACTCATTCCCGTTCAGGTGTATTCAAATATGAAATTCTATCATCTGCTGTCTGACATGGGAAGTAAATCACACACTTTGCTTCTAAAGGAATTTTGGTTATGGGCACAAGGTTTCAGTACGTTTTCTTTTCTGGAAGGCAGGCAGTGTCAGAGGCAAATAGTTCTGGCCAAACTACCCAAAAAAAAAAACCAGAATTTCGAAATACTGTAATTAGGAGAAACATGGAGACTTCCTGATAGAGAATATAGATGGATGGTTGTCATAGAGAGGAGGATCTGGACTTCTTTTCTTTTTCTCTCAGAAGTTGGATGGAGAATGCAGGTTCATGCAACTTACAACCTAGAACAGCGATGGCGAACTTTTTCAGCACTGAGTGCTGAAAAGGGAGCACTTTGTGCGCACTCATCTGGGCCTCAACAAGGAAGAGGAGCTGCCCAGGGAACATGCCTCCACCAGAAAATGAACTTCTGGTTACCAGGATGCGCATGCGCAATGGCCAGCAAATCTTCCAGTTACTGCCACCGTTCAGCTGGTCAGCGCACATGCTCATAGCAGAAAATGGAAGACCAGCTCTCTTGGTTTCCAGTACTGCCGCATGTACAAAGGCCAGCTGATAGTCATGTGTGCATATGTGTCAGAAACCCGGAAGAGGAATGGGTGATGCTGCATGTGCCAGGCTACATGACTTTGCATGCCAATTCGAGTATAGGTTTGTCATCACGGATTTAGAATAACTTTATTGTTACTTTAAATGTACACTAAATGGCATACTGCAATTTCAGTGTATACAGCTCTCAAAGGGTCCCCACCACTAATATACACTATGTACACTATATACTATATATATATGTATGTATGTATGTATGTATGTATGTAGGTAGGTAGGTAGGTAGGTAGGTAGGTAGGTAGGTAGGTAGGTAGGTAGGCCGAACTGGTAGGAACCCACCACTGAACTGCACCTTAAATAGAAGGGCAGGGCAACCCTATGAAATATCTCATTTGCTTTTTCCCATAGCCGGGGGATACCCAAAACGCCTCTGTCCCCAGGATTATCGACCCCATTGTGGCTCTGATCGCAGGACATATCCCAACAAGTGTAATTTCTGCAATGCTTACATGTAAGTACATGTTTCACTCTGCGCAACTGGAAGCCCTGGATTTCTAGGGTTCAAAAAAGGAGTGTACAAACGTATCTTCCTTTCAAGTATTCACACTAAAACCATTTTCTGTCAAAGAAAAGTTGCATGGTGGTTTTAGGGTGGGGGGAGGAAGCATAGGGAACTTGTCACTTTGAGAAAAATCCAGGTAATCTTGCTGACTATTACAGTCTTTTGGCTGGGTGAGCCACTGTGGTGGATATATATCTCTGTGTTTTTAAATTAGTTTTTATCCCTGTTTACCTTCTCTGTTTGTCTTCAGTCGCAGTGGAAGACGACTTCGGCTGACACGCTTTGGAAGATGTTGAAACCTTAAAATGCAGAACACTAAGGAACATTGATTATGAATGTTTCACCATCTTCTTGCCTTGCTCATTAGCATCCCCACAAAAATGCTGTTCTTCCCTCTGATTTTGCTCTGTTGCTCTATTAAATGTCTTTGGCGGATTTATCAATAAACCAAGAAAAGCATTATCTCTCCACGAATCTTCTTTTGATATCTGTTTCTTCCATACTAGATTTTTGAGATAAGGTGGTTGTTCATACTTGAAGAAATCCAAATATTTGGGATAATACATTCAAGAAAATCATCACCCTTTATCAAGGCAGTATTAGAAAACTTAATTAAAAAAAATACCTTCACGGATCTTATGTGAATGGTAACAATTATTTCTTTGGTTGTTATTGCAGATTGGGGTCCAACTTGGGGTACTATCGCCCCCTCCCACTTAATAGCTTCCCTATTAGAGGAGTAAATGATCACATATGACAGATAGCTAAGTGGGGATGGAAGGAATACCCAGAAGAGATGAGGACCACTTGGTCCTGTCCTCTCCTGTCTTACAGAGGAAGGAGTTACTATTTGGCAAATTAATAACAACAATTCTGTCACAGTTTATGGCAATAGATTCTGTTTCCTTTGTCATTAAAAAGAAGGATGGATTATAGTTATAAAATGAATAACTTGCCATTCACCTTTTAACTTTACTCTAACTTCCAATACCTAAAACAAGAATTTGCCAAAACAAATTCCCATTCCATTGTGCCTCCAGTGACAAATCTTACAGCAATGTTCCTTTTCTGCTAGAAGTATTTATAAGTATAAGACTTACTCTGTACAGCTAGAGAAGAAAGCTTTACTACAGGGAGCCCTGACCTTCTGCTTGAACAAACAAACAAAGTTTACATTGATTCTTGTTCTTCTGAATATTTACTCAGAAATTTATCATATTCTGCCATAGATGAATTTTGTACAACTATCAAGCAGAATATTTTATTTATTTTAGAGAGAAGGTTTGCTTCCTTGATCTCTCTAGAAATCCTTGTATAATGGTGAAGATTCAGAGTATCCTCACTATGCCCTTTCTAACTAGAAGGGAGGGGGAGGAGAAATTGGAAGGCAATATTTCAAATTCTCTTTCCAATTCTCTTTCCATGTTACTATAAACACATCAATCCCCTTTTATATGCTGATCATGATTATATACTTTATTCATTAAACATGAAACTTAATCAACTGAACATTCAAAAATGCATCACTAATAACAATACCATGGTGATAATGGTTGATACGGGTTGCTGCCAGCATCCTAGATATCAACCAAATATCTTCTTAAGATGTAGGGTGTTCAGAGTAGTGCAGTTTTTTGCAGTTCTGCTGATGTTATTGCAGGAAGCTGCAAATTCTTGAGGTATTTTATAAAATTCTTCAACATGGTACCAAGTACCCCAATGACACTGTTACATGTTTCATCCATGATCACATAGTTTCTACGCCAGGTTGTGATATTTCGTGATTTTTTTTTGCAGTTCTTTTTCTTTGACTCTGATACCACAATATCAATAAATTGTATCTTTTGGTTTTCAACAAGTGGGATATCTGGCGTGTTGTGTTCCAAATGACAATCCATCTGTATTCTAAAGTCCCACAAGTTCTTCACCTTCTCATTTTCAATAACCTTTTCTACTTTATGTTCCCATGACTTTTTGGATACAGGTAAGTCGTATTTTTAACATAATGACCAGTGGTCTATAAAATTCTGGGACATGGTACCAAGTGTTCCGATGACAATAAGTATTACTGTTACATGTTTTATCCACAATCATGTGGAGATTATGGGAAAAAAATGTGGACACTCTGGAAAGAGTGCAGAGAAGAGCAACAAAGATGATTAGGGGACTGGAGGCTGGAGATTTATCTGAAGTGGTCTAGGGTTTCCTACCTAATGGGCTCTAATGGGTCTTTTGGAGCCAAAATTAATATAAGACTCAGTCTTATTTTTGGGGGGAAAAATGGGTAGTAGTGGAAATTCTGACAGTCACCGTTACCATCATTAAGTGAGGCCTAGAAGGGAACTCCAGAAAAGAAGTAACACAGCTTCAACAACCAACTCCTATGAGTATTTCATTTCATTATCTAGTACCTAGTAACTGATATTATTTTTTCCTTTTCCTTTTTTCCTTGGAAGTCTGACTGCGGAACTCCCAAAACAGCCATTTCATTTCCCCCCTTCTTTTCTACCAGAAAAATTTAAAATAGGGTCAGAGCATGCTCTTTAAAGGGTAGAAACTGCAGGGCCATACATTGGAAGCAGGCACCAACTTTGAAACTAAGGCCAAAAATTGGGTGTTCCTGAAATGGCACCTGCTTCCATGTTGAAAGTGCAAAGCCTTTATGGCTTGAAACTGGGTTACCTGATGGACCATCTTTTATAATCTGTTCCTATCTATCTAATCTGGCCCAGCAAGATGGGCACCCTGGGTCTCATCAGTCAAAGAATGTCAGCTGACAGGGACCAAGGGAGTGGTGGGTTCCGGGTGGTATGCCCCGGTATGGGCGTACTGGTGCCTGCTGGAAGCAGCAGGCACTATACTGGAATGGTGCTTTGGAGGGCCCACCCACCTACCCTAGTTCCTAACCAATATTTGAGCCAACCGGGCCATTTGCGCACACATGCGCAACATACAGCACCTGCACGACACTCCGCTGAGCAGCTAGAGCATCACACATGCTCGTGGTGGATGCCCGGCCCCGTCGCAGCGTACTGGTAGTAAAGGGATCCGGAACCCACCAATGGACGAGGACTCTTACTTTTTCTGCCATAGAGCCTTTCTTCTGGAAAAAAACCTCCTTCCTTAGATGAGGATGGACCTGACCCTGCTGGCCTTTGGGAAGTCTTTAAAGTCCTGGCTATGTACCTGGGACTGAGGTCCTGAATATGTGAAGAACTTTGTTTCCTGTTCATGCTGATGGATTGTCATAAATCTTGGCTGCTATTTGTGGTTTATTTCTTTTCTTAAATAAGTCTTAATTGTTTTTATGATAGTTTGCTGCCCAGAATCATTGGCCTGAGATCGGCAGCCATATTAAAAACAATGAAATATGAAATGAAATAAGACAGAGAATTGCTGGCATATTGTGATTCTGGATAAAGGAATGACAGGGAAGGGTCAACATGGATGATCCTGCTCTTTAAATCTCTCAAAAACATAGGGAAAACCTATGCTCCATTGAATCACTATGGATGATAACATCTGGCCATCAATATAAATTAAATCTAATGACATGCTGCCACTCACCTGAATCAAGAAAGTTGGCAAACGCATTCTTGATACATGATTTTATGATAGTGAACTGCAAGTAAGCAGTTTATCTTCTGTACAAAAATTGACTGAATCATTTTGCTCCTTAAAGTAAATTTTGGAATGCAAATTTTTCAGTTCTAACTTGGCAACATGTTCCATTTCATGTCTTCTAAGTTTTTAAAAAAGAAAATAGAGTAGATCATGACTTCCGAGGCCTTTTTAATTCAGATTTTACTTGGTTCCATTTTGTGTTCCATATTTCAGAAATCCAGATCTATTTACTTAGCAGAGGTTGTGGTTTAACTGAACCTTTAGTGTGTCAACAGTGTATTTTATGGTGTAAGAAGAAACAATTTCACTGTATCTTAAACCACACTGCCTCATTACTGCAATAGGATATTTCTTAGCTTCCAAGAGTATTGTGGACATACTTTTATCACAAATACCACTGAAAGAACACAGAGATAAAAACATAACCATTTATTTCAGAGAACACACAGAATGATGAAAAGTGTTTCATTTCTATGCTCCAACCAGTGAAGAATGGGCTAGGTTCTGATTATCAGCATCTAGGGCTGTGATGGCGAACTTATGGCACGCATGGCACATTCTCAGTTGTTTCTTGGAGTGGGGGAGATTTCTGGTTTTGCAGGGCTGAGAGGAAAAGGGGAAGGAGGAACAGGCCCTCCAAGGCTGCCCCCCTTTGGTATTTTTGCAACCAAATTCTCTCCCCCACAAAACACAGGACCCCTCCACCCAAATACTGCATGGTAGACAGGCTGGACCGATAACTGGGCAGCATGTTGGGGAGACACTGCAGCAGCTCTGTTCTGAACAGAGGGGGAAGGAAAAAGTTCGGATTCTCTCTGCTGTAGTATTTATGGCCCCCCTGGTCCACTCCCTCCTGAGAGTTGAAGTACCTGAAAGGAACAGGGAGGCTGCCACAAAAGGCTTGCAGTCCTGCAGTCTCCCAGCAGCAGGAGAAAGTTCTGCACCATGGCTCCAGCTTGCCCAGGCTCCTCACCCAAAATTAACTGTTTCCTGCGCGATCCTCGCCTCGTAGCTGCTACCGTTTCTGCAAAGGGCCCCACCTCAGGCCGGTCAGCTAGAAGGAGGCATCAGTAGCACCCGCAATCCAGCCACTGCTTCCTGCGAAGGCAGCTTCTCTATTGGAGGCTGACAGGGCTTAAGGCTGCAGTCTGCAATCGTTTACCTTCTCCCTGAAGGTAATCAAGTTCTAAGCATAGAACAGGATTGCGCACTTCCGTCTCCACAAGAAAGAAGCGAGGGCTTCTCCCACTGGCTCTTGCAAGGAAACCCCAGGCTAAGCGTTTTATGGCTGGCTGAAACGCGCGAATGTTTCCAGCCACCCACAGGGCAAACGCCTTCCCAGCTGCTGGAGAGCAGTCCCCGGTGCCATTCTTGTCATGTTTTTCTCTGGGTAAGGTGGAGATGGGAGGGGGACTAGGAGGGAAGGAGTTGCTTCTTGGGAGTCTATCTAGCCAGCAGCCCCAGGAGACACCACCACCCCAGAGAAGAATTGGGGCCACCAAAGCTCCCCTCCCACCCATCTTTGGGATGCAAGAGATCGCAAGGCTTGCAGCGAAGGGAATCTGGACCCCGGGAAGGTTGGGGAGGGGGGGCTTCCACATTAGGGGGACTCGGCTCTTGTGCGGTCTCTTCTGACAAGAGCGAGCCTCCTCCTTCTCCCCACCCCTCTCTCCTCTGAAGTACACCCTCGAAATAACCCGCCCATCATAAGCGTGCTCAACTGCAAGGCATGATTGACTGCTCCCAGATCAGGAGGCGGGAGAATCACATGCCTCCTTTGCATATGAAATTTTTCGCTTTTTAACCCTTGCTTAACTTTTAAAAGGCGAAAAATTCCTTATGCAAAGGAGGCCCATAGTTCTCTCGTCTCCTCCTATAGTTAACACTAAGCAGACTCCAAGTCACTGTGACTTGAAGTCTGGCAGCAACTACCTTGGCTTTAATTATTTTTTAAAAATTCTTTAAAATTCTTTCCTTTTCCTCAGGAGACTGGTGAGGCCTCGCCTCCCCTGTCTCTAGTGACTGCACGTCCCTGCTCTATTGTAGCTCTTTGTTTGTAATGGCAATTGAGACTAGAATTGCGTGTTATAATTGATGTGGTCATAAAGTGAAACATCATATGACTGCAGCACCTAGAAATAAAGTTCCCGCAGTCACAGCTGCCATCATTAAGCAAGCACCATGAGGTTGTGGTTTAACTGAACACAACTGAAACAATTGCTCCATGTCTTAAACCACATTACCTATCACTACAATAAGACTTTTCTTATCTTCCAAGGGCATTATGGACTCACTTTTATTATGAAGTAATTTAGTAATTTAGTAATTTAATAAGTTTATATGCCACCCAATCCCGTAGGACTCTCATTGAAGCCCATTGAAAGAAACCAGAATTAAAAATATAATCACTGAGTCACGGAGAACAGAGTGAATGATGAAGAGTGTCTCACTTCCATGCTCCAGCTAGTGAAGGATAGAGTGTAAAGAAAAGTCTCTGACTGTCAGCATCTAGGATACTGAATGAGAATGCCTGAAGCAACAATCCAGCATAGACCATATTTTAGCATCCTCCCCCTTCTCCTTTATTTTGTAGGCATAGATTGAATTTTTTTATGGGAAACTAAAACTGGAAAGCCCACTCATTTATAGAAATGTAATTTATTACTTATTGTTAAAACATGCTTTCCTATGAGAAACCAGCTCCTATTCTAATTGATATGTAAAAATCTTGCCAGAGTTTTGGTAGTGTGACTGTTATTATGAGATAAACCCAGGAATAAAAAACAAAGCACACAGCACACAAAGGCTTAATTAAGAAAGACCTTTTGTCTGATCCTGACGAGGCTGGCATCAGCCGCCTTAAAGCCACTGGGGTTAGAGCAGGGTGCCCGAGGAAGGAGTCACCTCAGAACTATTGTGCTGTGGCAGAAACCATCCCCATGCTTGGTGGCATTTTAAAAATGCTGTGTGCTGAAATTGCGGAAAGAAAGGACATCTGGCAAAAGTGTGCCGCTCAACTTCCACTCTCTGTAACCAAGCCAATGATTGTCCAGCCTATTGTACACCAGCCGCCAAAGCACAACAGACTGCTGAAGATTGTTTTGCAATCTTTCATGACCAGTGGCATTCACCTGAAGCTAGTTGTCAAGCCAACACTCCATCTTCACCAAATTGGACCTTGCCTAGGCATATCAGCAGCTCCCTGTGGACGATGCGACTGCTGAAGCATAGACCATCATTACCCACAGAGGAGCTTTTAAGTGCCAGTGATTCCAGTTTGGTGTAACTGTCGCCCTGGGCATCTTTCAGGGTCTTATGGAGCAGTTGCTCCATGGTGTCCCTGAAGTCGTCCCTTATTTCGATGATGTGTTCAACTCTGCAAGGGATAGCACTGATCTCCTTGCTAAAGTGTAAGCAGTTTTGTCAAAGTTCCAGGAAATGGGGTTAAAACTCAAACCTTCCAAATGCCAAATTGGGTTTTTGAAGTTAATTTTTAGGGTACTTGATTGATGCCAAAGGCATCCATCCAACCCCCTCAAAGTTGGCAGCCATTAAACATGCGCCACTGCCTACTAGTAAGGCTCCGTTACAAGCTTTCCTGGGGCATTTACATTTTTATGCTCTGTTTTTGCCCCATAAGGTATCAGTGGCAGAGTTACTGCATAGGCTCCTAGATACCAAAGCTCTATGGAAGTGGGGTTACAAGGAGGCAGCAGCATTCACAGCTGTGAAAGATCTTTTGACTTCCAATGCTGTTCTTATCCAATACAGCGAACACCTTCCCGTCATGAAAATGGAAAGTGCCAAAGGGCCCGTGGTCACGGATCCATTTGGATTTTGCAGGCACTATTCACGGACAGATGTTCTTGGAAGTTGTTGATGCATATTCAAAGTGGATGGAGGTCATAATGATGCCATTGACCACTACAGAAGCTCTCATATGGACATTGCAATGACTGTTCGAAACCCACGGGTGCCAGACATTGTGCTATCCGATAATGGGACCCAACTAATGGCTATCCCTTTCCAGATGTTCTTGGCCAGCATTGCATACATCAAGCCCTGGTAGCTCCTTACCATCCTGCAAATAATGGTATGGTAGAGCAAACGGTATGATCTATTAAGGATTCCCTAGTGAGGTGAGGCCCAGGGAATTGGCAAGCCCGAGTGAATAGGTACCCTTTAGTACAGCACACTGTACTCTGTTCATTTATTCACCATAGCCCCACAGAGTTGTTAATGGGTTGCCGCCTATGAACCAACCTTGATTGGCTTCCCCTAAGTTGCTGCGTGGAGAAATCACTGGACATCGCCGACCACACCCGGTCATTGCAAGTTGGTGAACTAATATTCACGTGCAACTACAGGGGTTGGGAGCCGAAATGGTTACCGGGATACATTTTGCAACTAACCAGCCCCTGCTCTTACAGGGTCAGTTTGAGCGATGGGCGCATTTGGAATCACCACATTGATCAGCTGTGTGGGCGGCAGGCTTCGAGGCAGATGCAAGCTGATCCATCACCAGTTGACCTTGTTGAATCCCTGGGTTTTCCTGTTGGTTCCGCAGCCAAGTCACGTTCTCCTTCCAGTCGTACCACGGTTCCGGTGCCGGGTTTACCTATCAGAGCAGGTTGTGATCGGGTTTGGCAAATGAGGAGTCGGCAGAGTCTCCAGAAGTTCTTCGGGAGAATGAGCCTCCAGCAGCTGCCACAAATGTAAGAAGATCTGACCAGCTGCGCAGGCGGCCTGCATACTTGCAGGATCACACATGCGCCAGGCTGGCAGAAAGGAGTGTTATGTCGGTGCCCTGAGGACGTGGCCACACATGCTCCAGCCAAGTGGGAGTGGCACTGTTGTTTTCAGTTGAAAATAAATGGTTGGTTTAAACTGCTGCCTCGCCTCAGTCAATACCCCTTCTGAAGATTTAATAGCATTGTTAAAGACACCACACATCCACTTTACGATCTGTTTCTGTTGCTCTCCTCCAGGAGGAGATTTTTTTTCATTTACATCTTTTATTTCATTTTCATTTTCCTTTATACAATCACTTAAATACTGTGCAGTTAAAAAAAAGGCAATAAACACAACTCATAACACTTCTATCCTTCATACACCCTTTCTTCTACCCCTCCAACTTTCGTTTCTCCCCTCCAATAATCCCCTCTTCTACTTCCCCTCCCCCTCAGCCATTCCTTTCTTCCCTTCCCACCATCTCACCCTCCTTACATTCCCTTCTCATTCCCTCTTAATTCCTCCCTCTTCTTTCCCTCTACTCCTCACTTCGGTGTATTTTTACTATTCATTGGTCTATTCGTTTTGTAAAGGAGAAAAAAGAAAGAAAGAAAGAAAAAAAAGCAACAGTATCCAAGTGCATTCATTGTTTTAAAAAATTGAATCTATATTTCCACCCTCCCCCCCTGAACCCCCCTCCCAGACCCCCTTCCAACTTCCCAGATCCCATTCCCGATATCGTTCCTTATCAAGCAAAGTCTGGAGTATATTGAAACCAAATAGATTAGAAGCTAAACAAAAAAATAAAGAATAAAATAATAATAATAATAAAAAATAAAAATAAAAAAAAGAGAAAGGGGAAAAAGACCCCCCAAAAAAAGAAATCAATAAACTCTCTACCTTAAGCTCAGCTTCCCATTATTATTAACACTTAAGCAATGTGCATCATTCCTAGTCTCAATTAATTTATTACTTGCAGGATTTCAAACTATGTTGAAACCAAGTGAGTTAATCAAATAAAATTCTACTCTAGCTAGGGACCTTGTCTCTTTATCTAAATATGTATCCATTTCCAAACCTTTAATATATCCCTTTTACCTCTTTCTCTATAAAGCAACTTAAACACCTCAAATATTTCTCTCGGTTTCTGTTCCAACTCCTCTCATCCTGCCTTTACCCGTGTCCATATATATATTTTATTATCATCCGTACACCTCTCCTATTTGCTCCGCCTTCCTTCAAGCTCCCTGAATATATTCTTCCAAACATTATGTTCAAATAAAAATTACTATAAAAGTCAACTTACTTTCTGGCCCAAAATAAGCTCTAATTAAACCTTCACTACCCTCCCATCTGCGCCACCCTTCCCAACTCGATTCAACCTAAACCACAATCCAAAAGCGTCACAATCTCTGCCTTCCTCATCCTAGAGAATAAAACATAAGCGGTTTATGTAAAAGTTCCAAGTTGTCCATCAAGTCTTTTTTTTTTTAAGTCCCATACAATATAATTTCCGAGGCGATCAGCATCACTTCCCACAGCCTTAATGTCTCTTGATCGGTATACCGCCACGCCATCTTCTACAAGACATAGTCACAGAGTATTATTCAAGTTAAGATTAAGCAAATGTTTTGGAAGCATAACTAAATCCTTGATCTCCACTCTGCTGCCCCTCCAAAGGGGAAAAACGACAGCTCCCGCCCTGTAATTGTGTGATTGGTTGTTTCTCTTGTACTTCTCCTTGTATTTGTCCAAGTCCGGGTAATTCAGGAAGTCCCGCCTTTAAAATCTTATGATAAAAATCTCGGGCTTCACAAGCTGAGTTGAGGCAATGTTTCTGATCGAGTGTGACTGTAATACCAAATGGCACCTCCCATCTGTACTGTATCTGATTATCTCTAAGTTCTTTAGTTAAAAAGGCATAGTCTCTCCTGGCTTTTAACATCTGGGGTGGCACCTCTTTAAAAACGATCAAATCCTGTCCATCAATTCGCAGCCTGTTGTTGTAGAACTCTTGTAATATCGCGTTTCTGGATTCTTTTGTAGCAAAATATATAACCACATATCTCGGAAGCTGTCTCTGTTTTGCTGTCCACGAATTATGGCGGTAAATTTTTTGGATCTGCCAATCAAAGTTGAGTCCCAGACCTCCCACCACACGACTGAAGGCCTCAAAAAAGGTCTGCTTCAAATTCTCCTGTTCGTTTTCACGCAATCCCCTAACTCTTATTGCAAACGCAGTCTTTTTATAATTTGTCATAACAAGTTGTCTCTCTGCCGTTTCAACTTCCTGTTGCAACTTTTCGATTTTAGATGTCAGATTAAAATTGTCTTGTTCCAAAAGTTCCAATTTGTCCTCCATTCCTGCCATGGAATCTGTCATCATGGTTATAACTCCAATGGTATCCTCCCTTGTTTGGGCAATCTTGGCATCAAGTTTATCACATAGTTCTGAAATAAATTGCATTATTTCCTCTCTGAATTCTCTGAGAGTTTCAAAAAGAAGTTCTTTCGTTAACAGATCTCCCATAGGGGGCGTAGAAGGCAAGGACTGTGGCTTTATAGCGATTACTTGGGATGTATTGTTAAGAAAACACTTAGGATTTTTGGGCTTTGGAGCCATTATAAAAGAACAAAAGCGAACAAACAAAGTCTCTGCACACCTTGATTTGCAATAAAATACTTTGAGTAAACTTTGGCAATTAGTAAAGAGAAGTCTTCAGAAAAACAGGGCTGATTAAATATATCAACTGCGAAGGCTATAAAATCGCCATTTTGAAAAACAGTTGAACAAAGGAATTTTTTGTAAAATTGAAGCTGGTATTTTAAATAATAATAAACAAAAAAGGTTTTCAGGAATGGTCGCTGCCCGGACCGATTTTAAATAGCTTAGATTTGCTCTGGGGGGGGGAGGAGGACCTGCCTTGGGCTGAAAAAAACAGCTGAGAAGATCTGGCTGGAGTAAAAAAAAAAAGCTCAGCTTTGTGTTGAACCTCTTCTCCGTTCACAACGAAAGACAAAAGGCTGTGAATTTTCCATTCCTTTTTCCGTATTTTTTATTCAATTGCTCACACACACTCAGAGAACCAGTAGTAAACCAGTTAGAAACCCACCACTGCTCCATAAACATGTATACATCTGAACTAGACTGTGTTGTTTCTTTGTGTCATGCAATATATATGGGCATATTCATAATGTTGTATTTCTTTATTTATTCTAATGTTTATATAGTATATATTGGAGATGATGACCCTTTGAAAGCTGTATGTAACATTCAAAGTGACAACACAGTTGTTTTATCTATCATCTACCCATCTACCCATCTACCCATCTACCCATCTACCCATCTACCCATCTACCCATCTACCCATCTACCCATCTACCCATCTACCATCTACCCATCTACCCATCTACCCATCTACCCATCTATCCATCTATCCATCTACCCATCTATCCATCTATCAATCTATCTATCATCTGTCTATTTATCTATCTAAATGGAGATCCAGTAAATCCGAATCGAACCGAGCACTTTTAACAGCTTGCATCAGAGAGTACATCAGGGCAATCAGGACGTCAAAGAGAACACATATTGCCTCTCTGATTGGGTCCGCTGAGTTGCGCCCAGCCGCCCTGTTCAGGATAACCCGTTCCCTCCTAAATAGGAGGGATACGGGGGATCCTTTGCAGGGTAGGGCTGAAGATTACGTCCAATTCCTCACGGACAAAGTTGCTCGGTTTCGGGCGGACCTGGACTCCAATCCTGCAGAACCAGCTGAGGCACTAAGGGATAATCTGGTAAGCCATCGCTGGATTGATTTTCAAGCTGTTACCCCTGAGGACGTGGACAAGGCGATGAGAGCTGTAAGTGCCTCCACATGCGTGGTGGACCCGTGCCCCTCCTGGCTGGTTGTTAACAGCAGGGAGGTGACACGGGGCTGGATCCAGGTGATTGTTGCCGCCTCCTTACGGGAGGGGGTCTTTCCCCCCACATTAAAGGCGGCAGTGGTGAGACCCCTCCTGAAGAAGCCATCCTTGGATCCAGCCGTACTAAACAACTATCATCCAGTCTCCAACCTCCCCTTTGTGGGGAAGGTTGTTGAGAAGGTGGTGGCCTTTCAGCTCCAGCGGTCCTTGGAGGAAGCCAGTTATCTTGATCCATTCCAGTCAGGCTTCAGGCCTGGCTACAGCACAGAAACCGCTTTGGTCGCATTGACCGATGATCTCTGGAGAGCCGGGGATGGAGGCCACGCCTACATCCTGGTACTCCTTGACCTCTCGGCGGCTTTCGATACCATCGACCATGGTATCCTTCTGCGACGACTGCAGGAGGTGGGGGTGGGAGGCACTGTCTTACGGTGGTTCTCCTCTTACCTCTCAGACAGGTTGCAGTCGGTGTTAGTCGGAGGGCAGAGATCGACCCCTAGGCCCCTAGAGTATGGGGTGCACAGGGTTCGGTCCTGTCCCCCCTTCTTTTTAATATCTACATGAAACCGCTGGGAGAGATCATCCGACAGCACGGGATAAAATACCACCAATATGCAGACGATACACAGCTGTATCTGTCTGCCCCGTGCCAACTCAATGAAGCAATGGACATGATGAGCCAGGGCCTTGAAGCTGTTAGAGACTGGATGGGGGTTAACAAGCTTGTACTCAATCCAGATAAGACCGAGTGGCTGTTGTGCTTCCCTCACACTAATTGGCCAAGTGTTCCATCTCTCAGGCTGGGGGGTCAAATTGTACGCCCCTCAGACAGGGTCCGCAACTTGGAAGACCTCCTGGACCCACAGCTGACTTTTGAACACCATTTGTCAGCTGTGACCAGGGGGGCATTTGGCCAGGTCCGCCTGGTGCACCAGTTGCGTCCCTACCTGAACCGGGAGGCTCTCACAACAGTCACTCGTGCCCTTGTGACCTCTAGGCTGGAGTACTGCAATGTGCTCTACATGGGGCTGCCCTTGAAGAGCATTCGGCGACTTCAGTTGGTCCAGAATGCGGCCGCGCGAGCGATCGTGGGTGCACCTCGTTTCACCCACGTAACACCTATCTTCCGCGAGCTGCACTGGCTGCCTGTTGATCTCCGGGTGCGCTTCAAGGTGCTGGTTGTCACCTACAAAGCCCTTCATGGTATTGGATCTGGGTACTTGAGAGACCGCCTACTGCCAATTACCTCCACTAGACCAATAAGATCGCATAGATTAGGCCTCCTCCGAATTCCATCAGCCAGCCAATGTCGACTGGCAACTACCCGGAGGAGAGCCTTCTCGGTGGCTGCTCCGACCCTCTGGAACGAACTCCCCATGGAGATCCGGACCCACACCACCCTCCAGACCTTCCGCGCTGCTCTTAAAATCTGGCTGTCCCAGCAGGCCTGGGGCTAATGATTTTAACCCCACCCGAATGGTATGACTGTTGTGCTTTTTTTTAACAATGTACTGTCTTCATGTTTGCAACTTGTTTGTCTTCCCCTCCCCCTGAATTGTGAGCCGCCCTTTTCCCTGAGGGGACTCAGGGCGGCATACAAATAAAGTATACAATACAATACAATACAATACAATAAATATTTTAGATAGATGCTTCTTGAAACCTGGGTTGTGTAAAAGGAAGTTTACCAACTGCCAAGCTTGCCACCCACTTCAGCATCAGCCAATTCCACATCCAATTGCATTCAGAAGGGAGAAATTTCATCACCAAAGTAGTTAGAGTATTTATATATATATAGCCTGGAAGGGCAGGAGAAAGCTTAGAGGCCTCACCTTCAGGATCTACTGCTCCAAAGAGTCCAAGTTGAGCGAGGAATCATGAAGCCAGGAAGCTTTCTGCTGCTCACTCTGCTGCTCTTCTTCTTGTACTCTGGTAAGTTCTCTTTTCTATTCTAACTTCCTTGTCTGAGAGATTTGAGGACATCCTTGTCTCCAGGAAAAAGCAGATAATAGTTCACAGATATACTCAAGGATGGCTCAGTGAAAAATTATTCTTGCTCAGGGGATCTGCACAAGTAACATAAAAATTGGAGGCTATTGGTGCAGAATTGATTATTTCACTGGAGGGCTCGCTAACCAGAGGTTTTCCAGTTGTAACTCATAGTTTATAAGAGGTCTTATGCAGCATTCCAAATAGTTGGAATAAAGTGGTTCTTTCAGGTGTAACATAAGCAGAATTCCTGTAGAAATCAACAGTATTGAACTGCCTATTTATATACATCACTTATAAGGGTTGGTTTTCAGTGGACTTTCTATTAATGTTTTGTTTTTATTTCAGTTGGTCAATAATTTTAATGGGAGGGAGCCAGGTACAATCCAAATTGAAATGCACTAATAAATTATATAAAATAAGAGAAAATATGAAATTGTTTCAAATGTTCACATTTGGCATGTTTTTTTCAGATATTGCTGCACAAAATTTAGAGGTGAGTACTTTTAGTTATTAAATTTTAATTACTAAATGAAGTCCTTGGATAGGACCCAGAAGTGTGGATACATAATAACCCTATGCCTGTCCCTCCCCATCACCACCACCTTTGTGGACAACATGTAACCTCAGATACAATAAGACTCAGAACGATTTTTCATTCTGTTTCCTCTCATCCTCCCCCATTGGGCCAGTTCTTCTGTTTTTATCCATTCCCTCTCCCAAGCTGCTTACCTTCCTAAGCCCTTCCAGGGGACAGCACACAATTAAAGACATTTACACTAACATAACAAACTAAACAATATTTTAGGTTATTATTAGACAGATGTTTCTTTCAGTGTATCTTGCATGCATACATATCCCTAATAGTGAGACAAGTGTTTGCAAACTATGGAGATCTAAACAAAAATATAACAACTATAAATTATAATTCCTGAAAATCCCAGATCCATTTTCCAGCATTGCTGTTGTATAATGGTTTATATTACAACAAGTTGGACCACCCAGAGCACGAAGTAACTTTGTAGAAGAAAAGAATTAAAAGTTGATGGGATAAAAATAGATAATCAATTTGACCCACGGTATTCAAATAATCATCAGACTTGCCCTCTGAAAAAAAAGGGCAGCGTAGTCTTACGAAATAAATAATTTGCTTTTTTCCAATAGGTGTATTGTCGGGGGTATCCACAAACCTACTGTCCCCATATTTATCGACCCCATTGTGGATCTGATGGCAAGACTTATATCAACCAATGTTATTTCTGCAATGCTTACATGTAAGTACATGTTTCACTCTGTGCAACTGGAAAAGAAAGCATTTGAATGGGAAGCCCTGGATTTCTAGGCTTCAAAAAAGGAGTGTGCAAACTTATCTTCTTTTCAAGCATTCACCCCAAAGCCATTTCCTGCCACAGAGAAGATGCATGGTGGTTCCAAGGAGAATATTTTACTAATTTTACGAGGGGTGGGAGGGAAGCAAAGACAACCGGTCACTTTCAGAAAATGCCAAGTAATATTGCTGTCTATTACAGACTATTGGCTGGGTGAGCCACTATAGTGGATGTATCTCTCTGAGTTGTAAATTCAATTTTATCCCTGTTTCCTTCAGTCACGGTGGAAAAAGACTTCGGCTGAGACACAAGGGAAAATGTTGAAATCTTAAAATGCAGAAGACTAAGGATTATTGATTAAGGATATTTCACCATCTTCATGACCTGCTCATTAACATCCCCACAAAATTGCTGTTCTTCCCTCTGATTCTGCTCTGTTGCTCTATTAAATGCCTTTTGCAGATTTATCAATAAACAAAGCAAAGCATTATCTCTCCATGAGTCTTCTTTTGGAACTTGTTTCCACCATACTAGATTTTTTAGTTAAGGTTGTTATTCATACTTGAAGAAAGCCAAACAAGAAAAAATCAACCAATCTCTGTAGAGGCAGGATTAGGAAAATTATGAAACTACTTGGTTTTCTGCTCTCCTGTCATACATAGGAAGGAGTTACTATTTGGCAACTTAATAACAATCATTCTGTCACGGTTTATATTAATTATGGCAATAAGTCCTGTTTTCTGGTTCATTAAAAAGAGGGATAGATTAAAGTTATAAAGTGAATAATTTGCCCTCTCAAGGTCCCATCAGACTGTGTCCCAATGACCAAAGGGAAAGCTAATTTGGAGAAGGCAGCACCATTCGGAAGAGGGGAGGACCACCTGGCCTTATGTTCTACTATCTTACAGAGTAAGGAGTTAATAACAAATAATCATTTTGTCACATTTTATGATAATTATGGAAATCGGTCCTGTTTTCTGTTCCCATTCCACTGTGCTTCCAGTGACTGAATTTACAGCAATGTTCTTTTCTGCAATAACTATTTGATTTATTTATTCAGTTTGTATGCCGCCCTATTCCCGGGAGACTCAGGGCGGATATAAGATTTACTTGTTTAATGTTGAAGACTCAGATTATCCCATTTATCCCCTTCCAATTGGGGGTTGAGGGGGGGAATAAGAGACCAGGAATTCTACAAATTGTCTTTCCAATTACCTTTCCTTGTTAGTATCAACGTATCAATTCCATTTTACATGCTTTATTATTATATGTTGAAATGCAAGATACATTCATTAATAATCACTTGTAGAATATTGATATGTATTATTAATATTATATGTTAGAATATGTAAACAACAGTAGGCAAGACTTAAACATGGGTTATTAATATCATGTAAATGAGGAGAACCTTTCTCATAATGGGAAAAGTACCACTGCATATAGTATAATCCCTGAACCATTAACATATTGGCACTAGAACCTTCCTTAATATCTGCCTTGGAGATCTATATCTGTATCCAGGAACTCATTCCCGTTCAGGAGTATTCAAATATAAAATTCTACCATCTGCTGTCTGACATGGGAAGTAAATCGCACACTTTGCTTCTAAAGGAATTTTGGTTATGGGCACAAGGGTTCAGTACGTCTTCTTTTCTGGAGGCAAACAGTTCTGGCCAACTACCAAAAAGCAGAGTTACCCTGCTTTGCCTCCCCCAATCTTCTCCAAATGAGGAACAGCTAGTTGCTTCTCCTGGCATGAAGCACATACTTGGTTGACCCTTCTTTCTTTTTCCATGGACGTTCTATTTTTGTTTGCAAGTCTTTGTATTTTGTTACCTTCGCCAGTTCTTTCTATGCTATTCTGCTGGCCTGAAATTTTTGTCTTATCAATGGTTGTTATGTCTGTGGTGTTATTGTTGCAGATGGTTGTCTTCTTTGAGTCTAAAGTCCTAGAGGACTTTAATTTCTTCATTGTAGTGCAGAAGTATGAAAATATTTCAATCAGGAGAGAGGTGGTTTTTGGTTAATTGTGTTAAAGGAAGTTTACAAACAGACCAGCTTACCACAGATTTCAACAACAGCCAATTCCACTTCCAGTTGCATTCGGAAGGGAGAGGCGTTATCACCAAAACATTCAGGGTATGCACATACAGCCTGGAAGGGCAGGGGAAAGCTTTGAGACCTCACGTTCAGCATCAACTGCTCCAAAGAGTCCTACCTCAATCAAGTTCAGTGAGGAATCATGAAGCCAGGAAGCTTTCTGCTGCTCACTCTGCTGCTCTTCTTCTGGTAAGTTCTCTTTTCTATTCTAACTTTTCCTTGTCTGAGAGATTTGAGGACACCCTTGTCTCCAGGAAAAAAAATCAGACAATAGTCCACATATATCCTCACGGATGGCTCAGTGAGAAATAATTCTTGCTCAAAGGATCTGCACAAGAAGCAAATAAAAATTGAAGGGTATTGGTTTCATTTTGATTCATCTACATCAAGGTTTTTCTAGTCTCAAAGTTTCTAAGGGGAATGATGAAGGTCAGAGAGCAATCACAACTTTTCATAAAGTTGATTAGGAGGGTTCTGTGAGGAGTATTCTGTTACATTCATTTTACTTTTGTTTTAGTTTTAGACAAGTGAACCCTGCTCTATACACCCATGCACAGCATTCCCAATAGTTGGAATAAAGTGATCCTTTCAGGTGTAACATAAGCAGAACTCCTGAAGAAATCAAGAGTCTTGAACTGCCTAATGATTTCCCCATCAGCTATGTTAGTACTATATGGATTTTGTGTTGATATTTTCTTTTTATTTCAGCTGCTCAAGGATTTTAAATAAAGGGGGGAAGGAAAGGACAGCAGAAGTAGAAACACACTAGTAAATTATTTTTTTAAAATGTAGATAATAAGGAACTGTTTCAAATGTTCATGTTAGGTATATATATATTTTCAGATATTGCTGCCCCCCAAAAAACAACTTAAGGATGAGTACCAGATTTTAGTTATTAAGAGAAGTCCTTGTGTAGAACGCAGTAGTGTGGTGCATAACAACCTTGTATCTCACCATCCTCACAACCGCATTTGTTGCCAACGTATTGTATCCTTCGATAGAATAAGACTCAGAACATTTTTCAGGAAGTTGCTTCTCAATCTCCCCTCTCAGGCCTGGTCTTCTGCTTTTATCCACTCCCTCTCTCCAGCTGCTTATCCTCCTAAGTGCTTTAAGCACAGTACAAAGTTAAAAACATATCCACCATAAAACATAAAAAAATAGCATTTAAAATTTAACAAAGTAAACAATGTTTTATGTTACTGTTATGGAACATGTTCCGTTCAGAGGATGTTTCATGCATATGCACCCTAAAGTGTGCCACTGGTGTTGCAAGTCATGGAGATCTAAACAACAATATAAAGACTTTAAGGTATAATTCTTAAAAATCCAAGATCCATTTTCCAGCATTGCTGATATATGATGATCTATATCAGAACAATGAGTAGCTCCTGGAACAGGAAAGAACTTTGCAGAAAAAAGAATTACAAGCTTGCCACAAAAAAGAATAACCAGTTTTTCTGGGTTATTCAAATTATTATAAGACCTGTCCTCTTAAAAAGAAGGGAAGGGTAGCTCTATGAAATAAATCATTTGCTTTTTGCCATAATTTCTTTCTTTCTTTCATTCATTCATTCATTCATTCATTCATTCATTCATTCATTCATTCTATTTATTTGTTTGTTTGTTTGTTTGTTTGTTTGTTTGTTTGTTTATTTATTTATTTATTTATTTATTTATTTATTTATTTATTTATTTATTTGACTTATATACCGCTTTATAGGGCTTTCAGCCCTCTCTAAGCGGTTTACAATTTTTTTTAGCAAATTGAGTCAGCAACTTGCCCCCACAGTCCGGGTCCTCATTTCACCCACCTCAGAAGGATGGAAGGCTGAGTCGACCCTGAGCCGGTGAGATTTGAACCACTGAACTGCAGATCACAGTCAGCTCAAGTGGCCTGCAGTACTGCACCCTAACCACTGGGCCACCTTGCCTCATTGTAATGGGTATCTATGTTGTTCCATCTGCCTCCTGGAATATCAACCCCTCTGTGGCTCTGATGGCAGGACTTATACCAACAAGTGTTCTTTCTGTGATGATTACCTGTAAGTACATGTTTCACTCCATGCAACTGAAGAAGAAATCTTTTGGACATGGAGCCCTGGTTTTTTAGGTTTTAAAAAAGAAGTGTGCAAACTTAGCCTCCTTCCAATTATTCAGAAAGCATTTTCTTCGACAGATAAGTTGCATGGTGGTTCCAAGAACATTCGTTAATTTTAAAGTGAGAGGGAAGCATAGCCAACTTGTTATTTCAGAAAATCCCAAGTAATCCTGTTGACTATTCTAGTCTTTTGGCTGATGGTGAGTCATGATAGTGGATGCATGTCTGTGGGTTTTTTTATTTAATTTTTGTCTCCGTTTTCCCATCAGTTGCAGTGGAAGATGACTTCAGCTGAAACTCTTGGGACCATGTTGAAATCTAAAAATGCAGAAGACTAAGGATTATTGATTAAGGATATCTTACCATCTTCATGCCTTGCTCATTAACATCCCCACAAAAAATGCTGTTCTTCTCTCTGGTTCTGTCCTGTTGCTCTATTAAATGTCTTTGGCGGATCCATCAATAACCAAAGCAAAGCATTATCTCTCCACAAATCTTCGTTTGGAATGTGTTTTTGCCATACTAGATTTTTTTAGATAAGGTTTTTGTTCATACTTGAAGAAAGCAAAATATTTGGGATAAGACATTAAAAAAAAAGAAGTCAATCTCTATAGAAGCAGAATTAAGAAATCTAATTAAAAATATCTTCATTGATCTCTTGTGAATGGTAACAATTATTTCCTTAGCTGTTATTGAGATTGGGGTTCATTTGAGGTACCATGATCAACTTCCATTTTGGGAGGTATGAAGCCCTTCCTACGGGTCAGAATAAAGTGGTCCTTTGGAGTGTAATATAAGCAGAATTTAGGCTGAAAGCAACAGTATTGAACAATCTAATCCTATGTTTGCCGTATGCCTTTAGAAACAAATCCTATGTTTTGTTTCTAAAGGCATAGCTTGATTATGAGCACAAAGGCTCAGCACTTCTCTTCTGGAAGGAAGGCAGTGTCAGAGGCAAATTGTAGAGATAGAGGTCATATAAAAGTTACAAAGAGGCTCCTGTGCAGCACACTGCCGTGTCTCAGTAACTGTTTACCTCAAGTGTCCATGAGCTCAACTAATTAGCACCACCAGGCAGTACCAGGAACCATCTAGATATGTGAGATTCTACCCTGGTTGGGATGTTCTTACAGATTGACAAGGAGAATACACAAGAACGATGCTGTTGCCATATACTCTTTGCTGCTTGTGAAAAACTGTATAAAATGCAATAAAGTCTGCAAAGGCAGAAAGGCATTTTGGATACTCTGCTATGACTAGTTTCTGAACCCATCAACAAATAAATCATCTTTAGGAGGTTATTCCAGATTTCCAGTCCCGTCATCAAAAAATAAGAGTTTTCCTGCTTTTCCTCCCCTAACATCCTCCAAATAAGGGACAACTAGTTGCTTCTCCTGGCATGAATGATGTAGTTGGTTGAGTCTATGGATAGTTGGTTTGTTTTGGATCATACAGTCAAAACCATCTTCCTGTTTCAGATTACAAATATAATTACAAATATTAATAGCCATGGTGGTTCTATCATAGAATCTGCTTTAAAAAGTTACATGAAGCAAGAAATACGTGAATGCTTTGTGTGCAAGAAAAAGGGTCATTTAAAAGCAGACTGCAGAATCTGGAAAGCTAGAATGCAAAAACTACAAAAAGACAACAGTGTGAAGAACAAAAACTGATTTTGCTTCAGAGAATGAATATATTTTTTAATCCCAAAGTTGCACCTCATCTTTGAAAGCATGGTGTGTTTGTTGATTCACAGGGCAAATGACAGAAATTTCTTTACTCACCTTGAGCAGAGTAAAACGGGGAAAAAAACCTACACAGCTAGTGGGCAAATAATAGAATGAGAAGAAATAGGAGATGGTTTTCTTTACTTTCCTTTTTCTCAGGGTGTCAACAGAAAGGTACCTCTAAAAAATGTACTGTATGTCCCTGCTCTTGAAATTAATCTTTTGTCAGTGAAAAAACTCACAAAACAAGGCACTGTAGTAACCTTTAAAGGGGACAGTTCTGTCATAACAAAAGGAGATATCTTACATGTAAAGGCAAAAATTACAGATGAACTATATCAGCTGAATTGCAATCAGGTAGTTAATATTGGCAAAGAGGAAAAAACATTCAAACCACAGCAGCGACAGTCAGGAGAGCTGTCCACAGAAGAAGAGGAAAATGAAGGATATGAATAAAAAAACAACAACCGGAGACAAAGATGAGAAGATGAGAAATGGGACTGTTATAAGGAGTACCAAAGGTGCTTTTTTCAAGAAGCAATTGGATTTTCTGGTTTTTCTTTGAAGACCTTTCGCTTCTCATCCAAAAAGCTTTGTTAGGTCTCACTGGATGGTGGAGAATGGAAGGATTTATATTCCTTGTGGACAGCTGGTCATTTGCATTATTTTAGCAACTCATTAAGGCCACCTGGAGTTTGATCAATGTTGTCAGGGTCACCTGAGTGGTGCAAATGAGTGTGGAGCTTGAAAGGACTGTGTTGTATACTGGAGATAGATGATTATAAGGAGTAGTTGTTGAGTAGGGTTATTGGAATACATGTTAGAATGTATTTTGTTTTGCAACAACTACAAAAGTATTCAGCCAGTAGATGGCAGTATTTAGTTTGCATCTATGGTTATAATCTATGGTTCCTTTTGTTGTGAAGAGAGTTTTCTATGACAGTTGACACTGTTAAGCAGCAAGGACCATGGTGACTCTACACTGTACACTTTATTTGATCTGTATGACTATGTGATACATAGTATTGCATATTACATTATATTATTAACAATATAGTAAAATATAATATAGTGTAATTTAATGTAATAATATATAATATTACATGATGTAGCATATAAGTGCACCTTCGTGCCAAATGTCCCTGTCCTAATGTCCCCATTTTCTTGTACCCACTTCCTGTGTTCTTATTCATGTTTATTCTTATTCCTGTTATCCTTTACATTAGTGACAAACTAAAGAAATAAAATAAATAAAAAATAATCATTCTCTGCTACCAATCTGTATGGCTATAAAATAATCCTCTGCTACCATTTGTATGGAATAAAACAGAATGAAACAGTTGTGAGAATATTATTTTATAAAGGAACTTTTAATTGAGTTGAATTCTTGAACCAAAAGCATTTGTTAAAAGCAGCCAGATTTGAATAACTGAGTAATAGAGTCTTGGACAATTAATAATATTTGTCAATCAAAGCAATCCCAGAACTTTAACTATTTTTGTAAATCCACGTGACTCACAACAAACTATGACAGCAAAGAAACAATATCTTACTTGACCTTGAAATAGTATTGCCTCACATTTCTGCTGAAGAAGATCCAGCAGATGGCGCCTAAGGATAAACGAGAAACTGATATATTAGAATTCTACAAACTCTAAACCTTCAGTGCCAAAACGAATGAAAAGTATTTAAGTGTGTACATGTGTATTTAAATATAATCGATGTATAGATTTGTATAAAGTTTGTATAAATTTGTTCAGTTTTGGGTGGTTAGAGATGAAAAGAAGAAAGAAAGGAAATGTGTACTGTAGTAGGATTTTGGAATGGATCTTTGAAACATGCCTAATAACAGAATGAGCTCCTGTTATTTGTCCCAGCTTTTGCCAACATAGCAGTTTAAAAGCACATAAAAATGCTAGTAGAAAAATAGGAACCACCTTTGGTGGGAAGATAACAGCATTCCGTATACCTTCGGCATTTAGTCATGCCAGCCACATGACCACGGAGACATCTTCGGACAGTCTTTGACTTTGAAACAGAGATGAGCACCACCCCCTATAGTCAGGAACAACCAGCACATATGTTTAAGGGGAACCTTTACCTTAATAGTAAATATATTGTAAAGAAGGCTTAGTAATTGGGAGAAATAGCACCCTATCCTACCAGTATGTCAACGGATCCATCATTGAATATAAACTTAAAAGAAAATATCAGTACATGGTTGTGCATGGAAGACATTTTTGTTATGTTCAAAGATGGAAAAAATGAATGTCAAAAGAAAGGTAAAAGAGGAGGGGGAAAGAAGAATTGTCGACAAATGTTCCTTGCGAAAGAAATCCTTCAAGAATCTCAACAGAAGTAAATGATTAGGATGGATGTAATCGAAACAGATTTAAAGTCAAATCTAGAAATATTGGATTGTATTTAAAAATACAAAAGCATTTATTTAAAAGCAGAGATTACAGATATCCAAATAAACATACATAAGAGTTACAGGGGGAAAAAACAAGATGACCACAGTTGGGATTGAAACTTTCTTTACTAAATTAGTTGTTAAGTGAGTTGTGCATGATTTTATGACCTTTTTGCTTCTGTCTTCAAGGAAATCACATAGTTATTAAGTGAATCCAACTTTCCCCATTGTCTATACTTGTTAGAAGCTCCAGGGAAAGGGATGTGTACCACATTAAGGAGATTCTAGGAGTCCATTCTGAGTCCATGCAGTTTGACTTGCTTATTTTTCACTATTGCTTGATAAATAAAGAAAATATGGAAAATTTTCACAGATCTATATAAAATCCGCAGGATTATTTATGTTGGCGTATTTGTATAGTTTTCTTGCATCTCAGGGTTCTGTCAATTTGCAACTTCCAGCCCAGCAGTCTCATTATCATGGGCACAAGGTCATGGGTTTTAGTAATTAAAAAATGCCCTTTGAACGTTGTGCTTCCACACAGACTAAAGTGCTGAATGCTGTGTAACTTTTATCATTTTGGGGTCTCTTTACTGTTTTTCCATGGGGGCTCCCAACATCTGAATGGAGACTTGCCACCATGTAGTTTGGTATGTTATGCTTTTGTGTTTCCCTTTAAATCTGTCTGCCAAAGTTAATAATAAAGTTTAAAATCTCCTTCTTTACTGGTGTGTTCATTGTCTCTGGATCTTCAAAGAACCAATAGTCTGCCACCTAAGCCACTGCCTCGTGCTTGATAATATAAGGATTCAGAGAAATTATTTTTATATAATTTTATGCAATAATAAAAGTGAACATACAAAATAGATCCAAAGAAAGGAAAAAGAATAAAGAGAGGAGTCCTGCCTCTTCCTGTTTAATGCCCTGCGAGATCCTGGGGTTACAATGGCAACCAGCATTATTGTGATTGTAATCGCTAAGTGATGTTGTGAGAAGATGTCATGCTTTATGACCACATTGCTTAGTGACAAGTTTTCTGGGCCCATTTGCCATTGTAACTTGTATAGACTACAGAGAAAGTCATTTGTTACGACTAACAGAATGGTTACAATTTCCTAATAATAACATTATTATCATTACAACTATAGAAGGATTATATTCAGTCAGTGGGTTTACATTTATGGTACAAGGACACAAATGAAGACAAGAATCTGGATGGTGCTCTGAGTGCACATATCTTACATCTCTCCTGATTAAAGTGTTTTCAGACTTGGAATCATCAAACCGTATGGATAAAGACTTTCATCTGGGTAAATAAAACATTGCATGATATTATTTTATTTTTAATGAGCTTCATGAATGGCAACTACACCCAAACATTCAAATGTTCATTTAATTCCACTTGTGTCACCGTCTATCAAGCCAAGTCTAATTTGTTAAAAGAGATCCTGGCTCATGTATAGGTCTTGAGTATCACAAGCTCTGACAACATTTAAATGTTATTTAAAAGATATGCATGAATATGTTTTACCTTGCCAGATAGCTTGCTATGAGATTCAACTGTCTGCCAATGAAAATATTATGTAAGCCTGTCGCAATATTTTGGATAAACAAACTATTTACTTATAGTCACAACTGTATAGGAAATCTCTACATGGGATTGGCATTGATAATCTCCGAAATCAATCAATTATTGCTGAATTTATGGAAGATTTTTTCAAAAAGTTCATTTCTTTGGGAACAGTTTTTGTAATTTGAGATTTAATTGTGGTATTAAAATTCCTTTAATGAGATGTATGACTGAAACTAATTCTAATATTATTATTGTGCAATTTATCCATTTTACCATAAGGGATGAGATTTTTTTGCATATTTTTCCATGAAAATCTCCTTTGAAGTATGAAGTTCTATTCAAAACAACATATGGATTTATCCTGATTTCACTAAGGAAGTTTAGAAAATAAGAAAAATGCTTTCCAAAAGCTGAAAGTCTTATCAGATCAATAAAACGTTACTATTTTGTATATTCTCCAGCTGTATTCTATGTTAATCTGAAAAACAGATTCACAGATTCAACAATCCTTTGAATGCAGAGGCCTTTATCCAGGGATGTGCAGTCAGGGGAGGCAGAGCCTCATCGCTGTCATCCTGAAAAGAAAAGAAAAAGAAAAAGAAAAAGGCTGAGGTAGTTGCTGCCAGAGTCACAGTGGATGACTTTGTTTAGTGCTTAACTGCAGGAGGAGCCTCCTTTGGTCTACCTTTATGATCACTTGAGCAGAGTTAAGCAAGGGTTAAAAGGTGAAAGATTCCTTATGCAGAGGAGGCACGTGGTTCTCTCGCCTCCTCCTGCAGAGGGCACTTTAGAGCCTTTTTTAAACAGTTAAGTAGAGTCATCCACATGGTGACTCTAGCAGCAACTAGCCCAGCCTGGAATCAGCAGCTCTTGCCTTTTAGTTTTTACATTTTCACATTTTCATCATGGCAGACAAGAGCAGAGTTGAAATCCTCTGTGACACAGCTGGAAAAGGTATGTGGGTCAGAGGGAGGGGGGAGGAATTCAAAATTATTGTAATTTGTAAGTAATTGTAATTTGTATTATTGTAGTTAATTTGTGTGTGTGTGTGTGTGTGTGTGTTTTACCCGCCTCTGCTGGCACACGGGCTGGCACTTTATTTTTTATTTTTTATAACTTTAAAGTGCATGCCGCCGTGCAAAAGTGGGGAGGTCCTCTGGGCGTGTGCAGAGTGCCACCTTCATTAAACCCAAGTTGGGCGGAAGAAGAAGCAATGGGTGGAAACTAATCAAGGAGAGAAGCAACTTAGAACTGAGGAGAAATTTCCTGACAGTTAGAATAATTAATCAGTGGAACTCTTCCCGGTTGCATTTAAGGCGCTCCTTTCCTTCCAGTGTCTGAGACTTCGAAGCCAAACTAGCCAAACAAGCCGAGGGAACCGCTAGAGCCAGGAGCGCTCGCCCCGCCAAGCCAGGCAGGGCGGGCTGGACTTCTCTTTAGCAAAGAAAAGCTGGCTTTTGTGGTTTTCTCCCCACCCCCGGAGTTGCAGTAGGGTATATGCGAGCCTCCGTGTGCGTTTTTCGAAGTTGGCTCCTTCTGATTTGGCAGGATCAAAGTCATTATCCGTCTGATACGAATCAGATGCTCCAAGCTTTAAATTCTCGGCCGGACAGAAAGGTCCCGCTCGCGCTGTTTCCTTGGTTCACAGGCACTTCATCCAACGGGTCGATTGTTGGCAAACGGGATGTTCTGGAAACTCCTTAACGCTCCTTGTACTTTCTTTCCCGCCCCAGTCCGCCTTATTCCTCCAAATTATCTGGGAAGGGTTCGTTGCCGATATATCGAGAGGGTGAAGCATGCATACCTTGAGCCGGGCAAGGGCATGATTTAGGACGAAGTGTGCCTGAGATTACCAGCGGACGCAGGCCGGGACAGCGGGGGGGCAGCGGGGCACTTTGCATCGTGGGAGCCACCAAGCGCCTTTGCTGCAGACCCGGGTGCTTGGTTGCTCCCGCGATGCAAATCCCCCCCCCCCGCCGAGGCCGACCGCTGCCCTGCTGAGCCTCACCAGGTATCAACCTCACTGCACGTCACTGAGTTCAGTGGTTCAAATCTCACCGGCTCAAGGTTGATTCAGCCTTCCATCCTTCCGAGGTGGGTGAAATGAGGATCCAGACTGTGGGGGCAATATACTGACTCTGTAAACCACTTAGAGAGGGCTGAAAGCCCTATGAAGCGATATATAAGTCTAACTGCTATTGTTATTGCTATTAATATAAAAAGCTTGTGGGAACCCAAGAAACAAATGTAATCTTAGCATATTTAAAATTATTAAGTGCGTATGTTGCTTATCTACAGGAGATTCATGCAATGGAACAAGATAGATATCAATTAATGAAGACTTGGGTAGGACAGGTTTACCTCATTGCTTCTTTGGCAGAAGCTAAAGGTGTGGTTATTTCAGTTTAAAAAAGATTCCCAATTGACGTACAACTGATTAGTGATGCAAATGAGTATTATTTAATTCTATGTGCTAAAATAGCCAAAACTGGGTAGCTATTATTAATGTTATGGACCTAATATAGTCTTTCTTATTAGGTTGCATGAATCTCTTCAACATTTGAATTAGTCCATTTATAATAACAAGGGTTATTTGGTCCTGAATTTGGTAGAAATACACCAGCAGGGAAAAGAAAAATTAGAGGGAAACAATTAACATCTATAAAAAGGAATTTGTTGATATTTGTTTTATATATATATATATATATGCTTAAAGTAGCAAGAAGAGAAGCAACTTAGAACTGAGGAGAAATTTCCTGACAGTTAGAACAATTAATCAGTGGAACAGCTTGCCTCCAGAAGTTATGAATTCCCTAACACTGGAAGTCTTTAAGAAGATGTTGGATAGCTATTTGTCTGAAATGGTGTAGGGTTTCCTGTCTAGACAGGGGGTTGAACTAGAAGACCTCCAAGGTCCTTTCCAACTCTGCTATTGTATTATTGTATCATATTTTTCATTTTCCCAAGCTTTTTTAGTTGTTTTCCCCTTTGGTTAGTCAACAATTTATCTTGTGGGGTAAGAACAAACAATTGCATTATATTTTGAATCGCAGAGCCTCATTACTGCAATAAGATTCTTCTTAGTTTCCACCAATGGAGTAGTCTCACTTTCATCACAAAGTCCATTGAAAGAACACGAGTTAAAAACATAACTGTTGAGCCCCAGTGAACACACAGAATGATGAAGAGTGTTTCAATGCTATGCTCCAATTGGGAAAGGAATAGAGTGTGAAAAATAGGCTCTGAGTGTCAGCATCTCAGGTACTGAAGGAGCACAGATGAAGAAAGAATCTAGCATAGACCATATTTTAGCATCCTCCACCATCCATATTGTTCAGGCATAGATTGAATTTTTTGTAGGAAACTAAACCTGGCAAGCCTGCACATTGCTAGAAATCTAATTTAATATTGACTTTTAAAACATATTGTTCTTTCCTATGAGAAACTAGTTCCTATTCTAATTGGTATTTAAAATTTTTTGTCTCTTTATATGAAAATTAATTCTAAATTTACATGGTCCACAAATAGGATGTGGCCTCTAATGAGTGGGATGGTATTTGGCAATCGAAATACTGTAGTAGGGGAAACATGGAGACTTCCTGATAGAGAATATAGATGAATGGTTGTCATAGAGAGGAGGAACTGGACTTGTTTTCTTTTTCTCTCAGAAGTTGGATGGAGAACGCAGGTTCATGCAACTTACAACTTACAGATAATTCAGGGCTGCTCCATAAAGCTCATTCCACTTAGTCCTGGGACCCATTTATTTGGATGCTATTATTATTACTAGGGTTCATCACACAGTTATCCAGATGTTCACACTAGATTTGGCATTTTTGTCCACATATGAATTCCTCCACACACACCTGTGAAAAGCAAATATTGTTGTCTGATGGAGTTAAAGGTCAGAGGATGGAAGCTGTTCCAGGAAAAGCTGCCTTTTGCAATTGAATAATGGTGATTTTTTCAATGCTGATGGTGTTCAAGTGATGCTCTGGTTGTTTTGTGATTTCACTCAAGGGATTTATTATTAGTAGTAGTAGTACTACCCTTCCTTTCTTTTGCCACAGACATTCTATTTCTATTTGCAAGTCTTTGTTTTTTATTATCTTTTCCAGTTCTTTCTCTTCTATTCTGCTCCCATATCCACTATCCAGGCTTTTTTCTTCTTCTTATCAACAATTAAGTCTGTTGTGTTATGTGGCAGATGCTTCTTTGTTTGAATCTCAGGGGCCAGCGCATTTTAGTTTCTTCATTTTTATGGAGAGGTTTGGAAATATTTTAATCAGGAGAGGAGTGCTTCTTGAATCCTGTGATAATTGTGTAAAAGGAAGTGTACAACTGGCAAACTTGCCACCCACTTCAGCAACAGCCAATTTCACATCCAATTGCATCCAGAAAGGACATATTTCATCACAGAGTAGTCAGGTTATGTGTATATAGCCTGGAATGACAGGGGAAAGTTTTGAGGCCTCACTTTCAGCATCAACTGCTCCAAAGAGTCCTACTTCAACCAAGTTCAGTGAGGAATCATGAAGCCAGGAAGCTTTCTGCTGCTCACTCTTCTCCTTTTCTTCTTATACTCTGGTAAGTTCTGTTTTCTATTCTAACTTTCCTTTTCTGGGAGATTTGAGGACACCCTTATCTCCAGGGAAAAACAGGCAATAATCCACGGATACCCCCAAGGCCAGTTCAGTGGGAATTAATGCTTGCTCGGGAAATCTGCACAAAAAGTGTGCATTGGCCATTTCACTAGAAGACCCTCTAACCAGGGTTTTCCAGTTGTGACTCCAGTAGTTTCTAAGAGGTCTGATGCAGCATTCTCATTTCTTGGAATAAATGGTTCTTCCAGGTACGTGAGCAGAATTCCTGTGGAAATCAAGAATATTGAACTGCCTATTGACATCCCTATTACCTGTAATGGTTGGTTTTCACTGGATTTTGTGTTAAGAGTTTTGTGCTAATGTTTTGTTTTTATTTCAGCTGGTCAATGATGTTAATGGAAGAGAGGGAGGGAGCAAGGGACAGCACAAATTGAAATGCACCTATTATAAAAAAATAGATCTTATGTTCACATTTGGCATGATTTCTCTCCCCCCACCAGATATTGCTGCACAAGGAGACCTCACTTCAGAGGTGAGTACTTTTAGTTATTAAATTTTAGTCATTAAATGAAGTCCTTAGAAAAGACCCAGAAGTGTGTGTGCATAATAACCCCATGCCTGTTCCTCCCCATCACCACCACCTTTGTGGACAACATGTAAGCTCAGATACAATATGACTCAGAACAATTTTTTTCAGTCAGTTTCCTCTCAACTTCCCCTATCAGGCCACTTCTTCTGTTTTTATCCATTCTCCCAAATTGCTTACCCTCCTAAGCCCTTCAAGGACTTATAATGAAAAACAGTCACACTGCACAATGTAAACTATAAAAAAAACCTAAACAATGTTACAGAACTGTTCCTTTCAGCGCATCTTATGTGCATACATAAACTTAATAGTGAGGGAGGTATTGCAAATTATGCAGCTCTAAACGGCAATATAATAATTGTAAATTGTAATTCCTAAAAAAACCCAGATCCATTTTCCAGCATTGATGTTGTGTGATGGTCTATATTGCAAGAAGGAGCACCACCTGGAATAGGAAGGAACTTTGCAGAAGAAAGAATTAAAAGCTGATAGGATAGAACCTCATAATCAGTTTGACACAGTTTATCCAAATTATCATCAGAACTGCACCCTTAAATAGAAGGGCAGGATAGCCCTATGAAATAAATCATTTGCTTTTCCCCATAGCGTTATTGTGAGGGATGCCCAATACGTGTATGTCAGGCGCCTAATCGACCCCATTGTGCCTCTGATGGCAAGACTTATACCAACAAGTGTGATTACTGCAATGCTTACATGTAAGTATATGTTTCACTCTGTGCAACTGGTGAAGAAAGCATTTGGATAGGAAGCCCTGGATTTCTAGTTTCAAAAAAGAAGTGTGCAAACTTAACCTCCATTCAAGTATTTATTCAAGAACCATTTTCTGCCACAGAGAAGTTGCATGGTGGTTCCAAGGAGAATGTTTTACTAATTTTAGGGGGAAAGGGAAGCATAGTCAACTGGTCACTTTCAGAAAATGCCAAGTAATCTTGCTGACTATTAACATACTTTTGGCTGGTGGATGCATCTCTGTGGTTTTTTAAATTTTAACTTTTGTCTCTGTTTTCCCATCAGTTCCAGTGGAAGAACAATTCGACTGTTAAGCTTTGAAAAATGCAGAAAATAAAGGATCATCGATTAAGGATATCTCACCATCTTCATGCCCTGCTCATTAACATCCCCACAAAAAAGTGCTGTTCTTCCCTCTGATTCTGCTCTGTTGCTCTGTTAATGTCTTTAGCAGATTTAATCAATAAATAAAGCAAAGCATTATCTCTCCACGAATCTTCTTTTGATACCTATTTCTGCCATACATACTAGATTTTTTTAGATAAGGTTACTGTTCATACTTGAAGAAAGCCAGGTATTTGAGATAATACATTTTAAAAAATAATGACACTCTATCGAGGCAGGATTAGAAAACTTAAATACCTTCACAGATCTCATGTGAATGGTAGCAATTATTTCTTTGGCTCTTATTGCAGATTGGGATCCAACTTGGGGTACCATCGCCCCCACCCCCCTAAATAGCTTCCCTATTAGAAGAGTAAATGATCACCTATGAGGGATGTCTAAGTTGGGGAAGGAAGGACTACACAGAAGAGAAGACGACCACTTGGTCCTGTCCTCTCCTGTCTTACATAGGAAGGAGTTACTCTTTGGCAAATTAATAACAATAATTCTGTCACAGTTTATGGCAATAAATCCTGTTTCCTGTGTCACTAAAGGAAGGATGGATTATAGTTATAAAATGAATAGCTTGCCATTCACTTTATAACTTTACATTCCAATACTCAAGACAAGTATTTGTCAGGGACGTGCAATCAAGGGAGGCAGGGGAGGCAGAGCCTCATCACTGTCATCATGAAAAGAAAAAAATGTAAAAGGAAAAAGGCTGAGGTAGTTGTTGCCAGAGTCACAGTGGATGACTCTGCTTAGTGCTTAACTGTGTAAAAAAACCCTCTAAAAAGTGCCCTCTACAGGGGGCGGCAGGAGAACGAGGTGCCTCATTTATTCTGACTTCATGATCACTCGAGCAGAGCTAAGTAAGGGTTAAAAGCCGAAAAATTCCTTATGTAAATGAGGCACGTCATCCTCCTGCTTCCTGTAGAGGGCGTTTTTAGAGGCTTTTTAGAGGCTCTGGGAGCAACTAGCTCAGTCTGACCTCAGAACTCATGCTTTTTTCCTTTTACATTTTTTTTCTTTTCATGATGGCAAGCAAGGGCAGAGTTGAAATCCTCTCTGAAACAGCTGTAAAAGGTCTGTGTGAGGGGATGGGAAGGAATTCAAAAAGTTTGATTGCATGCAGAGCCACGTTGCCTTTTCAAACACACACACACACACACACACACACACACACACAGAGCTGGATAAAAGTATATAAGCCCAGCTTCACTGATTACAAGTTTGAAAAGGCAATGTGGCTCCACATGCAATCAAAGGCTTGGATTGGAAGGCAGCAGGGGAATGGGGTGGGGGGGGTATGACAGATGAGCTGCTTTCAAGCCATTGGAAAATATATCCAATCCAACTTCTGTGTTTGTGTTTGTTTGAGAGTGAGTGAGTGAGTGAGAGAGGGATCCAACGTCTCAGTGTCCATGTGTCTGTTTGAGAGAGGGGGAAGGGAGGGAGAGAGGGAGGAAGGAGGGGGAGGGAGAAGAAAAAGAATGAAGGAAAACTTATTTTGCAAAGGAGAAAAATGCTATCGCTTTAAATCGGAAGTGAGCATGCCTGGCTGTGGAATTCTGGGAGTTGAAGTCCACAAGTCTAAATAAATTTGAAAGCCCTGTGTCAGTGCCTCACCAGCCATAAACCTCACCACACGTCACTGATATTTGCCATCTTAACTTCCCATCCCATTGTGTCTCCAGTGACAAATCTTACAGCAATGTTCTTTTTCTGCTAGAAGTATTTATAAGTATAAGATTTACTCTGTATAGCTAGAGAAGAAAGCATTACTATAGGTAGTCCTTCTGCTTGAAAAAACAAATTGATGTTTAATTTGATTCTTGTTCTTGTAAATACTGTATTTTTCAGAGTATACGATGCACCAGAGTATAAGAAGTACCAAGGTTTTGAAGAGGCAAATTAAAAAAAAGTTTTTGCACTCTGCAAACATCCCCAAAATGGCCCAGTTTTCACAAAAATGGGCCTGTTTTTTGTCAAAAAAAAAAAAAAAGACATGGATAGCCTTTAGGAGGCTTATAGAGTCCTCCTAAAGGATGGGGGGGGGGCAAAATTCAGCAAAACACAGCCCGTTTTTTGCTCATTCCTGCCTTTCCCAGCCCCCAGGTGCTCTCTGAAAGCTTCCTAAAAGCTATGCACGGCCATTTTGGTGACGGGGGCTGGGTTTCAGGAGACCAAAAGTGCTGTATTCAGTGTATAAGACGCACCCAGATTTTCAACCTCTTTTTTGAGGGATTTTCAACCTCTTTTTTGCATCTCAAGGTCCTACTCACCACCTATAAAGCGCTCCATGGTAGTGGATCTGGCTATTTGAGAGACCGCTTTCTGCCAATTACCTCCCTGCGTCCCATCAGATCGCATAGAGTTGGCCTCCTCCGTATTCCATCCGCCAGTCAGTGCCGACTGGCGACTACCCGGAGGAGAGCCTTCTCTGTTGTGGCTCCGACACTATGGAACAATCTCCCCGTGGAGATTCGTACCCTCACCACCGTCCAGGCCTTCCGCACAGCCCTCAAGAACTGGCTAGCCCGTCAGGCCTGGGGCTAAGTCTATTTTCGCCCCTCCCGAATGTTGAGTGAATGTTGAGTTTTATTGTTTAATTTAATTTATTTTTGTTCACATTTCTTTTTGCACTGTCCTACACTCCCTTTCCTTTGTGATTGTAAGCCGCCCTGAGTCCCCTCAGGGAAAAGGGCGGCCTATAAATGTTCAATAAATCCAAATCCAAATCCAAAATCTTATACTCCGAAAAATACGGTATTTGCTCAAAAAATTATCATATTTTGCCATAGATGGATTTTGTAGAACTCTCAAGCAGAATATTTTATCTATTTTAGAGAAAAGGTTTGCTTCCAGGATCCCTCTAGAAGACCTTGTGTGATGATGAAGATTCAGAGTATCCCCACTATGCCCTTTCTAACTAGATGGGGCATGGGGAATTGGAGACGGGCATTTTTTCAAATTGTCTTTCCAATTATCTTTCCATGTTACTATAAACACACCAATCCCATTTTACATGCTTTATATTATTCTAATTAATCATCGCACAATCAGCCAGACGTTCAGCCTGGGGTTAGGCATTTTTGTCTACCTATCACGTCCTTATCTGGATTTTTGAAAGTGTTACAGATATCATCACAGGATGGAAGCAGTTCCAAATAAAGCCACCTTCTGCAATTGACTGATGGCAAATTTGTCAATGCCTAGGGTGTTCAAGTGAAGCTCCAGTTGTTTTGGGATTGCACCCATGGCGCCTATTACTATTGGTGCTACCATTGCTTGCCTTTGCCATTGTTGTTAAATTTCTATTTGTTGGTATATTTGTTGGTATTTTGTTATCTTCTCCAGTTCTTTCTCTTCTCTTCTATTCTGCTGTCTCCAGGCACTGCCACGTCCATTATCCAGACTTTTTTGTGTTTCTTATCGGCAACTGTTAAGTCTAGGGTGTTATGTGGCAGATGCCTGTTAGTATGGGTTCTGAAGTCCTCCCTATTAAATTGTCAGAGGGTTATTGACTGAGGTGAGGCAGCAGTTTAAATGAACCATTTATTTACAACTGACAACAACTTTGAACCAAGGCAAAAATGACAGTTCCCCGCTTGACAGTTATTTATATGCATGCTGTCAAGCGGGGCAGCCAATCAAGGGCCACCCAATGTCCTGCCCTGACCAGCACCATTTTCACTTGGCTGGAGTGTGCATGGCCACATCCGCGGGGCACGGACATAACACTCCTTTCCACCAGCCTGGCACATGCATAATCCTGCAAGTACAACCCCAATGCAGAAACTGCCCTGACAGGTAAACCTGGCACCGGAACGGCGGGACGATTGGAAGGAGGATATGACTTGGCTGCGGGGCCAACCAGAACACCCAGGGATTCAATGGGGTCAACTGGTGGTGGATCAGCTTGCATCTGCATCAAGGCCTGCCACCCACACAGCTGATCAATGTGGCGACGCCAAATGTGCCCATCGCTCAAACTGACCCTGTAAGAGAAGGGGCCGGTTAGTTGCAAAATATGTCCGGGTAAACATTTCGGCTCATCCCTATAGTAGCACTTGAATATTAGGTCACCCATTTGAAATGACCAGGAGCGGCTGGCAATGTCCAGTGATTTATCCGCGCAGTAACTTGGGTGAAGCCGATCAAGGCAACCCATTAACAATTCTGCGGGGCTATGTTAGTCAATGGGTAGGGTACAGTGTGCTGTAATAAAAGGTACTTATTCACCCAGGCTTGCCAATCCCCTGTGCCTAACCTCGCTAGGGATTCATTAACGGATCATACCATTTGCTCTGCCATACCATTACTCGTGTGGTGGTAAGGAGCCACCTGCCAAAAGACTGAGTAATGGCTTATGGTCAGTTGCCAATTCAAAAAAATGCCCATAAAGGTAATTATGAAAATGCTTGATACCAGCTACTGCGGCTAGGGCTTCTTTGTCTAATTGACTATAATTTCTCTCTGTAGAGGAGAGAGTTCTAGAGAAATAGGCAAAAGGTGCTTCAGACCCATTAGGCAACCTATGACTAAGGACAGCACCCACCCCATAAGGGGAAGCATCGCAAATTAAAGTCAGGGGAAGGTGTTCACTGTATTGGATAAAAACAGCATTGGAAGTCAAAAAATCTTTCACAGCTGTGAATATTGCTGCCTCCTTGTGACCCCACTTCCATAGAGCTTTGGCATCTAGGAGCCTATGCAGTGGATCTGCCACTGATACCTTATGGAGCAAAAACAGAGCATAAAATTTTTAAAGCCCCAGGAAAGATTGTAACTGAGACTTACTAGTAAGCACTAGCACCTGTTTAATGGCTGCCAACTTCGTGGGGGTTGGATGGATGCCTTTGGCATCAATCAAGTACCCTAAAAATTCAACTTCAGAAACCCAATTTGGCATTTGGAAGGTTTGAATTTTAACCCCATTTCCTGGAACTTTGACAGAACTGCTCACACTTTAGCAAGGAGATCAGTGCTATCCCTGGCAGAAATAAACACATTGTCAAAATAAGGGATGACTTCAGGGATACCATGGAGCAACCACTTCATAAGACCCTGAAAGATTCCCGGGGCGACACTTACACCAAACTGGAGCCACCGGCACTTAAAAACTCCTCTGTGGATAACAATGGTCTGTGCTTCAGCAGTCACATCGTCCACAGAGAGCTGCTTATATGCCTGGGTAAGGTCCAATTTGGTGAAGATGGAGCCCTGCCCCAATGTGGGGAGCAATTCTTGGACCACAGGGACAAGGTAAGGATTAGCCTCAAGCCCTTTATTTATCATGCACCGGTAATCCACACACAATCTGATAGAACCTTATGGGGCAAAAACACAGCATAAAAATTTAAAAGCCCCAGGAAAGCTTGTAACTGAGCCTTACTAGGATAAGCAAGGGAAGGAGCTTCTTTGAAAGGGACGGCATCACATACTTCAAGGTAGAGCAGAACAGGTTGCCTTCAATGTGGACATCGCTGCCTGACATTGCTTTGGCTTGACAACTAGCATCAGGTGAATGCCACTGGTCACGAAAGATTGCAAAACAATCTTCAGCAGTCTGATGTGCTTTGGCGGCTGGTGTACAATAGGCTGGACAATCATTGGCTTGGTTATGGAGAGGGGGAGTCGAGCGGCACTCTTTCGCCAGATGTCCTTTCTTTCTGCAATTCCAGCACACAGCATTTTTAAAACGGCACCAAGCATGGGGATGGTTTCTGTCACAGCCTGTGCAATGGTTCTCAGGTGACTCCTTCCTCAGGTGCCCTGCTCTAACCCCAGTGGCTTTAAGGCGGCTGACGCCAGCCTCGTCAGGATCAGACAAAAGTTCTCTCTTAATTAAGGCTCTGTGTGCTGTGTCCTCTGTGTTTTATTCCTGGGTTTATCTCATAATAATAGTCACACTGCCAAAACTCTGACAAGATTTTTACCCCTTTCCAGATGTTCTTGGCTGGGCATTGCATATATCACGCCCTGGTGTCTCCTTTCCAACCTGCGAGTAATGGTATGGTGGAGCGAATGGAATGATCCATTAAGGAATCCCTAGTGAGGTGAGGCCCAGGGGATTTGCAAGCCTGAGTGAATAAGTACCTTTTAGTACAGCACACTGTACTCTGTTCATTTACTCACTGTGGCCCTGCAGAGTTGTTAATGGGTTGCCGCCTCCAAACCAACCTTGATTGGCTTGACCCAAGTTACTGTGCGGATAAATCACTGGACATCGCCGGCCACGCCTGGTCATTTCAAGTGGGCGATGTAATATTCATGTGCAACTACAGGGGTGAGCTGAAATGGTTACTGGGACATATTTTGCAACTAACCGCCCCCTGCTCTTACAGGGTTGTTTTGAGCAATGGGCGCATTTGGTGTTGCCACATTGATCAGCTGCGTGGGTGGCAGGCCTCGAGGCAGATGCAAGCTGATTCACCACCCTGGGTGTTCCGGTTGGTTCCACAGCCAAGTCACATCCTCCTTCCAGTTGTACTGCCATTTTGGTGCTGGATTTACCTGTCAGAGCAGGTTCTGCATTGGGTCTGTCAAATGAGGAGTCAGCGCAGTGTCCAGTAGTTCTTTGGGAGAATCAGCCTCCAGGAGCTGCCACGAAAGTAAGAAGTTTTGGCCAGCTGCATAGGCGGCCAGCATACTTGCATGATTACGCATGCGCCAGGCTGGTGGAAAGGAGTGTTATGTCCGTGCCCCGAGGACGTGGCCACGCATGCTCCAGCCAAGTGGGAGTGGCACTGTTGTTGTCAGTTGGAAATAAATGGTTGGTTTAAACTGCTGCCTCACCTCAGTCAATACCCCTTCTGAAGATTTAATAGCATTGTTAAATACACCACACATCCACTTTACGGTCTGTTTCTGCCGCTCTCCTCCGGGAAGAGGTTTTGAAGTATTTCTAGCAGGACTAACAGATTCTATAACAGTGTTGTTTCCTATGCCATCCATCTGGTAAACTCACAAGATTCATTTTTCTCTCCATATCAGAGATGGGTCCCTTCCAGTTCTCCTGAACCAGTAGTGCTGCCTTCAAACAGAGAGCGAACTGATTCTGTTTTTTAAAAAGTGGGCCCATCCACCCCTGGGTTATACTTACCTTTCCAGCTTCCAAAGCCCAGCTGATCTGGGGTGGCAGATTGAATTGCCGCTCCTCAGCTTTTTTGCTTTTTTCCATTCCTTTTTCCATAATTTTTATTCAATTGCACACACAAACTCAGAGAACCAGTAGTAAACCGATTAAGAACCCACCACTGCTCCATATACATGTGTACATCTGAACTAGACTGTGTTGTTTCTTTGTGTCATGCAATATATATGGGCATATACATAATGTTGTATTTCTTTATTTATTTTGTTATGTTTATATAGTGTATATTGGAGACAATGACCCTTTCAAAGCTGTATGTAACATTCAAAGTGACAATAAAGTTGTTCTATCATCTATCATCCATCCATCCATCCATCCATCCATCCATCCATCCATCCATCCATCCATCCATCCATCCATCCATCTATCTATCTATCTATCTATCTATCTATCTATCTATCTATCTATCTAAATATTTTAGATAGATGCTTCTTGAATCCTGGGTTAATTGTGTAAAAGGAAGTTTACCCATTGCCAAGCTTGCCACCCACTTCAGCATCAGCCAATTCCACATCCAATTGCATCCAGAAGGGAGAAATTTCATCACCAAAGTAGTTAGAGTATCTATATATAGCCTGGAAGGGCAGGGGAAAGCTTAGAGGCCTCACCTTCAGGATCTGCTGCTCCAAAGAGTCCAAGTTCAGTGAGGAATCATGAAGCCAGGAAATTTTCTGCTGCTCACTCTTCTGCTCTTCTTCTTGTACTCTGGTAAGTTCTTTTTTCTATTTTAACTTTTCCTTGCCTGGGAGATTGGAGGACACCCTTGTCTCCAGGAAAAAAACATATTTTTTTCATAGTTCCTAAGAGGTCTTATGCAGCATTCCAAATAGTTGGAATAAAGTGGTTCTTTCAGGTGTAACATAAGCAGAATTCCTGTAGAAATCAACAATATTGAACTGCCTATTGATATACATCACTTGTAAGGGTTGGTTTTCACTGGACTTTCTATTAATGTTTTGTTTTTATTTCAGCTGGTCAATAATGTTAATGGGAGGGAGCAAGGGACAATACAAATTGAAATGCACTAATAAATTATAAAAAATAAGAGAAAATATGAAATTGTTTCAAATGTTCACATTTGGCATGGTTTTTTTTTCAGATATTGCTGCACAAAATTTAGGGGTGAGTACTTTTAGTTATTAAATTTTAATTACTAAATGAAGTCCTTGGATAGGACCCAGAAGTGTGGATACATAATAACCCCATGCCTGTCCCTCCCCATCACCACCACCTTCGTGGACAACATGTAACCTCAGATACAATAAGACTCAGAACGATTTTTCATTCTGTTTCCACTCATCCTCCCCCATCGGGCCAGTTCTTCTGTTTTTATCCATTCCCTCTCCCAAGCTGCTTACCTTCCCAAGCCTTTCCAGGGCACAGCACACAATTAAAGACATTTGCACTGCAAACCTAAAACATTACAAACTAAACAATATTTTAGGTTATTATTAGACAGCTGTTTCTTTCAGTGTATCTGGCGTGCATACATATCCATAATAGTGAGACAAGTTTTTGCAAACTATGGAGATCTAAACAAAAATATAACAACTATAAATTATAATTTCTGAAAATCCCAGATCCATTTTCCAGCATTGCTGTTGTATAATGGTTTATATTACAACAAGTTGGACCACCCAGAGCAGGAAGGAACTTTGTAGAAGAAAAGAATTAAAAGTTGATGGGATAAATCAATTTGGCCCATGGTATTCAAATAATCATCAGACTTGCCCTCTTAAAAAGAAGGGCAGGGAGTCTTATGAAATAATTCATATGCTTTTTTCCCATAGAGTTATTGTCGGGGGTACCCAAAAACCCTCTGTCCCCGGGATTATCAACCCCATTGTGGATCTGATGGCAGGACTTATACCAACAAATGTAATTTCTGCAATGCCTACATGTAAGTACATGTTTCACTCTGTGTAACTGGAGAAGAAAGCATTTGGATGGGAAGCCCTGGATTTCTAGGCTTCAAAAAAGGAGTGTGTAAACTTATGTTCTTTTCAAGTATTCACTCAAAAACCATTTTCCTCCACAGAGAAGTTGCATGGTGGTCCCAAGCAGAATATTTTACTAATTTTACGGGGGTGGGTGGGAGGGAAGCAAAGACAACTTGTCACTTTCAGAAAATGCCAAGTAATATTGCTGACTATTACAGACTATTTGCTGGGTGAGCCACTATAGTGGATGTATCTCTCCGGGTTTTTAATTCAATTTTTATCCCTGTTTCCTTCAGTCACGGTGGAAGAAAACTTCGGCTGAGAAAAAGGGGAAAATGTTGAAATCTTAAAATGCAGAAGGCTAAGGATTATTGATTAAGGATATCTCACCATCTTCATGCCTTGCTCATTAACATCCCCTCAAAAATGCTGTTCTTCCCTCTGATTCTGCTCTGTTGCTCTATTAAATGTCTTTCGCAGATTTATCAATAAACAAAGCAAAGCATTATCTCTCCACGAGTCTTCTTTTGGAACTTGTTTCCACCATACTAGATTTTTTAGTTAAGATTGTTGTTCATACTTGAAGAAAGCCAAACATTTCGCATAATAAATTCAAGAAAAAATCAATCAATCTCTGTAGAGGCAGGATTAGGAAAATTATGAAACTACTTGGTTTTCTGCTCTCCTGTCATACATAGGATGGAGTTACTATTTGGCAACTTAATACCAATCAATCTGTCATGGTTTATACTAATTATGGCAATAAGTCCTGTTTTCTGGGTCATTAAAAAGAAGGATAGATTAAAGTTATAAAGTGAATAATTTGCCCTCTCAAGGTCCCATCAGACTGTGTCCCAATGACCAAAGGGAAAGCTAAATTGGAGAAGGCAGCACCATTCAGAAGAAGGGAAGACCACCTGGCCTTATGTCTTTCTATTCTATTCTGCTGGCCAGAAATTTTTATCTTTCTTATCAACATTTGTTACGTCTGTGGTGTTATTGTGGCAGATGGACTAGAGGACTTTAATTTCTTCATTGTCGTGCAGAAGTATGAAAATATTTCAATCAGGAGAGAGGTGCTTCTTGGGTAATTGTATTAAAGGAAGTTTACAAACTGGCCAGCTTACCACAGATTTCAACAACAGCCAATTCCACATCCAGTTGCATCCGGAAGGGAGAGGCTTCATCACCAAAACAGTCAGGGTATGCACATACAGCCTGGAAGGCCAGGGGAAAGCTTTGAGACCTCATGTTCAGCATAAACTGCTCCAAAGAGTCCTACCTCAATCAAGTTCAGTGAGGAATCATGAAGCCAGGAAGCTTTCTGCTGCTCACTCTGCTGCTCTTCTTCTTGTACTCTGGTAAGTTCTCTTTTCTATTCTAACTTTTCCTTGTCTGAGAGATTTGAGGACACCCTTGTCTCCAGGAAAAAACAGAAGATAGTTCACAGATATCCTCAAGGATCGCTCAGTCAAAACCATCTTCCTGTTTCAGATTACAAATATAATTACAAATATTAATAGCCATGGTGGTTCTATCATAGAATCTGCTTTAAAAAGTTACATGAAGCAAGAAACACGTGAATGCTTTGTGTGCAAGAAAAAAGGGTCATTTAAAAGCAGACTGCAGAATCTGGAAAGCTAGAATGCAAAAACTACAACAAGCCAACAGTGTGAAGGAAAAAAAACTGATTTTGCTTCAGATAATGAATATATTTTTCAATCCAAAAGTTGCACCTCATCTTTGAAAGCATGGTATGTTTGTTGATTCACAGGGCAAATGACAGAAATTTCTTTACTCACCTTGAGCAGAGTAAAACAGAAAAAAAAACTACACAGCTTGTTGGCAAATAATAGAATGAAAAGAAATAGGAGATGGTTTTCTTTACTTTCCTTTTTCTCAGGGTGTCAACAGAAAGGTACCTCTAAAAAATGTACTGTATGTCCCTGCTCTTGAAATTAATCTTTTGTCAGTGAAAAAACGCACAAAACAAGGCACTGTAGTAACCTTTAAAGGGGACAGTTCTGTCATAACAAAAGGAGATATTTTACATGCAAAGGCAAAAATTACAGATGAGCTGTATCAGCTGAATTGCAATCAGGTAGTTAATATTGCCAAAGAGGAAAAACACATTCAAACCACAGCAGCAGACAGCCAGGAGAGCTGTCCACAGAAGAAGAGGAAAATGAAGGATAAGAATAAAAAAACAACAATAGGAGACAAAACTAAGATGAGAAATGGGACTGTGATAAGGAGTACCAAAGGTGCGTTTTTCAGGAAGCAACTGGACTTTCTGGTTTTTCTTTGAAGACCTTTTGCTTCTCATCCAAAAAGCTTTGTCAGCTCTGACTGGATGGTGGAGAATGGAAGGATTTATATTCCTTGCGGACAGCTGGTCATTTTCATTATTTTAGCAACTCATTAAGGCCATCTGGAGGTTTATCAATGTTATCAGGGTCACCTGAGTGATGTAAATGAGTATGGAGCTTTCTTGGAACTGTTGAAAGGACTGTGTTGTAAACTGGAGATAGATGATTATAAGGAGTAGTTGTTGAGTAGGGTTATTGGAATACATGTTAGAATGTATTTTGTTTTGCAACAACTACAGAAGTATTCAGCCAGTAGATGGCAGTATTAAGTTTGCATCTATGGTTATAATCTATGGTTCCTTTTGTTCTGAAGAGAGTTTTCTATGACAGTTGACACTGTTAAGCAGCAAGGACCATGGTGTCTGTACACTGCACACTTTATTTGATCTGTATGACTATGTGATACATAGTATTGCATATTACATTATATTATTAACAATATAGTATAATATAATATAATGTAATGTAATGTAACGTAACGTAACGTAACGTAATGTATTGTAATGTAATAATATATAATATTACATGATGTAACATATCAGTGCACCATCGTGCCAAATGTCCCTGTCCTAATGTCCCCATTTTCTTGTACCCACTTCCTGTGTTCTTATTCATGTTTATTCTTATTCCTGTTATCCTTTACATTAGTGACAAACTAAATAAATAAAATACATAAAAAATAATCATTCTCTGCTACCAATCTGTATGGCTAAAAAATAATCCTCTGCTACCCTTTGTATAGAATAAAACAGAATAAAACAGTGGTGAGAATATTGTTTTACAAAGGAATTTTCAATTGAGTTGAATTCTTGACCTGAAAGCATTTGCTAAAAGCAGCCAGATTTGAATAGCTGAGTAATAGAGTCTTGGACAATTAATAATATTTGTCAATCAAAGCAATCCCAGAACTTTAACTATTTTTGTAAATCCACGTGACTCACAGCAGACTATGACAGTAAAGACAAAATATCTTACTTGACCTTGAAATAGTATTGCCTCACATTTCTGCTGAAGAAGATCCAACAGATGGCGCCTAAGGATAAATGAGAAACTGATATATTAGAATCCTACAAACTCTAAACCTTCAGTGCCAAAATGAATGAAAAGTATTTAAGTGTGTACATGTGTGTTTAAATATAATCTATGTATAGTTTTGTATAAAGTTTGCATAAATTTATTCAGTTTTGGGTGGTTAGAGATAAAGAGAGGAGAGAAAGGAAATGTGTACTGTAGTAGGATTTTGGAATGGATCTTTGAAACATGCCGAATAACAGAATAAGCTCCTGTTACTTGTCCCAGCTTCTGCCAACCTAGCAGTTTAAAAGCACATAAAAATGCAAGTAGAAAAATAGGAACCACCTTTGGTGGGAAGGTAACAGCGTTCCGTATACCTTTGGCATTTCGTCATGCTGGCCACATGACCATGGAGACGTCTTCGGACTTTGACTTTGAAACAGAGATGAGCACCACCCCCTAGAGTCAGGAACAACCAGCATCTATGGGCAAGGGGAACCTTTACCTTAATAGTAAATATATTGTAAAGAAGGCTAAGTAATTAGGAGAAATAGCAACCCATCCTACCAGTATGTCAACTGATCCATCATTGAATATGAACTTAAAAAGAATGTAACAGTACATGGTTGTGTATGGAAGATATTTTTGTTATCTACAAAGATGGAAAAAATGAATGTCAAAAGAACGGTGAAAGAGGAGAGGGAAAGAAGAATTATCGACAAATGTTCCTTGTGAAAGAAAGCCTTCAAGAATCTCAACAGAAGTAAATGATTAAGATGGATGTAATCGAAACAGATTTAAAGTCAAATCTAGAAATATTGGATTGTATTTAAAAATGCAAAAGCATTTATTTAAAAGCAGAGATTACAGATATCCAAATAAACATACATAAGAGTTACAGGGGGAAAAAACAAGATGACCACAGTTGGGATTGAAACTTTCCTTACTAAATTAGTTGTTAAGTGAGTTGTGCATGATTTTATGACCTTTTTGCTTCTGTCTTCAAGGAAATCACATAGTTATTAAGTGAATCCAACTTTCCCCATTGTCTATACTTGTTAGAAGCTCCAGGGAAAGGGATGTGTACCACATTAAGGAGATTCTAGGAGTCCATTCTGAGTCCATGCAGTTTGACTTGCTTCTTTTTCACTATTGCTTGATAAATAAAGAAAACATGGAAATTTTTCACACATCTATATATAAAATCCGCAAGATTATTTATGTTGGCGTATTTGTATAGTTTTCTCGCATCTCAGGGTTCTGTCAATTTGCAATTTCCAGCCCAGCAGTCTCATTCTCCAAACTGCACAGAATCTTAGCTACAGGTTCTCCCTGCGAACCCCCAGCAGCCCACCCCTAGACTGTAATTCTATGGAATCAACTGCAGGAGAAGTCTTTGCCTAAATCAGTTCTCTAGTAAACATTTTCTTTAAAAGTTCCTATATTTAATTTTCCCCCTGAACTCTTTCTTTACATTTTATATTTATAAACTCTAATCACTTCCCATCTTCACTATTGCAACGTGCTCATTAACCCACATTAACCCATCAGAGTGGGGAGGCAAGGAATGTTGCAGGTCCCATCCCCTAGGGAGATACACCTGGTGGGAGCCAGAACCTTCTTGGTGTTGGCTCCCTCTCTCTGGAACATCATTCCAAGAGATTAGAATGGCCCCCACTCTAGCACTCTTTCAGAAGGCACTGAAGACCTTGTTCTGCCAGCAGGCCTGGGGAACCCAGAGCAGGATGAAGCCCATTAAATGGCTCTTGTGAGGTCTGTGTCAGGGTGGGGGTGATCCAAGCTAGCAGGAATAGCCAACACTCCAGAAGATAGGCTAAAGGTACAGAAGGATCTTGACAAACGTGAACATTGGGCACTATCTAATAAAATGAAATTCAATGGTGAAAAGAGTAAAGTTCTATATTTAGGCAACAAAAACGAAATGCACAGGTGCAGTATAGGTGGTACCTTGCTCAACTGTAGTAACTGTTAAAGGGATCTTGGAGTCCTAGTGGACAACCATTTAAATATGAGCCAACAGTGTGTAGCAGCTGCCAAAAAAGCCAACACAGTTCTAGGCTGCATAAACAGAGGGATAGAATCAAGATCACGTGAAGTGTTAATACAACTTTATAATACCTTGGTAAGGCCACACTTGGAGTACTGCATTCAGTTTTGGTCGCGACGATGTAGAAAAGATGTGGAGACTCTAGATAGAGTGCAGAGAAGAGCAACAAACATGATTGGAGGACTGGAGACTAAAACATATGAAGAACGGTTGCAGGAACTGGGTATGTCTAGTTTAATAGAAAGAAGGACTAGGGGAGACATGATAGCAGTGTTCCAATATCTCAGGGGTTGCCACAAAGAAGAGGGAGTCAAACTATTTTCCAAGGTACCTGAGGGTAGAACAAGAAGCGATGGGTGGAAACTAATCAAGGAGAGATGCAACTTAGAACTGAGGAGAATATTCCTGACAGTTAGAACAATTAATCAGTGGAACAGCTTGCCTCCAGAAGTTGTGAATGCCCCAACACTGGAAGTCTTTAAGAAGATGTTGGATAGCCATTTGTCTGAAATGATATAGGGTTTCCTGCCTAGGCAGGGGGTTGGACTAGAAGACCTCCAAGGTCCCTTCCAACTCTGCTATTGTATTGTATTATTATTTAATTATATTTATTTACTATAAGACTCTTTTTTATTAATGTTATTGTTTTTATATGAGGTTTTATAAGCCATAGAGGTGAATGAATTGCTATTGAGAGAATATTAATAAGTAGGCCAAAATCAAGTTTATGAAGTTGGTTAGTCTTAATATAAAAAGCTTGTGAGAACCCAAGAAACAAATGTAATCTTAGCATATTTAAAATTATTAAGTGCGTATGTTGCTTATCTACAGGAGAATCATGCAATGGAACAAGATGGATATCAATTAATGAAGGCTTGGGTAGGACAGGTTTACCTCATTGCTTCTTTGGCAGAAGCTAAAGGTGTGGTTATTTCAGTTTAAAAAAGATTCCCAATTGACGTACAACTGATTAGTGATGCAAATGAGTATTATTTAATTCTATGTGTTAAAATAGCTGAAACTACATAGCTATTATTAATGTTTATGGACCTAATGTAGTCTTTCTTATTAGGTTGCATGAATCTCTTCAACATTTGAATTAGTCCATTTATAATAACAAGGGTTATCTGGTCCTGAAATACACCAGCACAGAAAAGAAAAATTATGAGGGAAACAATTAACACCTATAAAAAGGAATTTGTTGATATTTGTTATATATATTCTTAAAGTGCATATATGGAATGTGCATTTCAAAGCTCATTAAGGTATTGGGAATTGTTTCTTTATTGAATGATAAAGAATTTGTACCACAAATGAGGATTAAGTCCTTCTATTATTATGGTCTGAATTCAGAAACTTAAAGTTCTCAAATTTTTGAATGGGAAGCATATAAAGCATGTCTTTGAGGTATTCTTTCTATGAATCATACAAAAACAAGACTAAAAATAAAAAGGAAAATAGTTTCAATGACAAAGACAACATTTATGGGCATAGGTAGTTAGATAGATATCTACCGTTTCATACAGAAAAATACAGAAAAAGAAATATAAATTAACTACTATAATATCACAACAGACAGAATTTATGCTAACATGTTTATGACAGAAATTATGGTAGACTTGGTAAGAACTTGCCTAATTGCTTAAAACAAAAGGAAGATAAGAGTAATGATTCCAATTATCAGAGGTGAAACAGATGAAATGTATAAAACTTCAGGGGATATAAACAGTCATTTTAAAGATTTTATTCAGAATTATATATTAAATATATTGAATGAAGGACTTTTTAAATAAAACTAATCTCTCACATTGAGATACTGTAAAATAACATTTTTTTGCTCCATTATCTGAGGTAGAGAATACAACAATAATTTTAAAAATGGCAAATGGTAAAATAACAGAACCTATTGAGTGGTATTTACACATCTTTTGGTATACTTCATCAAGTACATTAAGTTATATTTAATAAGGGATTTTAATTGCTAGCATTTAAGTAGGCTTATATAGCAGTTATATCAAAAGCAGATAAAGATCACACATGGTGGCCTAACTGTCATTTAATCTCATTGACTAATAGATTTAACAGCAGCATAATTAACAGATTACAGCAAGTAATACTGTTCGTTATTAAGAATTATCAAGCAAGTTTATAAAAATTAGCTAAGCAACAAACAGAATTATGTTTTGTAATTGTAGCTTTAATAGATTTGAATAAAAATAAAGATGTTTGTGATTGTATTAGTTGATGCTGAAAAAATCTTTGATAAAAGATATAAACAAAATATGTATATTGCACTAAAAAGGTTTGGATTTCCTTTGGAATTCATAAATCAGATAAAGATGCTATAGAAGTTGCCCACATCTAAAGTAAAGATTAATGCATTATTTTCTCCTGCTTTATTTAGAGGAATCAGACAAGCTTTCTTTCACCTTTGTTTTTTAATATCTGTGTGGAACCTTTAACTTGTGCTATTAGACAACGTAGGAAGATCTACGGAATAGCATATAATTCCATTGAACACACATTGCTTTTCTTGCAGCTGAAGTGAAGGTTCAAGAATCAAGGTGCAAAGTTAGCTTCTGTGTGAAGTTGATTTTCTTGGCTGAAAATCTAAATGGGCAACAGATACTGCAAATATTCATCACAGTCATCTTCCTTATTCTCTTCAGACAGCCACCCAACCAGAGACAAAATAGGGTGTGTAGAGTACCCATATATATAAGCAGTAATTCCATCTTGCCAGGGTTCAATGAAAGCCTTTAAGGACTTTAGAGAAGGGATCAATCTGAAATATTTGGACTAATTTCTCCAAAGGAGGGGGAGAGGGCAAAATTGCAAATAGATGTGGAAGGCCACTGAGATGGTCACTTCCTTCTCTTGAATGACCCAAACTACCTCCCAAAGGGCCAAACTGGTGAAGCTTATTTTTCTGTAGCAAAATTACAGAAGAGCTGAAACTTCTGGGCTGGAAAAGAACTGAAACTTCTGAGCTGGGAAACACATACATGGGCTGAAATTGGCACATGCTGAGTAAACATAGATTGGGAAGAGTGTAAGGTTGATCATGCTACATGTCTTCATTGAGCATTACAAAATAGTGCACTAGTCCTCTGGTCAGGGCTGTCTTAATGCATGGGCCTGATGGGTACTTGCCCATGAGTCCCACGAGCATAGGGGCCCCATACCGACACCGACTTAATTGGAAGTGCCAATAAAATAAATATATTTTTAATTTTATCGACCATTTACATTTTTATTCCTGTGAGTAGTTGTTGTAGGGGACCCAGTACACTGCTTTGCTTGGGGCCTATGATGCTGTTAAGAGAGCCCTGCCTCTGGGAGCTGAGGAGAATGGTCCACCAGCATCTTAGGATACTTTGCCTCCAGGCTTCTTGGAAGAATTCCAAGACTGTGTTGTATCTGCTTGATATGTCAGAACAGGGAAATAAATCCCTGTCCAGGTGTAGCGTGGAGAGAGGGGCTTCTTGCAAGTAATATCAGCAAGAAGTTTGCCATTCCCCTGACTTCTGTTGGATTGGCTCCATCTGAGTACTGTACAGAAACCATACAGAAAGTAGTCAATGTGACACTACCAAATGATCTCACAGAGATTATTGCATTTTAAATTAATATTTATATTTCAAGACTGCCTGATTCTGGGTGATTTACAGTGAAGTAAAATTATTGTGTTTTTTTTTAGCAGATTTTATTATTTTTTTCCCTTCTACAACACCTTACAGTCATTACATCAACATTGTTATGTCCTCATACCTGTACATGTATGTAATATTTTGCTTCTATATTTACACACCTTTATACACAGTTCTATATATATTTATATATAGTTTTTGGGCTTAATTAATTGTATTCTTGTTTTGCAGCCATTTGTACCAATTGTTCCAAATTTCATAATATTCCGACTCTTCTTTATCTTTTAATTTCAGTATTAATTTGTCCATCTCTGCACAATCCAAAGTTTTTTTTATCACTAATTCGTCTGAGGGGATATTATTTTGTTTCCAGCATTGGGCAAATGTATTCTAGCTGTAGTTAGCAGATGTGTTAATATGTACTTAATTTTCTTTGTATATTTCCCTTTGATTATTCCCAGTAGAAAGATTTCGGGTTTGTATTTTATCCTGTAATTTCTTGCACCCATTTCCAAATTTTTGTCCAATATTTTTGTGTTTCCGGGCAGGTCCACCATATGTGATAATAAGTCCCTTGTACTTTATTACACTTCCAGCAGGTCAGGTTCAGGTTTGGGTACATTTTAGCCAATCTTGTTGGTGGTAAATGCCAATGATAAAACATTTTGTACATATTTTCTTTAAGTGCTGCTGATCATGTTAGTTTATAATTTGTGTTCCAAATTCTTCCCCAATCCACTAGATCTATGTTGTAGCCAAAAGTTTTGGCCCATGCTATCATGCAACCTTTGACTTTTTCTTCTTCTAATGTTACTTCTAATAAATATTTGTAAATTTTTGTTATGAATTTATTTTCAGTGAAGTAAAATTAAATATAGCCCAAATCAAAGAAAAGGGGATATTGAGAGACTAACCTATAACATGAAAAATATTCTAAATAACCAAATCCAAACTAAAGGTAAGTTCTGAAGGATAATTTTACTAGCCTCTACTGACTGCAATGTACAAATTATCATTGTGCCCTTTGAATGCTGTCCTTCCTTATTATTTCCTTATGGCTGAGAAAAAATGTTTACAGTTTTAAAATTTGATAACAATTTCATTAGAAGCTGGTTTTCATATGTTTCCTGGGTTCCATAATCACAAAGAAATGTAATATTGCTAGCCTATTTAAATCTACTCTTAAAAACATGCCTTGAGCTGGTGAGGGAGAACACCTTAAGGGGATTAGAATCTGACTTACTTTTTCTGGATGTTAACTTTTTGAATTGTTTGTATAGAAGTGCATTGATTTGACTTGACTCTTTTTGTAAACGCAGTGGGTTTAGTTAGCCTAGAAATTAAAGATGTGAGGGCATAAACATAATAATTAATAAATGTATTAAATGTAATCGATCCATCAATAAACCACACCTACAATTTCCCATAATGTCACAATTCCTTATTTGAACATACCTTGGGAAAGAGAAATATTATTAAAGAACTTCATGGCTGGGGTGTGTCTGTAAATAAATGACTTTGGATGGGCCAATTTTTATACACTTATTGAGAATGAAAGAAAGATCAGATTCTTCAATACAGTCACCAGTAACTTAACGTTTTGAAGGCCCGGCTTTCCCCCCAAGCATTGGGAGAAGACTAAATAATTAAAAAAAGTTCATCTTTTTAAAAAATCTTAACCTCAGTTAACACATAGAGAATATTGGAGTTCAAGGTGGTATCTTTCTTGTAGAGATGGTGGTCAAGTTGGCTGGTGCAACCTTGAAATTGCCCCTTAAGAAGTTATTATTCCTAAATTCAAACAGATGATTTTTTTCCATATGAAATTCCTCCTGCTTTTTTAATAAATGGGTTTACCTCCTCCTGCCATCATAAAAGTGGGGTGCAATTTTCTCCTTAGCCACAAATATTTCTTCTTCCAATCAGTGGAATCTGGATTGTTGCAGTGGTTTTGTTATAAAAAGCTAGAAATGTGATGTACAGGTGACTGTATGCTGTCTCACCAAAGAGGATGTGCTGAATTCAATAGATACATATACACCAACCCTTATGTAGAAGGGCTAAGCTACATATCAAACATCCATTGGTGATATCCTCACATATGAAGATTGACACTGGGAATTCGGAATAGTATAAAATTTACTAAATTCCTAAATCAGTGGAGTCTGGATAGTTGTAATGGTTCTGTTGTAAAGAGCTAGAAATTTGTTGTTCAGGTGACTCACCAAAGAGAACATGCTAAATTCAATAGAGACATGCAATACCGGTACTGTGGTCTGTATATAGAAAGGCTAATCTGTATATCAAACAATCCTGATCTGTATTGATATCTTCATGTGTAAAAATTGTCAATGGGAGTCACTGGGAGTTGAGCATAAGATAAATTTAATAAATTACTATTACTATTGTTATTATTATAATATTCCACACTTACCTATTTTTATGTTCTGCACGTCTCAAACACCCAACCATTTTGAATGGAATCAATGGCGCCATGTTTAAGATAAATAAACAAAAATTTGAATCAAGGCTCTCCTTAACCAAAAAATTGATACCAGATTTGGCTGTCATTTCACTTGCTATGGCAATTGCTATTCAATGCATTATTGTCATTAATTTTCATGTAGTTATAAGTCAGCATCTGTTTCCTGTTCTCCAAGAAGCAGTTTTTAACATACAGCTTTTTTTTTACTTCTTTAAATATTCACATTTTCTTTTATTCATAGCTTTTAAAAATGTACTGTATTTTTTTTTGGACTGTAAGATGCACCAGAGTATAAGACACAAGATTTTGAAGAGGTAGATTAAAAAAAGTTTTTGCACTCTGCAGACCTCCCAAATGAGCCCACATTGAAAGTGCCTTTGTCACATGATCCTTTCCCTGCACTATTCTCTGTATTGCCATATTATTGCCTTGGTAAATGTATTGCAAACTGACAGTAACTGACATAGCTTGACAAATTCTGCTTCAGTGTTAAGAAACCATGTACTGGAACAAGAAACAGGAAAAGTTTTGAAGAGGGGAGAAATTAGGTTTTATCCGGCTTAGCTCTTGGCTTGAGTTCCCTTCCACTCTAATTCTGGTTGTCTGCTTTAGTTTTGAGCACATGAGAGTAGGGAAGGGGAATGTGAGAATGGAATCTGGTTGCTTCTTTGCATCTTCCCTCTGTCATACAGTACGTCATTGGAAAACCTTGCAATCTACATCTGGACAATTGCATTGATTATGCAAAATATAATTATAACACCCAAGGGAACATGCTTTGCCAACATCTGGTCTCTCTCCCCCTGCCTATTGAAAGAAAGCAAATGGAAATGCTCTTTTCCAACAGTGAATGAAACAAAGGGAGAGCAACATGGCTTGGTCATTTTTTTCTCAGCTGGGAGACTTTATAAAGGGTTGAATGTGCTATCACTGGATGTTTTTAAGAACAGCCATTTGTCTGACATGGTCTGGAGCAGGGGTGTAAAACTCAATTTCATTGAGGGCTGCAGTAGGGTTGTGTTTGATGGAGGCCAGGGCATGGCCAAAGTGGGCATGGCCAGCTTGATGTCACTCATGTCGGGAGTGCCTGTGCCTGTGGGGACCTGAGCGCTCTGCCAGCAAAAACGGGCTCCTGAGCTCCATTTTCACTGGCAGAGGCACTGTGAATCGGTCCTTCACTGTTTCCAGGGCAGTCCTGCAGACAAGATCTAAGTACCCTGCAGGGCGGATTTGGGCCCCGGTCCTTGAATTTGACACCAGTGGTCTAGAGTCCCCTGCTTGTGTGTGGGGGGTGAGCAGTAGGACAGACTTACAACTGGAAGTGGAACTTTGAGGCTACTGAGAAGGTCCCTTCCCATTTTTGAATCACCCACCCTGTCTCTCAAAGGGCCAAACTGGTGGAACTGAACCTTCTGTAACACAGTTATAGAACAGCTGAAATTGATGTTCTTGAAAACACATCCATGGACTAGATTTGGCACACACTAACTCGATTTGGAAGGAATTTGAGTGAATCATACTAGATACTTTCATTGCAAAATAGTTCACCAATCCTCTGGGAGGAAGGGGAGAACAGTCTACTAACAAGTTCAATCTTAAAGTGCTTTGCATATGGGCTTCCTGGAAGACTGTGTTATACCTACTTGTTATGCCAAGGAAACATCCCTCCAGGGATACTCCCCCTCCAAGGATAGCCTGGAGGGAGAATATTGTTCCAATCATTATTATATAACAAGAAGGTTTCCATTTTCCTGCCTTCAAGTGAATTGACTTCATCTGAATATAGAAACCGCATAGAAAGTCATTGTGAAACTGATGTACGATCCCAGAAAGTTTAATGCAATTGAGATTAATATTGATATTTTAAGACTATAAAGGGAAGTAAAATTAAAAATACCCTAAATCAAAGAAAAAGATAATATGGCTGACTGAGATACTAAAGCATAATATGAAAATACCCTAAATAACCAATCTGAAATCAAAAGTATGTTCTGAAGAATGGTCTATCAGTTATGGTGTAAACATTATCACTGTGTCTTAAAGGTAAAAGTTCCCCTTGCACATATGTGCTAATCATTCCTGACTCTAGGGGGCAGTGCTCATCTCCGTTACAAAGCCGAAGAGCCAGTACTGTCCAAAGACATCTTTGTGGTCATGTGGCTGGCATGACTAAACACCAAAGATGCATGGAGTGCCGTTACCTTCCCACCAAAAGTGGTTCCTATTTTTCTACTTGCATTTGTACATGCTAGGTTGACAGAAACTGGGACTCACTCTTTTACACAGTGCTAGGGATTCGAACCGCTGAACTGCTGACCTTTCTGATCAACAAGCTCAGTGTCTTAGCCACTGACTCACCGTGTCCCTTGTATTGTGCCTTATCGGTCCTTAAATGCCTTCCTTCCTTCATGACTTCCTTATGACTGGAACAAATGTTTATAGTTTCAAAATTTAATGACCATTTCTTAACAAGATGGTTTTCATGTGTTCCCTGCATTCCACAGTCACAAAGAAAGCTTAAGTCCGCCCTTAAAAGCTGGCTCTTTCCACAGTTCTTGGACTGTAGTCAGGAAAGAACACCTTATGGAGGTTAGAATCTGACTTATATTTTCTGGATGTTTACTTTTTGAATTGTTTGTATTGTAGTGCACTGCTTTGACTTGTTCCATATTTTGCCCTTCTCATAGATGGAATGTTTGGAATGTTTGGAATGTTTATTATAATTTATAGGCCGCCCTTTTCCCTGAGGGGACTCAGGGCGGCTTACAAAACACGGGGAAGGGGGTACAAAGACAAAAACATAAGACAATACATAATATTAAAAATAGAGCACAACATTCATTCATCATTCGGGAGGGGACGAACTAAGATTTTTTTATCCCCAGGCCTGACGGGATAGCCAGATCTTAAGGGCCGTGCGGAAGGCCTGGGCGGTGGTGAGGGTGCGGATCTCCACGGGGAGATTGTTCCATAGCGTCGGAGCTGCAACTGAGAAGGCTCTCCTCCGTGTAGTCGCCAGTCGGCACTGACTGGCGAATGGAATTCGGAGGAGGCCTACCCTGTGCAATCTGATGGGACGCAGGGAGGTAATTGGCAGAAGGCGGTCTCTCAAATGGAGAGTGGAATGGTGTTGTGTAGTCCAGGACTTTTAAGTGAATGCAAAAACAAACTTAATGAATAAATAAAATAAATTTAACCAGTCAATTAAGAAACAATTCCTACAATTTCCTATAATGTTATAATTCTACACTTCAACATCCCTAGGGGAAGAGAAATATGATTCAAGGATCTTGTGGATGTGAGAATTAGGTGGCCTATAAATTTACTAAATTCTAACACTAAACTCTTACTGTTGTTATTATTGTAATATTTTTTTGATGTTTTGAACACTTCAGACACCCATCCAGTTCAAAAGGAATCAACAGGGCCATTTCAAGATAAGTGAACAGAAATTTCAATCAAAGGTCTCTCTTACCAAAAAATTGACACTCAGTTTGATGTCTGTAACTTCAGCTGTTGCAGCAATTGTTATATCGTGTGACATTGCCATTAATTTTTGATGTTCTTATAAGTCAACATCTCTGTTTCCTGTTCTCCGATGAACCGTTATTCAACATGCAATCCTTATTTCCCTATTCACATTTTTCTTGCTTGCTTTTAGTTATGCAATCAATAGTAATATTATATTACACAAAAGTACCAAGGATATAAGTATGTTTTCCAGAAATGACACTAGTAAAAAGCATGTTGAACAAAACTACCCTACGGCAAAGGTGGATTTCTGCCAGTTTGGCCCGGTTCAGCCAAACCAGTAGTGGCTCGGAGCAGCGGAGAGCAAACCAGTACAGTGGGTCTTTTGGCCTGCCCACTCATGCTCTATACCTGTATTTATGGCAAAAGGCAAATTGCGCGCACACACACAACATGTGGAGCTTGCACTAGCCTCAACAATCAGCTGGTTGTCGCAGGGACGGTAGATTGCGCATGCGCGTGCAGCACAACTCAGGTGCGTGCGCGATCAGTGAACCAGTAGTGATGGTAAGTGCAACTCACCACTGGTCCACCGGATACATTCAAAAAAATAATCAAGTTCTATAGAGGCAGGATTAGGAAACTGAATAGAAAACTGCATAATTTTGTGAATGGTAGCATTCACATTATTACTTTGGATCTCATTTTAGATTAGTATCGACTTGGAATAGCATAAACCCACTCATTATCTTTCCCATAAAATGAGTGAAAGGTGTCAAATGAAGTTTTGCAGATTCATACTGAGAGCCCCAACTTTCATGTGAGAGCTACTTTGAGAAGAACAGCTGGGAAATCATTCAGAGGTCTTTTTAAAAAATGATCTAAATCAACACATATGCCACATTTTTGTCCTTACTAAAAATGTCTTACAAATCCTTTTTTAATTTTTAAAGATCCATAGAGTAATGGCCAGGGGAGGTGAAGAGCTTATGTAAAGAAAAAGGAACAGTTGGAGCAGGGCCGTCTTAACAGCATTATGGGCCTTGGGCAAAGCAGCGTATTGGGACCCCTACGACAACTACTCACAGGAATAAAAATGTAAATGGGTGATAAAATTAAACATATATTTATTTTATTGGCCCTTCCAACAAAATCGGTGGTGATATATTAAAAACACGTTGTGCAGCAACAACTAATCAACATTTGAACAGTACACAAGGCTTGAAAAACACAATAAAACTCAGTAAGCCATTCAGATTAGTATGAAATTACTACAAATTTCCTATTATAGCAAGCATTTGTGGCATTAAAACCAATGTTAATTACTAAATGCATGTTAGTATTAATTAAAAATTACAGTAAAATGTAATAAATATGCTGCTGTGTTTATATGATACAAGGTGCATTGAAGGGTTAACATAAACAGATTAGTATGGGGCCCCTAGGCTTGTGGGGCCTATGGGAAAGCCCATATGTTAAGAAAGCCCTGAGTTGGAGCCTACAAAATAAGTCTCAATACCATTGAAATTAAAAGTGGCCCTGACCAAGATATTAGCCTATATTTTTGGCCAGTTCCTTCATTTTTGGAGGCCACATGTTTCTAGCTTCCTGGATAATTTGCATAGACATTTTTGTTTAATTGGTGCTGCTTCCTGCATATTTCAGCAATGTCAAACTTTCACATGTGATTGTATTGAGATGAAGAGATTACATCACCAAAGAAGCAGGGATGTGCATATATAAGACATGAGAGAGCTTTGAGGTTTAACCCTCAGCATCTACTGCATCCAAAAAGACCTACTTCAACCAAACTCACTTGCACAATCATGAAGGGCGGAGTCTTTCTGCTGCTTGCTCTGGCAATGTTCTTCTTGTATTCTGGTGAGTTGGATTTCTTACTCAAAACTTTTCATTTTGGAACATTTGCTCTAAGGACCCATATTTCATTAAATCTGTCATCTAAAAAAAGACCAAAGACTTCCTCAAGGTTGCTTTAGTTGACAATGGTTCAAGCTCAGGGCTTTCTTTATAAGATAGAAATGAAACCAGGAGGCTGTTGATGCAGATTTGACCATCTCACTAGAAGATCCTCTACACCAACTGTTTTTAATCTGTGACTTGTAGTGTTTGGAGAATGTGAAGCAACTTAGAGGGCAGGCATAATTTTACTTAAAGCTGATGAGGTATAAGAAGAAAATAACACTGCGTGCTTTCTATCAAACATCTAATCCTGTTGTCAGTTTGTCAAATATATATATATATCAATCACAATAGTTTTATTCACTTTTTAGTTTTAATGTTCAAGTATTACAGGGATGCAGTGGCTCAGTGGCTAAGACACTGAGCTTATTGATCAGAAAGGTCAGCAATTTGGCAGTTCAAATCCTTAGTGACGTGTAACTGAGTGAGCTCCTGTTACTTGTCCCAGCTTCTGCCAACCTAGCAGTTCAAAAGCATGTAAAATGCAAGTAGAAAAATAGGGACCACTTTGGTGAGAAGGTAACAGCGTTCCATGTGCCTTTGGCATTTAGTCATGCTGGCCACATCACCACAGAGACGTCTTTGGACAATGCTGGCTCTTCAGCTTTGAAATGGAGATGAGCACACACACCTCTGGAATCGGGAAAAACTAGAACATATGTGCAAGGGAAACCTTTACCTTATCACAGAATTTGTGAATTATTCACATCAGCATTCTGTGTAGAGGGAGACCTCAGTTAACAGCCCTAATTGGAAACTCATTAATAAACAAAATGACTGATAAGTGGAAAATCACATGACTGTGACTATTCTTTCATTTTTTGCTAAACTTTGGAATGCTTACTCTGATTCTAGCCAGTGATGTGCGGTGAGGTTTATGGCTGGTGAGGCAAAAAGAAAGAAAGTGGCTTTTGGTTGCCCTGCCACTATGTCTATGCCGGACATAGCGGCAGGGCAGCTTTTGCCCGCTTTCAAGAAAGCTTTATTGAAAGCAGCTTAAGTCCACTTTTCTTGAAAGCTTTCTTGAAAGTGGCCAAAAGCCGCCCTGCTGCTATGTCCGATATAAAGGCATCCCGCCTCTATGTCAGACATAGTGCCATAGTGCCGGGGCGGCCAAAAGCCGCTTTCTAGAAAGAAAGAAAGAAAGAAAGAAAGAAAGAAAGAAAGAAAGAAAGAAAGAAAGAAAGAAAGAAAGAAAGAAAGAAAGAAAGAAAGAAAGAAAGAAAGAGCAAGCCTGCCAGCAGAGGCGGGTAAAAGATCTGCCTCTGCTGGTGGGGTGCCCCGACACAGAGAAAGAAAGCTGGTGGGCTGCCCTCCCTGCCTCTCCCTCTGAGTGAAGAAAAGCACCCGTGCACGCGCAAACAGACATACACATTACATACAATTACTTACAAATTACATTAATTTTGAATTCCTCCCCCTCACTCCAACCCACATACCTTTTCCAGCTGGGTTAGCTGCTGCCAGAGTCCCCAATGGATGACTCTGCTTAGCTGTTTTAAAAAGCCTCTAAAAATGCCCTCTACAGCAGGAGGCAAGAGAACCACTTGCCTCATCTACATAAATAATTTTTTGGCTTTTAACCCTTGCTTAACTCTGCTCAAGTAATCATAAAGTCAGACTAAATGAGGCACGTGGTTCTCCCACCTCCCCCTGTAGAGGGCACTTTTTAGAGGCTTTTTTTAAACAGTTAAGCACTAAGCAGAGTCATCCACTGTGACTCTGGCAGCAACTACCTCAGCCTTTTTCCTTTTAATTTTTTTTTTCTTTTCATGATGACAGTGGTGAGGCCCCGCCTCCCCTGCCTCCCCTGACTGCACGTCACTGATTCTAGCGTAACTACTACAAAGGGAATAAATATTTGAAGAGAGTAAATAGGTACAACATGGGGAATACAGCAGGTATTTCTGAATGTGCTTGTGGCCCCCATTAGGCACCAGCACATTGCTTTCTACGTCTATTCTACTTTAATTGCCTGCTAAGTATCATGTAATCCCTTTCTCTCCAATCTCTCCACTTTGAAAGGGAGGGGAAACAATAGGACAAGCACAGAACAATGCATACTGACTGAAATGGTGACCATGTGACTGAGGGATACTGCACAAGTCATGAACACAAGTGGTGGTTGCAAAGTTGTTTTTTCAGCACATTGCAACATCTGCAATGGAAATGAAATGAAGGTTTCATGTATAAAGTACACATATTTTCTAATAAAATCAAAACAGTGGCTTTGCATTGGATCTGCTTTATAACATGCTAGCACCAGTATTACTTGTTTAATTTTTTTTTCAGCTAGTCAATTTTCCAATGGAAAGTGGGAAGGGTTGGACAGGGTGCAAACACACACATATATAAATTAAAGTTTTAAAAAAGCTAATAAGGCATTGTTTCAAATGTTTATATTTTGTACTTTTTTTGTTCCAGATGCTGCTGCAAAGATACCTGATCTTGAGGTGAGAACCAGCTTATTCTTATTAAATGATGTTCCTTTAACCAACAGAAGAGAAAGTATATTTATTGTTTAATTCTTTATAATTATATATTATAATACCTAACTTTTAGAAGACAAAAATCATTTAAGGAAAGTTATGAACCATAACTATACATGATAAAATAAAGAAGTTACTTTTATTATTTTATATGAATGGTAGCTTAAAGATACAAGACATAGTTCATCAAAAGAAAAAATCCATTGTCTGACATCACAAATGGGGGATGGATATTTGGGGAATAGGAGCGAATAGGATTGTGCTTTTTATGTTTCAGAAAAAGCAATCACAGTTTGGGAGTATAACAATAATCAGTTTGTCAAAGATTGGGTGTTCATGTTATGATCGTAAGTTCTGTGGTCCTGCCTTCTTGATAAATAGATCAGGCAGCTCCATCAAACAAATCATTCGGTTTTCTCCCACAGATCTATTGCAAGGGGTACCCAAAATCCATATGCACTTTAGAGAAAAGACCCCACTGTGCTTCTAATGGCAAAACCTATGGCAACCGGTGTGGTTTCTGCAATGCATATGCGTAAGTATATGGCCGACTCCCTGCACCTGGAGAAGAGACCATTTTTCTAGGTAGCCCAGAATGTCTAGGCTTTAAAAAAAAGTGTGAACTGATCCTCATTTCAAATAGACTATCAGTATTCACTCAGAATTCATGTTCTGTCACAGGTAAACCATAGAGTGGTGCCAAAGAGCCCACCTTATTAATGTTTGGAGGGTGAGGGAAGGTAGCCAACTTGCCAGTGCCAGGACATCCCAAGGAACCTAGCTGATTATTTTAGTCCTTTGTTTGGCTGGGCCGTAATGGTGAATACCTCCATGGTTCTTACACTTATATTTTGACTTTGTTTCCCCATCAGTTACAGTGGTAGAAAACTTCGTCTAATAAAGTTTGCACCATGTTATAAACCTGGACGTGTTGAAGACTAAGGAAAATTCACTAAAGAATGCCACAGGATCCACATGCCTTGTTCATTAACTTCCCCACAAAACTTCTCCCATCTGCTTCTGCTCTGTTGATCCATTAAATGTTTTTAGTTGATTTATCAACAAATAAAGGAAAACGTCTCTGAATGAGTCTTCTTTTGCAATCAATTTATCAGGATACTGTTTATATGGGTGGGTGGACCTTTCAGTTACTGTTGACTCCTGTTAACTGCCTCGACAAGTCCCTGCAGTTTTCTTGGCACCATTTTTTTTATTTCGGAAGTGGTTTGCCCAGCTTCCTTTCTTAGAGCTGACAGAGAACGACTAGCCCAAGGGCACCCAGTGGACTTTGTGTGCAAGCTAGGGTACAACTCATGTTCTCCTGTTTGCTAGCCTGATGCTTTAACCACGACACTTGAACTGGCTTGCATCAGCATACATTGCTAGTTTTATTATTATATTTTCAAATGCACAATAATGACATATACAGCCACAATATACAATTTTACAGCCACTCAGCTCAACCAAGTGACTCTGGGAAGCTTACCATTCTAAAATTATAGAACAATTAAAGCAGTTTTATGAAACATTTGAAAGAATACAATAACATCCACAAAGTAAAGCTAACAGGGTTGTAGCTATTCAACTCTCCAAGGGCACAATATTCCATATGGCAGGGGCTACAGCAGAAAAGGCCCCTCTTCTCATCACTGTCAGCTGACACTCTTTGGCTCTGGAGAATTTGCAGCATGCCCATTCTGCTAGATCAGATTGGATGGCTCACTGAGATAACATTGCCTCCAGGTACAATCTTCTCAGCAATGTCTTGGATACACAGGAACTATTTCCCATTCAGCAAGTATTCAAATATGTAGTTGTAGTTGTAGTTGTGTTTATTTATATGAGCTCTCCATCATCTCACAAGAGCCAAATCCTGTTTTTTTCTTTCTGAAAATGGATGCATCTCTCTGATGAGAATCACCTCTAAAGCAGGAGTACAACGTCATACAGAGGCATGGAGTCTATAAGCAGAAAATGTGACATCTTCCATTTCACTTTCTAAAGATCAATCTCCATTTTATGCATCATCACACGCTGAAAGTGCCAATGTCACCTGCTCCCTTCCCTGCCTGTACTGAACAGGGAGGCATTTCTTGAATCTTGCGGTCATTGTGTTAGAAGGAAATTTACAAACAGACTAGCTTGCCACACATTTCAGCAACAGATCAGTTCCTCATCCAATTGCATCTGGAAGTGGGAGGTGCAATATCACAAAAGTAGTCAAGGTATGCACATATAAACTAGAAGGACAGGAGAAAGCTTTTGAGACCTCACCTTCATCATCAACTGCTCCAGAGAGTCCTACTTCAACCAAGCTCTGTGACACAATCATGAAGCAAGGAAGCCTTCTGATGCTCACTCTGCTACTTTTCTTCTTGTACTCCAGTAAGTTCTAATTACTACTGCATTTCTGGTTAGTCCTTAATTTTGGGATGACAAATGTTTCTGCCTTCCTGGATGATTTATCTAGATAGATGTTTTTACATTGATGCAGCTTCCCCCGTACTTCAGTGACTTCACAGAGGCCTGTTTCAACCAAACTCATAACACGATCACGAAGCAAGGAGGTTTTCTGCTGCTTGCTCTGATGGTGTTCTTCTTGTATTCTGATAAATTCAATTTTCTATGCCAATATCTTCATTTTGGGAAATGTGCAGGCATTCAATTGTCTAATAACATGAAAAAGAATGTGGTGGCAGGGGCAGGGAACCTGGAGTATGATATTGAATAGCCTGATATATTCCCTGATGTTTGTCTGCTTATTGTTTTGTAATCCTTTCCTCTCCAATCCCTCTTTTTGGGGTGGGGAGGGGAGAGGGGGAAAGAAATGGGTCAGACACAGGAGATATTGCCTACAGAGATTGCTTAAACAAATTTGAGTGAGGTGGAAAGACAATGTCTGCTGGGAATCTCTGGTGTCTATTTTTTCCTTCTTCCCTTCTTCCAGAGTGGAGAGAGTGCAAAAAAAAAAAAAAGGAATTACAGGAGAGTAAAGAGGAACAGTGTGGAGAATGCACCAGTTTTCCAGCTCACAGTGGGAACCATTGCATTGATTGCTATATGTAGTCCTCATAATAGGCATATTTACTCTTGTGTAATGTTGAATACTGGCTTGCGGGCGGAGCCGGTTCAATCTCTTCCCTGATTGGCCGAGACACTCGACGCCCCATTGGCTCATTGCTCAAACCCGGGGGTATAAATGTTTGGCGCGAACCACGCCAGGTTAATCATAGTTTACTCTGCTAGAATAAAGGTTGCTGTTTTACTACCTTCTTGTCGCGTCCTCCTCCTTCCGCTCCAAGATGCAAAACTGGCGACGAAGGTGGGATGAGATTCCCGTGACCACAGAGAAGAACAAACCAGCTTGCCTCCGCGTTTGAATCATACCTTTCAGGTTAGGAACGCCGGCAGCGAACAAAAATCTTCTCTGTTTCTTCTTTCCTTTTCCCTGGCTTTTGCATCAGAATGGCAACAGCGCTTCCTCCTTTCGCGCCGTTTGGGTCTGCGGGAGAATCCTGGGACGGCTTCATGGAGCGTTTTGAATGCTATTTAATCGCGTCAAAGAACAGGGCACAGACTGACGAGGAGAAGTGCAGCTTTTTCCTGTCTTGCTGCGAGCCCTCTATGTTTGCTTCTGCGAGAGCCCTGGCCGCTCCGAGGCCAGCTTACAAACTTGGGTGGGACGAGCTAATGTCCAGGTTGAGGGACCATTACGCCCCCTCACCTTCTTTGATTGCTCGTCGGTTTACTTTTCGCCGCCGAGTGCAGAAGCCCAGCGAATCTATCAGTCAGTTCCTCGAGGCATTGCGCACAGTGGCCGCCCAATGCGATTTTGCAGACCTAGAGGAGAATCTTGTGGAGCAGTTTGTATGCGGGGTCCGCGACGTACAATTGCGCAGCCGTATGTTCCGGAACCACAAGATTACTTTGGCGCAAGCTGTGGAGACTGCGCGAGCAGCAGAACTTTCCGAACAATCCACGGCCGACATGGAACGCCTTCAGCTGAAACCTTTCACGCAAACCGCTGCGGGGCCTTCCAATCAGACGAACCTCGTTGACGACCTCTCCCCCACGGAAGACGAGGAGGAGGAAACCGTCGGACAGATGAGGACGCAGCCGAAGCAGAGGCCACACCAGCAACCACCGACGTCCGTCCAGCCAGCTTCAAACATGCCTTGCCGTGGATGCGGCGGCCGCCACAGCCGCGTATCTTGCCCGTTTCGTTCCGCTGTCTGCCGCCGTTGCCGAGGAGAAGGACACCTCGCCAAGGTTTGCCGGGCTCTCTTGCCAGCCCCATCGTTCATGCAGCCCAGCAACCAGCGTCAGACATTGCAACGCCGCCAACAACCACGTCCAGCGAGGCGAGCTGAGGACTGCTATTCAACCCACCAGCTCCCTAGTGCTGAGTGCGTAGTCTATCAGGTTTCCCACGTCCCTGCCGGCGGTCGCAAAATTAGCACCGTCGTTCGTCTTGAAGGTCAGCCTTGCCGAATGGAGGTGGACTCCGGGTCTTCCCGTTCCCTTTTATCTTGGGCTTTGTTTTCCCGCCTTTGCCCTAGGGTTCCTCAGAGTAAATTGCGCCCTGCCGGGGTCTCCCTCTTAGATTACCAGGGAAATGGGATTCCCACGGCAGGAATATTCCACATCCGGGTGGAATATGGAGATTTTAAGGGGAAACTTCCAGTTTTAATTGTTAAGGATAACCTGCCCGCTCTTCTGGGGTTAGATTGGTTCCCCGTTTTGGGCCTCACTATAGAAGGGGTGCATAGGGTAGTTCCCCGTGCCGTAGATAGCGTTTTGGATGAGTTCGCAGATGTGTTCGATGGGAAATTAGGTTGTTATAAGGGCACCCCCATTTCCCTTTGCCTCAATCCCCAGGTCGCGCCTATTAGGCTGAAGGCACGTAGGGTTCCTTTTGCATTGAGAGCAAAGGTAGATGCTGAATTGGATAAGCTTATAGAGCAGGGGGTAATAGAGCCCGTAGATCATGCCCTTTGGGAAACCCCTATAGTCCTCCCGGTCAAACCCGACGGATCGGTGAGGATATGTGCCGACTATAAGTCGACCATCAACTTGGCCCTGCAGGCAAATCCATATCCTGTTCCTGTAGTGCAACATCTACTTCACTCTTTGGGGCAAGGCCGCATTTTCGCCAAGCTGGATATGGCACAGGCCTATCAGCAGCTTCCCGTAGACGATGATGCGGCTACAGCCCAGACCATTGTTACCCATCGCGGGGCTTTCCGTTGCCGCCGCCTCCAATTTGGCGTTTCGGTTGCCCCAGGGATATTTCAGAGCCTCATGGAGCGGTTGCTCCATGGGATCCCAGGCGTCGTTCCTTATTTTGACGACGTCCTGGTTGCAGCCCCTAGCCACCTGGAACTCCTAAAAACACTGCGGGAGGTTCTTACACGTTTTAGGGAGGCTGGATTGAAGTTAAAGCGCAGCAAGTGCGAAATTGCTGTTCCCCAAGTAGAGTTTTTGGGATTCCTTATTGATGCACAGGGCATCCACCCCACTCCCTCGAAAGTTGCGGCCATAAAAAACGCTCCTGCACCCACCTCGAGGGCGGAATTGCAGGCGTTCCTGGGGCTTTTAAACTTTTATGCCCCTTTTATTCCCCACAAGGCGTCGTTAGCTGAACCGTTACATCGATTGCTTGACCGGTCAGCGGCCTGGAAATGGGGTAGCCGTGAAGCGCAGGCGTTCGCGGCTATAAAGGACATTTTAACCTCGTCAGCAGTCCTAATTCAATATAGCGACAGGATGCCCCTAGTTTTAACGTGTGACGCCTCTCCCTATGGCATAGGGGCGGTCCTGAGCCATGTCCTCCCGAACGGCTCAGAGGCTCCTATAGCTTTCTACTCCCGGACGCTCTCGTCAACGGAGCGAAATTATAGCCAAATTGACAAAGAAGCTCTAGCTGCAGTGTCCGGTATTAAGCGTTTTCATGACTACCTTTACGGTAGGAATTTTACCCTTGTTACGGATCACAAGCCGCTTTTAGGCCTATTGGCGGGCGATAAGCCAACCCCCCCCATTTTGTCTCCCCGCATGACACGTTGGACTGAGTTTTTAGCGGCGTATTCATATGCGCTGGTATACCGTCCGGGTAAGCAGCTAGGGCACGCAGACGCCCTGAGTCGTTGCCCTTTGCCACAGACGGACACAGCCCTCGTGCCTTCTCTCTCCATTTTGTCTATTGCTGAATCCGATCTCCCCGTTTCAGCCGCGGATGTTGCAGCTTGCACAAAGGCTGACCCCATTTTGTCCCAAGTAGCTTCATGGGTGTTGAGGGGGTGGCCCGAAAAAAAGGTAGCGGAAGAATTTCGACCGTTTAAGGCACGACAAGCCGAACTTGCCCTTCACGGGGGTTGCCTTGTTTGGGGGGATAGGGTAGTGATCCCCAAAGTTCTACGGGCACGAATCCTGCCCGCGCTCCATAAAAATCACCCAGGTATAGCGCGAATGAAAGCTTTAGCCCGTAGCTATGTGTGGTGGCCCTTGTTAGACTCGGAAATCGCAGATTATGTAGGTAGATGTAGAATATGCCAAAATTCTAGGCCGAATCCCCCCGCAGCTGCACCTCGTGAGTGGGAAATCCCTAGAGGCCCATGGTCCCGTTTACACATTGATTTTGCCGGTCCCTTTCACGGCCGAAACTTTATGATAGTGGTTGATGCTTACTCTAAGTGGGTGGAGTTGGTAATCATGACCTCCACTACGGCAGAGAGTACCGTGAGGGCTCTTCGTAAGATGTTCGCCACACACGGGCTACCAGATGTGATAGTTTCAGACAACGGGCCCCAGTTTACCTCCACTATGTTCCAAGAATTTTTGGCAGAGCAAGGGATTAGACACGCGGCCACAGCCCCGTATCATCCAGCTAGTAACGGTAGGGCGGAGCGCGCAGTTCGCTCAGCTAAAGAAGCTTTGGGCCGCATGGACCAGGGTGACTGGCAGGAGAGAGTGGCGGCCTATCTCTTGAGCCAGCACTCTACACCCTGTCCAACAACTAATAAAAGTCCTGCGGAGCTCTTGATGGGTAGGAGATTGCGAACCCCCCTAGATAGGCTCCATCCACTTTATGCAGGGGATTTACCGAGCAACTTGGGGGCCCTTCCGTCCCATACGTTTAAGTTAGGGGATCCCGTTTGGGCTCGTTCCTTTTCAGGGGATCCACGGTGGGTTCCCGCAACAATCACAGCTTTGACTGGCCCCTGTTCCTTCAGGGCCGGTCTGGCCGACGGAACGCAATGGAGGCGCCACCTGGACCAGTTAAGGCGCCGCCTCCCTGCGGAAACAGACGGCCCGGGCCCCCCAGACATTCGCCCTCAGCGTGAGCTACCCTTGATGACCTTATCCCCAATGGACTGCCTTTCCTCGGGGAACGGGGGACAAGCCGATACGAACTTTTCGGACAGACGTGCCTCATATGGCCATTCTTTCCCTCAAAGCCTTTATCGAGACTCTGACCATATATTCCAACCAGATTGTACGGGTCCATCGTCGGATACTCCGGCTGTTGCGGAGATACCATCTCAGACAATTGGAGCGCCATCTCTCGGGGCCGCATCACAGGATCACCGTTCCGCCACAGACTTGCCTCTGTTGGCGATTCCTCCCCCGACGACAGCTGCCGGGGAGCTACGAAGGTCGGGACGAGAGCGGCACCGTCCCACCTATCTACAGGACTATGTTTGCCCTTCGTGAGGGTACTTGACTAGGGGGGAGGGGTGTTGAATACTGGCTTGCGGGCGGAGCCGGTTCAATCTCTTCCCTGATTGGCCGAGACACTCGACGCCCCATTGGCTCATTGCTCAAACCCGGGGGTATAAATGTTTGGCGCGAACCACGCCAGGTTAATCATAGTTTACTCTGCTAGAATAAAGGTTGCTGTTTTACTACCTTCTTGTCGCGTCCTCCTCCTTCCGCTCCAAGATGCAAAATGTAATAACTTCCTCTTCAATCTCTCTACTCTACAAGATGGAGGGGGAAAAGAAAAACAACAGGTGAGGGATAGGACAATGCAGATTGACTGTAATGGTGATAATTCAACAGAGGAATGCTGTGATGGTTATCAATGAAGGTAATGGTCACAAACTTATTTTCATGCAAGGGTAACTTCAAATAGTCCCTGAGGACTATTTTGTAAGCAATTTTTTTCCTGTAGTAGAAATAAAGTGGAACTTTCATGTCTAATGTAACTGTAATCTCTAATTAAATCAATAACAATTGTGTCTACTTAGTTCTGTTGCGGATGTGCTTCAGTTATTGTACTGCCAGTTATTACTGAATTTGTACTGATTTTTTTTTCATTTTCTTACAGCTAGTCAATGATTAATTGGAAGGGGAGGGGCACAAGCTACAAACACATAAATAAATTAAAGACAAAAAGGAATGAGAAAATATAAACTTTTTTCAAATATTTATATATATATATATATATATATATATATATATATATATATATATATATATATATATATATATATATATATATATATATATATATATATATATATATATATATATATATATATGTCTTCTATTTTTTTGTTCCAGATATTGCTGCCCAAAAAGTTGATCTCCGGGTAAGTACCAGTGTATGCTTATTACATGAATTCCTCTTCAGCAACCAGAAGTGATGACAGATTAAACTATTTACAATTTGATTCTTTATAATTAAAAGAATAAAATTCTTTAATTACTAAAAGTTAGTAATGTCTAACTTTTAGAATGCAAAAGTTATTTAGGTAAAGTTATGAATCATAAATAAACAGAATAAGATAAATATATTTTTCTTAATATTTTTTTAATATGAACAGTTGTGTAAACTCCATAAGATGGCCATTTTGGAAACAGGAACTAATCTTCTGGAATTGTGCTTTCTTATCTTTTAGAAGAAGGAATTGTTGTTTGGCAGGATAACAATAGATAATCAGCTTGTCCCAGATTAAATGTTCAGGTCAGATTTATAGGTTCTGTGATCCTTTCTGCTTCAGAAGTAGAGCAGGGTAGCCTTATAAAATGAACCATTTGCTTTTCCCCATAGAATTATTGCAAGGGGTACCCAAAAGATTTCTGCACCAAGGAGTATCGTGGCCACTGTGGCTCTGATGGCAAAACGTATGAAAACAAGTGTAATTTCTGCAATGCATATATGTAAGTATAGGGTTGACTCTGTGGAGCTGGAGAAGAGATCATCTGTATAGGCAGCCCAGGATTTCTAGGATTTTTTAAAAAAGACATTAAAACTCATCCTCCTTTCAAGTAGGCTGTGAATATTCATTCAAAAATTCTGTCACATATAGATTTGTAGTGGTGCCAAGGAGAATATTTTAGGAGGTAAGGCAAGCAGAGCCAGCTTGCCATTTTCAGGATATCCAAAGTAGAAATAGCAATAGCGCTTAGATTTATATACGGCTTCTCAGTACTTTACAGCCCTCTCTTAACAGTTTACAGAGTCAGCATATTACCCCCAACAATCTGGGTCCTCATTTTACCAACATCAGAAGAACGAAAGGCTGAGCCAAACTCTTATGCAGTGAGCAGAATCAGCCTGTAATACTTTATTTTAGAACTCTTAAGTAAAATTGCTAATTAATATAGCCTTTTGGTTGACTGGGCCATAATGGTGAATAAATCTCTATAATTCTTATTTTTATTTTTTGGCTGTTTTCCCATCAGTTTCAGTGGTAGAAGACTTCGGCTGAGATATTTTGGAGAATGTTGAAATCTGAAATGCAGAAGATGAAGGCACATTCTCTAAAGAATATCCCACGATCTTCCTGTGTTCCTTATTAACCCCACAAAAAGTCTGTTTTTTCCCTCTTCTTTTGCTCTGTTAGTCCTTTAAATGGTTTTTGTTGATTTATCAATAAACAAAGCAAAGCGTTGTCTCTCCATGAGTCTTCTTTTGGAAGCAGTTCATCATCCTAAATTTCTGCTATTCTTGTTTATTTGAATCAGCGTTGATTCCTAGTAGCTATCTCGACAAATCCCTGAAGTCTTCTTGACATGTTTATTCTTTTAGAACTGGTTCGCCCTTGCCTCCTTCTTAGGGTTGAGAGAGAGAGTGTGTTCCGAGGTCAGCCAGCTTGCTTCAAGCCTAAACAGGATTATAATTCACCAGACTTCTAGCCTGATGCTTTAACCATTACTAGTTTTATTATATTTTATAGTGCACACTAACGTTATAGATACCCTATTATAGGCCTGGAGACCCGCGGGCCGGATACATCACATGCAGGACAAGCCCACCCTGGAGAACAAAGGTAAAAAAACCCTCACGATCTGGCCTGTGACGCAATCGAGTTTTTACACCCACGCCCGATTGGATAAAGTTTGTGTTTTGTACCTTTTGCTTTTGTTCTTCTGTTATTATTTTAAATAAATAAAAGCAAAAAAAAATAGTTTTAAAATGTACATTTATGGATTTTTCAAGAGTCAGTAATTAAAATTTCATTAATGATATAACAAAAAAAATATCAGGTGAATTTACCTCATGACAGAAACAGCATTTCTGCACAGTACATTCAAGGTAAAACCTTTTCAGTAATCTCTCAAACATCTATATGCAGCAACTGTTTCCCATTCAGAAGTATTCAAATACGAGGTTTCTCCATCATCTCCTCACATGAGAGCCAAATCATGTAGTCTCCTTCTGAAAATGAATTCACATTTGATTAGAGATATCTTTAAAGCGGGAGCACAACTGCACACATGGGCACAAAGTTTGCAAGTAGAAAATGTGACATTTTCTTTTTCTCTTTATAGAGATGAAATAACTCAGTCTCCATTTTATGCATCATCAATGCAGGCCCACATTGAAAATGTCAATCTCACATAATCCTTTCTCTGTATTGCCATATTATTGCCTTGCTAAATACTCCAGAGTAGGCAGTGACTGACATAGCTTGATAAATTCTGCTTCAAGAATTCTGCTGTTTAAGAAGTACTGGAGCAAGGGGTAAAATGGTCCTTTTTATGAGAAAATCCAGACAGTTTTGAGGAGAAGAGAAATTAGGTTCCATCACTTTAGGCTTAGCTCTTCGTTTAAGTTTCCTTCCATTCTAATCCTGGTTGTCTGCTTTGGTTTTGGCCACATGAGAATACCATAGGAAAGGAGAATGTGAGAATAAAACCTGGTTCCTTCTTCCCTCCTCTCAGTTTATATGTCATTGGACAGCTTTGTAACCTGCATCTGGGTATCTGCAGAAATTACCCAAAAGATAATTATAAATTATGCCTGAGGAGTTTCTTTGTGTCAAACTGCCTTCTGCAGTTTGCCAGGGTCTGGACTCCCTCTTCCTCCTTATGGAAATGCTCTTTTCCAACAGTGAAGGAAGCAAAGGGAAAGCAATGTTGCCTGATCATTTGTTTGTCAGGTAGGAGTCATTATAAAGGATTGGGGGGGGGGGGTGTCACAAGGGAACTGCCCTGCTTCTGGGAGGCCATTGAAGTGCTCCAGATTAAAATGGTGATTTAGAGAAAAGATATATCTGAAATACTTGGATTATCTTCTCTGGGGATGGGGAGGGCAGAGTTACAACTGGAGGTGGTCCCTGCCTACTCTTGGAAAGCCCAACCTTTTCCCCCAAAAGCCATATTGAATTTTCCACAGCAGAGTTACAGAATAGCTGAAACTACTGTCCTGGAAAACATATTGATGACCTAGAATTGGCACTAATAATTAATTGATTATTTGGTCTAATTTACACAATGTGGGAGGAGATAAATTGCACTATATGTCTTCATAGTTCACTAGTTCTCTAGATAAAAGAAAAGGTTTTTGAGGAGTTTCAATCAAAAAGGAGTTTGAGGAGGAATTAGGTACCAATGATGAGTATCTTGATTCAAAAGTATAAATTGTTATTGAAATTTAATCTAGAAGATGAATCTCTGAATGATTGTGGATGGTAGATGAAAACAACAGATTTTCAAATTTTTGGATATAGGATTATTCTTGATCACTGGGAAAATATATGGACACAAGTTTGAGATCTACATTATACTGGTAATTTGACAGAAATCTTTTATAAAATTATTTAGCGATGTTATTCAACTCCTGACAAACTGTCAAAGATGTATAATTTGAAACAAACGTTGGAAATGTTATCAATCTGAATATAACTTTTTGCCTTCTTTGGTGGACCTGCAAGGGAGTTAAGAAATCTTGGAATCAAATATGTATTTTGATTCAGAAAATTCTGACAATTGATGTAAAATTGAAATCCGAAGGTTTCTTAGTGACTTTATTATTACAGCAAGACTACTATGTTCACAAAGATGGACAGAAAAAATCTGGAATAGCAGAGTGGATTTTTGAGCACTTAATTGCAGCCACTCCCAAAATTGTGCCTGTGTCCAGAATAGCAAAGTCTCTGCTGCATAGGAAAGTCACACAGTGGAAAAGCTACTTCTAGAAGATTTACTGAAAACTTAAGTGAGAGATCCATGATCAGGGTGGGAAGGAGGTTGTGGAAGCCAATGGGGTGGGAAAGGGGACTCAAGCTCTGCAAGTACCTCCAGGAGCAGGAAGTAGACCAGAGGATGATTTAAGGGGTGCTTAATGATTGCATTAGGGAGAGAAGAGATTGGGATCATCAAGTGAGATGATCACATGGGTACCTTGGTTAATGACCACTGTGAATTGTAACCATAAGGGACAGACTCCATTATGATCATGACTATCTATATGGGAAAACATATAACTCCAGCGCAGAGTGGATGCAGGATCTAAGAGCATACCATAACAATCCTTCAGAAGAGGAACTAGTCATCACAGTAGCAGAAATCTAACAGCAGGTTAAGAACATGCACAAGGCCACTAGCACCTGGCTCAGGCTTACTGGCTGAAGAAACTGGAAGTCAGTTTGTGACATCTGACACTAGTGGCCTTTAGGTACAGCACATACCAATGTTATACATTGTCCTGGCCTCTGTTCTCTATAGGCTTGAACTCCTTCAGCCAGATAGGCTAATCACAAAGACTCGGTATAGATACAGAGTTAAGAGTAAAAGAATCATCAGACACCTCCTCTGTATGGATGACATTAAGCTGTATAAGAGTGAATGAAATGTCATTCTGATTGGAAAATTGTGGTCAAATGGTAATCAAGAGAGGGAAGGTAGTTAAAACTAATAGGGTAGATACATACAGACCAGCTTTAAGAACCCTGATATCCCATATTCATATGGAAACCACAATGGGGAGGCAAGAAGACAGCAAAATTCAAGTCTCATACAGGATAAAATAGGTCATCCAGAATCAACTCAATGGGAAGAAAAAAATCTAAGCCATTATCATATAGGCAGTTTTCATCTTTTGAATTCTTCATTAAAATCATATCCTATTATTACTTTATAGGCATCTCTGACATCTACTACACACAACCAAGCTTTTCCAACAGCATTTTTAAGGGTAAGAAAAATGTCCTTTGCATTCAAAGAATTATCAGATTCTGATAAAGATTTGTGAATCTGAACTTGATAAGTAATAATTTCTAACCAGAATATGAGTGGAAAACATGTAAAATATTGAAGTTTTGTATTGATCTGGTGAAAGATCAATTTTTATAAACAATTTCTTTTTCTGATACTCTCTTATGAAATCATGATAGAGATAGATGATAGATGATAGAGAGAGAGAGAGAGAGAGAGAGAGAGAGGGAGACAGGGAGACAGACAGACAGACAGACAGACAGACAGACAGATAATCTTAGTTTGACCTCACTTCAATGGAGGTTTTACTGATTCATGGTGGAATTTTGCAAACAAAAAAAAAATATTATTTGAATGAGTTCCAGACACTGAAGGACAGAGAATCACATGATCAGTCTTGACTGGAAAATACATTCTCATAGGAAAAAAATTTAAAACACAGACAAAAAAACCCTCATTGAATTCAACCAATTTTGATTGACTTCCTCAGTTGAAGATTTACATGTTTCTTAGTTTGAACTCGTGCTGCTATGTCATTATTATATTTTAAGGGTGTCATACAGCAGTGGGTTCCTACAAGTTCGGACTGGTTCGGCTGAGTAAGTAGTAACTCAGCCTGTCACGCCCTCAAACCGGTTGCATCAGCGGTGGCGCCATCTTGATTTTTGGTTCTGCGCATGCACAGAACAATCTTCATTGCAAAATTGTATTTTCCCCTTTTCTAATGTAGTGTGCATGCACAGACCTGTTTAGGTGCAAATGCGCACACGCGTAGTGCAAAAAAATTTTGCACAACAAACCGGCAGTAATACTGGCAACAACCCACCCCTGGTGTCATAATGATGTTTTTATGTTACCATTGTTTACATTCCACATGGTTTCAATTGTAATGCTGTCTGCATTTATAATTTTTTAAAATTTGTCTTGGTTTTATTACTGTTTCTTATAGTACCAGTATGTTTATACAGTTTTGGATTATCCAATGGACAGAGGCATTCAGAGTTTTCAAGAGTTCTATGAACAAATTTTAGCTATTGTCTTAAATACCTAGAACTATTATTTGTTTGTTTGTTTATGTTTGTTTGTTTGATGTACGTGTGTATTTGTATGTGTGTATGTCTGGTAGAATAGGCAAATCCTGTCAGAATAGAGAATTCCCTGCCTATTAGTTGTCTATGGAATATTCACATATTTTGGCATAAATTAGTCCTTGGATTTTCAAAGTATTTAAAAGGACTTATGTTCGTTTTTTTCTCTGGGGCCATCATTGTATCTAGAACTTTGCACTGCACATTTAACATAGTAGGGAAGGTTTCTGTGAAAGTGTTAAATATTGTCCTGATATTTTAATCCCAGTTTATAAAAGGCTACAAGGCCAAAATCAGAGGTTTAATTAAATCAAAATAAAATGGGATGGAGATCAAATGATACCATTGTATACACCACCTTGAGTTGCATAAAACAAAGATGGATATTATCTAAAAATGTTGCATAAAACAAAGGTGGATATGTATCTAAAAATGAGATTCCCACTTATTGTTCCTATCAGAGTTTTCATGTACTTTAATTAGATAAATGTTACATTATTTTTCTCTGGTAGCTGGAAATAATAGATTTGGATCTGATAGGAGATTCTGGAATAAACAGCAGTTCACATCAACTCCCAGCATTTTAATATAAGCAGCAACAAATTAAAAGTTTTCTGTGATTTTGTGGAATAGGTCATAAGCTCCTTATATTTCTTTCGATGTTCAAAGCAAATTCTTTTCTATTAAAGCTGTTCTTTCTGTTTTTACTGTATCTGTTTGTTCTTACTGTACCCAAATTCTATTTGATGGTTTTTGTGGGAGTTAGTAAACAACAAAGTTGGTCCCGGAAATCTGAATTTTGCCATTTATCCATAGTCTAATTCATTCAAAACTTCCTTAATTATATTTTTGTTCTTGGAGATTTGGAGTGTTTCTGAAATCCCTCACTGATTTCTTCATTAACCCTGTGGTCTAACTGAATCTTTAGTTTTGCAAAGCTGGATTATTGGTGTCAAAAGAAATGGAGCAACAATTGCATTGTTTTTAAACCACACGGTGTTTGTATCGCAACATTTCCTGGCTGTACAGCTGAGCTCAGGATTGACATATAGCTTTGGGTGGTTGTAGTGGACATGGACTAGAGTGAATAGCATGGAGGTATTCATATGTAAAATGAGCAGAATTTTTTTCAGAGGCAGGGATCAAAACTTTTGATGAGATGAGCTGCTGTACAAATTTGATTAATTAAATAAAAAAACTGCAATATGGGTTGTTACATGTTATTGCTAACAGCTGTCTATTTTTCTTACTTCTTTATACTTTGTGCAATACTCCCTGACAGAATAGAATAACTATTAATGACTTCTTTTTCTTCTTTTTGCAGAACTTCCATCTTTAGATATGTGGCAAGTTCACAATTTTTGGGAAAATCTCCCGTGTTCTTGAATACACATATGGGAAAGTTAGTTTTGTCGGGTCATCTGATGCAATGGTCCCCAATCTTTACAGCTTGGTGTCTTAGTGGGGAGGGGAGAAATGGCCCTGCCACTTGCGCAACTTGAGCTTCATGTGTGCACACCGGCTGGCCATTCATGCAAGTCATGCTGGGTGTGCTCGTGCTGGCTAACCACTAATGGGGCCCAGTTCCGAACAGGCCACGTCCCAGTAGTGGGACACGGCCCAGGGGTTGGGGACCTCTGATCTGATGCATCTAGCTTAGCAATGTCTACTCTGGCTGATAGTATCTTTCCAAGGGATGAAACATGCAAAGGAGAATTCTGTCCCTTTTCTTCAACCTGAATACAGTGAAAATTCAGTTGGGCACTGGTGGGCAACTTTTGTGGCTCCAAAATCCCATTTTTATTCAGCCCTCTCAAGTCCCCAATAACAAAATTATCAACAGGCATAGTTTCCCTCTAAAAATAAAAACACTGAATTGTATGCCCCAAACAGCTTAAATCTCCCATTGCCTTCCTAGCCAGGAAAAGCAGAAAATCTTGGTTTCTGACATCTCCCACTCTGCATAATCAACTCATCAATAATAATATCCATATTGCTCCCAAATCAAGTACATCATGGTTACCAAGATGCTTACCATGCTTATCGTGGAGAGCAATAGTGGGCTTTCTGAGGAGAAAAAGAGATTCTTGGCCAATAATTATTTTACCATCACTCTATTCTTTCATCATTTTTTAACAACTTCTATATATACTGCATGATTAACTTGGGCAGAGGAAGACATTTTCAGAAATATTTACCTACTCATTTTAATGTCTGATATTTTGAAATAATCATTCTTGATAATTGTCCATCATTTTGGTCCACATGTTCCTTCAATATTCCTATCCTTTTTCCCCAAAGGATTGTTATTATTTTTTATTCTCTTACATACCATTTTAAGTATATATTCACATAATTGGTATTCTTCTTTACATTTATCACTCTTATACATTATTATTTCATTTAATAAGTTATAATGTACAATTTGGGTTGCTTTATTTACCATCCCTTCCTCCTTTTGTAACACCTCCTTGTTTTCCCTTTCTTTTCTCCCTTCCTCCCTTCTCTACATTTTTCCTTCCTCCTCTCCTTCTCCTCCCTTCTTCCCTTACTTTCTCCTACTCCTGCTCTTCCTCTTCCCCTTACTACCCTCTCTCCTTCTCTTTCTCCCCCTTCCATCCTCCTCGCCTCTTTCTTCTTTCTCCTGTCTTCTTTTCTTTCTCTCCTCCTCTCTCCCTTTCTTTTTCTATTATTGTTGGTGTATATTTAAAACTCAGTTTATGTTTCCTTGGGATGGTATTTCTGTCATCCCAAATATACTTTAGTATCATTTCTTATTCCCTTACCTTCACTAGTCTACCCTAGTATGTTTTCCCCCTTTATGTCTTGTTCTTGAATATATACATATATGTTTAATATTTTCTTTTCTTCCCCTCACCCTTTCCATTTAATAGTGTGTCATCTGGGTACTTTAAACAAATTGAAATAGACTTGGAAAGATGGATAAACCTACAATTATCAATGATGGGAAGAATACCAGTAGTAAAGATGAATATATTACCAAGATTGTTATACCTATTTCAAATAATACCAATAAAACTAGAGAAAAAAATCTTAGAAAGTATGAACAAAATAGTGGGGAAATATATATGGCAAGGGAAAAAAGCAAGAATTAATATAAAAATGTTACAAGATGCAAAGATTTGAGAAGGATTTGGATTACCAAACTGGAAACTGTACTACCAAGCAGCGGGTCTAACTTGGATGAAAGAATGGATTTTACTGAGAAATACAAGATTATTGAAACAGGAGGGGCATGATTTGCAACTGGGTTGGCCTGCTTTTTTGTGGTATGATAAAAGTAGGGCGCATAGCTATTTTCAAAGACATTATGTAAGGAATGGATTATTAACAATGTGGGAAAGAGTGAAAGGGAAACATTATTTAGAAATATCAATGTGGCATTCAACAATGGAAGCATTGACACATCCAAATATTAGTAGAATGAAAAATACTAGATACAAAGATATCTTAACAGAAAGCGGGGAACTAAAAAAAACAAGAATTAGAAAAACAAGGGATTGATATAGGTTGGTTTTCACAATTGCAAATACAATCAAGATAGGGAAAAGATAAAAGGGAGTATGGTTTTAACTTAGGAAGTTCGGAGTTGGATAAGATACTTATGGGAGCAGGAGAAAGAATAATCAAAGAATTATATAATCCTAACCCTAACCCACAACATGAATAAATGTGACAATACCTCCCACCTACCAGACATCTGGAAACCAGCCCTAGTCAACAAATGAACCCCACCCACCACCCAGGCTGTTACAACACAAAACAACAATGGACACACAGCCAGCACCAATCAGCACCAGTACAACCACACAACCAATCATTCCACTTACTGAAACAAAGACAGCACTCCACACACACCCCACCAAGATTTATAGAAAGATGGCAACTCTGACCACGCTTTAAGCCAAAACCACCAGCCTGAAGATGGTGAATGAGACCTCACCGAAATGTTGCCAAGACAATCTCAATCTTACACAGGAAAAGACCCGAATGCAACAAGACCAGCATACCTACACCTGTGAAAATCTACAAATAGATAGATAGATAGATAGATAGATAGATAGATAGATAGATAGATAGATAGGTAGGTAGGTAGGTAGGTAGGTAGGTAGGTAGGTAGGTAGGTAGGTAGGTAGGTAGGTAGGTAGGTAGGCAGGCAGGCAGGCAGGCAGGCAGGCAGGCAGACAGACAGACAGACAGACAGACAGACAGACAAAGAGGGGAGAGAACACGGCAGCTCTGATCACACTTTGCTCGCACAGGCATGAGACCGAAGACACCAGCCTGAGGATGACGAGTGGGACCTCATATACATACATACATACACACACACACACACACACATACACACACACACACATATCTTTGTGGCATAAAGAAATGAATAAATAAATTAATAAATTAAATAAATAAATAGCATTCCATTTAGGCCATTAAATTTGAAACTTCTGAAACTTTTTGCAGAATGTGTGAGATGAAAGGATTGGACTACTAATGTTTTATTATGAACTGAAGAACATGTAAAACCCCTGATGGGTTGCAAGGTATTTTAGCCCAAGGTATTGCAAGGTATTTTAGCCCAAGAAGCACTTAAGACAAAAGAAGAATCATGTTTATGCAATGGAAATGTTTTTGCACAATTAAGATTCTGGATGGTCACAATATCAGTTTACAGAAGAGGAAGTGAATTGCTCAAAGTAAGCGTGCACCTTGATTGTGTTGTAACCATTGAGAACTGACTGTTCATGTGCTTTTACAAGAAACTTAAACCTGGAAAAAATGGTTAGCTCTCCACAGAAGCAACTGCCTGTACCAGATCACTTATAAAGGGAAAAACCAAAACTAATTATTTCAGATCTCAATCCAGTATATTATCTAGGTGGTTTTGTATATACAAAAAATGTAAGCCTGGTGGTTAGAATGCAGTATTTCAGGCAAACCTGTAAAGCACTATGAACAGAGGTGGGTTGCTCCTGGTCCAAATATTCCTATCAGCCAACTTGAATGGTCTGCCCACGATTAATACTATTAATAATTTATTAAATTTATTTGTCACCCGACTCTTAGCGACTCTTGCTGCTGTTTTTTCAACCAGAGATACATGATCTGGCCTTCCCTCTTACTACACCTGCACTTCACTTTGTACTTCCTCTTGAGACATCAATTAACAAATAATTATATCAATTATTTTTGTTGTCTTTGTAATGTGTTTCCACAACAGTTAAGAAGGAACTCAGAAGAGGCCTAGAAACATAAGCAAGCTGATAAAAAAATGTCAAATAAAAGCAAGGTTTAAGAGAATGAAATGAAAGACTTGGGGTTTGGGGAGGTTTTTGGTAGAAGGAAAATGGACCTCATCACATCACTAGAATATCATACTGGAGTTGGGACTGTGAGACTGTGAGACAGAACGTCAAGAAATCAACATAGAAAGAATAATTTTATTTACTTTATTTATTTATTTGTTTGTTTGTTTGTTTATATATTTATTTATTTATTTATTTATTTATTTATTTATTTATTTATTATTTATTTATTTATTTATTTATTTATTTATTTATTTATTTATTTATTTATTTATTTATTTATTGGACAGTCACAACCTTGTCTCCTGTGGCCCATTCCATCAGGTCCAGCTGGGGACGCACACTCTATGTCTAGGAAATGCTGACTGATGGGGTCCAGGAGGAGAACTTTTTCTGTTATGGCTCCCACCCTATGGACCATCATCACATCAAGATCATAGTAGTCCTGATCCTGCTAGCCTTTCATAAAGCCCTTAAAACATGTTTTTGTCAATGGGAATCTGGGAGTGTGAGGATGTATAGTGGATACACTGACTACATAGAGGGATGTGTTCACTTTAGAAGTAAATTTAGAATTTTGTGATATCACATATCAGTTAGCATTTAGCACTTAGTCTTATATACCGCTTCACAGTGCTTTGATAGCCTTCTCTCAGTGGTTTGCAAAGTCAGCATATTGTCCCCAATAATCTGGGTCTTCATTTTACCCTCCTCGGAAGGATGGAAGGCTGAGTCAACCTTGAGCCTGGTGAGATTTGAACTGCTGAACTGAAGTAGCCTGCAGTTCTGCACTCTAACCATTACACCATCTCGTCTCTTATTTTACAGGATTTTATGGTTGATGTTGTTTTGATTGTGTGATCTATTTTATTGTTTTGCTACTTTCATATTTTTTACCTATTTGTCACCCACCCTCTAACATAACATATACACATACACATATACATATACACTTACAGAAATAATATATATATATATTGAACATGTCAAGTGGTGGAAACATTAAAAAAATGGATGAGTTTGATTGTGCAGTTCTACCTGCTATCTTCCCATTTTTTTAACTCCATGAGATTAAAATCATTGCAAATGGGCATTATTCTAAAGGTCATAAAATGATTAATATACTATGTTTGATCAGATTTATTCTATTTTTAATAAAATGGATTTTCGTTGGCCCGCCTGCCTTGTTCTATTCAGCCTAATACTGCTCTTCTAATCAGAGAAATTTCTGTTATTATGTCTTCTAAAAAACAATTCAGACTGATAATATGTTTGTGTCTCAGGAATATTGGCATTCCTAACATAGTTTCATTGGTAATTTTTCATTTTTAATAGACTTCCAAGCAGGAATGACAATCTGCGCAAAGTAAACTATGTGGAACTGATTCAAGACTATAGAAACACGAGACATGATCTTTTTGTAGAAGAGCCAATCTAGTTTCAGAAAAATTGGATCCTAATCTGTGAATCATAAAGGAAGGATTACTCCTTTGGACTTCATCCCACAATTGGATCTTCCAGGAGTACGGGTCATAGCACTCCCTAAAAACCTCCCCTTTAGAACTACAAGAGAGGGCTCAGATGATACATTGGAGACTCCAAGCCAATTGATATGATACATTTTGAACATACAGCACTAGAAACTTGTCACACATAGTTTATCTCTTTGGTTAAAGCTGGTCTTCACATAGGGGGGATTGGGGGTTCTAAAATGAGAAGAAAATGGAAGGGTAACTTTGGAGTCTAAGAATTGGCTCCCGAGACAATAAAAAGATCTGAATGGTTCTAATCAAGTTACTTCGTAACTGCTACATGTCTGTTAAATCTGATTGCCATACACTTCTTGCATTCTGGGCTAATTGTGCAAAAGGAAGTTTACAAACTGACCAGTTTGCTACAGACTTCAGCAATAGCCAACTCCACATCCAATTGCGTGCGGAAGGATAGATTTCATCACCAAAGTAGTCAGGGTGTGCATATATAGCCTGGAAGGGCAGCGGAAAGCTATGAGGCCTCACCTTCAGCATCAACTGCTCCAGAGAGTCCTACTTCAACCAAATTCAGTGAGGAATCATGAAGCCAGGAAGCTTTCTGCTGCTCACTCTTCTCCTTTTCTTCTTATACTCTGGTAAGTTCTGCTTACTAATCCAACTTTTCCTTTTCTGAGAGATTTGATGACCCCTTTATCCCCAGGAAAAAAGAGACAATAATCCACAGATATCTTCAAGGCTGGTTCAGTGACAAATTATTCCTGGTAAGAGGAACAAGGAACAAATAAAAAAAAATAGGTTATAGGTTAATGATGCAGAATTGGTTATTTTACTGGAAGCTTATTCAGCTTTAAATAATTTTTGTTCAGCTAGTTAAGGATTTTAAATTCAGCGGAGGGGGCAAAGGAACAGGGTGCATACAAGTAAAATTTTAAAAATATAGGAGCTAATAGAGACCTATTTCAATAATTTTGTATGTTTTCATTCCAGATCCAACTGTCCTAAAAATCAATTCAAGGGTTAATACCAGCTGATTAGGCATTGTGAGGAAGTGAGCCCATTGCATTGATTTTATTTATTGTTGTTTAAATTTAGTTTTAGACAAGTAAGGGATCACAAGATCATCTGCCATTTTGGGGAATGGTGAAGCCCTGCTATAATCACCAGTGCTCAGCATTCCCAATCGTTGGAATCAAGTGGTCCTTTCAGGTGTAACATAAGCAGAATTCCTGTAGAAATCAACAATATTGAACTCCCTAATAATATCCCGGTTGACTTATTAGTACTATACGTTTGGTTTTTAAACTGGCCCTTTTTGTGTTAATTTGCTATGTTTATTCAACTGGTCAAGGAGTTTAATTACAGGGAAGGAGAAAAGCACTTACAAACAGAAGTAAATAAATAAAAAATAGGAGATAATGTGGAGTTGTTTCAAATATTTTCATTCATATGATTTTTTTACAGACATTGCTGCCCAAAAAATCAATGAGAAGGTGAGTACCAGATTTAAGTTTAAGTTTTAAGTCTCTGTGTTGGACCCAGAAATGTGGATGCATAATAGCCTCATCCCTCTCCCTCCTTACCATCACATCCTTTATTGCCAACGTATTGTATTCTCAGATACAATAAGATTTGGAACATATTTCAGGCCAGGTTTTCTGCTTTTATCTACTCCCTCTTCCAACCTACATACCCTCCTAAGCCCTTTAAGGGCACAGCACGCAATTAAAAACATCTACACCAAAACCATAACAAACTAAGCAATGTTTTATACCACTGTTGTGGAGCTTTTTCTTTCAGTGTATCTTATATATGTTTGTGTGTTTAATGTTGAGAGGGATCTTGCAAACCACGTAGAATTTGTCTGCATAGCATTATAAAGACTGAAAGATATAATTCCTAAAAATCCCAGACCTATTTTCCAGCATTGCTAATGCATGATGGCCTACATGGGGACTAGGAGGATCAACCAAAACAGAAATGAACTCTGCTGAATTACAACTTGACAAGATAAGAGATAATCAGTTCAGAGCAGGGGTGAGTTCCAGCTGCTGCTACTGCTGGTTCGCTCAGGGATGCACTGTGTATTAAAGACATGTGCAGAAGCAAAAGACAAGATGGTGGCACCTATGGTACTGCGAAGAGAACTGGTTTGGGGGCATGGCAGGCGAGTTGCTACCTAACTGGTAGGAACCCACCTCTGGTTCAGACATAATCATGTTATTCAACTTATAATTGGCCTTAAGAGGATAGTGCTATGAATCATTTGCTTCTTCCCATAGGAGTATTGTAAGAAGTATTCTGTACCATCGAAATTCTGCACCTTGGAGTATAACCCCCATTGTGCTTCTAATGGCAAAACCTATGGCAACAAATGTGGCTTCTGCAATGGGTATATGTAAGTATACCGTTCATTCTGTACAGCTGTGAAAAAACCTTGGAAAACTGATCCTTTTTTAAAGTAGGCTCTCAGAAAACATTGTCCCAGATAGATTATGTAATAGTGTCAGTTTTACCAATCTTAAGGGGAAGGCGAACTATAGCCACCTTTCTAGTTTTAGGAGATCACAAATGATATTGCTAATTATTCTAGTCCTTTGCTTGGCTGGGACTTGATGGTGGATGCACTCCCCTTGGTTCTTATTTTTAATTTTTGGTTCTGTTTTCCCATCAGTAAAAGTGGTAGAAAACTTCGGCTGAGATATCTTGGAAAATGTGTAAAATTTGAAGATGCAGAAGATTAAAGAACATTTACCAGAGAATATCCCACAATCTTGACACCTTGTTAATTAACAACCCCATGAAAACATCTGTGCTTCCCTCTTCTTCTGCTACGTTGCTCTATTAAATGTCTTAATCTGATTTATCAATAAAAAATCCAAAGCATTATATCTCTATGAATCTTCTTTTTAAACCAATATATGAGCCTCCTTTTTTTGTTTTAGTTCCTTTGAGTCAAAGTTGACTCATTGCAACCACCTCAACTTGTTTTTGCAGTTTTCTTGGCACATAGTTTTTCAGAAGTGATTTGCCCTTACCTTCTTTCTAGCAGTGACTGGCCAAGAACAATTAGCTGACTCATGGTCCCCTGCTTTTTTAGCCGGGGCTCTAGCCACTACACCAAACTGGCTCACATTGGAATACATTTATAGTTTTATTGCATTTTAAAATGCACAATAACTTCATACTGGTAGATATGCAATTGGGAACATATTGGTATGTATTCATAATGTATATTTTTGTATTATTGACAAGAGACAATAATTAAAGGTTGGTTACTGATACCACATAAAGTAGGAAGCTTTTTTCTCACATTCCCTCAAGGTAGAACAATCTCAATAATGTTTTAGTTATCTTTACGCGGGAACAGTTTCCCATTCAGAAATATTCAAATATGAGATTTCTCAATCATCTCCTGATATGAGACTCAAATTACATGTTGCCCTTTTGATAATGAATGCACCTTTGATGATATTCATCTCTAAAGCAGAAGCTGGGTAACTTTAGGAGCACAAATACATACATAGTCATGGAGATTGTATGCCAAAAATGTGAAATTTCTCTTTCTAACTCTCAAACAACCCATTCTCTATTTCATGCATCAACCATGCATACCGATATTGAAAATGAAAATGTCCCATGGTCCTTTCCCTGAAGTGGTGGGTTCAGGATCCCATTCCAATTGGTACAGTTGTCTCCCCACCCCCGGAGTTGCAGTAGGGTATATGCGAGCCTCCATGTGTGTTTTTCGAAGTTGGCTCCTTCTGATTTGGCAGGATCAAAGTCATTGTCCGTCTGATACGAATCAGATGCTCCAAGCTTTAAATTCTTGGCCGGACAGAAAGGTCCCACTCGCGCCGTTTCCTTGGTTCACAAGCACTTCATCCAACGGGTCGATTGTTGGCAAACGGGATGTTCTGGAAACTCCTTAACGCTCCTTGTACTTTCTTTCCCACCCCAGTCCGCCTTATTCCTCCAAATTATCTGGGAAGGGTTCGTTGCCGATATATCGAGAGGGTGAAGCATGCATACCGTGAGCCAGGCAAAGGCATGATTTAGGACGAAGTGTGCCTGAGATTACCAGCGGACACAGGCCGGGACAGCGGGAGGGCAGCGGGGCACTTTGCATCGTGGGAGCCACCAAGCGCCTTTGCTGCAGACCCGGGCGCTTGGTTGCTCCCGCGATGCAAATCCCCCCCCCGCCAAGGCCGACCACTGCCCTGCTGAGCCTCACCAGATATCAACCTCACCGCACGTCACTGCTTTACCTTATCATAGAATTTGTGAATTATTCACATCAGCATTCTGTGTAGAGGTAGACCTCAGTTAACAGCCCTAATTGGAAACTCATTAATAAACAAAATGGCTGATAAGTGGAAAATCACATGACTGTGACTATTCTTTCATTTTTTCCCAAACTTTGGAATGCTTAGCCTGATTCTAGCCAGTGATATGCAGTGAGGTTTATGGCTGGTGAGGCAAAAAGAAAGAAAGTGGCTTTTGGTCACCCTGCCACTATGTCCAACATAGAGGCGTCCTGCCTCTATGTTGGACATAGCGGCAGGGCAGCTTTTGCCCGCTTTCAAGAAACCTTTATTGAAAGCGGCTTTTGTCCGCTTTCTTGAAAGCGGGCAAAAGCTGCCCTGCTGCTATGTCTGACATAGAGGTGTCCCAACATAGCGCTGGGACACCTCTATGTCGGACATAGCAGCAGGGTGGCTTTCTTGAAAGCTTTCTTGAAAGCGGCCAAAAGCCGTCCTGCCGCTATGTCCGATATAGAGGCATCCCACCTCTATCTCAGACATAGTGCCATAGTGCCAGGGCGGCCAAAAGCTGCTTTCTAGAAAGAAAGAAAGTGCCAGCCTGCCAGCAGAGGCGGGTAAAAGATCTGCCTCTGCTGGCGGGGTACCCCGACACAGAAAAAGAAAGCTGGTGGGCTGCCCTCCCTGCCTCTCCCTCTGAGTGAAGAAAAGCGCCCGTGCGCGCGCGCGCACGCACACACACACACACAATTACTTACAATTACTTACAAATTACATTAATTTTGAATTCCTCCCCCTCCCTCCAACCCACATACCTTTTCCAGCTGTTTCACAATCATAGAGGATTTCAACTCTGCTCTTACCTGCCATGATGAAAATGTAAAAATATAAAAGGAAAAAGGCAAGAGCTGCTGAGGTCAGGCTGGGTTAGCTGCTGCCAGAGTCCCCAATGGATGACTCTGCTTAGCTGTTTAAAAAAGCCTCTAAAAATGCCCTCTACAGCAGGAGGCAAGAGAACCACTTGCCTCATCTACATAAATAATTTTTCGGCTTTTAACCCTTGCTTAACTCTGCTCAAGTAATCATAAAGTCAGACTAAATGAGGCACGTGGTTCTCCTACCTCCCCCTGTAGAGGGCACTTTTTAGAGGCTTTTTTTAAACAGTTAAGCACTAAGCAGAGTCATCCACTGTGACTCTGGCAGCAACTACCTCAGCCTTTTTCCTTTTAATTTTTTTTTCTTTTCATGATGACAGTGGTGAGGCCCTGCCTCCCCTGCCTCCCCTGACTGCATGTCACTGATTCTAGCATAACTACTACAAAGGGAATAAATATTTGAAGAGAGTAAATAGGTACAACATGGGGAATACAACAGGTATTTCTGAATGTCCTTGTGGCCCCCATTAGGCTCCAGTGCATTGCTTTCTACGTCTATTCTACTTTAATTGCCTGCTAAGGATCATGTAATCCCTTTCTCTCCAATCTCTCCATTTTGGAAGGGAGGAGAAACAATAGGACAAGCACAGAACAATGCATACTGACTGAAATGGTGACCATGTGACTGAGGAATACTGCAAAAGTCATGAACACAAGCAGAGGTTGCAAAGTTGTTTTTTCAGCACATTGTAACATCTGCAATGGAAATGAAATGAAGGTTTCATGTATAAAGTACACATATTTTCTAATAAAATCAAAACAGTAGCTTTGCATTGGATCTGCTTTATAACATGCTAGCACCATTATTACTTGTTTAATTTTTTTTCAGCTAGTCAATTTTCCAATGGAAAGTGGGAAGGGTTGGACAGGGTGCAAACACACACATATATAAATTAAAGTTTTAAAAAAGCTAATAAGGCATTGTTTCAAATGTTTACATTTTGTACTCTTTTTGTTCCAGATGCTGCTGCAAAGATACGTAATCTTGAGGTGAGAACCAGCTTATTCTTATTAAATGATGTTCCTTTGACCAACAGAAGAGAAAGTATCTTTATTGTTTAATTCTTTATAATTATATATTATAATACCTAACTTTTAGAAGGCAAAAATCATTTAAGGAAAGTTATGAACCATAACTATACATGATAAAATAAAGAAGTTACTTTTATTATTTTATATGAATGGTAGCTTAAAGATACAAGACATAGTTCATCAAAAGAAAAAATCCATTGTCTGGCATCATAAATGAGGGATGGACATTTGGGGAACAGGAGCGAATAGGATTGTGCTTTTTATGTTTCAGAAAAAGCAATCACAGTTTGGGAGTATAACAATAATCAGTTTGTCAAAGATTGGGTGTTCATGTTATGATCGTAAGTTCTGTGGTCCTGCCTTCTTGATAAATAGATCAGGCAGTTCTTTCAAACAAATCATTTCCTTTTCTCCCACAGATCTATTGCAAGGGGTACCCAAAATCCAGATGCATTTTGGAGAAAAGCCCCCACTGTGCTTCTAATGGCAAAACCTATGGCAGCCAGTGTGGTTTCTGCAATGCGTATGCGTAAGTATATGGCCGACTCCCTGCACCTGGAGAAGAGACCATTTTTCTAGGTAGCCCAGGATGTCTAGGTTTTTTAAAAAAGTGTGAACTGATCCTCATTTCAAATAGACTATCAGTATTCACTCAGAATTCAAGTGCTGTCACAGGTAAACCATAGAGTGGTGCCAAAGAGCCCACCTTATTAATGTTTGGAGGGTGAAGGAAAGGGAGCCAACTTGCCAGTGCCAGGAGATCCCAAGGAACCTAGCTGATTATTTTAGTCCTTTGTTTGGCTGGGCCATAATGGTGAATACCTCTATGGTTCTTACACTTATATTTTGACTTTGTTTCCCCATCAGCTTCAGTGGTAGAAAACTTCGTCTAATAAAGTTTGCACCATGTTATAAACCTGGACGTGTTGAAGACTAAGGAAAATTCACTAAAGAATGCCACAGGATTCTCATGCCTTGTTCATTAACTTCCCCACAAAACTTCTTCCATCTGCTTCTGCTCAGTTGATCCATTAAATGTTTTTGGTTGATTTATCAACAAATAAAGGAAAACATCTCTGAATGAGTCTTCTTTTGCAATCAATTTATCAGGATACTGTTTATATGGGTGGGTGGACCTTTCAGTTACAGTTGACTCCTGTTAACTGCCTCCACAAGTCCCTGCAGTTTTCTTGGCACCATTTTTTTTATTTCAGAAGTGGTTTGTCCTGCTTCCTTTCTTAGAGCTGACAGAGAGTGACTAGCCCAAGGTCACCCAGTGGACTTTATGCCCAAGGTAGGGCTAGAACTCATGTTCTCCTGTTTGCTAGCCTGATGCTTTAACCATGACACTTGAACTGGCTTGCATCAGCATACATTGCTAGTTTTATTAATTATATTTTAAAATGCACAATAATGACATATACAGACACAATATACAATTTTACAGCCACTCAGCTCAACCAAGTGACTCTGGGAAGCTTACCATTCTAAAATTATAGAACAATTAAAACAGTCTTATGAAACATTTAAAAGAATACAATAACACCCACAAAGTAAAGCTAACAGGGTTGTAGCCATTCTACTCTCCAAGGGCACAATATTCCATATGGCAGGGGCTAGAGCAGAAAAGGCCCCTCTTCTCATCACTGTCAGCTGACACGCTTTGGCTCTGGAGAATTTGCAGCATGCCCATTCTGCTAGATCAGGTTGGATGGCTCACTGAGGTAACATTGCCTCCAGGTACAATCTTCTCAGCAATGTCTTGGATACACAGGAACTATTTCCCATTCAGCAAGTATCCAAATATGAGCTCTCCATCATCTCACAAGAGCCAAATCCTTTTTTTTTTCTTTTTGAAAATGGATGCATCTCTCTGATGAGAATCACCTCTAAAGCAGGAATACAACGTCATAGAGAGGCATGGAGTCTATAAGCAGAAAATGTGACATCTCCCATTTCACTTTCTAAAAATCAATCTCCATTTTATGCATCATCACACGCTGAAAGTGCCAATGTCACCTGCTCCCTTCCCTGCCTGTACTGAAGGGGGAGGCATTTCTTGAATCTTGCGATCATTGTGTTAGAAGGAAATTTACAAACAGACTAGCTTGCCACGCATTTCAGCAACAGATCAGTTCCTCATCCAATTGCATCTGGAAGTGGGAGGTGCAATATCACAAAAGTAGTCAAGGTATGCACATATAAACTAGAAGGACAGGAGAAAGCTTTTGAGATCTCACTTTCAGCATCAACTGCTCCAGAGAGTCCTACTTCAACCAAGTTCTGTGACACAATCATGAAGCAAGGAAGCCTTCTGATGCTCACTCTGCTACTTTTCTTCTTGTACTCCAGTAAGTTCTAATTACTACTGCATTTCTGGTTAGTCCTTAATTTTGGGATGACAAATGTTTCTGCCTTCCTGGATGATTTATCTAGATAGATGTTTTTACATTGATGCAGCTTCCCCCGTACTTCAGTGACTTCACAGAGGCCTGTTTCAACCAAACTCATAATACGATCACGAAGCAAGGAGGTTTTCTGCTGCTTGCTCTGATGGTGTTCTTCTTGTATTCTGATAAATTCAATTTTCTATGCCAATATCTTCATTTTGGGAAATGTGCAGGCATTCAATTGTCTAATAACATGAAAAAGAATGTGGTGGCATGCTCAAGGCAGGGAACCTGGAGTAACATATTGAATAGCCTGATATATTCCCTGATGTTTGTCTGCTTATTGTTTTGTAATCCTTTCGTCTCCAATCCCTCTTTTGGGGGTGGGGAGGGGAGAGGGGGAAAGAAATGGGTCAGACACAGGAGATATTGCCTACAGAGATTGCTTAAACAAATTTGAGTAAGGTGGCAAGATAATGTCTGCTGGCAATCTCTCGTGTCTATTTTTTCCTTCTTCCCTTCTTCCAGAGTGGAGAGAGTGCAAAAAAAAAAAAGGAATTACAGGAGAGTAAAGAGGAACAGTGTGGAGAATGCACCAGTTTTCCAGCTCACAGTGGGAACCATTGCATTGCATTGATTGCTATATGTAGTCCTCATAATAGGCATATTTACTCTTGTGTAATAACTTCCTCTTCAATCTCTCTACTCTACAAGATGGAGGGGGAAAAGAAAAACAACAGGTGAGGGATAGGACAATGCAGATTGACTGTAATGGTGATAATTCAACAGAGGAATGCTGTGATGGTTATCAATGAAGGTAATGGTCACAAACTTATTTTCATGCAAGGGTAACTTCAAATAGTCCCTGAGGACTATTTGGTAAGCAATTTTTTTTCCTGTAGTAGAAATAAAGTGGAACTTTCATGTCTAATGTAACTGTAATCTCTAATTAAATCAATAACAATTGTGTCTACTTAGTTCTGTTGCGGATGTGCTTCAGTTATTGTACTGCCAGTTATTACTGAATTTGTACTGATTTTTTTTTCATTTTCTTACAGCTAGTCAATGATTAATTGGAAGGGGGGGGGCACAAGCTACAAACACATAAATAAATTAAAGACAAAAAGGAATGAGAAAATATAAACTTTTTTCAAATATTTATATATATGAAATAACTCAGTCTCCATTTTATGCATCATCAATGCAGGCCCACATTGAAAATGTCAATCTCACATAATCCTTTCTCTGTATTGCCATATTATTGCCTTGCTAAATACTCCAGAGTAGACAGTGACTGACATAGCTTGATAAATTCTGCTTCAAGAATTCTGCTGTTTAAGAAGTAGTGAAGCAAGGGGTAAGATAGTCCTTTTTATGAGAAAATCCAGACAGTTTTGAGGAGAAGAGAAATTAGGTCCCGTCACTTTAGGCTTAGCTCTTCATTTAAGTTTCCTTCCATTCTAATCATGGTTGCCTGCTTTGGTTTTGGCCACATGAGAATACTATAGGAAAGGAGAATGTGAGAATAAAACCTGGTTCCTTCTTTCCTCCTCTCAGTTTATATGTCATTGGACAGCTTTGTAACCTGCATCTGGGTATCTGCAGAAATTACCCAAAAGATAATTATAAATTATGCCTGAGGAGTTTCTTTGTGTCAAACTGCCTTCTGCAGTTTGCCAGGGTCTGGACTCCCTCTCCCTCCTTATGGAAATGCTCTTTTTCAACAGTGAAAGAAGCAAAGGGAAAGCAATGTTGCCTGGTCATTTGTTTGTCAGGTAGGAGTCATTATAAAGGATTGGGGGGGGGGGTGTCACAAGGGATCTGTCCTGCATCTGGGAGGCCACTGAAGTGCTCCAGATTAAAATGGTGATTTAGAGAAAAGGTATCTCTGAAATACTTGGATTATCTTCTCTGGGGATGGGGAGGGCAGAGTTACAATTGGAGGTGGTCCCTGCCTACTCTTCGAAAGCCCAACCTTTTCCCCCAAAAGCCATATTGAATTTCCCACAGCAGAGTTACAGAATAGCTGAAACTACTGTCCTGGAAAACATATTGATGACCTAGAATTGACACTAATAATTAATTGATTATTTGGTCTAATTAACACAATGTGGGAGGAGATAAATTGCACTATATGTCTTCATAGTTCACTAGTTCTCTAGATAAAAGAAAAGGTTTTTGAGGAGTTTCAATCAAAAAGGAGTTTGAGGAGGAATTAGGTACCAATGATGAGTATCTTAATTCAAAAGTATAAATTGTTACTGAAATTTAATCTTCAAGATGAATCTCTGAATGATTGTGGATGGTAGATGAAAACAGATGAAAATCTTTGGGTATAGAATTATGCTTGATCACTGGGAAAATATGTGGGCACAAGTTTGAGATCTACATTATACTGGTAATTTGACAGAAATCTTTTATAAAATTATTTAGCAATGTTATTCAACTCCTGACAAACTGACAAAGATGTATAATTTGAAACAAATGTTGGAAATTTTATCAATCTGAATATAGCTTTTTGCCTTCTTTGGTGGACATGCAAGTGAGTTAAGAAATCTTGGAATAAGATATGTACTTTGATTCAGAAAATTCTGACAATTGATGTGAAATTGAAACCTGAAGGTTTCTTTTAGTGTGGCAGGCAAACAAGTGGAAAGAAAATATGTGACTTTATTTTTACAGCAAGATTACTATGTTCACAAAGATGGGCAGAAGAAATCCGGAACAGCAGAAAGGATTTTTGAGCAATTAATTGCAGCCACTCCCAAAATTGTGCCTGTCTCCAGAATAGCGAAGTCTCTACTGCATAGGAAAGTCACACAGTGGAAAAGCTACTTCTAGAAGATTTACTGAAAACCTAAGTGAGAGATCCATGATCAGGGTGGGAAAGAGGTTGTGGAAGCCAATGGGGTGGGAAAGGAGACTCAAACTCTGCAAGTACCTCCAGGAGCAGGAAGTAGAGCAGAGGATGCTTTAAGGGGTGGAGGAGGCCTTGGGGGATCTTGGGCAGGCTATGTGTGAGCTAGTGAGATGTTACAGTGTGGTCCTGAGCCTGTGCTAGATCTTCCAGGGCCTCCCTCATTCCTGAGGTACTCTATGCTCCTCTTAATGACTTGTGTGGTTGCTTAATGATTGCATTAGGGAGAGAAGAGATCGGGATCATCAAGTGAGATGATCACATGGGTACCTTGGTTAATGACCACTGTGAATTGTAACCATAAGGGACAGACTCCATTATGATCATGACTATCTATATGGGAAAACATATAACTCCAGCGCAGAGTGGATGCAGGACCTAAGAGCATACCATAACAATCCTTCAGAACAGGAACTAGTCATCACAGTAGCAGAAATCTAACAGCAGGTTAAGAACATGCACAAGGCCACTAGCACCTGGCTCAGGCATGATCCACGCTTACTGGCTGAAGAAACTGGAAGTCAGTTTGTGACATCTGTCACTAGTGGCCTTTAGGTACAGCACATACCAATGTTATACATTGTCCTGGCCTCTGTTCTCTATAGGCTTGAACTCCTTCAGCCAGATAGGCTAATCACAAAGACTCGGTATAGATACAGAGTTAAGAGTAAAAGAATCATCAGACACCTCCTCTGTATGGATGACATTAAGCTGTATAAGAGTGAATGAAATGTCATTCAGATTGGAAAATTGTGGTCAAATGGCAATCAAGAGAGGGAAGGTAGTTAAAACTAATAGGGTAGATACATACAAACCAGCTTTAAGAACCCTGATATCCCATATTCATATGGAAACCACAATGGGGAGGCAAGGACAGCAAAATTCAAGTCTCATACAGGATAAAATAGGTCATCCAGAATCAACTCAATGGGAAGAAAAAAATCTAAGCCATTATCATATAGGCAGTTTTCATCTTTTGAATTCTTCATTAAAATCATATCCTATTATTACTTTATAGGCATCTCTGACATCTACTACACACAACCAAGCTTTTCCAACAGCATTTTTAAGGCATTCAAAGAATTATCAGATTCTGATAAAGATTTGTGAATCTGAACTTGATAATTAATAATTTCTAGCCAGAATATGACTAGAAAATATGTAAAATATTGAAGTTTTGTATATATTTATTTATTTGTTTGTTTGTTTGTTTATTAGACTTATATACCGCTTCATAGGGCTTTCAGTCCTCTCTAAGCGGTTTACAAATTTTTTTAGCCAATTGAGTCAGCAACTTGCCCCCACAGTCCGGGTCCTCATTTCACCCACCTCAGAAGGATGGAAGGCTGAGTTGATCTTGAGCCTGGTGAGATGTGAACTGCTGAGCTGCAGATCACAGTCAGCTAAAGTGGCCTGTAGTACTGCACCCTAACCACTGTGCCACCTCTGCTCTGATCTGATCTGGTGAAAGATCAATTTTTTATAAACAATTTCTTTTTCTGATACTTTCTTAGTGAAATTAAGATAGATAGATAGATAGATAGATAGATAGATAGATAGATAGATAGATAGATAGATAGATAGATAGATAGATAGATAGATAGATAGATAGATAGATAGATGATAGATAGATAGATGATAGATAGATAGATAGATAGATAGATAGAGAGAGACAGACAGACAGACAGACAGACAGACAGACAGACAGACAGACAGACAGACAGACAGACAGACAGACATGAATAATCTTAGTTTGACCTCACTTCAATGGAAGTTTTACTGATTCATGGTGAAAATCTATATAAAATTTGATCTATTATAGTAAAACAAAGTAATTTTGCAAAAAAATATTATTTGAATGAGTTCCAGACACTGAAGGACAGAGAATCACATAATCAGTCTTGACTGGAAAATCCATTCTCATAGGAAAAATTTTTAAAACACACACAAAAAAACCCTCATTGAATTCAACCAATTTTGATTGACTTCCTCAGTTGAAGATTTATATGTTTCTTAGTTTGAACTCGTGCTGCTATGTCATTATTATATTTTAAGGGTGTCATACAGAGGTGGGTTCCTGGTTCGGGACTGGTTCGGCTGAGTAAATAGTAACTCAGCCTGCCACGCCCTCAAACCGGTTGTATCAGCGGTGGCGCCATCTTGATTTTTGGTTCTGCGCATGTACAGAACAATCTTCATTGCAAAATTGTATTTTCCCCTTTTCTAATGTAGTGCACATGCACAGGCCTGTTTAAGTGCAAATGCGCACACGCGTGGTACAAAAACTTTTTGCACACCGAACCGGCAGTAATACCGGCAGCAACCCACCCCTGGTGTCATAATGATGTTTTTATGTTATCGTTGTTTACATTCCACATGGTTTCAATTGTAATGCTGTCTGCATTGATAATTTTTGTAAAATTTGTCTTGGTTTTATTACTGTTTCTTTCAAATTATGTATCCTAGTTTGAAATACTTTTAAGTGGGAGCAAATGAAACATTCAAATAAATATATAAGTACATGTACCAGTATGTTTATAGAGTTTTGGATTATCCAATGGACACAGGCATTCAGAGTTTTCAAGAGTTCTATGAACAAATTTTAGCTATTGTCTCAAACACCTAGAAATATTATTTGTTTGTTTGTTTATGTTTGTTTGTTTGATGTACGTGTGTGTTTGTGTGTGTGTATGTCTGGTAGAAAGAGCAAATCCTGTCAGAATAGAGAATTCCCTGCCTATTAGTTGTCTATGGAATATTCACATATTTTGGCATAAATTAGTCCTTGGATTTTCAAAGTATTTAAAAGGCCTTACATTCAATTTTTCTCTGGGACCATCATTGTATCTAGAACTTTGCACTGCACATTTAACATAGTAGGGAAGGTTTCTGTGAAAGTGTTAAATATTGTCCTGATATTTTAATCCCAGTTTATGGAAGGCTACAAGGCCTTAAATCAAAATAAAATGGGATGGAGGTCAAATTATACCATTGTACATACCACCTTGATTTGGCTAAAAGAAAGGTGGATATGTATCTAAAAATGAGATTCCCACTTATTGTTCCTATCAGAGTTTTCATGTACTTTAATTAGATAAATGTTACATTATTTTTCTCTGGTAGCTGAAAACAATAGATTTGGATCTGCTAGGAGATTCTGGAATAAACAGCAGTTCACATCAACTTCCAGCATTTTTATATAAGCAGCAACAAATTAAAAGTTTGCTGTGATTTTGTGGAATAGGTCATAAGCTCCTTACATTTCTTTTGATGTTCAAAGCAAATTCTTTTCTATTAAAGCTGTTCTTTCTGTTTTTAATGTATCTGTTTGTTCTTACTGTATCCAAATTCTATTTGATGGGTTTTGTGGGAGTTAGTAAACAACAAAGTTGGCCCCGGAAATCTGAATTTTGCCATTTATCCATAGTTTAATTCCCTCACTGATTTCTTCATTAACCCTGTGGTCTAACTGAATCTTTAGTTTTGCAAAGCTGGATTATTGGTATCAAAAGAAATGGAGCAACAATTGCATTGTTTTTAAACCACACCGTGTTTGTATCGCAACATTTCCTGGCTGTACAGCTGAGCTCAGGATTGACATATAGCTTTGGGTGGTTGTAGTGGACATGGACTAGAGTGAATAGCATGGAGGTATTCATATGTAAAATGAGCAGAATTTTTTTCAGAGGCAGGGATCAAAACTTTTGATGAGATGAGCTGCTGTACAAATTTGATTAATTAAATTAAAAAACTGCAATATGGGTTGTTACATGTTATTGCTAACAGCTGTCTATTTTTCTTACTTCTTTATACTTTGTGCAATACTCCCTGACAGAATAGAATAACTATTAATGACTTCTTTTTCTTCTTTTTGCAGAACTTCCATCTTTATATATGTGGCAAGTTCACAACTTTTGGGAAAAGCTCCCGTGTTCTTGAATACACATATAGGAAAGTTATTTTTTTCAGGTCATCTGATGCAATGGTCCCCAATCTTTACAGCTTGGTGTCTTAGTGGGGAGGGGAGAAATGGCCCCGCCACTTGCGCAACTTGAGCTTCACGTGTGCACACCGGCTGGCCATTCATGCAAGTCATGCTGGGTGTGCTCGTGCTGGCCAACCACTAATGGGGCCCAGTTCCGAACAGGCCACGTCCCAGTAGTGGGACACGGCCCAGGGGTTGGGGACCTCTGATCTGATGCATCTAGCTTAGCAATGTCTACTCTGGCTGATAGTATCTTTCCAAGGGATGAAACATGCAAAGGAGAATTCTGTCCCTTCTCTTCAACCTGAATACAGTGAAAATTCAGTTGGGCACTGGTGGGCAACTTTTGTGGCTCCAAAATCCCATTTTTATTCAGCCCTCTCAAGTCCCCAATAACAAAATTATCAACAGGCATAGTTTCCCTCTAAAAATAAAAACACTGAATTGTATGCCCCAAACAGCTTAAATCTCCCATTGCCTTCCTAGCCAGGAAAAGCAGAAAATCTTGGTTTCTGACATCTCCCACTCTGCATAATCAGCTCATCAATAATAATATTCATATTGCTCCCAAATCAAGTACATCATGGTTACCAAGATGCTTACCATGCTTATCGTGGAGAGCAATAGTGGGCTTTCTGAGGAGAAAAAGAGATTCTTGGCCAATAATTATTTTACCATCACTCTATTCTTTCATCATTTTTTAACAACTTCTATATATACTGCATGATTAACTTGGGCAGAGGAAGACATTTTCAGAAATATTTACCTACTCATTTTAATGTCTGATATTTTGAAATAATCATTCTTGATAATTGTCCATCATTTTGGTCCACATGTTCCTTCAATATTCCTATCCTTTTTCCCCAAAGGATTGTTATTATTTTTTATTCTCTTACATACCATTTTAAGTATACATTCACATAATTGGTATTCTTCTTTACATTTATCACTCTTATACATTTATTATTTCATTTAATAAGGAATAATGTACAATTTGGGTTGCTTTATTTACCATCCCTTCCTCCTTTTTGTAACACCTCCTTGTTTTCCCTTTCTTTTCTCCCTTCCTCCCTTCTCTACTTTTTTCCTTCCTCCTCTCCTTCTCCTCCCTTCTTCCCTTACCTTTCTCCTACTCCTGCTCTTCCTCTTCCCCTTCCTACCCTCCCTCCTTCTCTTTCTCCCCCTTCCATCCTCCTCGCCTCTTTCTTCTTTCTCCTGTCTTCTTTTCTTTCTCTCCTCCTCTCTCCCTTTCTTTTTCTATTATTGTTGGTGTATATTTAAAACTCAGTTTATGTTTCCTTGGGATGGTATTTCTGTCATCCCAAATATACTTTAGTATCATTTCTTATTCCCTTACCTTCACTAGTCTACCCTAGTATGTTTTCCCCCTTTATGTCTTGTTCTTGAATATATACATATATGTTTAATATTTTCTTTTCTTCCCCTCACCCTTTCCATTTAATAGTGTGTCATCTGGGTACTTTAAACAAATTGAAATAGACTTGGAAAGATGGATAAACCTACAATTATCAATGATGGGAAGAATACCAGTAGTAAAGATGAATATATTACCAAGATTGTTATACCTATTTCAAATAATACCAATAAAACTAGAGAAAAAAATCTTAGAAAGTATGAACAAAATAGTGGGGAAATATATATGGCAAGGGAAAAAAGCAAGAATTAATATAAAAATGTTACAAGATGCAAAGATTTGAGAAGGATTTGGATTACCAAACTGGAAACTGTACTACCAAGCAGCGGGTCTAACTTGGATGAAAGAATGGATTTTACTGAGAAATACAAGATTATTGAAACAGGAGGGGCATGATTTGCAACTGGGTTGGCCTGCTTTTTTGTGGTATGATAAAAGTAGGGCGCATAGCTATTTTCAAAGACATTATGTAAGGAATGGATTATTAACAATGTGGGAAAGAGTGAAAGGGAAACATTATTTAGAAATATCAATGTGGCATTCAACAATGGAAGCATTGACACATCCAAATATTAGTAGTATGAAAAATACTAGATACAAAGATATCTTAACAGAAAGCGGGGAACTAAAAAAAAACAAGAATTAGAAAAACAAGGGATTGATATAGGTTGGTTTTCACAATTGCAAATACAATCAAGATAGGGAAAAGATAAAAGGGAGTATGGTTTTAACTTAGGAAGTTCGGAGTTGGATAAGATACTTATGGGAGCAGGAGAAAGAATAATCAAAGAATTATATAATCCTAACCCTAACCCACAACATGAATAAATGTGACAATACCTCCCACCTACCAGACATCTGGAAACCAGCCCTAGTCAACAAATGAACCCCACCCACCACCCAGGCTGTTACAACACAAAACAACAATGGACACACAGCCAGCACCAATCAGCACCAGTACAACCACACAACCAATCATTCCACTTACTGAAACAAAGACAGCACTCCACACACACCCCACCAAGATTTATAGAAAGATGGCAACTCTGACCACGCTTTAAGCCAAAACCACCAGCCTGAAGATGGTGAATGAGACCTCACCGAAATGTTGCCAAGACAATCTCAATCTTACACAGGAAAAGACCCGAATGCAACAAGACCAGCATACCTACACCTGTGAAAATCTACAAATAGATAGATAGATAGATAGATAGATAGATAGATAGATAGATAGGTAGGTAGGTAGGTAGGTAGGTAGGTAGGTAGGTAGGTAGGTAGGCAGGCAGGCAGGCAGGCAGGCAGGCAGGCAGGCAGGCAGGCAGGCAGGCAGGCAGACAGACAGACAGACAGACAGACAGACTAAGAGGGGAGAGAACACGGCAGCTCCGATCACACTTTGCTCGCACAGGCACGAGACCGAAGACACCAGCCTGAGGATGACGAGTGGGACCTCATGTACATGCATACATACATACATATATACATACATACAAACACACACACACACACACACACACATACACACATCTTTGTGTCTGTGTGTATAAGACCCAGTCTTATTTTGGGTGAAACATGGTGTTATGAAATGGGCAATCAAATAGATTATTTTAAATATTTTCATTTATTTATTAAATTTTTATGCCAACCATCTTTCCATAAGATGACTTTGGGTGGCATAAAGAAATGAATAAATAAATTAATAAATTAAATAAATAAATAGCATTCCATTTAGGCCATTAAATTTGAAACTTCTGAAACTTTTTGCAGAATGTGTGAGATGAAAGGATTGGACTACTAATGTTTTATTATGAACTGAAGAACATGTAAAACCCCTGATGAGTTGCAAGGTATTTTAGCCCAAGGTATTGCAAAGTATTTTAGCCCAAGAAGCACTTAAGACAAAAGAAGAATCATGTTTATGCAATGGAAATGTTTTTGCACAATTAAGATTCTGGATGGTCACAATATCAGTTTACAGAAGAGGAAGTGAATTGCTCAAAGTAAGCGTGCACCTTGATTGTGTTGTAACCATTGAGAACTGACTGTTCATGTGCTTTTACAAGAAACTTAAACCTGGAAAAAATGGTTAGCTCTCCACAGAAGCAACTGCCTGTACCAGATCACTTATAAAGGGAAAAACCAAAACTAATTATTTCAGATCTCAATCCAGTATATTATCTAGGTGGTTTTGTATATACAAAAAATGTAAGCCTGGTGGTTAGAATGCAGTATTTCAGGCAAATCTGTAAAGCACTATGAACAGAGGTAGGTTGCTCCTGGTCCAAATATTCCTCTGTGTGATTCCTATCAGCCAACTTGAATGGTCTGCCCACGATTAATACTATTAATAATTTATTAAATTTATTTGTCACCCGACTCTTAGCGACTCTTGCTGCTGTTTTTTCAACCAGAGATACATGATCTGGCCTTCCCTCTTACTACACCTGCACTTCACTTTGTACTTCCTCTTGAGACATCAATTAACAAATAATTATATCAATTATTTTTGTTGTCTTTTTAATGTGTTTCCACAACAGTTAAGAAGGAACTCAGAAGAGGCCTAGAAACATAAGCAAGATGATAAAAAAAATGTCAAATAAAAGCAAGGTTTAAGAGAATGAAATGAAAGACTTGGGGTTTTGGGAGGTTTTTGGTAGAAGGAAAATGGACCTCATCACATCACTAGAATATCATACTGGAGTTGGGACTGTGAGACTGTGAGACAAGAAATCAACATAGAAAGGATAATTTTATTTAATTTATTTATTTATTTATTTATTTGTTTGTTTGTTTGTTTGTTTGTTTATTTATTTATTTATTTATTTATTTATTTATTTATTTATTTATTTGTTTATTGGACAGTCACAACCTTGTCTCCTGTGGCCCATTCCATCAGGTCCAGCTGGAGAGGCACACTCTATGTCTAGGAAATGCTGTCTGATGGGGTCCAGGAGGAGAACTTTTTCTGTTATGGCTCCCACCCTATGGACCATCATCACATCAGATCATAGTAGTCCTGATCCTGCTAGCATTTCATAAAGCCCTTAAAACATGTTTTTGTCAATGGGAATCTGGGAGTGTGAGGATGTATAGTGGATACACTGACTACATAGAGGGATGTGTTCACTTTAGAAGTAAATTTAGAATTTTGTGATAGCACATATCAGTTAGCATTTAGCACTTAGTCTTATATACCGCTTCACAGTGCTTTGATAGCCTTCTCTCAGTGGTTTGCAAAGTCAGCATATTGTCCCCAATAATCTGGGTCTTCATTTTACCCTCCTCGGAAGGATGGAAGGCTGAGTCAACCTTGAGCCTGGTGAGATTAGAACTGCTGAACTGAAGTAGCCTGCAGTTCTGCACTCTAACCATTACACCATCTCGTCTCTTATTTTACAGGATTTTATGGTTGATGTTGTTTTGATTGTGTGATCTATTTTATTGTTTTGCTACTTTCATATTTTTTACCTATTTGTCACCCACCCTTTAACATAACATATACACATACACATATACACTTACAGAAATAATATATATATATATATATTGAACATGTCAAGTGGTGGAAACATTAAAAAAATGGATGAGTTTGATTGTGCAGTTCTACCTGCTATCTTCCTATATTGAACTCCCTAATAATATCCCAGTTGACTTATTAATACTATACGTTTGGTTTTTTTAAATTGATTTTTTGTTTTAATTGGCTATGTTTATTCAACTGGTCAAGGAGTTTAATTGCAGGGAAGGAGAAAGGCACTTACAAACACAAGTAAATAAATAAAAAATAGGAGATAATGTGGAGTTGTTTCAAATATTTTCATTCATATGGTTTTTTTACAGACATTGCTGCCCAAAAAATCAATGAGAAGGTGAGTACCAGATTTAAGTTTAAGTTTTAAGTCTCTGTGTTGGACCCAGAAATGTGGATGCATAATAGCCTCATCCCTCTCCCTCCTTACCACCACATCCTTTATTGCCAACGTATTGTATTCTCAGATACAATAAGATTTGGAACATATTTCAGGCCAGGTTTTCTGCTTTTATCTACTCCCTCTTCCAACCTACATACCCTCCTAAGCCCTTTAAGGGCATAGCACACAATTAAAAACATCTGCACCAAAACCATAACAAACTAAGCAATGTTTTATACCACTGTTGTGGAGCTTTTTCTTTCAGTGTATCTTATATATGTTTGTGTGTTTAATGTTGAGAGGGATCTTGCAAACCACGTAGAATTTGTCTGCATAGCATTATAAAGACTGTAAGATATAATTCCTAAAAATCCCAGACCTATTTTCCAGCATTGCTAATGCATGATGGCCTACATGGGGACTAGGAGGATCAACCAAAACAGAAATGAACTCTGCTGAATTACAACTTGACAAGATAAAAGATAATCAGTTCAGAGCAGGGGTGGGTTCCAGCTGCTGCTACTGCTGGTTCGCTCAGGGATGCACTGTGTAATTAAAGACATGTGCAGAAGCAAAAGACAAGATGGTGGCACCTATGGTACTGCGAAGAGAACTGGTTTGGGGGCATGGCAGGCCGAGTTGCTACCTAACTGGTAGGAACCCACCTCTGGTACAGACATAATCATGTTATTCAACTTATCATTGGCCTTAAGAGGATAGTGCTATGAATCATTTGCTTCTTCCCATAGGAGTATTGTAAGAAGTATTCTGTACCATCGAAATTCTGCACCTTGGAGTATAAAGCCCATTGTGCTTCTAATGGCAAAACCTATGGCAACAAATGTGGCTTCTGCAATGGGTATATGTAAGTATACCGTTCATTCTGTACAGCTGTGAAAAAACCTTGGAAAACTGATCCTTTTTAAAGTAGGCTCTCAGAAAACATTGTCCCAGATAGATTATGTAATAGTGTCAGTTTTACCAATCTTAAGGGGAAGGCAAACTATAGCCACCTTTCTAGTTTTAGGAGATCACAAATGATATTGCTAATTATTCTAGTCCTTTGCTTGGCTGGGACTTGATGGTGGATGCACTCCTGGTGGTTCTTATTTTTAATTTTTGGTTCTGTTTTCCCATCAGTAAAAGTGGTAGAAAACTTCGGCTGAGATATCTTAGAAAATGTGTAAATTTGAAGATGCAGAAGATTAAAGAACATTTACCAGAGAATATCCCACAATCTTGATACCTTGTTAATTAACAACCCCATGAAAACATCTGTGCTTCCCTCTTCTTCTGCTACGTTGCTCTATTAAATGTCTTAATCTGATTTATCAATAAAAAATCCAAAGCATTATATCTCTATGAATCTTCTTTTTAAACCAATATATGAGCCTCCTTTTTTTGTTTTAGTTCCTTTGAGTCAAAGTTGACTCATTGCAACCACCTCAACTTGTTTTTGCAGTTTTCTTGGCACATAGTTTTTCAGAAGTGATTTGCCCTTACCTTCTTTCTAGCAGTGACTGGCCAAGAACAATTAGCTGACTCATGGTCCCCTGCTTTTTTAGCCGGGGCTCTAGCCACTACACCAAACTGGCTCACATTGGAATACATTTATAGTTTTATTGCATTTTAAAATGCACAATAACTTCATACTGGTAGATATGCAATTGGGAACATATTGGTATGTATTCATAATGTATATTTTTGTATTATTGACAAGAGACAATAATTAAAGGTTGGTTACTGGTACCACATAAAGCAGGAAGTTTTTTATCACATTCCCTCAAGGTAGAACAATTTCAATAATGTTTTAGTTATCTTTACGCGGGAACAGTTTCCCATTCAGAAATATTCAAATATGAGATTTCTCAATCATCTCCTGATATGAGACTCAAATTACATGTTGCCCTTTTGATAATGAATGCACCTTTGATGATATTCATCTCTAAAGCAGAAGCTGGGTAACTTTAGGAGCACAAATACATACATAGTCATGGAGATTGTATGCCAAAAATGTGAAATTTCTCTTTCTAACTCTCAAACAACCCATTCTCTATTTCATGATCAACAATGCATACCGATATTGAAAGTGAAAATGTCCCATGGTCCTTTCTCTGAAGTGGTGGGTTCAGGATCCCATTCCAATTGGTACAGTTGGAACGGGCCCGGTGGGATCCACATGGACGGGTGCAGCGCATCGCAAATGTGTGCACCGTACGCATAAATCTTAGCACCTCTGCAAGCCTCTGTGACTCTCTAGCTGCTCCGCGGAGCGTCGCACAGGTGCTGTATGTGCCAGGTCCGTGTGTGGAAGCGTGGAAGCCTTAAAAGGCAGGTAAGGAGGTCGAGCGGCTGGGTGGGCCCTCCGGAGTACCGTTCCGGAATGGTATCTGATGCTCTGGGCAGGCTCCGGTAGGCCCGTACCGTGGCGTAAGGCCTGCAGCCCACCGATATTTCCCTGTATTGTACTGTGTACAGCCATATTTTTCCCTAAATGATCTCTTGTAAGTCAAGGACTACCTGTATTATAAGTTCTTTCATTACAACTTCTTTTTTTTATTTTTATCCAAATGTTTTATCCAAGACGCATCCTTGCTGTATTTCTTTGGCTTGTCCTATAGCTGCATCCAGTTATAGGAGAAGCCAAAGAAACAACTCAAGAAGCTTGGGAAATTTTGAAAAATGAGATTACAAAGGCCCAGTCTAGCACAATACCAATGAAGAAGAAAAATAACAGCTCCCCAAAAAAACCAGCATGGCTGCATAATGAACTCTCTGACAAATTGAAAGACAAAAAAGTTAAGTATAAAAAGTGGAAAGAGGGGGATATAACTAAGGCAGAATATGAGCAAATAGCCCGAGCCTGTAAAGATGAAATAAGGAAAGCTAAGGCTCACAATGAAGAAAGGCTTGCCACAAAAGTAAAAAATAACCAAAAAAAGCTTCTTCCAATATGTTAAAAACAAGAAAAAGGTTAAGGAAACAATTGGTCCATTGCTCGGAGAAAGTGGCAAGAAAGTGACAAGCAACAGGGAGAAAGCAGAACTATTTTACTCATTTTTTGCATCTGTCTTTACACAAAGGGATAAAACAGTCCAACCTATCAAAAAGAGCACCACAAAATCATATTAGGAACACAAATTGAAATAGGGAAGAAAATGGTAAGTGAGCACCTGTCCGGTCCTGGTTCAAGTCACCAGGACCGGACAGATTACACCCCAGGGTTCTGAAGGAACTGGCAGATGAGATCTCAGAACCACTGAACTATATATTTCAGAGATCCTGGAGCACCAGGGAACTGCCAGAGGACTGGAAAAGAGTTGATGTGGTTCCCATCTTCAAAAAAGGGGAAAAAAATACATCCTGGAAACTACAGACCTATCAACCTGACCTCAATACCAGGAAAGATTCTGGAAAAGATAATCAAGCAATGAATTAGCGAACACCTAGAAGTAAACAAAGTAATAGCCAAAAGCCAACATGGGTTTGTCAAAAACAGATCATGCCAAACTAATCTTATTGCATTCTTTGACAAAGTGACAAAATTAGTGGAGCAGAGGAATGCTGTTGATATAGTTTACTTGGACTTCAGTAAAACACTTGATAAAGTAGACCATAACCTACTACTAGATAAAGTAGAAGAATGTGGGTTGGACAGCATCACCATCAGATGGATTCGTAACTGGAGGACCAACCGCACTCAACGTGTAGTCCTCAATGGAACTGCATCTACATGGAGGGAAGTATGCAGTGGAGTACCCCACGTTTTTGTTTTAGGCCCAGTTCAACATCTTAATCAATTATTTGGATGAGGGAATAAATGGGGAACTTATCAAATTTGCAGATGACACCAAGCTGGCAGGAATAGCCAATACTCCAGAAGACAGTCTTAAGATACAGAAGGATCTTGACAAACTTGAACATTGAGCACTATCAAATAAAATGAAATTTAATGGTGAAAAGAGTAAGGTTCTACATTTAGGCAAGAAAAACGAAATGCACAAGTACAGTATAGGTGGTACCTTCCTCAATAGTAGTAACTGTGAGAGGGATGTTGGAGTCTTAGTGGACAACCATTTGAATATGAGCCAGCAGTGTGCAGCAGCTGCCAAAAAAGCCAACACAGTTCTAGGCTACATAAACAGAGGGATGGAATCAAGGTCACGTGAAGTGTTAATACCACTTTATAATGCCTTGGTAAGGCCACACTTGGAATACTGCATTCAGTTTTGGTCACCACGATGTAGAAAAGATGTGGAGACTCTTTAAAAATTTGCCTCTTCAAAATCTTGATGCGTTTTATACTCCAGTGCATCTTATATTCTGAAAAATATGGTAATCCAATTCCCAATATCAATATTAGTAATCTCTATCACATTTCTCAAATTTAATAATCATTATATATTCAAAAAATGCTAACTCCTCATCTTTATCTATCTACATCTATATCTTTCTTGTTCTCTCTAAACATTTCTCTATTATATATGAACACATTTAAAGTTTCATTTATATTGATCCAGTTTATGCTATCATTGTTAATAATCTCTATCACATTTATCACATTTATGTATGCCGCCCTGAGTCCCTCCTGGAGAAGGGCGGCATACAAATAAACCAAATACAATTATCAAGTTTATATAATCCTTATATTATTTATATATTTCCTCTTTAGTATTTCAATTCTTATCCATTTTTCCATCTTAATCCAATTGACAATAATAGTATGAACAAGTTTAACTAGATGTCATTTATGTTGATCCAATTCACATTAACATTATTAATTATTTCTATCACATTAAGCAAATTATAGTCTTGTTACATTGTTAAAATATACATTGAAAGAAAAATACATAACATCTATAAACTTCTAATCTGTTACTTTTATTCATTCTATAAGCAGTTTATTTCCCCTATCTACTTTTTATTTCTGCCTCTCTAGCTTATAATAGGCTGATGTAATATTTAAAGGGCAATTTTTCTTCCCATCATCTCTTCTCTTTTTTAGTACTCCAATTCTTATCTATTTTTAATTCTGCTCCCACACTCCTCCGTTTTATCTCTATTTTCATCTATCTCTTTTTTGTTCACTCTAAACATTTCTCCCAGTATAATTTTGTACTGCCAATTCTTCCGATTATCTGCCCTTGTCCTAATCTCCAAAAGTAACTTCTTGCCTCTCCAATTGTTGATTTATCTGTTTTGTTTTCTTCAGTATTTCTTCCTTTGTCAGCTGATTTGTGAGTCCCCTTTTTTGCTCCAGTCCTTGGTTTATCTGTGGATATAGCCAATCCTTCTGTTCGTTCCCCTCCTTTTCTTTATCAGGTTGTTGTTTTATTTGCTGATTTTTCTGATCCATATTTTTTTCCTGTTTGTATTCTATTTTCTGACAAGAGGTCCATTTCATCCAATCTTTCTGTTGTTTCCACCAGTTCATATACATTTTGGTCTTGGTTTCTCATTCTTTGCGAAATACAGTCTGCTTTCTGATCCATACCATCAATTAAGTTCAAAATATTTTGAAACACCAAAGGCCATCTCATTTAGAAATTCTCTCATTCCCAGCACTGTTCCTTCAGCTCCAGCCATAATGACAATAAGTGTAGGGTAAACAATTATGCCTCAATTAACTCCAACATCCAGGGAATCCAAGATCCTGGGAGTATGCTTTGATAAATAAGACTCTCCTCTCCAATTCTCACACTGCCTTTCTTTCCAGCAGATATTTATTTCAATCAATCTCCATTTTTCAGATGGGCAAATCCCATCATTTACTCAGTACTCTGTTAATCCAAAATATTTTCCGTCTACTCTGTATTTTTTAGTCTTTTATTCTAGCTGCCCAGGATCTCTGTAAGTTTCCAGGAGTCTAAGAGTCATTTTTCCTTCTGTCAATAGATGGCGCTCTCAACATACTTTTCAACATAAATCTCTATAAGAATGGTATTTTCTGCAGCTAGCAAAATCATTTTAGAGTCTCTCCTTTAGAGTTCTTTCTTATCCCTAGGGTAACTTTAAAGAAAAAAGAATCATCTCAACCAGTTTCTTTCATGGCTCTCTACATTCCTGCACTGTCTTAGGTATTCTGGCTGGTTCCTGCTTCATGGCAGCCATTTTGACTGCTGCTGCTCCTCGTCTTCAGATGAGGGGGCTTTCCAAGTCAGGGAAGAGAGATGCGGCTCTCCCCAACCTGCAAGGCAGTGTCCCTTTACTTTATCACCCTTCCAGGGGGACTACGGCTCGGATTTGAGCCTTCTGATAGGGTGAGCTCAGAGCAGGATCACGGTGGTCGCGTTCCTCACTTCCAACTCCACAGGAAGCTCAATCGGAAGTTACTTTTACATTTCCAACATTCATTTGAAATACCTTTATTCATTCTAGATAACCTATCTGATGTTAAATACTAGCGATACATCGTTTTATAAAAACATTCTTTTAAATTATAGTTTCATGTGAATTTTAAACCTTTCGTTCACATTATTTCCCCATTGCTCAAGCATCAAATTATGGCCAAAGTGCCTTCATTTTATAAACCTTATCAATAATATGTTCATCACTACTTTTAAGTTTTGACGGAGGGACGACGCGCAGCCCGGTTTCAACTAACAACTTGGTTTATTCTGGATGACAGCGATTCGAACAACAAAACTCGCGCCAAGGTATTTATACTAAAATTCAACCAATCACCGGCCGGGGACGGGACAGCAACCGCTGACAGCAGTCCCTCGGCCAATCAACAGTAACGTTCGGCCGGCAACACCCTCTGAGGCTCTCAGCCAATCAGAGAGCCCAGAGTGTGTTACTGGCATCTTGAATATTAACTAATATTTAACACCCCTTTCCCCCAGTTCTGCGCATGCCCGAAACGGAGCATGCGTAGTCCTTAAGGTATGCTGGGCGGCGCCGGACCCGCCCAGATCTTCTTATTGCAGGGGAAGTCGTCGGCGGAGGAGGACCTCCTCGTGGTAGCTCCTCCCCGAAGGGAGTGCAGCTCCGAGGCACGCCATTTCGGGAAGGCCCAGAAGGCGGGCTCAACTGCAAAGGTAGGTTTGGCCGTGGGGGCGCGTCACTGACCGTAGGAGGAACCCTCTGGATCGTGTCCTCGGATTGAGCTGTAAGTTCAGCGCCCTTGTAGTTGGCGCTTCGGTAGGCAGGGCCTGGTGTGGCGAAGGCCCTTGTTTGCGGTCTCTCGGCTTGGGAACCTTGTGATTGGCACAGGTGGGGGCCAGGTGTGGCGAAGGCCCTTGTTTGCGGTCTCTCGGCTTGAGAACTTTGTGGTTGGCGCAGGTTGAGGCCTGGTGTGGCGAAGGCTTCACATTGCAACCCCGGTACTGCGGTGTTGTCACTCGGGGGTTCGTGGCCACCAGCCTGCGACGGGAGACGCCTCCTTAGCTGATCCAGGTGGCGTCTCCATTGGGATCCATCAGCCAATTGGATCCTAAAAGAACATGGGCCGGTCAGGTCAATGATAGAACCTGGCACCCATCTCGGCTCCCCCGCAAAGGACCGGGCCCACACGGAATCCCCTAACTTAAAGGAACGGGGAGGAAGAACCCCCAGATTGCTCGGCTGATCCCCTGAATAGAGCGGGTGAAGCCTATCCAGGGGAGTCCGCAGGCGCCGGCCCATCAAGAGCTCCGCGGGGCTTTTGTTGGTAGTTGGGCAGGGGGTGGAATGTTGGCTTAGCAGGTAAGCCGCCACCCTCGCCTGCCAGTCGCCCCGGTCCATGCGGCCCAGCGCCTCCTTCGCTGAGCGGACCGCCCGTTCTGCCCGGCCATTGCTGGCCGGGTGGTACGGGGCTATGGGCGCATGCCGGATCCCTTGCTCGGCCAAGAACTCCTGGAAAATGGTGGATGTGAACTGGGGCCCATTGTCCGATACCATTATGTCCGGCAACCCATGGGTTGCGAACAGTTTCCGTAAAGCCCTAACCGTACTCTCGGCTGTGGTAGAGCCCATGAGGACTAGCTCCACCCACCGGGAGTAGGCATCCACCACAACCAGGAAGTTCTGGCCGTGGAAAGGACCAGCGAAATCGATGTGGAGGCGAGACCATGGGCCTCTCGGAGCCTCCCACTCACGAGCAGGCCCGGCAGGGGGGTTGGGCCTGGATAATTGACAAGTGGTGCAGCGGCCTACATGGGCCGCTATCTCTGTGTCCAGCAAGGGCCACCAGACATAGCTACGGGCCAATGCCTTCATCCGTGCTATGCCCGGGTGGTCCTTGTGGAGCAGATCCAGAACTAGTGGCCGAAGCGCGGTGGGGATCAGCACCCGATCCCCCCAGATGAGACAACCCCCGTGGAGAGAGATCTCTGCCTGGCGATTTTTAAAGGGCTGGAAGCCCTCTGCCACTTTGTCTGTTGGCCATCCCCTCAAAACCCAGGAAGAGACCTGGGAGAGGATCGGATCGGCCTTAGTGTGGGCCGCCACGTCTGCGGCGGAGAGTGGAAAACCGGAGGCGGCAATGGAGAGGACAGAGAGGGCTGGGACGGGGGCGGTGTCCGTCTCCGGTAGTGGGCAACGGCTGAGGGCATCGGCATGCCCCAGCTGTTTGCCCGGACGGTAGAGCAACGTATAAGAATACGCTGCGAGGAACTCCGTCCAGCGAGTCATGCGGGGGGACAGGATGGCGGGGGTCGGCTTGTCACCCGCCAAAAGCCCAAGGAGTGGCTTATGGTCGGTGACAAGAGTAAAGTGCCGACCGTAGAGGTAATCGTGGAACCTCTTAATCCCGGACACTGCAGCCAGAGCCTCCTTGTCGATCTGACTGTAGTTGCGCTCCGCCGAGGAGAGTGTCCGGGAATAAAAGGCCACGGGGGCTTCTGAGCCATTCGGGAGGACATGGCTCAGGACCGCCCCTACACCAAATGGGGAGGCGTCACACGCCAACGTCAAAGGCATCCCATCATGATACTGAATGAGGACTGCCGATGACGTCAGTGTCTCTTTGACAGCCGCGAACGCATGCGCTTCGCGGCTTCCCCAGCGCCAGGCCGCGGATCGGTTGAGCAACCGATGCAGCGGCTCGGCTAGTGACGCCTTGTGAGGAATAAAGGGGGCGTAGAAATTGAGCAGCCCTAGGAACGCCTGTAACTCCGCCCTGGAGGTGGGAACAGGGGCGTTCTTAATGGCTGCAATTTTAGATGGTGTAGGGTGAATGCCTTGGGCGTCTATTAAGAAGCCCAAGAATTCTACCCTAGGGACAGCAAATGAGCATTTGCTGCTTTTCAATTTCAATCCCGCGCCCCTGAAACGACAGAGGACCTTCCGTAATATTTCGATGAGTTCTGAGCGGCTTGTGGCAGCGATCAGAACATCATCGAAATATGGAACCACCCCCGGTAGCCCATGGAGCAGACGCTCCATGAGGCTCTGGAAGATCCCCGGGGCCACGGACACACCGAATTGTAGGCGGCGACAACGGAAAGCCCCACGATGGGTGACGATGGTCTGGGCAGCCGCCGCATCGTCATCCACCGGAAGCTGTTGATAGGCCTGCGCCATATCCAGTTTGGCAAATATGCAACCCTGCCCCAAGGAGTGGAGCAGGTGTTGCACAACAGGGACTGGATAGGGGTTTGCCTGAAGGGCCAAGTTGATCGTCGACTTGTAGTCGGCGCAGATTCTCACCGAGCCATCCGGCTTGACCGGGAGGACTATGGGTGTCTCCCATGGAGCATGATCAACTGGCTCGATGACACCCTGCGCCAACAGTTTGTCAAGTTCGGCGTCAACCTTGGCCCTTAAGGCAAAAGGCACCCTGCGGGCTTTCAGCCTAATGGGAGCAATCTGAGGATCCAAGCTAAGGGAGATGGGGGTTCCCTTATAGCACCCGAGCTGACCATCAAACACATCAGAGAACTCCTGTAGGACGTCCTCAATAGAAGGGGAATTTACCCGGTGCACCCCCCCAATGGACAACCCCAGTGCTGGAAACCAGTCAAGGCCGAGAAGGGCCGGCAGGGCATTCTTTACAATGATTATTGGCAGCTCCCCAGTAAACTTGCCATACTTGACAGGAATAGGAAAAGACCCCAGGACAGGAATTAACTTTCCCTGGTAGTCCCTTAGAAGCACGCGGGATGGGGCTAACTTTGTTTGGGAAACCGCAGGGCAGAGGCGGGAGAACATGTCCCAGGACAACAACGAACGGGAGGAGCCAGAGTCCACCTCCATTTGGCATGGCTGACCTGCCAGGTGGACATTGGCTGTAACTTTGCGGGAACCTGAAGAGGCCTGGTTAATGGAACTCTCCACTTCCTGCGGTTCAGACACATTGTGGCAGTCGTCTCCTCTGCGAGTTGGCCTCGGTGGCTGGCGGCGCGGCTGCGACCTGGGTCTCTCATTTGCTTGGAAGAAGGCAGGGGCCGGCAACGATGCACGGCAGACGTGGGCAATGTGCCCCTGCCTCTGACAACGGCGGCAGATTGCGTTTTTGAATTGACAGGTCTGGCGGTCGTGGCGGCCTCCGCAACTAAGGCAAGACGCCTTGGGGTTTTGCGGTGCGGCCGCTGCAGGAGCCGGTTGTCTTCGCCTAGGCTGGGCACGGACTTGGCCGACGTTGTCGGGCTCCAGGTCCTCAGATGGTGTAAGGTCATCATAGTCAATGTCATGTACTTGTGAGGCCGGTGGAGTGAACGGAACGTGCCCTGGATTTTGGGATGACAATTGTAGCCGCTCCAAATCTGCGGTGGATTGCTCAGAGAGCTCGGCTGCTCTGGCGATCTCCACTGCCTGAAGTAGTGTAATATCGTGATGACGGAACATGCGGCTTCTTAAATGTACATCCCGCACTCCGCACACAAACTGCTCGACTAAATTTTCTTCGAGGTTTGAGAAATCGCACTGGGACGCCACAGTGCGCAGGGCTTCTAAAAACTGACTAATCGACTCTCCCGGCTTTTGTACTCTTCTCCGGAACGCGAAACTGCGGGCAATTTTGGAGGGCGTCGGGGCATAGTGCCCCTTCAATTTCGCCATTAAGTTGTCCCAGCCTAACTTATATGCCGGTCTGGGGGCAGCCATAGCTCTGGCTGAGGCGAACATAGAGGGTTCGCAGCATGATAAAAAGAAGCTGCACTTCTCCTCATCTGTTTGAGCCTGATTTTTGGTAGCAATTAGATAAGTTTCAAACCGCTCCATGAATCCTTCCCAGGATTCGCCGGCGGAGCCAAAAGGAGCGAAAGGCGGTAAAGAATTCATGTTGCTTAAGAGTTCGGCAGGCTGATGAGTGAGGAGCTGAGGGGAGGAGGTCATGACAGGAAAAAATTTTTCCTCAGCGTTCGGTGCCGGCGCGAGTAGCGACTTGTGGCAGCTAGCTGATAGAACCTCTCTCTCTCTAACCTAGGCTTGCGTGGAATCGCCAAATCCCACCTTCGTCGCCAGTTTTAAGTTTTGACGGAGGGACGACGCGCAGCCCGGTTTCAACTAACAACTTGGTTTATTCTGGATGACAGCGATTCGAACAACAAAACTCGCGCCAAGGTATTTATACTAAAATTCAACCAATCACCGGCCGGGGACGGGACAGCAACCGCTGACAGCAGTCCCTCGGCCAATCAACAGTAACGTTCGGCCGGCAACACCCTCTGAGGCTCTCAGCCAATCAGAGAGCCCAGAGTGTGTTACTGGCATCTTGAATATTAACTAATATTTAACAACTACCACACAGTAAGATTTCCAATTACCACAAAGTCAAACCCATAATTGTGGGCTGTATTTCATATTGCTACTTTTCCTTGTGGGGGGATTTTGCTTTCAGGACTTATACTCCATTAGATGGGTCATGGAGAAAACAAGTCCATAATCCACCAACTATCTCAAATCAGTCTCAGTAGAATCTGATTCCTCCTTCAGGAACATTAATAGAAGACTCAAAGGAAAGCAAGACGTTACTTATGCAGAGATGATTGTTTTGCAAGAAGATATTGTACATCAGGGCTTCTCAAACTGTGGGGTCATCTAGAGCAACTTGTGGGGAATGCAACTTTTTGTACAGCTGAACAGGCAGGCTACACAGGCAAAGTATAGATAATAGCCCTGGTGACTTTGGAAAGATGGCAGTTATTTTATTTACTACAGGGAGTCCTCAAATTATAACCATTCATTCATTGATCATTTGAAGTTTAAAAAAATGTGATTTATGACACCTATAACTATTTCAGCATCCCCCTGATCACAAGCTCAAAATGTGGATCCTTGATAACTGGCATGTATTAATGCAGTTGCAGTGTCTTGGGGGGGGGGGTGTCATGTGATCAACAAAATATAAGATGGTATAGATTTCTTCGAAGTGTTTTCATTTGGAATTTTTGGTTGCAGATGTTGCCACTGCAAAAGATCTCAAGGTGAGTCACATTTTTTTTTCCTTATTCAAGTCCCTTGTATTTCATGATTTGATTATGAATTGTGTCAGGCTTTCAAGTAATACACCCATAAGAAATCCAACTCCAGGGCAGATAAACTCCTCAAAGAATAGGTTTATTGGATATATCATATTGGCAAAGCCAATCTTGTTTTTTGCTTCTGCGCATGTGCAGAGCAATTTTAGTTGTATTGCACATGCGCGCAGCACACCCCTGAACGAACCAGAAGTAGTCTCTGCTGGAACTCACCACTGTACTGTAATTACATGCTGGTTAAATTCATTAAGATAATGTACCTTAGAAAAGTACACAGAAAAGAAGAAGGCTTATCAAAATTCTCAAGGCAGCGTTACATAGTAGCATGGATTCTCTACCTTTCTCTTCCTATAGGTAAATTTATAACAACTAACAATTACATTTACCAGCATAACACACCAATTCTTTCCCTTTTATCCACTCACTCCTGTCCTTTGACTCATCCTCCCAAAGTCCTGAAAGGCTCAGTACACACTTAAAATCACAATACATCACAAACTCTGCAATATAATCTATTGTGTAATGTTACTTTTATGGTTCTTTTACTATTAGTGCATGTATATGATTTTTAATAAGTGGGAGGTATAAATCACTCAGAAAATTTGAATAATATACTGTAAATACAACATACAATAATAAAAGCAGATGTATGTTTCTGCAGTGTCACTAATAATAGCTGGGATCTATATTCTTTAGCTAGCTCAGGCTTAAATGTTACTTTGGTTACAACCATCTTTAAATACAGTGTTTTCTTTTGGCCCCCAAAATAAGTGCTTGGCCTTATTTTTGGGGAAGTCTTATTATTTTTGAGGTGCAGGAAGCAGCAAGCGTGGTCACCTCATGACTGCTGCTGTGTTGCAAAATTTTTGGGGGGAGGGCTTATTCTCAGGGGAGGGTTTATTTTAGCACATGCGCTCAAAAGCCCGATTGGGCTTATTATCCGGGGAGGTCTTATTTTCAGGGAAGCAGGGTAGTGTACACTTAAATTCAGTAAACTGATTTTAAAAATACAATAATAGAAAAAAATAATCTAATTCAATCATATGTTGAAGTGTTCCATCTCTCAAATCAGTTCTCAAAGGCTTCCTGGAACAACTGAGTCTTGATAGGTTTCCTAAATATCAGCAAGATTGGTAGTTTTCAGATTCCTGAAGGAATGCTGTTCCACAGATGGGATGCAGGAATGGAAAAGGCCCAGCTTCATGGTCTGTGAAGGTGACAATCCCTCACAGTAGAGATCCCTTCTTTCCAGATGTTATAGATAAGCAAAATCAATGGGCATATATAGTTCCTGAGCTAAACAAGTCCTGAACCATATAGGGCTTTAAAAGTGACAAGCAGCATCTTCAATTTCATCTGGAGACTGATTGGTAGCTAGTGAAGTTCCCAAAGTATTGGGGTGATCTAGGAAAAATAAAATATAACTCCTAGATCATCTGTACCTTCCAGGGTCTCTTCAAGGATAGTCTTGTGCATTGTAAGAGTTCACTTGAAAAGAAACCAAGATATGAGTGACCAAAAGTCTCCTGCAGCAGGAATGGTAGTAATTGGCAGAAGATATGGAAAGAGGAAGGAAGGCTTACTGGAAGGACTGCCACTTGCTCCTCACACAAGGAAGAGTAAAGCCATATGGAACAAGAGAGGACCACTGACGTAGCTTCACTTGACTTACAAAAAATGGAATTACAACTTGACAGCATAATAATAATGCATAATCGGTGTCTTACATGATCATGTGCACAAAGTACATATTAACATCAATAGTTATTATCTTACTATAAAGAACAGTAGGAAAAGTAAATATATCATTTGCCTTTTGTGTAGATTTATTGTAAGGGATACCCAAAGGAAGCCTGCACAAAGGAGTACAATCCGCACTGTGCCTCTGATGGAAAAACCTACGATAATCAGTGTTTCTTCTGCAATGCATATATGTGAGTATAAGTTTTACTAAGAACAGCTGGTGACAAGAGCACTTTTATTGACAGATCTTTTAAAATAAATGATTTTCTAACAGAAATGAATCGTGACGTGGTGTTAAACAGTATATTTTATTGTTAGCAGATAGAAGAAAATAGCTACTTGGTCAATTTCAGTGGATCCTTAGTTCCCTTGCTGAATTCTAGATTCCTTCTTTTGGTTGTGCAATGACAGCCAATAGATTCTTGACTTAATTCTTGCCTTTGTTTCCTTATCAGTCACAGTGGTAGAACTCTTCAGCTGAAATACCTTGGAAAATGCAAGTAATTTGAAGACGTAGAAGAAGATTGGCTAAAAGTATTTGATTCCTTCAAATACAGAAACATCACTGTATTCTTCCCTCTGCTCCTGCTGCTTTACTCAGTGAGACTTTCCTGTGCCTCAGCTTCATTTATCAATAAATAATGAAATCATTATGTAGTCTGTCTTCTTATTTTGTATGTGTTTTATTATTATTATTAATTACAATAACTGCATAGATAAACCTCAAAGTGGCCTCAAGAACTCTCAGGGACAGCACTAATGACCAGATGACTGCAAAGAAATATGATCCTTCCAAACTACCACCATCCCATTTTGTAAGAACGAATCCGTTCATTGCTCCCACCATCCTGCCAGAACTGATAATGCTTCTTGGTTAAGGAGAGAAATGTTGTCTTCTTCCTCAAGGAAAAAAAGCAAGCGATAAGCAAGCTTCTCAGTTTTCTAAAGCAATCTAAGCAGTATTCCATTAAGATGGTTTGCCAAATGCATTTTTCTCCATGTTAACAGAATAAGAGAATTATAAGGGACCTTGGAGGTCTTCCAGTACAATCCTCTGCTCAAGCAGGAAACCCTGCACCATTTCAGACCAATGGTTGTGCAATCTCTTCTTAAAAACCTCCACTGTTGGAGCACTCACAACTTCTGGGGGCAAGTGGTTCCACTGAATTGTTCTGTCAGGAAATTTCTCCTTAATTCACAGGTGATTCTCTGCTTGATTAGTTTCCATCCATTGCTGCTTGATCTGATTTCAGGGGACTTTACTCTTTTTTACATTCTTTAGTCTTAGCTAGAAGAAAATAGGAATATGGCAATGGTTCATTGCTATCTGTATAAATAAATCTAAGTCAAGTCTTTGAGTATTTTTTTTTGAGTATTTTATTAGGATTTATAGGCCGCCCTTTTCCCTGAGGGGACTCAGGGCGGCTTACAATCATTAGGGAGGGGGTGCAATTCAAAATAAACAATATGTGAACAAAATAAAGTAATAAAAACACAACTTGCATTCAACATTCAACACTCGGGTGGGGCAAATTAGAGACTTATCCCCAGGCCTGTTGGGAGAGCCAGGTCTTGAGGGCTGCGCGGAAGGCCTGGACGGTGGTGAGGGTGCGTATCTCGACGGGGAGATCGTTCCACAGGGTCAGAGCTGCAACAGAAAAGGCTCTCCTCCGTGTAGTCGCCAGTCGACATTGACTGGCGGATGGGATTCGGAGGAGGCCCAGTCTGTGCGATCTTATTGGTCGGAGGGAGGTAATCGGCAGAAGGCGGTCTCTCAAGTACTCAGATCCACTACCATGAAGGGCTTTAAAGATGGTCAACAGCACCCTGAAGCGCACCCGGAGATCAACAGGTAGCCAGTGCAGCTCGCGGAGGATGGGTGTTATGTGGGCGAACCGTGGTGCGCCCACTATCACTCGCGCGGCCGCATTCTGAACTAACTGCAGTCACCGGATGCACTTCAAGGGCAGCCCCATGTAGAGCACATTGCAGTATTCCAGCCTAGAGATCACAAGGGCTCGAGTGACTGTTGTGAGAGCCTCCCAATTCAGGTAGGGTCGTAACTGGCGGACCAGGCAAACCTGGGCAAATGCCCCCCTGGTCACAGCCGACAGATGATGATCGAGAGTCAGCTGTGGATCCAGGAGGACTCCTAAGTTACGAACCCTATCTGAGGGGTATAAAATTTGATCCCCCAGCCTGATAGATGCAACATTAGCCAAATTGTTGGGAGGGAAACATAACAGCCACTCGGTCTTGTCCAGGTTGAGTACCAGTTTGTTAGCGCTCATCCAGTTCTTAACGGCCTCCAGACCCTGGTTCATCACGTCCACCGCTTCATTGAGTTGGCACGGGGCGGACAGATACAATTGCGTATCGTCCGCATATTGATGGTATTTTATCCCGTGCCTCCGAATGATCTCACCCAGCGGTTTCATGTATATGTTAAATAGTAGAGGGGATAAGACCGAACCCTGCGGCACCCCATATTTTAGGGGTCTTCTCTGCATGTCAAGTAATTAGCTTAAGCTTGACACTATGTAAGTGCTGATAGTCTTTGTTTAGTGACCACTTAGTAGTTGCTAAGTGAAACTGAGACTCTCATGATCTTCCTTCAGTTTTCCTTTGCTATACAGACTTGTGAAGCTTGTAAATGTGAGGAGTGATCCAGTTACCCTTTCTTCACCATCATAACTCTGAATGTCACTGTACGAGGCAATTGCTAAATGAAGAATATCTGTGTATAGTTTTTCTTACAACATCCTCCCCTTTTAGAGTTGAACAAAGGTGTTCATTAAACTGGTTGGAATTCTCCCTTGGGCTGGCAATACCTGATTTTCTTTCTTGGGGCCATCAAACCCAGGAAATCATGTTCACTGGTGTCTATTTTTCTTCTTTGATGATTTTATCCAGACTTCATGCAAGAATATTAGGAACCTAGTCCCAGGCTTCTCTAGAAGAAATAAATCTTCAGCACTATGTAAAATCCAACTTGGTTTTTTCTGTCCTCAACTCTTCTAACCAACCTTTTCTTCTTCTTTTTTCAACCTAACAACTTTTGTTTCCTCTGTGAGAAAGTTTCTCTCTGTGGGAAAAATTGTAGTTATGCAATTGTAATTCAAGTGCTTGGCAACCAGCAGATAGTTACAATGATCACAGTGACCCACAGTCACTTGACTGCAGATGGCTTCCAACAAACAAACTCAATGGGGAAACTGATAGGAAGTTGCAATTCATGGTCACATCATGTGGCACTTAATGACTGTAGGTTATTTGCTTAACAAACACAGTCTATAAGTGGGTGTGATCATATAGGAATGTATTCACTTTACAACTACAACACTTATCAATGTTGTTTCAGTGATATTGCCATTTGGGCCTTTCAAGTCCATACTTATTCTTATCTTTAGTCCTTATCTACTTTCATTTCTGTTGCCAAATCTATAAAGATCTACATCCATATTGATAACCATTATCTATAAATATACACACGAACGCAAATAATTTATTTAGAAGTCTCTGATAACTTTAGGTCTTAACACAAAAATCAACACAAGTCTCTACTTTTTATGCAGGGTAATACTTATTATACTACTACTACTTATTATGCAGGATAATCCCCCTCAGAGTTCTGTTGTATGTATGTATGTATGTATGTATGTATGTATGTATGTATGTATGTATGTATGTACTGTATGTCATGCTGAAGTTGCCAAAAAGGGCAACACAGTCCTAGGATAATTAACAGAGGAATAGAATCAAAATCACACAAAGGGTTGATACAGGTAGTTCTCGACTTACAACAGTTCACTTAGTAACAACATAACTGAAAAAAGTTATTTATAACCTTTTTCACATTTTTTAAAAGAGTTTTATTGTTTTTCAATTACAAAAATAAACATCTTTCCTTAAGCACTATGTCATCTGGGTATAAACATCTCTGTGCAATATCATTCATCTTTTGCCACATGTTTCATGTTCATATTAACATTATTTCCCTAAGTTTAATATTATAATATATTAAGCATTTAAACATGATAAAACTCTCCATTATTCTTCTTACTATCTTCTAGTAATAATATATCAATATTAAACATTATTATTCTTACCTTACACATACTAACCATTTTATATCTTTGTTTTTATTTTCACATTTAAGACCATTGCAGCATCCCCATAGTCAAGTGATCAAAATTCAGCTGCTTGGCAACTGGCTTATATCTATGACAATTGCAGTGTCCTGGGGTCATATCAGAAGTGGGTTCCTGCCACTTCTAACCTCTTCTATAGAAGAGGTTCCACAAATCTACAGTGCCGCTTAGAACCAGTTCCCGCTCACTTCCCCCGCCCATCCGCACATCATCAAGATGAAGATGAGAGGAGGAATTCTGGGAGTTGAAGTCCACAAGTCTTAAAGCTGTCAAGTTTGAACACCCCTGGTTTTTTTTTTAAGGGTTAGGGGTGCAAGGGTCTTGTAACTTGACAGCTTTAAGACTTGCGTGCTTCAAATGTCAGAGTTTCTAAGCCAATATTTTGGTTGCTAAGCAAGAGCATTGTTAAGTGAGTTTCACCACATTTTACAATTTGGCCTCACCCATCCAGTCACATGACTGGCAAGCCACTCCCACAAAGCAGGCCACACTTACAGAAGAGGTTCTAAAAAAAATTGAAACCTACCACTGGGTCATATGATCACATTTTGTGATCTTCTGACAAGCAAAGTCAAGGGGAAAGCCAGATTCACTTAACAATCACATTATTGTAGGGATTCACTTAAACTGCCACAAAACTATGGCAAGAAAGGTCGTAACATGGGAGAAATTAACTTAACAAATGTTTTGCTTAGTCACAGAATTGTTGGCCTCAACTGTGGTCATCAGTCTAGGACTAGCTGTACCACTTTATAAAGCCTTGGTAAAACCACACTTGGAATAGTGCATCCAGTGTTGATCACCACAATGTGTGTGTGTGTGTGAGTGAGTGAGTGTGTGTGTGTTGCATTTGTGCTGATAAACAAATAAAGGGAGACTAGTATAGATCTATTTCAAGCTATTTAGCTCTCATCAGCTAGCCATACCCTTACTGTATTACATATTAGGCAGTTATATTAGCCACTAAGCCACAGGCTCTCCTCTTTTATCAGCTAAGCCAGGGAAATATTGTGTCACAACCCCTGGTATGTGTCACAACCCCTGGTATGCCCAAAAATGGGAGGGAGCATACTGCTTCCCTTTTCTGTCTATCGACTCACTCTGGGAGCCATCCAAGCAGAAAGCCTTTTTTTTTTAATGTTGCCTTTGTTACATTTATGTTGCAATTGTGCTGATAAATAAATAAAGGGAGACTAGTATAGATCTATTTCAAGCTATTTAGCTCTCATCAGCTTGCCATATCCTTCCTGGGAATCGAACCTGGACTGTATTACATATTAGGCAGTTGTATTAGCCCCCCCCCCCACACACACACGTGTGTGTGTGTGTGTGTGTATAAGACCCAGTCTTATTTTGGGTGAAACATGGTATTATGAAATGGGCAAGTAGATTATTTTAAATATTTTTATTTATTTATTAAATTTTTATGCCAACCATCTCCCCTTAAGATGACTTTGGGTGGCATAAAGAAATGAATAAATAAATTTAATAGCATTCCATTTAGGCCATTACATTTGAAACTTCTGAAACTTTTTGAAGAATGTGTGAGATGAAAGGATTGGACTGCTAATGTTTTATTATGAACTGAAGAACATGTAAAACCCCTGGTGGATTACAAGGTATTTTAGCCCAAGAAGCACTTAAGACAAAAGAAGAATCATGTTTATGCAATGGAAATGTTTTTGCACAATTAAGATTCTGGATGGTCACAATATCAGTTTACAGAAGAGGAAGTGAATTGCTCAAAGTGAGCATGCACATTGATTGTGTTGCAACCATTGAGAACCGACTGATCAGATGCTTTTACAAGAAACTTAAACCTGGAAAAAAATGGTTAGCTCTCCACAGAAGCAACTGCCTGATCACTTATAAAGGGAAAAACCAAAACTAATTATTTCAGATCTCAATCCAGTATATTATCTAGGTGGTTTTGTATATACAAAAATTGTAATCCTAGTGATTAGAATACAGTATTTCAGGCAAACCTGTAAAGCACTATGAACAGAGGTGGGTTGCTCCTGGTTCGGCCCAGATCAGGTGACAGCGGGAGGCTCCAGCCACCCACCCGGACACATATGCCCTTGTGCAGAAGCATCATGTGCATGAGTGAACCTGTAGTAAAAATAATGGAAACACACCACTGATTATGAAGTGGTATTTAAGTCTAAGTGCTATTATTATTGGTTTTGCTCTACACAAAAAATAGACTAACCATTTTTCCAAAGGTAACTAAGGAGATAATTCCTAGTCCTTTTATTTCTTTTCATTATCTGAACTACACAACATTATACATATTGTGTATGCTTTGTAAAAAGTAATACAATTATTTGATACAAGAATCTGGAAGTTTTGGAAAGCTGATGTTTTTTTTTTAAAGAAAACCCCTAATAGATATTGTAATTATCTAATAGATATCTTTCACCCTGGCTTCGCTGATAATGGATAAGAGCCTGTGGCCTAATGGCTAAGATGTTTGCCTAGTATGTAATATAGCCCAGGTTCAAATCCCAGTAAGGGTATGGCTAGCTGATGAGAGCTAAATAGCTTGAAATAGATCTATACTAGTCTCCCTTTATTTATTTATCAGCACAAATCCAACAAAATGTAACAAAAAGGCAACAGTAAAAATATTGGGTTTCTGCCTGGATGGTCTCTTGTGACGAGCCGAAGGACAGAGAATGGAAGTAGTGATCTTCCTCCCATATTTGGGCATACCGCGGGTTGTAATTATCTAATAGATATCTTTCACCCTGGCTTCACTGATAACGGATAAGAGCCTGTGGCCTAATGGCTAAGATGTTTGCCTAGTATGCAATATAGCCCAGGTTCAAATCCCAGTAAGGGTATGGCTAGCTGATGAGAGCTAAATAGCTTGAAATAGATCTATACTAGTCTCCCTTTATTTATTTAAAAGACTAAAGCATATGAGAAAGAGTTGCAGTTTGGGTATTGCTAGTTTGATGAGTTGCAGTTGGGTATTGCTAGTTTGATGAAAAGAAGGAATAGGGGTAACATGTAAACAGTGTTCCAATATTTAAGGGGATGCCACAAAGAAGAGGGAGTCAGGCTATTTTCCAAAACACCTGAGGGCAGGACAAGAAAGAATTGATGAAAAACTAATCAAGGAGAAAAGTAACCTAGAGCTACGGTAAGTGGAAATTTCCTGATAGTTAGAACAATTAGTCAATGATATGAGTGGGTGCCACAACACCGGAGGTTTTTAGGAAGAGATTGGAGAGCCATTTGTCTGAAATAATATAGGGTTTCCTGCTTGAGCAGGGGGTTGAACTAGGGTTAGGGTTAGGATCTCCAAGGTCCCTTCCAACTCTTTTATTCTGTAATTTATCCTATGGCTGCCCAGAATGAGTGCATTTTGCTTGAGAAGTGGATGATAGTCTTAAGTAAAAAGTGAAAGTAGATCTGGATGTCACAAAATAACTCTAAGCCCCTTTCAGAAGGGAAGATAATTTCTTGGCCCAGAAAAATATAAATAAAACCTTCCTTTTTTCTTACCTTTTTGAAGGCCGGTTGTCATTTTCTGCTTCTATTTTGAGCTCTCACCTAAAAAGGAACATCTCAAGTTGGTACAACTCAATGTGTGCCTCTATCACATCTTATTTCCATAAGAAATTCAAATCAAGTCTCTCTTCAAATTTTATCTAGCCAAACAAATGTGGCATTTTTTCCTTAGAAACTTGAAACACATGTCTCAAAGGGTTCCATATCAGAACCAAATAAAAGCAAGTGGCTACTTATATTTGATTATATCACAAGGAAAATCACTATACTAGGACTTCTCAAACTGTGGCTCACAAGTCCTGTGGTGGTCTCAAGCAGTTTAAACATAGATACAACACTTTTAAAAAACTTGATCAGGCTGATGAAATCATAGTAAGGAAGAGAACCAAGACATTTCTTCTAAACCAGTATCTTGCCAAGATCATCTCATAAATCAACCAGGTGCCTTTTCAAATTTTATCTAGTCAAACATAAGTGGCATATTTATTTTTTCTTTAAAATTTGTCAAGTATAGTTTACCATTCTTTTAAAAAAAACATCGGTATAAGAATGGGTTTTGCTTACAAAAGAGGTGGGAAGCTTGAGGTAAAGATAAAGATAAAAAGTAGAGATAAAGGTTGACTCAGAATTATGCCCAGAAGGTGATTCTTGGCCCAGAAAAGGCTACATACCTCTAGCCTACAATTTAAAAATGAGAAAGACCACCTTTGTGTGTTATGTATATAACTTATTGTATTGTTTGCCATTCTTACAACTTTGCACTTTTAAGGAGGAAGGAAAGTCACAAGTATGTGAAAGGGAAAACACTAAACTCGATTAACCTTCAGATATCAGATGCTTGTTTTCCTAAACTAATCATATTTTCTAGTCCCTCCAAAGAAGAAAGGAAAATTTTCAGCCACTGATGTCAGAAGAATAAGATGGAGAAGGCAAAAATGAACAAAAAATGGGCCGTTTTTTGTTCATTTTTGCCCCCTCTCCCCAGGAGTACTCTACCCTTTTAAAAAGAGGGGGGGCTTTCTTGAGAAAAATGGGCCATTTTGGGGAGGTCTGCAGAGTGCAAAAACTTTTTCGTTTAATTTGCCTCTTCAAAATCTTGGTGCGTTTTATACTCCGGTGCGTCTTATGCTCCCAAAAAATACGGTAGTTCTTAAGAAAGCCTCACAATAACCTTGAGCATGTGTTTCTAGATATGATCCCGATTATGAAATTGCTTTATTATTACAACTGATTGAATAGCTGGGGCTGAGAAATTGCCATTTCAGTCATATAAGGCTGAAGCTATACCACAATTTCTGCAAGCAACCTTAATTCTAGGTGGAAAAAGGTGACAATTTCCTTACACATTTAGCACTTTAATTTAAGGAATATTGATGTAGCACTTAGCAGAAGTTTGGACATTGTTTTATTTGTAATATGATAACATACACACTATACTATTTAATCCAATGGTTCCCAAACTTTTTCTGGCCATGTCCCACGTGAGCATCTCTAAAATCCTGATGCCCCCCTATATAATTCTTACTATTCAAAAAGTGAACTCCTACTCGCATGGAGGAAGCCAAAAAGGCTATTAACTTGGTTTAAACAGGGTTCCAAAGATGCAAATTATTAAAAGAAATAACTATTAAAAATGATGGCTCAGAAAAAGGGAAATTTAAAAAAAACATTCTTAGCATAATGTATGAATAATAAGATTATCATGAATGAAAGGGGGGTTGTAACCTATGACGCCCCCCCCCCCACTTGCTCACTTGGTTTGAATCTGCAACTTAGTCAGGAAATGCTTTGGTAGTTCAGTAGGTGGAGTGAATTACACAGGCCAGGCAAGGTCTACACACATGTGACCCAGCCCCAGATTGCTCTGAGAGAAAAGGGATTTTTAAAACACAGGGAAAACACAGACTAAAAATAACTGTAAATCTAACAATGTCTTACTTAAACCTGGGCCCTGGTTCTGTATCCTCACTGCTGGGATTCCCCCAGCAGCCATCCACTCTGTCTTCCCCACAGAGCAGCTCTCCCTGCAACCTCCTTGCAACAAAGCCCACAAGAAAGAGAGAGGAAGAGACTCTGCCAGTCCCATGATCCTTAGTGGGAACACATCTGATTGACTTGTAGTTGCTCCCCCAACCCCAGCTAGGATATCCTTTTCAGACCAGGCCCTAGGAAATGGACTTTAACAAAGACAACAATAGGTAAATGAAACACAACTGTTTCATAACAAATATATAAGAAAAATTAGCGGGCTTTCAAAAATTCAGTTAATAGCTCATTTTCAAATTGCTCCGATTAAAAGTCAAATTGCCCTCCTGTGTGGCGTGGGCCCCACGTTGGGAACCACTGATTTAATCACTTTATTTTTCTATTTAAATATTCGTGAACTCACATATCCAGAAAATAACTTATAGAATTACGGGACTTGGAGGAAATAGGTATTCTGTGAGTTGAACTTCATATACCTTAAAATTAGACTTAGAATAATTTTAAATGTATACTAATCGGCATACATTAAAATGAAATTTCATTGCACAAGTTGCCAAGATTGAGAAACAGCCTCTTGGCTGCTAGATTGCAAGAATACATATAGAGTAGCTCTTCAAGAAATGGCAAAATGGCCATTCTTCTCAGCCATAGCTCTTCAATCAATTGTAATAATAACACAATTTCAATGCTTTGTGGTAGAATTTCATAATCCGGATCATATCTAGAAACACATGAAGATTATCGCAAGGCTATCTAAGAACTATATTCTCTGTGTTCTTTAATATATATAACTGTTATTTGGTGAGTAATGATATTTTTCACATTTCCCCTTTGAACGTATAAATGATTTACTTGCTTATGATTTATGACTTAACAAATGTTTACTGTTCCCAAGATTCGCTCAATATTTACTAATAGAAGCTGACTAATACAAGCCTTTCACATTCCCTTATACTAATAGAATGGGGAAACTGAAAAGTGCCTATAGGGACTTGCAATGTCAACATTCTCTTATCTTCTTTTGAAGATAAGAGGCAATATGCTTATATATACTCATAAACGCCTAGCTAGAGTTTAAACAGCACCTGCGTCTGTGATAGCTAGAAGACATTTCAGTGGAAGAGCTTGGTGTGGTTTATCCTCTCCTACCAACATGAAAGTCGCTTTTTGCCTGTTTTTCACCCTGGCCCTCTTCTTTTTGTACGCAGGTAAGCCGAGCATCATCTTGCAAAAGATTCTTTTCAGGTACATGGCATTTTGAGACTTAGATCCCCATTATCCACTCAGCCTTACAAAAAGGGGCATTTTAAAGGCTCCTTTACAGGAATGTTGTATTTATGAGGGATTTCGAACACCAAATTACAATTTATAGAGAAATCACATGAATCTTTAGAAAATAAAACTGCAGCCGTCCACAATCCTGACACCAACAGATACCAAAATTTAAAGCTAAGCAGCTTTCAAGTTTTAAAGACCCAGAAAGCACTTTTGATCATGAATCCTGGTTTTAATCAACTAAATCTTTAATCAACTAACTATCCATTATACTTAGTCCAGCACTGTAGTCCACCAAAAGGATTATAACTTTATAGTTGTTTTTGATTGCTTATTTTTGCTTTTATGTTGTCAGCTGATTAACTCCCATAGCTTCAACCTTAAACTGTCTACGGTGGACCTCACCCCATTCCTAAGAGGTCTGTAAGGGGGCGTGCACCAGCACCGGTGCCTGCCAGGAGCACCAGGTACCGTTTCGGTACAGTGCTCCAAAGGGCCCATCTGCCCGCCCATGCTCCTTACTGGTATTTGAGGTTTTGGGGGCTTCCATGCATGTGCACAGAGCGTATGGCGCCTGCGCAATGCTCTACCAAGCAGCTGGAGTGTTACGGGCGGTAAGGACGCATGTGTGCACTGTGTGTGTGCATGCGCATGCTGCATGCATTCATGTGGTGGATGCCCAGCCCTGTTGCACTGTACTGGTTGCAATGGGATTCGGAACCCACCACTGGTGCCTACTGTCCTACTGTCCCCATTTATTTGTAAATAAATATTTACTTTCATCATGTTTAGTACAACTATTATTCAGTGATAGTTATATGAATTTGAATATATTTGCATTTCAGACAGAAAGAAACATGTAAAGTCAAATACTCTTTTTTTTTTGCAGTAAAAGAAATTATTTAGTTGGTCCTTATTCAAGCTATGGTTTTACATTACATTGTTTATGGATTTGATCTTTCTTTTTAGATGCTCTTGAAGATGAAGACAAGGCCGTAAGTGTCAACTATGTAATAAATCCAAATGATCATAGTTGAAGATTTAGATATGTAATGATTTTGCAAAGGTGGGGTGAGGGGGGGGGAGGAGATAGCAATGAAATCAATGTCTGGGATTAAATTTATATGGACTTTATGGATTATGTAATGTAATCAGTTTTTGCTATGAAATGGTAAAATTGTGATTTATGTTACATGGGGGAAAAGATAGAATAAATTCAAGGAAATAGACTTTACAGTATAATAGACATAATTGGAGAACTGAATAATAATTTAGATGTCTTCTTCCTCGTCTTAATATTCGGAAAGTACATGACTTCAAGAAGAGCATAATACATTAATTTGGGGGAAAGGGTGTTCCTTGGTGCTCTCCGAGCTTGATGGTTTTCTTGCAGATGTTTCATTACCCAAACTAGGTAATTGGTAATCCACACTAGCACTGACAATGATACCTAGTTTGGGTAATGAAATGTCTGCAAGAAAACAAATAAATTCAGAGAGCACTAAGGACCCTTCATTTCAACCCTGAGCTACAAATATTCTCCTTTATTGGTACATTAATTTGGATTTTTAAAAATAACAAAAAGATGCTACTTTTTGCAGTGTCAAGCTTGCCATGAAAGGGAGTCTTCATTACTAGAATCCCATTGTTTTGCCTGACAAGACATCCAACTATCAACCCCTTCCAAATATAGATGCTGAAAACTCAAAACAGGATTAAAATGTTGAAAGAAAGATGCCAATGTGTCATCCATTTGCTGCCCAATTGTCTCTCTCCATGATAGTGAATCCAGATGAATGGCTCCTAGAATGGCATGCCTTCATGCCAAAACTATCTTAGGATTTTAAACCCTGTCCCTAAGTATAAGGAATTAATATTATTAGATAAAGGGTCTGGGACAAAAAATTGGTTTCTCCTTTGAAATGCAGTAGTTCTAGACTGGACTGCCTTCCACCTGTTTTAAAGAGCAATCATATTAGGAACATTGTTTCAATGCAAGTACTAAAGCCAAATAAATTTTGGTCCTAGCCCTTTGTATCTATACAAAATATTTGTAGCCCATTTACTAAGAGAATCTTACAAGTGGTTACAATCCATAAAAGAGCAAGATGGCCTAATAACAGAAAGTTAAGTCAGTAATAAGCACGTAGGTTTTTTAATCTGATACCAAAAGACACATAACCTCAGGGCAGCCTGATTTCAAGAAGGTTTTCCAAAGTTGTCCACAGAGATTCTCAATCATCCAGGTCCTGGTTGTCCCAAAAGTGTTTTTTTTTTCCCAAAAAGCACAAAAAGCTCTGGGTGGTTTACAAATATCAGCACATTGCACCCAATAATCTGGGTTTTCATTTTACTGACCTTGGAAGGATGGAAGATTGTGTCAACCTTGAGCCCATTAGGATCAAACTCCAGGCTGTGGGCAGGATTAACCTGCAATACTGCATTCTAACCACTGCATCACCGGGGTCCTCATGGATTCTCTACATGGCCAATTCCTTCTGGTATGTAGACTTCATTGTCCAGAATTCCTCAACCAGTATGACCATTGCAGAAATTTCTGGGAGTTGAAGTCTACCCACATGGAATTCTACAAATTGGAAAACACTGAATGTGGAAGATTACAAGATCTTTAGGAGCTTTAGATTAACCAAGGGAAGATAAAACCAATGTTGTTCTCTCCGAAGGTTGATTGCACTAACTATCCCAGAAAAGCATGCACCAGGGAATACCAGCCCCATTGTGCCTCCAATGGTCAGACCTATGCCAACAGATGCTATTTCTGCAATGCACTTGTGTAAGTATCGGTTTCATTCATACCAGCCAAGATGAAGCAAGGGTTAATTCTGCTAATTACAGTAGACCCTATGTTTCAATTGTAGTTGCTGTAAAATGTGTTGGGTTTGTACTTGTGAAAAAGCTTACATCTTCTGACTTTTCAAATTCTGTGCTATATCTTTCTTTTCATAGTGAAAGTCGTGGACTAATAACATTGAACTACTATGGAAAATGTAAAGAGTAATGCAATTCAGATCCAGAGGACTGAGATATTACTCCAAGCAACATGGCTGTTCCTCTATCCTTTTTCCCTCCACTTTTGTTTGCTTAGCCGGGGAATAACTTCGAAATTAATTTCACTCATCAATAAAATGAACTATGCATCCTAACCTGCTTTTGAGTTTCTTTTGCTCCACAATCTCTGTTTCCCAATGTCTATTAGACTGCAGGGTTACAACAACAACAACAACAACAATAATGCAACTCTTTTACAAAATAAGATTTTATAAAAGGTTTATGGACAACCTCCAATCCATAGCATGAGGAGGCAATCATTTTGGGGGTGATTCCAAAAAAAAAAAGTGTAGTGTTTAGTCCCAAAAGAAAACATTTAAAACACAAAATGAAGATGGGATTTGTGTTTCATAGCAATTTCCCAGGTAGGTCCTCTCTGGGACCTGGAGATGTGGTTGAGGTTCCCTGTAGATGAGGGAATGGCTTAAAATGCACAAGATTCAATGACACATAAGGGCAGGATCATAACTTTCTATTGTTATTCTCTGAGTTTTGGAATTGTTAGCCAGTTTCTTTGGGGATTCAGCGGTATTAAATCTAGAGCTGCTCCAATAAAAGGGGATTTGGTTCACACTTTGGTTTGTTTTAATGTATTTTGTTTCATACTCCTTATAGAACTCTTAAAATCTATGCTTTGTTTCATGCTTGGGACTCTCAAATCAATATTTCGAAGTTGGAACATTTCAAGGAACAAATGTTTTGCATGTCCCTACTGAAAGCCATCCATCTCAAAGCAGCCACATTTTGTTTCAGACTCAAAAACACATATATTTTGTTCCATCCTCAAAACACTCAAAATAGTCAATTTAGGCTTGGAATATGTCAGGAGAGAACCATTTTCCACATCTCTAGATACCATATCAATTGATTGGTAACATTACACACAGTCAGCCAACTCAATCAAGGTAAGTCTGGGTGGCTTATCAACCTAACAAAAAATAAATAAACCTGTGGAACATGAACCTACAAACAGCAATAAAACAATAAAATGGTGATTGAGGCAGAAATCACACCTTCATTCAATTCGGGCAGCACAAATCATGACTCAAAGGCTCAAGGAAAAAAACTCAGTGGTGGGATTCAAATTATTTAACAACCGGTTCTCTGCACTGATGACCAGCTTTCTTTTACACAGGCGGAGGTCAGTTAGTACCTGCTGCCTTAAAACTTTTTGAGGCCAAAACATTGGCACAAATTCTATATGGGGCGCAAACATGAATCCTTGCAAAGAAAGACTTGCTAGAAACCATACAAAGCAAATTCCTGCGAGCCATCTTAGCTGCACCCAACGGAACGCCAAATGCCCAGTTAAGAATTGAGACAGGCATGCCTCAAATTAAGGTAAGAGCCAGGAAGATGATGATTATTCGTTAGCTTAAAATGCATTTCTTTCCAGAGGGACTGTCCCCATTAGTGTTGACTGACAACTTCCCCTCCCCCTGGAAACAGGCATTTGATCACAAGCTTGGCTCTTATGGGCTCTCACCAATATTCTTTTTTTTTAATTAAAATTTTTTAATTTTTAATTTGAAACAAGTACAACATCTTTCTTTATGTGCTATAAAAAGCATATCAGTCGATCACAAATAAACTTTGGTACATCTCCTCCACAGTCAACAAACATAACTCAAGCATTTTGACTCAGATATTCATACATATCACCATCATCATATATCCATTTTCATTTGACTGTAATTACTATTTAAAGATATTAATAATAATAATATTCTTAAACAATACATACCCACACCAGTGGGAAAATAAAAAATAAAAAGAAACACACAAAAAAGAGAGCAAAAAAAGACAAAGAAAAAAAAAGACAAGGCAGGGAATAAAAAAAAGACAAAACAAAAAAAAGAGGGGGGAAAAAACGAACACAGGTATATATCATCAAAACAAAAAGATATCAGCTGGTTACTACATGTTTTGGTACATCTCTTCCATTATTTCATATTAATTCAAATATCTTAACTCAAATGTTTACCATAGTAACATCATTATACCTCCACTTTTAATTGACTATAGTTGTTTAAACATCCTTCATCCTTAACTATGCCAAAGAATTAATCCACAGACACATGCTGACATTTCATTACTTGTTTGTAAAATCCTCTATTAACATCAAATCCTCATATCCTATTTTAGCTGAACGTCCATAGTATTTAATACCAAAGATTCCATCTTCCATACAGTATAATTTATTATCATTCTCCCTTCTTTATATAGTTATATCATATATCATAACATTTTCCCCATATTAGTTAACATTTAACTGTATATATTTTATTTTATAATAGTAATAATTATTATAATTAAAACCCTTTATATATAATCCAAAAATATTTCCAACCTTCCTTTCTCATATCCAATTATTATTTATCATATCAACTCCACATTATATACATTACTATCAATATCAATTATTATTCAGCTATATCTATTACAAATAAGAGTAATTAGATTTAGCTAGTTTTCATTTGTATTCTTCAATCTATCAGCCTATGTCTCTCCAATAGCAAAGTCCTCTTACCATTCTTAAAACAAATTCCCCAAAAGTTTTTATAGGCAAGTCCAAACAGAAATATCTTCGCACCTTTTTGCTTAGGATGCCTCTGATGTAATAATGTTGTCCTTCGTATACTCCATTCAATTTGTCCTGAATTTTCAAAGGTGTTGTCAAAAATTCTGCACATAATGTTTCATAAAGTACATATTCTTTAATGTTTCTCATTCCTTCTACGCTCTGTCTTTTGAAATAGATTTTCTGTATGGTTCCCCCTCCTCTTTCTGCCTCCGAAGTTTTCTGTGTGGCTCTTCTACTTTCAAACGTTGCATCTCTTTCTCTTTCTGCCTCCGAAGTAGAACAGACGCCTGGCGTGTCAGCAAGTTGAGAAATAACATTCTTCATTTGAATTTCAGGAGCACTCAAACATTCAACATTCTGACTCTTTCCTTCGTATTTTAGTGTTAAAGATAACAAATAGTCCAGTTTTTTCCCAGATATTTTTTCAGATTTTTCATAAGTATCAAATAACTTCTAAAAGACGGAGAAAATCTTTTGGAATGAATTACTTGGAGCAAGTAGAGACGCCATGATGTGACGTAGATGAAATTTAAGGACACGCTGGGAGCTATGCAGTCTTATCTGGTCTTAAACTAACACAGCCAAGCAATAAAAGTGTCAGGTTGTAAGAAGCCAAATTATAATAAATTGGTTTACAGCCCACTTAAGGAGAACCGTGAGGAAGTATTGAAGTAAAGTAAACTTTCCTTTATCCACATAAACAGCATTCAAAACATTTAAGAAGTAGAGTAACCACCAGCCATAAATCCATTAAAAAAAAGCCGATTCGCCGCTGGATTCTTCTGTTCTTGGTTTCAATTAGCTTAAATTTTAGTGCGGACTGTCTCTCTTTGAGTAATAAAATCAGCTTACCAGGTGAATCCACTCAAACCATTCTTAGGGGCACCTGCAGTTTCGGTTAGCATGCAGCTAATCCAAAAAGGAATTGGCAAGAGGGGATAATTCCAACACCCCCCAGAGACTTTGCGATCGTCTCTGAGGTCACTGGATCTCCCCTCACCTTTCACTGTCTTCTACGGGACAGCTAGAGTCCAATGACTCGTCCAAAAATCCTTCGGAATAGAGAAATTTCAGGAATAGCCTGAAACTCCATCTTCTCACTGTTAAGCCCCGCCTTCTTCCCAGGCTCTCACCAATATTCTTAATGTCCCTAGGCTTTGATCAAGCAAAGCAAGTAGTAATCAATAGAATGAAGGACATGGAGTTCCAAGAAGGTTGCTTTTCCACAGTAGGGACAGAATCAAACAGGGTGTGTGGGAATCGGCAAGATATCTAAATGACCTGATCTTCCCAAAACAAAGAATAGCTTTCTTCAGAGCCAGATTTAACATTCTTCCTTCAGCACTCCTCCAGGGCAGGTATAAGAGAACACCTAGAGCAAACTCTTGTATATGTGGTAAAGGAGAAGTGGAAGATATCGCAGATGTTCTATTACACTGCAAGCTATACAGAGGTTGTAGGTCTGCACATATTCTCCCCTTATTAGAGAGATTGCCAGGGAGAGCAGACAATTTTTATCTAGGCTTTCTCCTCCAGGACACAAACCCGGTTACCACGTATGCAGTGGCAAACTTCTGTGCTGCTGCAATGTCCACAAGAAAAAAAACCGGTTACAGAAGGATAGTTGTCATCTTGTACCAAATATCTGGACATATCTCTAACAATTTTTGGACCATTGTATTTACTTCCATACTTAATGGCTTTGCACCCAGGTAAACCAGGAAGTGATCCGAATAAATTGAGAACATGTATGTTATTTTCCACTTTTAACGTCAATACTTTTTAATTATATCTTAACATCAGTACTTTTTAACATATTGTAAAAAGTAATGTGTATTGCTGGTCTTTGACCGTAATAAAGATTTATACTATACTATAATATACTATATTATACTATACAGATACTCTTCTTAAAACACCTCCAGTGAAGAAGCACCCACAACATCTGATGGCACGTTCCTCTGGTTAATTGTCCTTACTATTTGGAAGTTCCTCCTTGATTCCAGGTTGCCTCTCTCCTTGTTTCATTCCATTGTTTCTTGTCCTGCCCTCAGGAGCTTTGGAAAATGAATTGACTCTATCCTCTTTGTCGCAGCCCTTCGAATACACGAATACTGCTATCATATCCCCGTCAGCCCTTCTTTCCTCTAGATAGCCAAATCAAAATCCTGCAACTGTTCTTCATATGTTTTTGTCTCCAAGCCTTTAATTGTCTTAGCTGCTCTTCTCTACACTTTTTCCAAAGTCTAAACATCTTTTTTTTTGTAATGTGATAACTAAAATTGGATACAGTAGTCCAGGTGTGGCCTTACTGAGGCTTTATAAAGTGGTACTAATACTTCATATTATTTTGATTCAATGCCTCTGTTTATACAACCAAGAATTATATTTACTTTTTGGGCAGTGGCGGCAACTGCTGCACACTGCTGTCTCATATTTAGGTGATTGTCAAAACCCGTGGTCACTCAGTCTTTGCATGTTTGAACCAAAGCATGTTCTTCCCCAATCAGATCCCTATAACTTCCAGGCACTGGGGCTGAACCTTGACAATTTCACCTGGATAGCCCAGGGTGGAGACCAGAGGTGGTATTCAGCAAGTTCTGTCCAGTTCTGGAGAAGCAGTAGTGGAAATTTTGAGTAGTTCAGAGAACTGGTAAATATCATCTCTGACTGACCCCACCCGCATCTATTCTCTGCTTCCCGAGTCCCAGCTGATCAGGAGGGATTGGGGATTTTGCAGTAACCTTCCCCTGGGATGTGGAGTGTGCTGCCTTATGGGAAATGTAGTTCCATAACATGTGATCACATCTGTGTTGCTGATTGGCCACTGGGACATTTTGCCCGCATGCAATGTTTATAGCCAGTCAGTTTGAATGCCCTTGTGAACCGGAAGAGTAGTGTTTGTATGGGAGTGCTCAGCATGGGAGTGAATTCATCATCTTTTTACACCACGTGATGGGACAGATTATGGAAAGTCCGAAGTATCTTAACACTGAACTTTAAGTTTTGCTATTAAGAATGCCTGATAATAAACTTGATCTGAAAGAGATTCCTAAGCGTGGAGTTAACTGCATGCCCCAAGCAAGCCTACAATGCTCGAGGCAGAACAGGGAGGGAATGGAGATTTTACAGTATCCTCCCCTTCCATGCCCACCAAGCCATGCCCACAGAACCGGTAGTAAAAAAAATTGAATCCCACCACTGATGGTGATGTCTACATGGTATCATCAGCATACTGATGCTATTGCTCCATGGAAGCACAGGCTGCTCAAGGAGCTTGCACCTGTGCTCCTTCTACCCCCTCCCATTTAAATTGTTCCCTAGGGTCAGTATGGCTCAGCTGCCAATAAAAGTTATTTCTTCCTCCCCATCTGAACTGTGAAGTCAGGCAATCAATCTAAAGTGTAACTTATTAACGGTTCAAGACCAAACAAAAGGGAACAAAAAGCTTATCTTCTCCTCTGGGAGAGAGGGGGAGATTCCCTTCTGCTTTTCCCTTTGTGGGAACAGTTAGTCCAGAAAGCAATTTGGCACCAGCAGAAAACACTCAAACCAAAAAATGTGTGAGAGCACCATCTGCTGGCTCTTTAAAACTACAACAATAGAGCAGAAAAGATTTTTCAGACTGTATACAAACAAGTGTACGGACATACACCCAGATGCAACAGTGACTACAGGTGAGGTGGTGTGTACAGCCTTGTTATCCAAGTCCTGACCCCCCCCTTGTATGTTTGGGGTGAATGCATGTATAAAAAAGGTGCAGCAAATGTATCCCCCAAACCTCACCATGTACACATAAACACTCAGTCCAGAGCTATTCACAACTTGGTTCTGCTCTTCAAAACCTGTGCAGCTGACACAACTGATAAATGGCCATGTTGCTTCCCTATGTTTTAGTTTATAATCAATGCTGTCATTTGTTATTCAAACAGGAACTAAGAGACACACAGCTGAGCTTCATAATCCTGTTCAAAAAACACTCAGTCCAGAGCTATTCACAACTTGGTTCTGCTCTTTAAAACCTGTGCAGCTGACACAATTGATAAATAGCCATGTTGCTTCCCTATGTTTTAGTTTATAATCAATGCTGTCATTTGTTATTCAAACAGGAACTAAGAGACACACAGCTGAGCTTCATAATCCTGTTCAAAAAACACTCAGTCCAGAGCTATTCACAACTTGGTTCTGCTCTTTAAAACCTGTGCAGCTGACACAATTGATAAATAGCCATGTTGCTTCCCTATGTTTTAGTTTATAATCAATGCTGTCATTTGTTATTCAAACAGGAACTAAGAGACGCACAGCTGAGCTTCATAAACCTGTTCACAAAAGTGCAAAAAATAAAACAAGGCAATTTTTTATGACAATAATGTTTTAGCATGCACCACTTAAATATCACTTAAAGTAACGAGCAGATTATCTGTAGCGATTCTCAGTCATCCAGGTCATGGTTCTCCCGAATACCTATTCAGATGACCCTGAGGACACACATAAACCTCCAAGTGCTTCAAGTGGATGAGAAGTGAAATGTCTTCAAAGAAAAAACAAGAAAGGCCTCCTGAAAAAGCATCTTTGGGGACAACCATGACCTGGATGACTGATAATCTTTACAGACTTTTAGCTATACAATTTGGGATGAATACCCTTTGAATGGTGTGAGAGTAGGAATGGATTTTCAGAGAAAAATTGCAGACTACAGGAACCAGGAGCATTACTCGGGTGATATTGAGGACACAAATAAACCTCCAAGTGCTTCGAAGACCCTTTAAAAGGATGCAAATGACCAGCTGTCTTCAAGGAATACAAATGCTTCCATTCCCATTATCCTTTCAGGGCTGAAGAAGCTTCTTGAATGACAAGCAAAACGTCTTCAATGAAAAACCAAGAAAATCCAGTTGCCTCCTGAAAAAGCACCTTTGGGATAATGAGCAGAAAGATTAAAACTCAACTAGGAATTTATAGTTATTTTCCTTATCTGTACTGCTCTATGTAGAAAAAATATTTCGCAGTATGCCATCTAGTGGATATTGTTGCTCTTTATAATTATTATTCTTGTACACTTTGAGTGAATTTTACTTGTAATGTGGGTGATAATCTTGACTAAAAAGTTAGTTTGGATGTCACAAAGTAATTCTAAGCCGCATTCAAAAGAGAAAGGACAATTCTCTCACACACACACCTCCAATGTAAATAAAACCTACCTTTCTTCTTATCTCTTTGAAGTCTGGTTGCCACTTGCTTCTTGCTTCACACGTCATCTGTCCTGAATTGTTCTTCTAAGAAGAAACATCTGAAATTGGTACAAATCAACATGTCATATCACATTTCCATAAGAAATTCAAACCGAGTGTCTTTTCAAATGTTATCTAGCCAAACACATGTGGTATTTTTTTTCTTAAAACCGTCGACATGCATGTCTCAAAGGGTTCCATCCCAGAATCAAATAATAGCAAGTGGCTATTTATACAAATTTGAATATATCACAGCGAAAATGTCTATACAGGTAATATCCAGATTACGAGTGTTCGCTTAGCAAATATTTGACGTTACATGATAAGCGTCCCCTAGTGTTTACAAACAAGGCCCAAAACTATTAATGTTGCAGCACCAAGCAGTTGTTCGCTCTCACAAACAACTGTAGAGGCTCTGCAACATTAGTCCTGTCTATTTTCCCTCTCCCTCCCCTTGCGCTGGGTCTCCATAGGCACTAGGTCTGTGGATACTCTCCTTGTAAAGATCTAGAGAGCCTTCACTTTCTTGGCCTTCCGTGTGTATGCAGAGAATGGAGGCCTAAAGTACCACAAGATCACCCTGGATTAGTAGCATGAGAACTCACACTATTGATCTCACATAATCTCATGATACTTTAGGCCATTGTTCTCTGCAAATGGTGGCCTGGATGAGAGCTGAAGCAAAAGGCTTTGCAAATGGAGGGAAAACCTGAAACATTGAGGCTTTCCCTATGTTTGCAAAGCCTTTTGCCATCTTTGCAAAAAGCCTTTACTGCTGAGAACGGACCTCTGGAGCAAGCGCGCATCATTCCAAAGCTTTGTTTTCACCAGGAAAGGTCTTTCTTCAAGGCCTCGTCTGAAGAAAAGCTCTGTTTTCAAGAGCCCCATTTCCATGCAGACAAAGTTTGCAGTCCCCATCAGGGGGACAAGTATTTGAGTGGGACTGGGAGGGGGGTTGGAAACGGAGTGAATTGCTTGAAAATGGAGCTTTTCACTCCGTTTCCAATCCCCCAGGGTCACTCAAAACCTGTTCATACAGATGAAGACTGGAAACTTCTGGGGTGCATAACCTCGGATGAGTTCAGGCACCCATCCAGTTTCGCAGAGAATGGGTGACTGACATCCTGTGGGATCAGGGCACATAGGAGGTTCCAGTCTCCATGGGAAAAATGGCTAAGGGGGGGCTTGGTTTAATCCGAGTTCACTGCCCCAAAGCCTTACTTCATGCAAATGCTTTTCTGCATGGCGCCTGAAATCCTTTGGAGGAGACTCATTTAGGCGGTCCTCCACTCCAGAAATAGGAGGCAGGCTCAATGATCAGAGAAACCGAACAGAGTGTACTCATCTTGTTCTCCCTTTGCCCTTTCTGCTTGCTAGGAGCAGACAAAGAAACAGGGACGGTGGAGAGGAGACTGATTCTCACAACATAAGTGACCAGCCATGGGAGGTTGGGTGGGGGAGAAGCAATTGTGGGGAGCATGAGGTATTTTAGTGGGTTGGGGAGGTCTTGGGTGGTCTTAAGCAGGTGGCCTGTTCCATCAGTACATGGCCTTCCCCACCCTGAATAACTCATTGCACTTAACAAGTCTGGCATTTGATTAGTGAAGCATGAGCAAAATGAGGGAGTGATCACGTTCAAGGTACAAGATTCACTCCCACAAATCCTTGGGTTAGGAATGGAATAGGCAGGCTCCATTACATTCATAACTTGAGGACTACCTGTACTAGGTCTTCTCAAACTGTAGGTCACAGGTCTTGAGGTGGTCTCAAGCAGTTTAAACAAAGATACAGCAGTTAAAAAAAATCTGATCAAGCTTATGAAAACGTAGGAGGAGAACCAAAACTGATTAGTTTTTCTGATTCCTCTATCTTGCTAAGATCAGCTCATAAATTAAGCAGGTGGCATTTCAAATTTTATCTAGCCAAACATATGTGGCATTCTTTTTCTTAGAAATTTGACATGCACGTCTCAAAAGGTTGTATACCACAATCAAATAAAAGTGGTTGCTTATACAAATTTGATTATATTACAGAGATTATACTAGGACTTCTGAAACTGTGGGTCACAGGTCCTGAGGTGATCTTGAGCAATTTAAACATAGATATAGCAGTTTGAAAAAAACTGATTGAGCTTATAAAACATATTAAAGAAGAGAACCAAGACTGATTACTTCCTCAAAACCACAATCTTGCCAAGATCAGTTCATAAATTAACCAAGTGCCTTTTCAAATTTTATCTAGTCAAACATAAGTGGCATATTTATTTTTTTCTTTAAAATTTGTCAAGTAAGGATTATCATTCTTTAAAAAATACATACCTGCATAAGAGTGGGTTTTGCTTACAAAAGAGGTGGGAAGCTTGAGGTAAAGATAAAGATAAAAGGTAGAGATAAAGTTTGACTCAGAATTATGCCCAGAAAGTGATTCTTGGCCCAGAAAAGGCTACATACCTCTAGCCTAGAATTAAAAAATGAGAAAGACTATCTTTGTGTGTTATGTATATATGTATATAACATATTGTACTGTTTGCCATTCTTACAACTTTGTGCTTTTAAGGAGGAAGGAAAGCCACAAGTGTGTGAAAGGGAAAACACTAAACTTGATTAACCTTCAAATACAATCACATTTTCTAGTCCCTCCAAAGAAGAAAGGAAAATTTTCAGCCACTGATGTCGGAAGAATAAGATGGAGTTTCTGGTCCTGAACCTAATTTCATGCAAGGAGGAAGAAATGTTGAAATGTTCACATGCACCCTCAAAATTGTCTTAAGGTTCCCTGAAGGAAATTTCCTGGCTGCTATCAAATGAAATGACTGTGGAATATTAATTTATTTGTTTAAATGTTCTCCTTTTGGCTTCCAAAGAAGTCCTTTCAGTTAAATGACACCAATGCAGCTGAATCAGGGCTAAAGTATACCTCAATATCTTCTGCAAGCAACCTTAATTCAAGGTGGAAAAAGATGACAATTTCCTTACACGTTTAGCACCTGATTATTTGCCCTTTGTTTTGTTTGTAAAATGACAACATACACACTATACTATTCTATTCTGTTATACTCTATGCTATTGATAGAACAGAACAGAATAGAATTCTTTATTGACCAAGTGTAATTGGACATAAGGAAATTGTCTCCAGTGCATAAGCTCTCAGTGTACATAGAAACAAAAACAAAGTATTGTTATAGATCATAAATCATAAGATGCAATCCTAAATCATAATATACCAGCAAGAGAAGGTAGTAGGAAAGATTAAAAACGAGAAAGATGACAAAATGGGAAGATGGGAAATATGAGAGGATGACATGGATAATATCAATACAGCCTACTATGTGTGTAAATATCTTTAGACATAAGACAGTGCTGTGGGAGTTAGGTATTTAGCAAAGTGATGGCATGGGGGAAGAAACTATCTTTGTGTCTCGTTGTTGTGGCATGCAATGCATCCGGAGGGTAGAAGTTGAAACAGTTTGTCTCCAAGATGTGTCCAAGATGTGAGGGATATTTTCTCAGTCCTCTTTCTGGTTCATACAATGTATAGGTCCTCAATAGAAGGCAGACTGGTTGCAAATCTTTTTTTTTCTGCAGTCGTAACTATCCATTGAAGTCTGTACTTGTCCTGTTTGCTTACTGTGCCAAACCAGGCTGTTATAGAGGAATCAATAATTCCTCTGTAGAACAGTATCAGCAGATCTTTGGGCAATCTGAGTTTCCTGAGTTGACGCAGGAAGAACATTCTTTGTTGTGCCTTTTTAATGATGGTTCTAATGTTAGGTGACCATTTCAAGTTCTGGGAGTAATATTCTAAGAGGTGATAAAATAGGAGGGTTTCTCCTAAAATCAGCTATCATTTCTACAGTTTTAAGTGTGTTCAGTTCTAGATAGTTCTGGTTCCACCACAGGACCAGTTGTTCAACCTCAGATCTATAAACAGATTCATCACCATTTCAAATGAGACCACACTGTTGTATCTGCAAACTTCAGTACTTTAACAGAGAGATCCTTTGAGATGCAGCCATTGGTATATAAAGAAAGAAGTAAGGGAGAGAGCACCTAGCCCGGGGGGGGGGGGGAGCTCCAATACTAATTGAATGAATATTTGATGTGATTCTACCTAGCTTCACCTGCTGCTTCCTGTCTGTGAGAATGTTTATAACCCATCTGCAAGTGTGGTCAGGAACAACTAGTTTGGGTCAGTTTGGAGAGAATGGTTTCTGTAATAATGCTGTTGAATGCCAAGCTGAAGGCTACAAAAGGATCCTTGCATAGGTTTTTGCGGATACAAGATTTAAGATAGAGTGCAGTGTCATCTTGACAGCATCATCGGGCCGATCTATTTGCATGGTAGGCAAATTACAAAGGGTCTAGCATTGGATCTGTGATGGCTTTTAGATGGGCCAGCAATAAACTTTCAATGCTTTTCATAACTACAGATGTCAGAGCAAGCAGTCTGTAGTCATTCAGTTCCTTGATGGAGGGTTTCTTGGGCACCAGGATGATAGTAGCAAGAACAGACATAACACATATTCAATGATTTATTAAAGATGGTGGTCAGTTGATTAGTACACACTTTCAAGCAAGAAGGGGTTGCCCTGTCTGGGCCTGGTGCTTTTCTAAGCTTTTGTCTGTGAAATAAACCTTGCATATGTCTTTTTCTGTGATCACCAGAGGTGGGGGCCCCAGAGGGATGTTACCAGGTGTAGGGGACTTGGCTGTTGTTGGTGTATCTGAGATGGAGATGGAAGTGATAGTTGACAGTGGTTTCTTCTTAAATCTACAGTAGAATATATTCAGGTCTTCTTCCAATTGCCAATTCCCTTCAGCAATGGAGGGAGGTTGTTATAGCCAGTGATATTTTTCAGTCTTTTCCACACATTTGCTGGTTCATTTGTTGACAGCTGATTCCTCAGCTTTTCAGAGTACCGTATATACTCAAGTATAAGCCGAGTTTTTCAGCCCACTTTTTGGGCTGAAAAAAGCCGCCTCGGCTTATACTCGAGTCGTAGAACTCCAAGTCCCATCCCCTCCGCCCGTCCCCGCCAGCGCAGCCCCTGCCGCATCAGCTGGAATCTAATTCGAGAGATCTTAATCTTGACAGCGTTGTTGGGATCTGCGGGTGAAATTACTTTAATCAGTGGGGTAAAGTTCTTTCTTTCGCTCGCCCGAGCTCTGATGAGGGGGAAAGAGAGGACTTTCCTTATGCCCGCATCAGAGCTGGGGGGGGTGGGAGAAAGGACTTTACCCCATTGATTAAAGTAATTTCACCCACAGATCCCAACAACACTGTCAAGATTAAGATCTCTTGAATTAGATTCCGCTGATGAGGCGGGCGGCGCGGATTGTAGCAGGGATGACCACCAATTGCAGCCTGGCTGCGCTGGCGGAGATGGGCGGGGTGGGATGGGACTCCCCACTCGCCAAGATCGTAGGACTCCAAGTCCCATCCCCTCCGCCCGTCCCTGCCAGCGCAGCCCCTGACGCATCAGCCGGAATCTAATTCAAGAGATCTTAATCTTGACAGCGTTGTTGGGATCTGCGGGTGAAATTACTTTAATCAGTAGGTAAAGTCCTTTCTCCCCCCCCCCCCCCAGCTCTGATGCAGGCATAAGAAAAGTCCTCTCTTTCCCCCTCATCAGAGCTCGGGCGAGCAAAAGAAAGGACTTTACCCCATTGATTAAAGAAATTTGGAAAGAACGACCAGGAGCAGCCTTAAAGAAAAAACCATCATTGCTAGTTTGGGATATGTTCAGAGCCCACACATCTGATGACATTAAAAAAATGGCAAAATCTTCTCAAGTTACTTTGGCCGTTATTCCAGGGGGGCTTACATCTGTATTGCAACCGCTAGATGTGTGTTTAAATAAACCTTTTAAAGACCGTGTGAGAAAGATGTGGCATGAATGGATGTCATCTGGTCAAGCCCGACTGACAAAAGGTGGAAATCTGATGAAGCCCGACATAGAATTGATAGCAAAGTGGGTTCGTGATGCATGGGAAGAGATTCCGGAGGACATGGTGCAACGCGCCTTCAAGAAATGTGGCATTAGTAATGCTATGGATGGCAGTGAAGACAGCGCTTTGTATGAGTTTTGAAGGTTTTTAACTCTTGTGTTTTAGCTTGGTTGCTGAATGAGCTAAGGTTTTTGTACTTTTAAAGTTATTGTTGATACCATATTGTTTTTATTGACCCTCTTTTCCATTTACAGAGCTAGTTTACTGTTTTTCTTTGAAATAAATATTCAAAAACATTATTGGTATCTATTTTTATTTTTGAAATTTACCGGTAGCTGCTGCATTTCCCACCCTAGGCTTATACTCGAGTCAATAACTTTTCCAGTTTTTTGTGGTAAAATTAGGTGCCTCGGCTTATATTCGGGTCGGCCTATACTCGAGTATATACGGTAGCTTCTCTTTGTTGCTCTGATCCCATTTGTTAATACATTCCTGGTACAGCATTCTATCTCCTTTTCTGTAGGTTTCCTCTGTAGCATGATGTAGTTGTTTAAGCTTAGCTGTGAACCACAGTTTAGTATTATTGTAGATGCATAAGGTTTTGGTTGGCACACATACGTCTTCACAAAGGCTAATGTATGATGTCATAGTGTCAGTGAGTTCATCCAAGTCCATTGAGGAAGCTTTGAAAATGCTCGTCTGTGCAGTTGGGGCAAACCTATAGCTTTAACATTCTTCAGTCCAAGATTTCACTGTTTTAACTATCGATTTTATGGTTTTAAGTCTTTGCATATAAACAGGTACCCGGTGATTCACACAGTGATCAGTGGGTCCTATAGCTGCTCTTGGTAGAGAGTGATAGGCATCTTTTAGTGTTGAGTACCAGTGGTCTAGAATATTCTTGCCTCTAGTGAGACAGCTGACATGCTGAGTGTATCTTGGCAGCTCCTGGCTTCGGTTAGCACTGTTAAAATCTCCTAGTACAATGAGTAGGGAGTTTGCATATCTCTACTCAGTCCACAGGATTTGGTCAGCCAAGGTTTGCAATGCCTTGTTTATGCAAGTTTTTGCAAGACCACAAGTAGAAAAAATGAACAGAACCCCCCAGGCGGAATAAAAGGGTATGCAGTTAATGAATAGTCCAAATTTCTTTTAGTCCAGGGATGCATCAATTGTTAATATAAAAGCAGATACCTCCTCTCTTCTGTTTACTAGCTGTTTCTGCAATGGGTTTGTTTTTCTATTTACTTTAAATATTCATAATCTCGCATATCCAGACATAATTGAATTATGGAATTCATAGAATTATAGGACTTGGAGGAAATAGGTATTTTGCGAGTTGAACTTCATACACCTTAAAGTTGCCAAAGTTGAGAAACAGCCTCTTAGGTAGTAGATTGCAAGACTACACATACAGTAGAGTAGCTCTTTAAAGAATGGCAAAATGGCCACATGCATTCTTCTCAGCCACAGCTAATCAGTTGTAATAGTAACACAATTTCATTGCTTTGTGGTCAAACTTCATAATCGGGATCGTATCTAGAAACAAACACTGAAGATTGTCATAAGTCTATCTAAGAACTGAATTCTGTGTATTCTTTAATATTTGTTGTTCAGTGCATAATGATATTTTTCACGTTTCCCCTTTGAACGTATAAATGGTTTTCTTGCGTATGATTTATGGGTTACCAAATGTTTACTGTTCCCAAAGATTCACTCAATATTTACTAATAGAAGCTGACTAACACAATAGAATGGGGAAACTGAAAAGTGCCTATAGGGACTTGCAATGTCAACATTCTCTTATCTTCTTTTGATAAGGCTGCGGCAATATGCTTATATATACTCATAAATGCCTAGCTAGAGCTTAAACAACACCTGTGTCTGTGATAGCTAGAAGACATTTCAGTGGAAGAGCCTAGTGTGGTTTATCCTCTCCTACCAACATGAAGGTGGCTTTTTGCATATTTTTCACCCTGGCCCTCTTCTTTTTGTACTCAGGTAAGCTGAACAGAACAGAACAGAATAATTGGAAGGGATCTTGGAGGTGTTCTAGTCCAACTCCCTGCTCAGGCAGAAACCCTTTACCATTTGTGACAATTGGTTGTCCAATCTCTTCTTTAAAACTTCCAGTATTGGAGCATTTACAACTTCTGGAGGCAAGTTGTTCCACTGACTAATTGTTCTAACTGCCAGGAAATTTCTTCTTAGTTCTAGGTTGCTTCTCTCCTTGATTAAGGACCTTGCAAAAGATCCTTTTCAGTTAGATAGCATTTTGAGACCTAGTTCCACATTATCCACTCAGCCTCACAAAAGTGGGCATTTTAAAGGCTTCTTTACAGGAATATTATATTTATGACAGATTTCCCATCCCAAATTATAGCTGGTATTATGTAGAAATAATAGGAATCTTTAAAAATAAAATAATTCATAATCCCGACTCCAATAGATACCAAAATTTAAAGAATAAGCAGCTTTGAAGTGCTAATGCCCCAGAAAGCATTTCTGATGGTGAACCTGGAATCAAAAACTGGAAGCCCGGCTTTAATCAACTAAAACCTAACTACCCATCATCCTTAACCCAACATTGTATTTTTTAAAAAGGTGTAAATTTAGATCCACTAAGTTGTTTTTGATTATTTATGTTTGTTTGTATGTTGTCAGCAGATTAAACAAATTGATATTTAATTTCTTCATGTTCAGGTCAAGTATTATTCAGTGATAGCTGTGTTAATATGAATACATGTGCATTGGGACAGAAAGAAATGTGTAAGATCAAATCTTCCTCTCTTTTTTTGCAGTGAAAAAAATATTTAGTTGGCCCTAATTCAAGCTATGGATTTTCTTTATATTCTTTTACAGATTGGATCATTTAGTTGCGCTTTATAATAGTCATTCTTTTTCTATTTTTGTGTATCACTCTCTCTGTGTGATTAACTGTGTAAAATGAACGGCACCAATATGTCATATCGATATATTGTGTACTGAAACAAGGTCTCTACTCTAATGTGTATAGAATATTATTCCAAGACCATCATACTTCCCCAATCTAGAACCCTGCAGGCACTGGTAGTAGGAATCTCAGGATCTGAAGACAAAATAAGATTGTTAATTCTCAAAAACTAAGCTGAGCTTACCAACCATAGTAGAATAAGCAGAGAAGGAAAGATTCTATTCCTTGTTTTATGGTTGAAATATATTTTACCTAGAAACCTATGTAAAAAGCAGCCTTGAAGAATACAGAATGTTATTGTATATGCCTCCTTAATTTAAAAACATTTGTTCTGAAGTTTATTACATGGAATTGGCTGCCATTTCTCTTTTGTATTTGTATTTTGTATTTGTATTTATTGGGATTTATATGCCGCCCTTTTCCCTGAGGGGACTCAGGGCGGCTTACAACGACAAGGGAGGGGAGGTGCAAGGTCAAAATAAAACAATATGTGAACAACAGAAAAATAATAAAACCCAACTTTCATTCAACAGTCAAACAGTCAAACACTCGGGCGGGTAATTAGGAACCTATCCCCAGGCCTGCTGGGAGAGCCAGATCTTGAGGGCTGCGCGGAAGGTCTGGATAGTGGTGAGGGTGCGGATCTCCATGGGGAGCTCATTCCATAGGGTCGGAGCAGCAACAGAAAAGGCTCTCCTCCGCGTGGTCGCCAGTCGGTATTGACTGGCAGATGGAATTCGGAGGAGGCCCAGTCTGTGAGATCTAATTGGTCGATTTAGGGAGGTGATCGGCAGAAGGCGGTCTCTCAAGTACCCAGATCCACTACCATGGAGTGCTTTAAAGGTGGTCATCAGTATCCTGAAGCGCACCCGGAGACCAACAGGCAGCCAGTGCAGCTCGCGGAGGACAGGTGTAACGTGGGCGAACCGAGGTGCGCCCACTATCACTCGCGCGGCTGCATTTTGGACTAGCTGTAGTCGCCGGATGCACTTCAGGGGCAACCCCATGTAGAGCCCATTGCAGTTTAATCATTCTTTTAATCATTTCAGGTCTTATGGCATATTAGCAAAAAACCCAAGCAAATTTATACCTTATTTTTAACCAAGTTGGAGGCCAACTGTTCACTATGCAGATAAGGAAGTTATTTGAATTTAATGCAGAAGTATCATATTTCCATAGCTAAATATTAACCTGAAAAATCATCATAGTATTGGCATATAGATTCCATAAAATAAAGCACTAACATAAAAGAGTTATTACATCCCTTCCACTCTGGCAGTGGAATCTGTGGATCAGAAAGAAATAGCAGGGAGTTCAGAAAAAGCAAACATGAAGACAGCAGGGGTTCTGCTTGTTCCCCTGATGCTAACGTTTTATATGGGTGAGTCCCACATCATCATCGCAAAAATTCCTTTCCAAAGAAGCCTCCCGCTTAGAAATGGTCATATTCCATCATGTATTCCTCAGAAAGAGGAACATTCAGGCATTCTAAAAGCTTCTGCAATCAAAAATAATCCTTTAAATTAAGGATTCAATGCAGTGGTGGGATTCAATTTTTTTTACTAACGGTTCTGGGGCCTTGGCTTGGTGGGTGTGGCTTGGTGGGTGTGGCAGAGGAAGGATACTGCAAAATCTCCATTCCCACCCCACTCTAGGAGAAGGATACTGAAAAATACAAATTCCCTCCCCACTCCAGGGGAAGGAACCTGCAAAATCTCCATTCCCTCCCCACTCTTGGGAGAAGGATGCTGCAAAATCTCCATTCCATTCCCACGCCACTAACCTGCATTCCAGCTCCATTCTCCTGTGCAGGGCAACAAAAAAAGAACCCAGCTGATCTGGGACTAGGGAGGTAGAGAATACATGGGAGTGGTGCCAATCAGAGGTGGTATTTGCCAGTATTTGCCGAACTATTCAAAATTTCCGCTCCTGGTTCACCAGAAACGGTTTGCCGGTATTTGCCGAATTATTCAAAATTTCTGCTACCGGTTCACCAGAAACAGTGAGAACCATCTGAATACCACCTCGGATTAAGTGGAAGGACCATAATTAATTTTGAAGTGTATCATATGGATTTTATCTTCTTGCATGAAGAAATCATACATTGTTAGTTGATGAGGCATGAAAATCCCCATGTTATGAGGTAAATCTATAGGCAAAAAAGCTTCCATATCACAGTAAGTGTTTATGATGTACACTTAACATGGTTTATGATGTACACTTAACATGGCTCATGTTAAGATGCAAAAATTTCACATTTCACATCAAAGTTTCAAAACCTCCATCTACTTTCAGATATCCATGGAAAGAATCTTGAAGATCATAATTGGTTATGAATACCTTTTGAAGGAAATATTGTTTACTTTATGCTGGATTGTTTTTGTGGGTTGTTTTTGTTGCAAATGTAATTCAGTGATATTAAAAATAATATCCACATATTGGTATTTGGTTTCTTTTGAGAAAATAAAGGAGAATGTGAAATAAAACACATTCATGTTTATATAATCAAAGAAATGTTATCCAGTCAACCATTTTTCAACATCAGCTTTGAATTTAATTCTTTTATATTACTATTGTTTGGTTCTAGATGTTGGTACTGAAGCAGTGGAAGAAAACGTAAGTGCAATTGTGTCTTTTAAATACATTATTAAATCCATATTATTATAGTTGAAAATTAAGATCAGTGATTTTACAGAGCAAAGAAAAATAAAAAGCAAATTTAAGTATGAAAATCATTTGCAATGTTTATTTTGACAGATTTACATGGTGCAGAAGTAAACTCTAATTCTAATTGTGTTCAGTTTCTAAGTTGAGAAATGGCTTGGCTATTAAAATGCACCTTCAGAAAAAAACATGGTTCAATATCTCAATTATTACAGTTTTGCCAGAGATATATGGAAAAGATTAATCACTACTGCTGAGAACAATCACCTATATTCATTAATTTGTTTATAATCAATTTGATTCCTGAGGATCAAAATTTCCCCAGGTAACAAACTGATCAGACTAATCAAACTGAAAAGGAACTGCAAAAAACTCAAGATCTTTCTAAACACACTTCAGTGTGAATAAGTGTAAAGGTACATACATGTACACATACAGACATACATATTAATACAAACCCTGATCTTCACAGGTATATTTGTGTAATCTGAGTTGGTAGGTGATTGATTAAGAAAAGAGTCAGCCCAATTTGCAATTTCCATGCTTGGAAGCATTAGAAAGGGGAATGGAAATGCATCAGACAAATAGTATGTTTATATGAACCTATGGTGAGACTACTGGGTCACTCACACCATATTTCTACACAATTAATTTTATAACAATTAAATATTTATAATTTCAATCCTAAAATTTGAAAAAAAATGTATTGTTGCTTTCTGCAGATTCAATGTAGTGGTGAGATTCAAGAGGCCTGTACTTTGGAGTTTATACCACACTGTGGTTCTGATGGTAAAACCTACAGCAACCAGTGCATGTTCTGCAATGCAGTTGTGTAAGTATAACTTTCATGTTTTGGAAAATGAAAAACAAGTGATGCCCAGAACCATTGTGTACTTTGCTCTCAGCATGTAGGGAATTTAAGAGTCTTATATTTGATCTCATCTTGCTTCCTGACTAAGAATTTTCTAACATAAATGAACATTAGAAATTGGAGAAAGGGGCTGTTTTGTCAAACAAAGTGGCCAATAGAAGATGCTGAGTTCATCATCCATTTCAATAGACTTTACATTGGGAGTTAACGCTTCTCGTGCTTTTTTTTTTTATTCATTTAATAATGAGTAATTTTACATCTTCTGAATTTTCACACCTCACTTTACTTTTCTCTTACCAGACTGAGTCGTGGAGCACTTAAGCTACAGCACTATGGGTCATGTGAGGAAATTGGGAATGGACAGCCACTGTACTAAAAAACCAACTACCACCCAAATCTCTTGGTTCCTTGCTCATCTATCATAATAAAGAATGCTATCTTTCTTTGCTTATTCTCTAATTTTTCTGAATATTTCTTATAACCTGTAACAGTATAATTGTTTAATAAACAAGTAAGCAACATAATCTGTCTTGCTTTTTAACTTCTGCATTCAGTGTGTATCATATAGATCTTCTATAACATATACTGCATTTCTCCTAGAATAAGACCCGGTCTTATTTGAGAGGGCACCAAAATAAGCGCTAGGACTTATTTTGGGGAAAACATTTAGATATCTTGGGGTGGTTTTCCACTCTCAAGGGACAGGGAAGGCACACCTGGATCACACATTGCAAGTAGCCAATAGGTCCTCAAATGCAATTGACCATTTCTTTTACACAGGTGGAGGTCAGTTAGTACCTGCTGCCTTAAAACTTTTTGAGGCCAAAACATTGGCACAAATTCTATATGGGGCGCAAACATGAATCCTTGCAAAGAAAGACTTGCTAGAAACCATACAAAGCAAATTCCTGCACCCAACGGAACACCAAATGCCCAGTTAAGAATTGAGACAGGCATGCCTCAAATTAAGGTAAGAGCCAGGAAGATGATGATCATTCGTTGGCTTAAAATGCATTTCTTTCCAGAGGGACTGTCCCCATTAGTGTTGACTGATAACTTCCCCTCCCCCTGGAAACAGGCATTTGATCACAAGCTGGGCGCTTATGGGCTCTCATCAATATTCTTAATGTCCCTAGGCTTTGATCAAGCAAAGCAAGTAGTAATCAATAGAATGAAGGACATGGAGTTCCAAGAAGGTTGCTTTTCCACAGTAGGGACAGAATCAAACAGGGTGTGTGGGAATCGGCAAGATATCTAAATGACCTGATCTTCCCAAAACAAAGAATAGCTTTCTTCAGAGTCAGATTTAACATTCTTCCTTCAGCACTCCTCCAGGGCAGGTATAAGAGAACACCTATAGCAAACCCTTGTATATGTGGTAAAGGAGAAGTGGAAGATATCTCACATGTTCTATTACACTGCAAGCTATACAGAGCTTGTAGGTCTGCACATATTCTCCCCTTATTAGAGAGATTGCCAGGGAGGGCAGACAATTTTTATCTAGGCTTTTTCCTCCAGGACACAAACCCGGTTACCACGTATGCAGTGGCAAACTTCTGTGCTGCTGCAGTGTCCACAAGAAAAAAAATGGTTACAGAAGCATAGTTGTCATCTTGTACCAAATATAGAATAGAATAGAATAGAATTTTATTATTTGTATGCCGCCCTTCTCCGGGAGGACTCAAGGCGGCGAACAATTCAAGGGGGAAAAGGGGGAACATAAAAAAAACAAAATACAAATAATAAAAGTAAACAACAGTCGCACAACCATACATGTTGAGAGGGGAGGAAACTCATCACCCCCAGGCCTGCCGGCAAAGCCAGGTTTTGACGGCTTTTCGGAAGGCCTGGAGAGAGGTGAGGGTCCGAATCCCTGCGGGGAGTTCATTCCAGAGGGCCGGAGCTGCCACAGAGAAGGCCCTCCCCCGGGTAATAGCCAGGTGGCATTGGCTGGTAGATGGCACCCGGAGGAGCCCAACCCTGTGATATCTGGACATATCTCTAACAATTTTTGGACCATTGTATTTACTTCCATACTTAACAGCTTTGCACCCAGGTAAACCAGGAAGTGATCCGAATAAATTGAGAACATGTATGTTATTTTCCACTTTTAACGTCAATACTTTTTAATTATATCTTAACGTCAGTACGTTTTAACATATTGTAAAAAGTAATGTGCATTGCTGGTCTTTGACCGTAATAAAGATTTATACTATACTATAATATACTATACTATACGGATACTCTTCTTAAAAAACCTCCAGTGAAGGAGCACCTACAACCTCTGACGGCAAGTTCCTCTGGTTAATTGTCCTCACTATTAGGAAGTTCCTCCTTGATTCCAGGTTGCCTCTCTCCTTGATTAGTTTCATTCCATTGTTTCTTGTCCTGCCCTCAGGAGCTTTGGAAAATGAATTGACTCCATCCTCTTTGTCGCAGCCCTTCGAATACACGAATACTGCTATCATATCCCCATCAGCCCATCTTTCCTCTAGATAGCCAAATCAAAATCCTGCAACTGTTCTTCATATGTTTTTGTCTCCAAGCCTTTAATTGTCTTAGCTGCTCTTCTCTGCACTTTTTCCAAAGTCTCAACATCTTTTTTTGTAATGTGATAACCAAAATACCCAGTCTGTGCTTTTACCGACCGCTGGACCTCTCAAACGGAAGGCTTTGGGAGAGAGGAATCCAGAGCGTCCGGAGGGCTGCCTGCTGGAAAGACATTCTTGGGCGTCCTGGGACGAGCCTCGGCGGTGTTGAACAATGTGGGACGGCCTTCGGGCGCCGTTCCCCCCCCCCCCCCGCGGATGGTGGCTTTTCAGCTGACAGGCAGCGTTTCTTGCTGGTGTGGACCGAGAGAGGCAGAGAGAGGCAGCCGATAGGCAACGTTTTTTAGCTGGCGTGGAGCGAGAAAGGCAGAGACATTCTTGGACGAGCCTCGGCGGTGTTGGACAGCGTGGGACGGCCTTCAGGCGGCGTTCCCCCCCCCCCCCCGCGGATGGTGGTTTCTCAGTCAACAGGCAGCGTTTCTATCGGGGAGAGCGGCGTTTTCATCTGGAGGGAGGCTGAAGCAGCCTGCTCCAGTGGCCTGATAATTTCTGGCGAGCGACTGCTGGGCACCCCCCCCTCCTCTGCTGCCCCCCCCCGCTGCCCCCCCCTCGCCACATGAACAATAGACAGTAACGGCGCCTTCTTAACGAGGCCAACCTACAATCTTGGCCTGAGGGAGCTTTGGCCCTCTCTAATTGCTGGCTAAGAGAGCCTCGCCTTCCCCCCCCTGCTGCTGGGTGACGTTTCTTTCTTTTTCGGCTTTGGCATTTCAGCTGCTCCTTGTGAGGGATTTGAGATTCACGCCGGGCTAGCCATCGCCCCATGGAGAAGGTGGTCAGCCAGGAACAGTACTGGGAGAGAATGGGAGGCTGTTTACATCTACTGCCATTCCAGCTCGGCTGGGCACCCCCTCCTCCCGCTCCCTTCGGCTTAGCCCCTCCTTTCGGTGAACTCTCCCCCCCACCTGGTTGCTGCTGCTGCAGGGCCTTCTACAGGGCCTTCTGCTGTTCGACATCTGACTCTTTTTTGAGCGCGGCTTCTGGACTGCATTTCCATCTGGCATGGCCACTGCTACCTGATACCACCCTGGACTTCTGGCCTCAGAGAGCGCCACCATTAGATGAGCGGGGGTACTTGCAGTATGCAAGAAAGCCCCCTGCTTCCTTCAACTACTCTGGACTTTCTGGATTTTCCCAGAATCTGTCTGTTGCAGAGCCATCTGCTGAGAACTATTTGGCTCTCCCTGAACTCGCACTTTAACAATTTTGCGCTACTTTTATTCTTCTTATTTCCTTCTTTCTTTCTCCCTTTTCCTTCTATCTTTAGTATGTTGAGTATATGGGATTGTATGTAAGTGTGTGAGTGACCCACTTTTATTGTTATTACTGTTGCATTTGTGTATTTTAATAATTACGTGGGGACTGGTTGTGTGAGTGTCTGAGTATGCTTGGCTCGGAGGACCTGCTAGGGAAGGCGGGGGGTACTGGGGTGGTTGGGGGGACTACGGCCACGGGAGTGGGTCGGAGCATTGCGGTCGTGACAGGGAGAGGCAGATATGGCGGGGACCTTAGGGCTAGCCATTACCGGGGAAGGAGGGTTCGCTACATTACAGAGATCCCTCCTTCCGGCCCTTTGAGTCCCACTCCAAGACCAGATGGCGCGAGTAGCCAGGACCCTGGTCTCAGGCTGCTGTTGCTAAATGCCAGGTCTGTTATCCACAAGGCTCCCCTCGTCCGGGACTTAATTGTTGACGAGAGGGCAGACCTGGCATGTATTACTGAAACCTGGCTGGGCACAGAAGGAGGAGTCCCCCTTGTAGAGATGTGCCCAGAGGGATTTCAGGTGCTTCATCAGCCGAGAGCCCAGGAAAGGGGTGGCGGTGTGGCTATTGTTATCCGGGAGTCTCTGTTACCTCGTAGGGTCCCTGCTCCGGAGTTTGTCGGGTGTGAGTGCCTGCTGATAAAGTTGGACCTCAAGGGTCAAGTGGGTTTGCTGCTAACGTACCTGCCTCCCAACTGCGTTGCAGCATCCCTCCCCTTGCTCCTCGAGTCAGTAGCCGAGCTGGCAGTTGAGTTCCCCAGGCTTATAGTTCTGGGGGACTTCAATTTGCCATCGCTCGGTGAACGCTCTGATGGGGCGCAGGAGTTCATGGCTTCCATGACAGCCATGGGCTTGACCCAGGTAATTCGGGGCCCAACCCATGCAGCGGGTCACATGCTCGACCTCGTATTCCTCTCGGAGCAGTGGATGTGTGATCTTGGTCTGAGGGGTAATGAGATCATACCCCTGTCATGGTCAGACCACTGCCTACTGAGGCTTGACTTCCGGAGGCCAAACCCCCACCGTAGGGAGGAGGAACCGACCAGGTGGTTCCGCCCCAGGCGACTTATGGACCCGTTGAGGTTCCAGACGGAGCTTGGGGTCATTCCTGACACTCTCGCCCACAGTTCGGCGGAGACTCTGGTTGCCGCCTGGCATTCGGCGGCGTCGGAGTCCCTTGATCGGATTGTGCCACTACGGCCCCTCCGGGTCAGTGGATCCCGGAGGCCTCCTTGGTTCACCGAGGAGCTCCGGGAGAAGAAACGCCGGAGGAGATGCCTAGAGCACCTGTGGAGGTCCGATAAGTCCGAGGCGAACCGAGCACTTCTGACTACCTGCACCAAGGACTACGTTCGAGCATTAAGAACTGCCAAAAGATCATACATCTCTGCCTTGGTTGCGTCCGCCGAGTCACGCCCAGCCGCCCTGTTTAGGATAACCCGCTCCCTCCTTAATAGGAGGGATGCGGGAGACCCCTTGCAGGGTAGGGCTGAGGACTATGCTCAATTCTTGGCGGACAAAATAGCTCGGTTTCGGTCGGACTTGGACTCCACCGCAGTAGATCCAGCCGAGACACAGGAGGACTACTTGGCAAATCACCTCTGGGTTGAGTTCCAGGATGTTGCCTCTGGGGATGTGGACAAGGCCATTCGAGCTGTAAGTGCCTCCACCTGCATTCTGGACCCGTGTCCCTCCTGGCTGGTTGCCAACAGCAGGGAGGTGACACATGGCTGGATCCAGGCGGTCGTGACCGCCTCCCTTCGGGAGGGGCACTTCCCCGCCGTACTTAAAACGGCGGTGGTGAGACCCCTCCTGAAGAAACCATCCTTGGATCCAGCCATTTTAAACAACTTTCGTCCTGTCTCCAACCTCCCCTTTATCGGGAAGGTTGTTGAGAAGGTGGTGGCCTTCCAGCTTCAACGGGCCTTGGAGGAAGCTAGTTATCTTGACCCCTTCCAGTCTGGCTTCAGACCTGGTTACAGCACAGAAACCGCTTTGGTCGCATTGACCGATGATCTCTGGAGGGCCAGAGATGGAGGCTATGCGTCCATCCTGGTTCTCCTTGACCTCTCAGCGGCTTTCGATACCATCGACCATGGTATCCTTCTGCGACGACTGCGGGAGGTGGGAGTGGGAGGCACTGTTCTGCAGTGGTTCTCCTCCTACCTCTCGGACAGGTCGCAGTCGGTGTTGGTCGGGGGGCAGAGATCGTCCCTGAGGCCCCTAACATGTGGGGTGCCCCAGGGTTCGGTCTTATCCCCCCTACTATTTAACATATACATGAAACCGCTGGGCGAGATCATTCGGAGGCACGGGATAAAATACCACCAATATGCGGACGATACGCAACTGTATCTGTCCGCCCCGTGCCAACTCAATGAAGCGGTGGACGTGATGAACCACGGCCTTGAGGCCGTTAAGAACTGGATGAGCGCTAACAAACTGGTACTCAACCCGGACAAGACCGAGTGGCTGTTGTGTTTCCCTCCCAACAATTTGACTAATGTACCAACTCTTAGGCTGGGGGGTCAAATTTTATACCCCTCAGATAGGGTCCGCAACTTAGGAGTCCTCCTGGACCCACAGCTGACTTTTGACTACCAGCTGTCAGCTGTGACCAGGGGGGCATTTGCCCAGGTTCGCCTGGTCCGCCAGTTGCGGCCCTACCTAAACCGGGAGGCTCTCGCAACAGTCACTCGAGCCCTTGTGATCTCTAGGCTGGAATACTGCAATGGGCTCTACATGGGGTTGCCCTTGAAGTGCATCCGGCGACTACAGTTAGTCCAGAATGCAGCCGCGCGAGTGATAGTGGGCGCACCGCGGTTCGCCCACGTTACACCCATCCTCCGCGAGCTGCACTGGCTACCTGTCGGTCTCCGGGTGCGCTTCAGGGTACTGATGACCATCTTTAAAGCACTCCATGGTAGTGGATCTGGGTACTTGAGAGACCGCCTCCTGCCGATTACCTCCCTTCGACCAATTAAATCACACAGACTGGGCCTCCTCCGAATTCCATCTGCCAGTCAATGTCGACTGGCGACTACACGGAGGAGAGCCTTTTCTGTTGCAGCTCCGACCCTGTGGAACGATCTCCCCGTTGAGATTCGTACCCTCACCACCATCCAGACCTTCCGCGCAGCCCTCAAGATCTGGCTCTCCCAGCAGGCCTGGGGATAGGTTTCCAAGTTACCCGCCCGAGTGTTGATTGCTGAATGAAAGTTGTGTTTTATTATTTTTTCTTTGTTCACATTTTGTTTTGTCTTTTGATACTGCACCCCCTTCCCTTGTGATTGTAAGCCGCCCTGAGTCCCCTCAGGGAAAAGGGCGGCCTATAAATTTTAATAAATGAAAAAAAATATATTTATTAACGGTTCAAGACCAAACAAAAGGGAACAAAAAGCTTATCTTCTCCTCTGGGAGAGAGGGGGAGATTCCCTTCTGCTTTTCCCTTTGTGGGAACAGTTAGTCCAGAAAGCAATTTGGCACCAGCAGAAAACACTCAAACCAAAAAATGTGTGAGAGCACCATCTGCTGGCTCTTTAAAGCTACAACAATAGAGCAGAAAAGATTTTTCAGACTGTATACAAACAGGTGTACGGACATACACCCAGATGCAACAGTGACTACAGGTGAGGTGGTGTGTACAGCCTTGTTATCCAAGTCCTGACCCCCCCCCTTGTATGTTTGGGGTGAATGGATGTATAAAAAAGGTGCAGCAAATGTATCCGCCAAACCTCACCATGCACACATAAACACTCAGTCCAGAGCTATTCACAATTTGTTCTGCTCTTCAAAACCTGTGCAGCTGACACAACTGATAAATGGCCATGTTGCTTCCCTATGTTTTAGTTTATAATCAATGCTGTCATTTGTTATTCGAACAGGAACTAAGAGACGCACAGCTGAGCTTCGTAATCCTGTTCACAAAACACTCAGTCCAGAGCTATTCACAACTTGGTTCTGCTCTTCAAAACCTGTGCAGCTGACACAACTGATAAATGGCCATGTTGCTTCCCTATGTTTTAGTTTATAATCAATGCTGTCATTTGTTATTCAAACAGGAAATAAGAGACGCACAGCTGAGCTTCATAAACCTGTTCACAAAAGTGCAAAAAATAAAACAAGGCAATTTTTTATGACAATAATGTTTTAGCATGCACCACTTAAATATCACTTAAAGTAATGAGCAGATTATCTGTAGAGATTCTCAGTCATCCAGGTCATGGCTCTCCCGAATACCTATTCAGATGACCCTGAGGACACAGATAAACCTCCAAGTGCTTCAAGAGGATGAGAAGTGAAATGTCTTCAAAGAAAAAACAAGAAAGGCCTCCTGAAAAAGCATCTTTGGGACAACCATGACCTGGATGACTGATAATCTTTACAGACTTTTAGCTATAAAATTTGGGATGAATACCCTTTGAATGGTGTGAGAGTAGGAATGGATTTTCAGAGAAAAATTGCAGACTACAGGAACCAGGAGCATTACTCGGGTGATGCTGAGGACACAAATAAACCTCCAAGTGTTTCGAAGACCCTTTAAAAGGATGCAAATGACCAGCTGTCTGCAAGGAATACAAATCCTTCCATTCCCATTATCCTTTCACGGCGGAAGAAGCTTTTTGAATGAGAAGCAAAACGTCTTCAATGAAAAACCAAGAAAATCCAGTTGCCTCCTGAAAAAGCACCTTTGGGATAATGAGCAGAGAGATTAAAACTCAACTAGGAATTTATAGCTATTTTCCTTGTCTGTACTGCTCTATGTAGGAAAAATATTTCGCAGTATGCCATCTAGTGGATATTGTTGCTCTTTATAGTGATTGTTCTGGTACACTTTGAGTGAATTTTACTTGTAATGTGGGTGATAATCTTGACTAAAAAGTTAGTTTGGATGTCACAAAGTAATTCTAAGCCCCATTCAAAGGGAAAGGACAATTCTCTCTCACACACACCCCCAATGTAAATAAAACCTACCTTTCTTCTTATCTCTTTGAAGTCTGGTTGCCACTTGCTTCACATGTCATCTGTCCTGAATTGTCTTCTAAGAAGAAATATCTGAAATTAGTACAAATCAACATGTCATATCACATTTCCATAAGAAATTCAAACCGAGTGTCTTTTCAAATGTTATCTAGCCAAACACATGTGGTATTTTTTTCTTAAAACTGTCAACATGCATGTCTCAAAGGGTTCCATCCCAGAATCAAATAATAGCAAGTGGCTATTTATACAAATTTGAATATATCACAGAGAAAATGTCTATACAGGTAATATCCAGATTACGAGCGTTCGCTTAGCAAATATTTGACGTTACATGATAAGCGTCCCCTAGTGTTTACAAACAAGGCCCAAAACTATTAATGTTGCAGCACCAAGCAGTTGTTCGCTCTCACAAACAACTGTAGAGGCTCTGCAACATTAGTCCTGTCTATTTTCCCTCTCCCTCCCCTTGCGCTGGGTCTCCATAGGCACTAGGTCTGTGGATACTCTCCTTGTAAAGATCTAGAGAGCCTTCACTTTCTTGGTCTTCCATGTGTATGCAGAGAATGGAGGCCTAAAGTACCACAAGATCACCCTGGATCAGTAGCATGAGAACTCACACTATTGATCTCACATAATCTCATGATACTTTAGGCCATTGTTCTCTGCAAATGGTGGCCTGGATGAGAGCTGAAGCAAAAGGCTTTGCAAATGGAGGGAAAACCTGAAACATTGAGGCTTTCCCTATGTTTGCAAAGCCTTTTGCCATCTTTGCAAAAAGCCTTTACTGCTGAGAAGGGACCTCTGGAGCAAGCGTGCATCATTCCAGAGCTTTGTTTTCACCAGGAAAGGTCTTTCTTCAAGGCCTCGTCTGAAGAAAAGCTCTGTTTTCAAGAGCCCCATTTCCATGCAGACAAAGTTTGCAGTCCCCATCAAGGGGACAAGTATTTGAGTGGGACTGGGAGGGGGGTTGGAAACGGAGTGAATTGCTTGAAAATGGAGCTTTTCACTCCGTTTCCAATCCCCCAGGGTCACTCAAAACCTGTTCATACAGATGAAGACTGGAAACTTCTGGGGTGCATAACCTCGCATGAGTTCAGGCACCCATCCAGTTTCGCAGAGAATGGGTGACTGACATCCTGTGGGATCAGGGCACATAGGAGGTTCCAGTCTCCATGGGAAAAATGGCTAAGGAGGGGCTTGGTTTAATCCGAGTTCACTGCCCCAAAGCCTTACTTCATGCAAATGCTTTTCTGCATGGCGCCTGAAATCCTTTGGAGGAGACTCATTTAGGCGGTCCTCCACTCCAGAAATAGGAGGCAGGCTCAATGATCAGAGAAACCAAACAGAGTGTACTCATCTTGTTCTCCCTTTGCCCTTTCTGCTTGCTAGGAGCAAGCAAAGAAACAGGGACGGTGGAGAGGAGACTGATTCTCACAACATAAGTGACCAGCCATGGGAGGTTGGGTGGGGGAGAAGCAATTGTGGGGAGCATGAGGTATTTTAGTGGGTTGGGGAGGTCTTGGGTGGTCTTAAGCAGGTGGCCTGTTCCATCAGTACATGGCCTTCCCCACCCTGAATAACTCATTGCACTTAACAAGTCTCGCATTTGATTAGTGAAGCATGAGCAAAATGAGGGAGTGATCACGTTCAAGGTACAAGATTCACTCCCACAAATCCTTGGGTTACGAATGGAATAGGCAGGCTCCATTACATTCATAACTTGAGGACTACCTGTACTAGGTCTTCTCAAACTGTAGGTCACAGGTCTTGAGGTGGTCTCAAGCAGTTTAAACAAAGATACAGCAGTTAAAAAAAAAATCTGATCAAGCTTATGAAAACGTAGGAGGAGAACCAAAACTGATTAGTTTTTCTGATTCCTCTATCTTGCTAAGATCAGCTCATAAATTAAGCAGGTGGCATTTCAAATTTTATCTAGCCAAACATATGTGGCATTCTTTTTCTTAGAAATTTGACATGCACGTCTCAAAAGGTTGTATACCACAATCAAATAAAAGTGGTTGCTTATACAAATTTGATTATATTACAGAGATTATACTAGGACTTCTGAAACTGTGGGTCACAGGTCCTGAGGTGATCTTGAGCAATTTAAACATAGATGTAGCAGTTTGAAAAAACTGATTGAGCTTATAAAACATATTAAAGAAGAGAACCAAGACTGATTACTTCCTCAAAACCACAATCTTGCCAAGATCAGTTCATAAATTAACCAAGTGCCTTTTCAAATTTTATCTAGTCAAACATAAGTGGCATATTTATTTTTTTCTTTAAAATGTGTCAAGTAAGGATTATCATTCTTTAAAAAATACATACCTGCATAAGAGTGGGTTTTGCTTACAAAAGAGGTGGGAAGCTTGAAGTAAAGATAAAGATAAAAGGTAGAGATAAAGTTTGACTCAGAATTATGCCCAGAAAGTGATTCTTGGCCCAGAAAAGGCTACATACCTCTAGCCTAGAATTCAAAAATGAGAAAGACTATCTTTGTGTGTTATGTATATATGTATATAACATATTGTACTGTTTGCCATTCTTACAACTTTGCGCTTTTAAGGAGGAAGGAAAGCCACAAGTGTGTGAAAGGGAAAACACTAAACTTGATTAACCTTCAAATACAATCACATTTTCTAGTCCCTCCAAAGAAGAAAGGAAAATTTTCAGCCACTGATGTCGGAAGAATAAGATGGAGTTTCTGTTCCTGAACCTAATTTCATGCAAGGAGGAAGAAATGTTGAAATGTTCACATGCACCCTCAAAATTGTCTTAAGGTTCCCTGAAGGAAATTTCCTGGCTGCTATCAAATGAAATGACTGTGGAATATTAATTTATTTGTTTAAATGTTCTCCTTTTGGCTTCCAAAGAAGTCCTTTCAGTTAAATGACACCAATGCAGCTGAATCAGGGCTAAAGTATACCTCAATATCTTCTGCAAGCAACCTTAATTCAAGGTGGAAAAAGATGACAATTTCCTTACACGTTTAGCACCTGATTATTTGCCCTTTGTTTTGTTTGTAAAATGACAACATACACACTATACTATTCTATTCTGTTCTACTCTATGCTATTGATAGAACAGAAAAGAACAGAATAGAATTCTTTATTGACCAAGTGTAATTGGACATAAGGAAATTGTCTCCAGTGCATAAGCTCTCAGTGTACATAGAAACAAAAACAAAGTATTGTTATAGATCATAAATCATAAGATGCAATCCTAAATCATAATATACCAGCAGGAGAAGGTAGTAGGAAAGATTAAAAACGAGAAAGATGACAAAATGGGAAGATGGGAATTATGAGAGGATGACATGGATAATATCAATACAGCCTACTATGTGTGTAAATATCTTTAGACATAAGACAGTGCTGTGGGAGTTAGGTATTTAGCAAAGTGATGGCATGGGGGAAGAAACTATCTTTGTGTCTCGTTGTTGTGGCATGCAATGCATCCGGAGGGTAGAAGTTGAAACAGTTTGTCTCCAAGATGTGTCCAAGATGTGAGGGATATTTTCTCAGTCCTCTTTCTGGTTCATACAATGTACAGGTCCTCAATAGAAGGCAGACTGGTTGCAAATCTTTTTTTTTCTGCAGTCGTAACTATCCATTGAAGTCTGTACTTGTCCTGTTTGCTTACTGTGCCAAACCAGGCTGTTATAGAGGAATCAATAATTCCTCTGTAGAACAGTATCAGCAGATCTTTGGGCAATCTGAGTTTCCTGAGTTGACGCAGGAAGAACATTCTTTGTTGTGCCTTTTTAATGATGGTTCTAATGTTAGGTGACCATTTCAAGTTCTGGGAGTAATATTCTAAGAGGTGATAAAATAGGAGGGTTTCTCCTAAAATCAGCTATCATTTCTACAGTTTTAAGTGTGTTCAGTTCTAGATAGTTCTGGTTCCATCACAGGGCCAGTTGTTCAACCTCAGATCTATAGACAGATTCATCACCATTTCAAATGAGACCACACTGTTGTATCTGCAAACTTCAGTACTTTAACAGAGGGATCCTTTGAGATGCACTTATTGGTATATAAAGAAAGAAGTAAGGGAGAGAGTACCTGGGGGGGGGGGGCTCCAATACTAATTGAATGAATATTTGATGTGATTCTACCTAGCTTCACCTGCTGCTTCCTGTCTGTGAGAATGTTTATAACCCATCTGCAAGTGTGGTCAGGAACAACTAGTTTGAGTCAGTTTAGAGAGAATGGTTTCTGTAATAATGCTGTTGAATGCCAAGCTGAAAAAAAGGATCCTTGCATAGATTTTTGCGGATACAAGATTTAAGATAGAGTGCAGTGTCATCTTGACAGCATCATCGGGCCGATCTATTTGCATGGTAGGCAAATTACAAGGGGTCTAGCATTGGATCTGTGATGGCTTTTAGATGGGCCAGCAATAAACTCTCAATGCTTTTCATAACTACGGATGTCAGAGCAAGCAGTCTGTAGTCATTCAGTTCCTTGATGGAGGGTTTCTTGGGCACCAGGATGATAGTAGCAAGAACAGACATAACACATATTCAATGATTTATTAAAGATGGTGGTCAGTTGATTAGTACACACTTTCAAGCAAGAAGGGGTTGCCCTGTCTGGGCCTGGTGCTTTTCTAAGCTTTTGTCTGTGAAATAAACCTTGCATATGTCTTTTTCTGTGATCACCAGAGGTGGGGGCCCCAGAGGGATGTTACCAGGTGTAGGGGACTTGGCTGTTGTTGGTGTATCTGAGATGGAGATGGAAGTGATAGTTGACAGTGGTTTCTTCTTAAATCTACAGTAGAATATATTCAGGTCTTCTTCCAATTGCCAATTCCCTTCAGCAATGGAGGGAGGTTGTTATAGCCAGTGATATTTTTCAGTCTTTTCCACACATTTGCTGGTTCATTTGTTGACAGCTGATTCCTCAGCTTTTCAGAGTACCGTATATACTCAAGTATAAGCCGAGTTTTTCAGCCCACTTTTTGGGCTGAAAAAAGCCGCCTCGGCTTATACTCGAGTCGTAGAACTCCAAGTCCCATCCCCTCCGCCCGTCCCCGCCAGCGCAGCCCCTGCCGCATCAGCTGGAATCTAATTCAAGAGATCTTAATCTTGACAGCGTTGTTGGGATCTGCGGGTGAAATTACTTTAATCAGTGGGGTAAAGTTCTTTCTTTCGCTCGCCCGAGCTCTGATGAGGGGGAAAGAGAGGACTTTCCTTATGCCCGCATCAGAGCTGGGGGGGTGGGAGAAAGGACTTTACCCCATTGATTAAAGTAATTTCACCCACAGATCCCAACAACACTGTCAAGATTAAGATCTCTTGAATTAGATTCCGCTGATGAGGTGGGCGGCGCGGATTATAGCAGGGATGACCACCAATTGCAGCCTGGCTGCGCTGGCGGGGATGGGCGGGGTGGGATGGGACTCCCCACTCGCCAAGATCGTAGGACTCCAAGTCCCATCCCCTCCGCCCGTCCCTGCCAGCGCAGCCCCTGACGCATCAGCCGGAATCTAATTCAAGAGATCTTAATCTTGACAGCGTTGTTGGGATCTGCGGGTGAAATTACTTTAATCAGTAGGTAAAGTCCTTTCTCCCCCCCCCCCCCCAGCTCTGATGCAGGCATAAGAAAAGTCCTCTCTTTCCCCCTCATCAGAGCTCGGGCGAGCAAAAGAAAGGACTTTACCCCATTGATTAAAGAAATTTGGAAAGAACGACCAGGAGCAGCCTTAAAGAAAAAACCATCATTGCTAGTTTGGGATATGTTCAGAGCCCACACATCTGATGACATTAAAAAAATGGCAAAATCTTCTCAAGTTACTTTGGCCGTTATTCCAGGGGGGCTTACATCTGTATTGCAACCGCTAGATGTGTGTTTAAATAAACCTTTTAAAGACCGTGTGAGAAAGATGTGGCATGAATGGATGTCATCTGGTCAAGCCCGACTGACAAAAGGTGGAAATCTGATGAAGCCCGACATAGAATTGATAGCAAAGTGGGTTCGTGATGCATGGGAAGAGATTCCGGGGGACATGGTGCAACGCGCCTTCAAGAAATGTGGCATTAGTAATGCTATGGATGGCAGTGAAGACAGCGCTTTGTATGAGTTTTGAAGGTTTTTAACTCTTGTGTTTTAGCTTGGTTGCTGAATGAGCTAAGGTTTTTGTACTTTTAAAGTTATTGTTGATACCATATTGTTTTTATTGACCCTCTTTTCCATTTACAGAGCTAGTTTACTGTTTTTCTTTGAAATAAATATTCAAAAACATTATTGGTATCTATTTTTATTTTTGAAATTTACCGGTAGCTGCTGCATTTCCCACCCTAGGCTTATACTTGAGCCAATAACTTTTCCAGATTTTTGTGGTAAAATTAGGTGCCTCGGCTTATATTCGGGTCGGCCTATACTCGAGTATATACGGTAGCTTCTCTTTGTTGCTCTGATCCCATTTGTTAATACATTCCTGGTACAGCATTCTATCTCCTTTCCTGTAGGTTTCCTCTGTAGCATAATGTAGTTGTTTAAGCTTAGCTGTGAACCACAGTTTAGTATTATTGTAGATGCATAAGGTTTTGGTTGGCACACATACGTCTTCACAAATGCTAATGTATGATGTCATAGTGTCAGTGAGTTCATCCAAGTCCATTGAGGAAGCTTTGAAAATGCTCGTCTGTGCAGTTGGGGCAAACCTATAGCTTTAACATTCTTCAGTCCAAGATTTCACTGTTTTAACTATCGATTTTATGGTTTTAAGTCTTTGCATATAAACAGGTACCCGGTGATTCACACAGTGATCAGTGGGTCCTATAGCTGCTCTTGGTAGAGAGTGATAGGCATCTTTTAGTGTTGAGTACCAGTGGTCTAGAATATTCTTGCCTCTAGTGAGACAGCTGACATGCTGAGTGTATCTTGGCAGCTCCTGGCTTCGGTTAGCACTGTTAAAATCTCCTAGTACAATGAGTAGGGAGTTTGCATATCTCTACTCAGTCCACAGGATTTGGTCAGCCAAGGTTTGCAATGCCTTGTTTATGCACGTTTTTGCAAGACCACAAGTAGAAAAAATGAACAGAACCCCCCAGGCGGAATAAAAGGGTATGCAGTTAATGAATAGTCCAAATTTCTTTTAGTCCAGGGATGCATCAATTGTTAATATAAAAGCAGATACCTCCTCTCTTCTGTTTACTAGCTGTTTCTGCAATGGGTTTGTTTTTCTATTTACTTTAAATATTCATAATCTCGCATATCCAGACATAATTGAATTATGGAATTCATAGAATTATAGGACTTGGAGGAAATAGGTATTTTGCGAGTTGAACTTCATACACCTTAAAGTTGCCAAAGTTGAGAAACAGCCTCTTAAGTAGTAGATTGCAAGACTACACATACACACATACAGTAGAGTAGCTCTTTAAAGAATGGCAAAATGGCCACATGCGTTCTTCTCAGCCACAGCTAATCAGTTGTAATAGTAACACAATTTCATTGCTTTGTGGTCAAACTTCATAATCGGGATCGTATCTAGAAACAAACACTGAAGATTGTCATAAGTCTATCTAAGAACTGAATTCTGTGTATTCTTTAATATTTGTTGTTCAGTGCATAATGATATTTTTCACGTTTCCCCTTTGAACGTATAAATGGTTTTCTTGCGTATGATTTATGGGTTACCAAATGTTTACTGTTCCCAAAGATTCACTCAATATTTACTAATAGAAGCTGACTAACACAATAGAATGGGGAAACTGAAAAGTGCCTATAGGGACTTGCAATGTCAACATTCTCTTATCTTCTTTTGATAAGGCTGCGGCAATATGCTTATATATACTCATAAATGCCTAGCTAGAGCTTAAACAACACCTGTGTCTGTGATAGCTAGAAGACATTTCAGTGGAAGAGCCTAGTGTGGTTTATCCTCTCCTACCAACATGAAGGTGGCTTTTTGCATATTTTTCACCCTGGCCCTCTTCTTTTTGTACTCAGGTAAGCTGAACAGAACAGAACAGAATAATTGGAAGGGATCTTGGAGGTGTTCTAGTCCAACTCCCTGCTCAGGCAGAAACCCTTTACCATTTGTGACAATTGGTTGTCCAATCTCTTCTTTAAAACTTCCAGTATTGGAGCATTTACAACTTCTGGAGGCAAGTTGTTCCACTGACTAATTGTTCTAACTGCCAGGAAATTTCTTCTTAGTTCTAGGTTGCTTCTCTCCTTGATTAAGGACCTTGCAAAAGATCCTTTTCAGTTAGATAGCATTTTGAGACCTAGTTCCACATTATCCACTCAGCCTCACAAAAGTGGGCATTTTAAAGGCTTCTTTACAGGAATATTATATTTATGACAGATTTCCCATCCCAAATTATAGCTGGTATTATGTAGAAATAATAGGAATCTTTAAAAATAAAATAATTCATAATCCCGACTCCAATAGATACCAAAATTTAAAGAATAAGCAGCTTTGAAGTGCTAATGCCCCAGAAAGCATTTCTGATGGTGAACCTGGAATCAAAAACTGGAAGCCCGGCTTTAATCAACTAAAACCTAACTACCCATCATCCTTAACCCAACATTGTATTTTTTAAAAAGGTGTAAATTTAGATCCACTAAGTTGTTTTTGATTATTTATGTTTGTTTGTATGTTGTCAGCAGATTAAACAAATTGATATTTAATTTCTTCATGTTCAGGTCAAGTATTATTCAGTGATAGCTGTGTTAATATGAATACATGTGCATTGGGACAGAAAGAAATGTGTAAGATCAAATCTTCCTCTCTTTTTTTGCAGTGAAAAAAATATTTAGTTGGCCCTAATTCAAGCTATGGATTTTCTTTATATTCTTTTACAGATTGGATCATTTAGTTGCGCTTTATAATAGTCATTCTTTTTCTATTTTTGTGTATCACTCTCTCTGTGTGATTAACTGTGTAAAATGAACGGCACCAATATGTCATATCGATATATTGTGTACTGAAACAAGGTCTCTACTCTAATGTGTATAGAATATTATTCCAAGACCATCATACTTCCCCAATCTAGAACCCTGCAGGCACTGGTAGTAGGAATCTCAGGATCTGAAGACAAAATAAGATTGTTAATTCTCAAAAACTAAGCTGAGCTTACCAACCATAGTAGAATAAGCAGAGAAGGAAAGATTCTATTCCTTGTTTTATGGTTGAAATATATTTTACCTAGAAACCTATGTAAAAAGCAGCCTTGAAGAATACAGAATGTTATTGTATATGCCTCCTTAATTTAAAAACATTTGTTCTGAAGTTTATTACATGGAATTGGCTGCCATTTCTCTTTTAATCATTTCAGGTCTTATGGCATATTAGCAAAAAACCCAAGCAAATTTATACCTTATTTTTAACCAAGTTGGAGGCCAACTGTTCACTATGCAGATAAGGAAGTTATTTGAATTTAATGCAGAAGTATCATATTTCCATAGCTAAATATTAACCTGAAAAATCATCATAGTATTGGCATATAGATTCCATAAAATAAAGCACTAACATAAAAGAGTTATTACATCCCTTCCACTCTGGCAGTGGAATCTGTGGATCAGAAAGAAATAGCAGGGAGTTCAGAAAAAGCAAACATGAAGACAGCAGGGGTTCTGCTTGTTCCCCTGATGCTAACGTTTTATATGGGTGAGTCCCACATCATCATCGCAAAAATTCCTTTCCAAAGAAGCCTCCCGCTTAGAAATGGTCATATTCCATCATGTATTCCTCAGAAAGAGGAACATTCAGGCATTCTAAAAGCTTCTGCAATCAAAAATAATCCTTTAAATTAAGGATTCAATGCAGTGGTGGGATTCAATTTTTTTTACTAACGGTTCTGGGGCCTTGGCTTGGTGGGTGTGGCTTGGTGGGTGTGGCAGAGGAAGGATACTGCAAAATCTCCATTCCCACCCCACTCTAGGAGAAGGATACTGAAAAATACAAATTCCCTCCCCACTCCAGGGGAAGGAACCTGCAAAATCTCCATTCCCTCCCCACTCTTGGGAGAAGGATGCTGCAAAATCTCCATTCCATTCCCACGCCACTAACCTGCATTCCAGCTCCATTCTCCTGTGCAGGGCAACAAAAAAAGAACCCAGCTGATCTGGGACTAGGGAGGTAGAGAATACATGGGAGTGGTGCCAATCAGAGGTGGTATTTGCCAGTATTTGCCGAACTATTCAAAATTTCCGCTCCTGGTTCACCAGAAACGGTTTGCCGGTATTTGCCGAATTATTCAAAATTTCTGCTACCGGTTCACCAGAAACAGTGAGAACCATCTGAATACCACCTCGGATTAAGTGGAAGGACCATAATTAATTTTGAAGTGTATCATATGGATTTTATCTTCTTGCATGAAGAAATCATACATTGTTAGTTGATGAGGCATGAAAATCCCCATGTTATGAGGTAAATCTATAGGCAAAAAAGCTTCCATATCACAGTAAGTGTTTATGATGTACACTTAACATGGTTTATGATGTACACTTAACATGGCTCATGTTAAGATGCAAAAATTTCACATTTCACATCAAAGTTTCAAAACCTCCATCTACTTTCAGATATCCATGGAAAGAATCTTGAAGATCATAATTGGTTATGAATACCTTTTGAAGGAAATATTGTTTACTTTATGCTGGATTGTTTTTGTGGGTTGTTTTTGTTGCAAATGTAATTCAGTGATATTAAAAATAATATCCACATATTGGTATTTGGTTTCTTTTGAGAAAATAAAGGAGAATGTGAAATAAAACACATTCATGTTTATATAATCAAAGAAATGTTATCCAGTCAACCATTTTTCAACATCAGCTTTGAATTTAATTCTTTTATATTACTATTGTTTGGTTCTAGATGTTGGTACTGAAGCAGTGGAAGAAAACGTAAGTGCAATTGTGTCTTTTAAATACATTATTAAATCCATATTATTATAGTTGAAAATTAAGATCAGTGATTTTACAGAGCAAAGAAAAATAAAAAGCAAATTTAAGTATGAAAATCATTTGCAATGTTTATTTTGACAGATTTACATGGTGCAGAAGTAAACTCTAATTCTAATTGTGTTCAGTTTCTAAGTTGAGAAATGGCTTGGCTATTAAAATGCACCTTCAGAAAAAAACATGGTTCAATATCTCAATTATTACAGTTTTGCCAGAGATATATGGAAAAGATTAATCACTACTGCTGAGAACAATCACCTATATTCATTAATTTGTTTATAATCAATTTGATTCCTGAGGATCAAAATTTCCCCAGGTAACAAACTGATCAGACTAATCAAACTGAAAAGGAACTGCAAAAAACTCAAGATCTTTCTAAACACACTTCAGTGTGAATAAGTGTAAAGGTACATACATGTACACATACAGACATACATATTAATACAAACCCTGATCTTCACAGGTATATTTGTGTAATCTGAGTTGGTAGGTGATTGATTAAGAAAAGAGTCAGCCCAATTTGCAATTTCCATGCTTGGAAGCATTAGAAAGGGGAATGGAAATGCATCAGACAAATAGTATGTTTATATGAACCTATGGTGAGACTACTGGGTCACTCACACCATATTTCTACACAATTAATTTTATAACAATTAAATATTTATAATTTCAATCCTAAAATTTGAAAAAAAATGTATTGTTGCTTTCTGCAGATTCAATGTAGTGGTGAGATTCAAGAGGCCTGTACTTTGGAGTTTATACCACACTGTGGTTCTGATGGTAAAACCTACAGCAACCAGTGCATGTTCTGCAATGCAGTTGTGTAAGTATAACTTTCATGTTTTGGAAAATGAAAAACAAGTGATGCCCAGAACCATTGTGTACTTTGCTCTCAGCATGTAGGGAATTTAAGAGTCTTATATTTGATCTCATCTTGCTTCCTGACTAAGAATTTTCTAACATAAATGAACATTAGAAATTGGAGAAAGGGGCTGTTTTGTCAAACAAAGTGGCCAATAGAAGATGCTGAGTTCATCATCCATTTCAATAGACTTTACATTGGGAGTTAACGCTTCTCGTGCTTTTTTTTTTTATTCATTTAATAATGAGTAATTTTACATCTTCTGAATTTTCACACCTCACTTTACTTTTCTCTTACCAGACTGAGTCGTGGAGCACTTAAGCTACAGCACTATGGGTCATGTGAGGAAATTGGGAATGGACAGCCACTGTACTAAAAAACCAACTACCACCCAAATCTCTTGGTTCCTTGCTCATCTATCATAATAAAGAATGCTATCTTTCTTTGCTTATTCTCTAATTTTTCTGAATATTTCTTATAACCTGTAACAGTATAATTGTTTAATAAACAAGTAAGCAACATAATCTGTCTTGCTTTTTAACTTCTGCATTCAGTGTGTATCATATAGATCTTCTATAACATATACTGCATTTCTCCTAGAATAAGACCCGGTCTTATTTGAGAGGGCACCAAAATAAGCGCTAGGACTTATTTTGGGGAAAACATTTAGATATCTTGGGGTGGTTTTCCACTCTCAAGGGACAGGGAAGGCACACCTGGATCACACATTGCAAGTAGCCAATAGGTCCTCAAATGCAATTGACCATTTCTTTTACACAGGTGGAGGTCAGTTAGTACCTGCTGCCTTAAAACTTTTTGAGGCCAAAACATTGGCACAAATTCTATATGGGGCGCAAACATGAATCCTTGCAAAGAAAGACTTGCTAGAAACCATACAAAGCAAATTCCTGCACCCAACGGAACACCAAATGCCCAGTTAAGAATTGAGACAGGCATGCCTCAAATTAAGGTAAGAGCCAGGAAGATGATGATCATTCGTTGGCTTAAAATGCATTTCTTTCCAGAGGGACTGTCCCCATTAGTGTTGACTGATAACTTCCCCTCCCCCTGGAAACAGGCATTTGATCACAAGCTGGGCGCTTATGGGCTCTCATCAATATTCTTAATGTCCCTAGGCTTTGATCAAGCAAAGCAAGTAGTAATCAATAGAATGAAGGACATGGAGTTCCAAGAAGGTTGCTTTTCCACAGTAGGGACAGAATCAAACAGGGTGTGTGGGAATCGGCAAGATATCTAAATGACCTGATCTTCCCAAAACAAAGAATAGCTTTCTTCAGAGTCAGATTTAACATTCTTCCTTCAGCACTCCTCCAGGGCAGGTATAAGAGAACACCTATAGCAAACCCTTGTATATGTGGTAAAGGAGAAGTGGAAGATATCTCACATGTTCTATTACACTGCAAGCTATACAGAGCTTGTAGGTCTGCACATATTCTCCCCTTATTAGAGAGATTGCCAGGGAGGGCAGACAATTTTTATCTAGGCTTTTTCCTCCAGGACACAAACCCGGTTACCACGTATGCAGTGGCAAACTTCTGTGCTGCTGCAGTGTCCACAAGAAAAAAAATGGTTACAGAAGCATAGTTGTCATCTTGTACCAAATATAGAATAGAATAGAATAGAATTTTATTATTTGTATGCCGCCCTTCTCCGGGAGGACTCAAGGCGGCGAACAATTCAAGGGGGAAAAGGGGGAACATAAAAAAAACAAAATACAAATAATAAAAGTAAACAACAGTCGCACAACCATACATGTTGAGAGGGGAGGAAACTCATCACCCCCAGGCCTGCCGGCAAAGCCAGGTTTTGACGGCTTTTCGGAAGGCCTGGAGAGAGGTGAGGGTCCGAATCCCTGCGGGGAGTTCATTCCAGAGGGCCGGAGCTGCCACAGAGAAGGCCCTCCCCCGGGTAATAGCCAGGTGGCATTGGCTGGTAGATGGCACCCGGAGGAGCCCAACCCTGTGATATCTGGACATATCTCTAACAATTTTTGGACCATTGTATTTACTTCCATACTTAACAGCTTTGCACCCAGGTAAACCAGGAAGTGATCCGAATAAATTGAGAACATGTATGTTATTTTCCACTTTTAACGTCAATACTTTTTAATTATATCTTAACGTCAGTACGTTTTAACATATTGTAAAAAGTAATGTGCATTGCTGGTCTTTGACCGTAATAAAGATTTATACTATACTATAATATACTATACTATACGGATACTCTTCTTAAAAAACCTCCAGTGAAGGAGCACCTACAACCTCTGACGGCAAGTTCCTCTGGTTAATTGTCCTCACTATTAGGAAGTTCCTCCTTGATTCCAGGTTGCCTCTCTCCTTGATTAGTTTCATTCCATTGTTTCTTGTCCTGCCCTCAGGAGCTTTGGAAAATGAATTGACTCCATCCTCTTTGTCGCAGCCCTTCGAATACACGAATACTGCTATCATATCCCCATCAGCCCATCTTTCCTCTAGATAGCCAAATCAAAATCCTGCAACTGTTCTTCATATGTTTTTGTCTCCAAGCCTTTAATTGTCTTAGCTGCTCTTCTCTGCACTTTTTCCAAAGTCTCAACATCTTTTTTTGTAATGTGATAACCAAAATACCCAGTCTGTGCTTTTACCGACCGCTGGACCTCTCAAACGGAAGGCTTTGGGAGAGAGGAATCCAGAGCGTCCGGAGGGCTGCCTGCTGGAAAGACATTCTTGGGCGTCCTGGGACGAGCCTCGGCGGTGTTGAACAATGTGGGACGGCCTTCGGGCGCCGTTCCCCCCCCCCCCCCCCGCGGATGGTGGCTTTTCAGCTGACAGGCAGCGTTTCTTGCTGGTGTGGACCGAGAGAGGCAGAGAGAGGCAGCCGATAGGCAACGTTTTTTAGCTGGCGTGGAGCGAGAAAGGCAGAGACATTCTTGGACGAGCCTCGGCGGTGTTGGACAGCGTGGGACGGCCTTCAGGCGGCGTTCCCCCCCCCCCCCGCGGATGGTGGTTTCTCAGTCAACAGGCAGCGTTTCTATCGGGGAGAGCGGCGTTTTCATCTGGAGGGAGGCTGAAGCAGCCTGCTCCAGTGGCCTGATAATTTCTGGCGAGCGACTGCTGGGCACCCCCCCCTCCTCTGCTGCCCCCCCCCGCTGCCCCCCCCTCGCCACATGAACAATAGACAGTAACGGCGCCTTCTTAACGAGGCCAACCTACAATCTTTGCCTGAGGGAGCTTTGGCCCTCTCTAATTGCTGGCTAAGAGAGCCTCGCCTTCCCCCCCCTGCTGCTGGGTGACGTTTCTTTCTTTTTCGGCTTTGGCATTTCAGCTGCTCCTTGTGAGGGATTTGAGATTCACGCCGGGCTAGCCATCGCCCCATGGAGAAGGTGGTCAGCCAGGAACAGTACTGGGAGAGAATGGGAGGCTGTTTACATCTACTGCCATTCCAGCTCGGCTGGGCACCCCCTCCTCCCGCTCCCTTCGGCTTAGCCCCTCCTTTCGGTGAACTCTCCCCCCCACCTGGTTGCTGCTGCTGCAGGGCCTTCTACAGGGCCTTCTGCTGTTCGACATCTGACTCTTTTTTGAGCGCGGCTTCTGGACTGCATTTCCATCTGGCATGGCCACTGCTACCTGATACCACCCTGGACTTCTGGCCTCAGAGAGCGCCACCATTAGATGAGCGGGGGTACTTGCAGTATGCAAGAAAGCCCCCTGCTTCCTTCAACTACTCTGGACTTTCTGGATTTTCCCAGAATCTGTCTGTTGCAGAGCCATCTGCTGAGAACTATTTGGCTCTCCCTGAACTCGCACTTTAACAATTTTGCGCTACTTTTATTCTTCTTATTTCCTTCTTTCTTTCTCCCTTTTCCTTCTATCTTTAGTATGTTGAGTATATGGGATTGTATGTAAGTGTGTGAGTGACCCACTTTTATTGTTATTACTGTTGCATTTGTGTATTTTAATAATTACGTGGGGACTGGTTGTGTGAGTGTCTGAGTATGCTTGGCTCGGAGGACCTGCTAGGGAAGGCGGGGGGTACTGGGGTGGTTGGGGGGACTACGGCCACGGGAGTGGGTCGGAGCATTGCGGTCGTGACAGGGAGAGGCAGATATGGCGGGGACCTTAGGGCTAGCCATTACCGGGGAAGGAGGGTTCGCTACATTACAGAGATCCCTCCTTCCGGCCCTTTGAGTCCCACTCCAAGACCAGATGGCGCGAGTAGCCAGGACCCTGGTCTCAGGCTGCTGTTGCTAAATGCCAGGTCTGTTATCCACAAGGCTCCCCTCGTCCGGGACTTAATTGTTGACGAGAGGGCAGACCTGGCATGTATTACTGAAACCTGGCTGGGCACAGAAGGAGGAGTCCCCCTTGTAGAGATGTGCCCAGAGGGATTTCAGGTGCTTCATCAGCCGAGAGCCCAGGAAAGGGGTGGCGGTGTGGCTATTGTTATCCGGGAGTCTCTGTTACCTCGTAGGGTCCCTGCTCCGGAGTTTGTCGGGTGTGAGTGCCTGCTGATAAAGTTGGACCTCAAGGGTCAAGTGGGTTTGCTGCTAACGTACCTGCCTCCCAACTGCGTTGCAGCATCCCTCCCCTTGCTCCTCGAGTCAGTAGCCGAGCTGGCAGTTGAGTTCCCCAGGCTTATAGTTCTGGGGGACTTCAATTTGCCATCGCTCGGTGAACGCTCTGATGGGGCGCAGGAGTTCATGGCTTCCATGACAGCCATGGGCTTGACCCAGGTAATTCGGGGCCCAACCCATGCAGCGGGTCACATGCTCGACCTCGTATTCCTCTCGGAGCAGTGGATGTGTGATCTTGGTCTGAGGGGTAATGAGATCATACCCCTGTCATGGTCAGACCACTGCCTACTGAGGCTTGACTTCCGGAGGCCAAACCCCCACCGTAGGGAGGAGGAACCGACCAGGTGGTTCCGCCCCAGGCGACTTATGGACCCGTTGAGGTTCCAGACGGAGCTTGGGGTCATTCCTGACACTCTCGCCCACAGTTCGGCGGAGACTCTGGTTGCCGCCTGGCATTCGGCGGCGTCGGAGTCCCTTGATCGGATTGCGCCACTACGGCCCCTCCGGGTCAGTGGATCCCGGAGGCCTCCTTGGTTCACCGAGGAGCTCCGGGAGAAGAAACGCCGGAGGAGATGCCTAGAGCACCTGTGGAGGTCCGATAAGTCCGAGGCGAACCGAGCACTTCTGACTACCTGCACCAAGGACTACGTTCGAGCATTAAGAACTGCCAAAAGATCATACATCTCTGCCTTGGTTGCGTCCGCCGAGTCACGCCCAGCCGCCCTGTTTAGGATAACCCGCTCCCTCCTTAATAGGAGGGATGCGGGAGACCCCTTGCAGGGTAGGGCTGAGGACTATGCTCAATTCTTGGCGGACAAAATAGCTCGGTTTCGGTCGGACTTGGACTCCACCGCAGTAGATCCAGCCGAGACACAGGAGGACTACTTGGCAAATCACCTCTGGGTTGAGTTCCAGGATGTTGCCTCTGGGGATGTGGACAAGGCCATTCGAGCTGTAAGTGCCTCCACCTGCATTCTGGACCCGTGTCCCTCCTGGCTGGTTGCCAACAGCAGGGAGGTGACACATGGCTGGATCCAGGCGGTCGTGACCGCCTCCCTTCGGGAGGGGCACTTCCCCGCCGTACTTAAAACGGCGGTGGTGAGACCCCTCCTGAAGAAACCATCCTTGGATCCAGCCATTTTAAACAACTTTCGTCCTGTCTCCAACCTCCCCTTTATCGGGAAGGTTGTTGAGAAGGTGGTGGCCTTCCAGCTTCAACGGGCCTTGGAGGAAGCTAGTTATCTTGACCCCTTCCAGTCTGGCTTCAGACCTGGTTACAGCACAGAAACCGCTTTGGTCGCATTGACCGATGATCTCTGGAGGGCCAGAGATGGAGGCTATGCGTCCATCCTGGTTCTCCTTGACCTCTCAGCGGCTTTCGATACCATCGACCATGGTATCCTTCTGCGACGACTGCGGGAGGTGGGAGTGGGAGGCACTGTTCTGCAGTGGTTCTCCTCCTACCTCTCGGACAGGTTGCAGTCGGTGTTGGTCGGGGGGCAGAGATCGTCCCTGAGGCCCCTAACATGTGGGGTGCCCCAGGGTTCGGTCTTATCCCCCCTACTATTTAACATATACATGAAACCGCTGGGCGAGATCATTCGGAGGCACGGGATAAAATATCACCAATATGCGGACGATACGCAACTGTATCTGTCCGCCCCGTGCCAACTCAATGAAGCGGTGGACGTGATGAACCACGGCCTTGAGGCCGTTAAGAACTGGATGAGCGCTAACAAACTGGTACTCAACCCGGACAAGACCGAGTGGCTGTTGTGTTTCCCTCCCAACAATTTGACTAATGTACCAACTCTTAGGCTGGGGGGTCAAATTTTATACCCCTCAGATAGGGTCCGCAACTTAGGAGTCCTCCTGGACCCACAGCTGACTTTTGACTACCAGCTGTCAGCTGTGACCAGGGGGGCATTTGCCCAGGTTCGCCTGGTCCGCCAGTTGCGGCCCTACCTAAACCGGGAGGCTCTCGCAACAGTCACTCGAGCCCTTGTGATCTCTAGGCTGGAATACTGCAATGGGCTCTACATGGGGTTGCCCTTGAAGTGCATCCGGCGACTACAGTTAGTCCAGAATGCAGCCGCGCGAGTGATAGTGGGCGCACCGCGGTTCGCCCACGTTACACCCATCCTCCGCGAGCTGCACTGGCTACCTGTCGGTCTCCGGGTGCGCTTCAGGGTACTGATGACCATCTTTAAAGCACTCCATGGTAGTGGATCTGGGTACTTGAGAGACCGCCTCCTGCCGATTACCTCCCTTCGACCAATTAAATCACACAGACTGGGCCTCCTCCGAATTCCATCTGCCAGTCAATGTCGACTGGCGACTACACGGAGGAGAGCCTTTTCTGTTGCAGCTCCGACCCTGTGGAACGATCTCCCCGTTGAGATTCGTACCCTCACCACCATCCAGACCTTCCGCGCAGCCCTCAAGATCTGGCTCTCCCAGCAGGCCTGGGGATAGGTTTCCAAGTTACCCGCCCGAGTGTTGATTGCTGAATGAAAGTTGTGTTTTATTATTTTTTCTTTGTTCACATTTTGTTTTGTCTTTTGATACTGCACCCCCTTCCCTTGTGATTGTAAGCCGCCATGAGTCCCCTCAGGGAAAAGGGCGGCCTATAAATTTAAAATAAATAATATATTTATTATATATTATAATAAATAAATATATTTATTAACGGTTCAAGACCAAACAAAAGGGAACAAAAAGCTTATCTTCTCCTCTGGGAGAGAGGGGGAGATTCCCTTCTGCTTTTCCCTTTGTGGGAACAGTTAGTCCAGAAAGCAATTTGGCACCAGCAGAAAACACTCAAACCAAAAAATGTGTGAGAGCACCATCTGCTGGCTCTTTAAAGCTACAACAATAGAGCAGAAAAGATTTTTCAGACTGTATACAAACAGGTGTACGGACATACACCCAGATGCAACAGTGACTACAGGTGAGGTGGTGTGTACAGCCTTGTTATCCAAGTCCTGACCCCCCCCCTTGTATGTTTGGGGTGAATGGATGTATAAAAAAGGTGCAGCAAATGTATCCGCCAAACCTCACCATGCACACATAAACACTCAGTCCAGAGCTATTCACAATTTGTTCTGCTCTTCAAAACCTGTGCAGCTGACACAACTGATAAATGGCCATGTTGCTTCCCTATGTTTTAGTTTATAATCAATGCTGTCATTTGTTATTCGAACAGGAACTAAGAGACGCACAGCTGAGCTTCGTAATCCTGTTCACAAAACACTCAGTCCAGAGCTATTCACAACTTGGTTCTGCTCTTCAAAACCTGTGCAGCTGACACAACTGATAAATGGCCATGTTGCTTCCCTATGTTTTAGTTTATAATCAATGCTGTCATTTGTTATTCAAACAGGAAATAAGAGACGCACAGCTGAGCTTCATAAACCTGTTCACAAAAGTGCAAAAAATAAAACAAGGCAATTTTTTATGACAATAATGTTTTAGCATGCACCACTTAAATATCACTTAAAGTAATGAGCAGATTATCTGTAGAGATTCTCAGTCATCCAGGTCATGGCTCTCCCGAATACCTATTCAGATGACCCTGAGGACACAGATAAACCTCCAAGTGCTTCAAGAGGATGAGAAGTGAAATGTCTTCAAAGAAAAAACAAGAAAGGCCTCCTGAAAAAGCATCTTTGGGACAACCATGACCTGGATGACTGATAATCTTTACAGACTTTTAGCTATAAAATTTGGGATGAATACCCTTTGAATGGTGTGAGAGTAGGAATGGATTTTCAGAGAAAAATTGCAGACTACAGGAACCAGGAGCATTACTCGGGTGATGCTGAGGACACAAATAAACCTCCAAGTGTTTCGAAGACCCTTTAAAAGGATGCAAATGACCAGCTGTCTGCAAGGAATACAAATCCTTCCATTCCCATTATCCTTTCACGGCGGAAGAAGCTTTTTGAATGAGAAGCAAAACGTCTTCAATGAAAAACCAAGAAAATCCAGTTGCCTCCTGAAAAAGCACCTTTGGGATAATGAGCAGAGAGATTAAAACTCAACTAGGAATTTATAGCTATTTTCCTTGTCTGTACTGCTCTATGTAGGAAAAATATTTCGCAGTATGCCATCTAGTGGATATTGTTGCTCTTTATAGTGATTGTTCTGGTACACTTTGAGTGAATTTTACTTGTAATGTGGGTGATAATCTTGACTAAAAAGTTAGTTTGGATGTCACAAAGTAATTCTAAGCCCCATTCAAAGGGAAAGGACAATTCTCTCTCTCACACACCCCCAATGTAAATAAAACCTACCTTTCTTCTTATCTCTTTGAAGTCTGGTTGCCACTTGCTTCACATGTCATCTGTCCTGAATTGTCTTCTAAGAAGAAATATCTGAAATTAGTACAAATCAACATGTCATATCACATTTCCATAAGAAATTCAAACCGAGTGTCTTTTCAAATGTTATCTAGCCAAACACATGTGGTATTTTTTTCTTAAAACTGTCAACATGCATGTCTCAAAGGGTTCCATCCCAGAATCAAATAATAGCAAGTGGCTATTTATACAAATTTGAATATATCACAGAGAAAATGTCTATACAGGTAATATCCAGATTACGAGCGTTCGCTTAGCAAATATTTGACGTTACATGATAAGCGTCCCCTAGTGTTTACAAACAAGGCCCAAAACTATTAATGTTGCAGCACCAAGCAGTTGTTCGCTCTCACAAACAACTGTAGAGGCTCTGCAACATTAGTCCTGTCTATTTTCCCTCTCCCTCCCCTTGCGCTGGGTCTCCATAGGCACTAGGTCTGTGGATACTCTCCTTGTAAAGATCTAGAGAGCCTTCACTTTCTTGGCCTTCCGTGTGTATGCAGAGAATGGAGGCCTAAAGTACCACAAGATCACCCTGGATCAGTAGCATGAGAACTCACACTATTGATCTCACATAATCTCATGATACTTTAGGCCACTGTTCTCTGCAATGGTGGCCTGGATGAGAGCTGAAGCAAAAGGCTTTGCAAATGGAGAGAAAGCCTGAAACATCGAGGCTTTCCCTATGTTTGCAAAGCCTTTTGCCATCTTTGCAAAAAGCCTTTACTGCTGAGAAGGGACCTCTGGAGCAAGCGTGCATCATTCCAGAGCTTTGTTTTCACCAGGAAAGGTCTTTCTTCAAGGCCTCGTCTGAAGAAAAGCTCTGTTTTCAAGAGCCCCATTTCCATGCAGACAAAGTTTGCAGTCCCCATCAAGGGGACAAGTATTTGAGTGGGACTGGGAGGGGGGTTGGAAACGGAGTGAATTGCTTGAAAATGGAGCTTTTCACTCCGTTTCCAATCCCCCAGGGTCACTCAAAACCTGTTCATACAGATGAAGACTGGAAACTTCTGGGGTGCATAACCTCGCATGAGTTCAGGCACCCATCCAGTTTCGCAGAGAATGGGTGACTGACATCCTGTGGGATCAGGGCACATAGGAGGTTCCAGTCTCCATGGGAAAAATGGCTAAGGAGGGGCTTGGTTTAATCCGAGTTCACTGCCCCAAAGCCTTACTTCATGCAAATGCTTTTCTGCATGGCGCCTGAAATCCTTTGGAGGAGACTCATTTAGGCGGTCCTCCACTCCAGAAATAGGAGGCAGGCTCAATGATCAGAGAAACCGAACAGAGTGTACTCATCTTGTTCTCCCTTTGCCCTTTCTGCTTGCTAGGAGCAAGCAAAGAAACAGGGACGGTGGAGAGGAGACTGATTCTCACAACATAAGTGACCAGCCATGGGAGGTTGGGTGGGGGAGAAGCAATTGTGGGGAGCATGAGGTATTTTAGTGGGTTGGGGAGGTCTTGGGTGGTCTTAAGCAGGTGGCCTGTTCCATCAGTACATGGCCTTCCCCACCCTGAATAACTCATTGCACTTAACAAGTCTCGCATTTGATTAGTGAAGCATGAGCAAAATGAGGGAGTGATCACGTTCAAGGTACAAGATTCACTCCCACAAATCCTTGGGTTACGAATGGAATAGGCAGGCTCCATTACATTCATAACTTGAGGACTACCTGTACTAGGTCTTCTCAAACTGTAGGTCACAGGTCTTGAGGTGGTCTCAAGCAGTTTAAACAAAGATACAGCAGTTAAAAAAAAAATCTGATCAAGCTTATGAAAACGTAGGAGGAGAACCAAAACTGATTAGTTTTTCTGATTCCTCTATCTTGCTAAGATCAGCTCATAAATTAAGCAGGTGGCATTTCAAATTTTATCTAGCCAAACATATGTGGCATTCTTTTTCTTAGAAATTTGACATGCAGGTCTCAAAAGGTTGTATACCACAATCAAATAAAAGTGGTTGCTTATACAAATTTGATTATATTACAGAGATTATACTAGGACTTCTGAAACTGTGGGTCACAGGTCCTGAGGTGATCTTGAGCAATTTAAACATAGATGTAGCAGTTTGAAAAAACTGATTGAGCTTATAAAACATATTAAAGAAGAGAACCAAGACTGATTACTTCCTCAAAACCACAATCTTGCCAAGATCAGTTCATAAATTAACCAAGTGCCTTTTCAAATTTTATCTAGTCAAACATAAGTGGCATATTTATTTTTTTCTTTAAAATGTGTCAAGTAAGGATTATCATTCTTTAAAAAATACATACCTGCATAAGAGTGGGTTTTGCTTACAAAAGAGGTGGGAAGCTTGAAGTAAAGATAAAGATAAAAGGTAGAGATAAAGTTTGACTCAGAATTATGCCCAGAAAGTGATTCTTGGCCCAGAAAAGGCTACATACCTCTAGCCTAGAATTCAAAAATGAGAAAGACTATCTTTGTGTGTTATGTATATATGTATATAACATATTGTACTGTTTGCCATTCTTACAACTTTGCGCTTTTAAGGAGGAAGGAAAGCCACAAGTGTGTGAAAGGGAAAACACTAAACTTGATTAACCTTCAAATACAATCACATTTTCTAGTCCCTCCAAAGAAGAAAGGAAAATTTTCAGCCACTGATGTCGGAAGAATAAGATGGAGTTTCTGTTCCTGAACCTAATTTCATGCAAGGAGGAAGAAATGTTGAAATGTTCACATGCACCCTCAAAATTGTCTTAAGGTTCCCTGAAGGAAATTTCCTGGCTGCTATCAAATGAAATGACTGTGGAATATTAATTTATTTGTTTAAATGTTCTCCTTTTGGCTTCCAAAGAAGTCCTTTCAGTTAAATGACACCAATGCAGCTGAATCAGGGCTAAAGTATACCTCAATATCTTCTGCAAGCAACCTTAATTCAAGGTGGAAAAAGATGACAATTTCCTTACACGTTTAGCACCTGATTATTTGCCCTTTGTTTTGTTTGTAAAATGACAACATACACACTATACTATTCTATTCTGTTCTACTCTATGCTATTGATAGAACAGAAAAGAACAGAATAGAATTCTTTATTGACCAAGTGTAATTGGACATAAGGAAATTGTCTCCAGTGCATAAGCTCTCAGTGTACATAGAAACAAAAACAAAGTATTGTTATAGATCATAAATCATAAGATGCAATCCTAAATCATAATATACCAGCAGGAGAAGGTAGTAGGAAAGATTAAAAACGAGAAAGATGACAAAATGGGAAGATGGGAATTATGAGAGGATGACATGGATAATATCAATACAGCCTACTATGTGTGTAAATATCTTTAGACATAAGACAGTGCTGTGGGAGTTAGGTATTTAGCAAAGTGATGGCATGGGGGAAGAAACTATCTTTGTGTCTCGTTGTTGTGGCATGCAATGCATCCGGAGGGTAGAAGTTGAAACAGTTTGTCTCCAAGATGTGTCCAAGATGTGAGGGATATTTTCTCAGTCCTCTTTCTGGTTCATACAATGTACAGGTCCTCAATAGAAGGCAGACTGGTTGCAAATCTTTTTTTTTCTGCAGTCGTAACTATCCATTGAAGTCTGTACTTGTCCTGTTTGCTTACTGTGCCAAACCAGGCTGTTATAGAGGAATCAATAATTCCTCTGTAGAACAGTATCAGCAGATCTTTGGGCAATCTGAGTTTCCTGAGTTGACGCAGGAAGAACATTCTTTGTTGTGCCTTTTTAATGATGGTTCTAATGTTAGGTGACCATTTCAAGTTCTGGGAGTAATATTCTAAGAGGTGATAAAATAGGAGGGTTTCTCCTAAAATCAGCTATCATTTCTACAGTTTTAAGTGTGTTCAGTTCTAGATAGTTCTGGTTCCATCACAGGGCCAGTTGTTCAACCTCAGATCTATAGACAGATTCATCACCATTTCAAATGAGACCACACTGTTGTATCTGCAAACTTCAGTACTTTAACAGAGAGATCTTTTGAGATGCAGCCATTGGTATATAAAGAAAGAAGTAAGGGAGAGAGTACCTGGGGGGGGGGCTCCAATACTAATTGAATGAATATTTGATGTGATTCTACCTAGCTTCACCTGCTGCTTCCTGTCTGTGAGAATGTTTATAACCCATCTGCAAGTGTGGTCAGGAACAACTAGTTTGAGTCAGTTTAGAGAGAATGGTTTCTGTAATAATGCTGTTGAATGCCAAGCTGAAAAAAAGGATCCTTGCATAGATTTTTGCGGATACAAGATTTAAGATAGAGTGCAGTGTCATCTTGACAGCATCATCGGGCCGATCTATTTGCATGGTAGGCAAATTACAAGGGGTCTAGCATTGGATCTGTGATGGCTTTTAGATGGGCCAGCAATAAACTTTCAATGCTTTTCATAACTACGGATGTCAGAGCAAGCAGTCTGTAGTCATTCAGTTCCTTGATGGAGGGTTTCTTGGGCACCAGGATGATAGTAGCAAGAACAGACATAACACATATTCAATGATTTATTAAAGATGGTGGTCAGTTGATTAGTACACACTTTCAAGCAAGAAGGGGTTGCCCTGTCTGGGCCTGGTGCTTTTCTAAGCTTTTGTCTGTGAAATAAACCTTGCATATGTCTTTTTCTGTGATCACCAGAGGTGGGGGCCCCAGAGGGATGTTACCAGGTGTAGGGGACTTGGCTGTTGTTGGTGTATCTGAGATGGAGATGGAAGTGATAGTTGACAGTGGTTTCTTCTTAAATCTACAGTAGAATATATTCAGGTCTTCTTCCAATTGCCAATTCCCTTCAGCAATGGAGGGAGGTTGTTATAGCCAGTGATATTTTTCAGTCTTTTCCACACATTTGCTGGTTCATTTGTTGACAGCTGATTCCTCAGCTTTTCAGAGTACCGTATATACTCAAGTATAAGCCGAGTTTTTCAGCCCACTTTTTGGGCTGAAAAAAGCCGCCTCGGCTTATACTCGAGTCGTAGAACTCCAAGTCCCATCCCCTCCGCCCGTCCCCGCCAGCGCAGCCCCTGCCGCATCAGCTGGAATCTAATTCAAGAGATCTTAATCTTGACAGCGTTGTTGGGATCTGCGGGTGAAATTACTTTAATCAGTGGGGTAAAGTTCTTTCTTTCGCTCGCCCGAGCTCTGATGAGGGGGAAAGAGAGGACTTTTCTTATGCCCGCATCAGAGCTGGGGGGGTGGGAGAAAGGACTTTACCCCATTGATTAAAGTAATTTCACCCACAGATCCCAACAACACTGTCAAGATTAAGATCTCTTGAATTAGATTCCGCTGATGAGGTGGGCGGCGCGGATTGTAGCAGGGATGACCACCAATTGCAGCCTGGCTGCGCTGGCGGGGATGGGCGGGGTGGGATGGGACTCCCCACTCGCCAAGATCGTAGGACTCCAAGTCCCATCCCCTCCGCCCGTCCCTGCCAGCGCAGCCCCTGACGCATCAGCCGGAATCTAATTCAAGAGATCTTAATCTTGACAGCATTGTTGGGATCTGCGGGTGAAATTACTTTAATCAGTAGGTAAAGTCCTTTCTCCCCCCCCCCCCCCCAGCTCTGATGCAGGCATAAGAAAAGTCCTCTCTTTCCCCCTCATCAGAGCTCGGGCGAGCAAAAGAAAGGACTTTACCCCATTGATTAAAGAAATTTGGAAAGAACGACCAGGAGCAGCCTTAAAGAAAAAACCATCATTGCTAGTTTGGGATATGTTCAGAGCCCACACATCTGATGACATAAAAAAAATGGCAAAATCTTCTCAAGTTACTTTGGCCGTTATTCCAGGGGGGCTTACATCTGTATTGCAACCGCTAGATGTGTGTTTAAATAAACCTTTTAAAGACCGTGTGAGAAAGATGTGGCATGAATGGATGTCATCTGGTCAAGCCCGACTGACAAAAGGTGGAAATCTGATGAAGCCCGACATAGAATTGATAGCAAAGTGGGTTCGTGATGCATGGGAAGAGATTCCGGAGGACATGGTGCAACGCGCCTTCAAGAAATGTGGCATTAGTAATGCTATGGATGGCAGTGAAGACAGCGCTTTGTATGAGTTTTGAAGGTTTTTAACTCTTGTGTTTTAGCTTGGTTGCTGAATGAGCTAAGGTTTTTGTACTTTTAAAGTTATTGTTGATACCATATTGTTTTTATTGACCCTCTTTTCCATTTACAGAGCTAGTTTACTGTTTTTCTTTGAAATAAATATTCAAAAACATTATTGGTATCTATTTTTATTTTTGAAATTTACCGGTAGCTGCTGCATTTCCCACCCTAGGCTTATACTTGAGCCAATAACTTTTCCAGATTTTTGTGGTAAAATTAGGTGCCTCGGCTTATATTCGGGTCGGCCTATACTCGAGTATATACGGTAGCTTCTCTTTGTTGCTCTGATCCCATTTGTTAATACATTCCTGGTACAGCATTCTATCTCCTTTCCTGTAGGTTTCCTCTGTAGCATAATGTAGTTGTTTAAGCTTAGCTGTGAACCACAGTTTAGTATTATTGTAGATGCATAAGGTTTTGGTTGGCACACATACGTCTTCACAAAGGCTAATGTATGATGTCATAGTGTCAGTGAGTTCATCCAAGTCCATTGAGGAAGCTTTGAAAATGCTCGTCTGTGCAGTTGGGGCAAACCTATAGCTTTAACATTCTTCAGTCCAAGATTTCACTGTTTTAACTATCGATTTTATGGTTTTAAGTCTTTGCATATAAACAGGTACCCGGTGATTCACACAGTGATCAGTGGGTCCTATAGCTGCTCTTGGTAGAGAGTGATAGGCATCTTTTAGTGTTGAGTACCAGTGGTCTAGAATATTCTTGCCTCTAGTGAGACAGCTGACATGCTGAGTGTATCTTGGCAGCTCCTGGCTTCGGTTAGCACTGTTAAAATCTCCTAGTACAATGAGTAGGGAGTTTGCATATCTCTACTCAGTCCACAGGATTTGGTCAGCCAAGGTTTGCAATGCCTTGTTTATGCACGTTTTTGCAAGACCACAAGTAGAAAAAATGAACAGAACCCCCCAGGCGGAATAAAAGGGTATGCAGTTAATGAATAGTCCAAATTTCTTTTAGTCCAGGGATGCATCAATTGTTAATATAAAAGCAGATACCTCCTCTCTTCTGTTTACTAGCTGTTTCTGCAATGGGTTTGTTTTTCTATTTACTTTAAATATTCATAATCTCGCATATCCAGACATAATTGAATTATGGAATTCATAGAATTATAGGACTTGGAGGAAATAGGTATTTTGCGAGTTGAACTTCATACACCTTAAAGTTGCCAAAGTTGAGAAACAGCCTCTTAGGTAGTAGATTGCAAGACTACACATACACACATACAGTAGAGTAGCTCTTTAAAGAATGGCAAAATGGCCACATGCGTTCTTCTCAGCCACAGCTAATCAGTTGTAATAGTAACACAATTTCATTGCTTTGTGGTCAAACTTCATAATCGGGATCGTATCTAGAAACAAACACTGAAGATTGTCATAAGTCTATCTAAGAACTGAATTCTGTGTATTCTTTAATATTTGTTGTTCAGTGCATAATGATATTTTTCACGTTTCCCCTTTGAACGTATAAATGGTTTTCTTGCGTATGATTTATGGGTTACCAAATGTTTACTGTTCCCAAAGATTCACTCAATATTTACTAATAGAAGCTGACTAACACAATAGAATGGGGAAACTGAAAAGTGCCTATAGGGACTTGCAATGTCAACATTCTCTTATCTTCTTTTGATAAGGCTGCGGCAATATGCTTATATATACTCATAAATGCCTAGCTAGAGCTTAAACAACACCTGTGTCTGTGATAGCTAGAAGACATTTCAGTGGAAGAGCCTAGTGTGGTTTATCCTCTCCTACCAACATGAAGGTGGCTTTTTGCGTATTTTTCACCCTGGCCCTCTTCTTTTTGTACTCAGGTAAGCTGAACAGAACAGAACAGAATAATTGGAAGGGATCTTGGAGGTGTTCTAGTCCAACTCCCTGCTCAGGCAGAAACCCTTTACCATTTGTGACAATTGGTTGTCCAATCTCTTCTTTAAAACTTCCAGTATTGGAGCATTTACAACTTCTGGAGGCAAGTTGTTCCACTGACTAATTGTTCTAACTGCCAGGAAATTTCTTCTTAGTTCTAGGTTGCTTCTCTCCTTGATTAAGGACCTTGCAAAAGATCCTTTTCAGTTAGATAGCATTTTGAGACCTAGTTCCACATTATCCACTCAGCCTCACAAAAGTGGGCATTTTAAAGGCTTCTTTACAGGAATATTATATTTATGACAGATTTCCCATCCCAAATTATAGCTGGTATTATGTAGAAATAATAGGAATCTTTAAAAATAAAATAATTCATAATCCCGACTCCAATAGATACCAAAATTTAAAGAATAAGCAGCTTTGAAGTGCTAAAGCCCCAGAAAGCATTTTTGATGGTGAACCTGGAATCAAAAACTGGAAGCCTGGCTTTAATCAACTAAAACCTAACTACCCATCATCCTTAACCCAACATTGTATTTTTTAAAAAGGTGTAAATTTAGATCCACTAAGTTGTTTTTGATTATTTATGTTTGTTTTTATGTTGTCAGCAGATTAAACAAATTGATATTTAATTTCTTCATGTTCAGGTCAAGTATTATTCAGTGATAGCTGTGTTAATATGAATACATGTGCATTTGGGACAGAAAGAAATGTGTAAGATCAAATCTTCCTCTCTTTTTTTTGCAGTGAAAAAAAATATTTAGTTGGCCCTAATTCAAGCTATGGATTTTCTTTATATTCTTTTACAGATTGGATCATTTAGTTGCGCTTTATAATAGTCATTCTTTTTCTGTTTTTGTGTATCACTCTCTCTCTGTGATTAACTGTGTAAAATGAACGGCACCAATATGTCATATCGATATATTGTGTACTGAAACAAGGTCTCTACTCTAATGTGTATAGAATATTATTCCAAGACCATCATACTTCCCCAATCTAGAACCCTGCAGGCACTGGTAGTAGGAATCTCAGGATCTGAAGACAAAATAAGATTGTTAATTCTCAAAAACTAAGCTGAGCTTACCAACCATAGTAGAATAAGCAGAGAAGGAAAGATTCTATTCCTTGTTTTATGGTTGAAATATATTTTACCTAGAAACCTATGTAAAAAGCAGCCTTGAAGAATACAGAATGTTATTGTATATGCCTCCTTAATTTAAAAACATTTGTTCTGAAGTTTATTACATGGAATTGGCTGCCATTTCTCTTTTAATCATTTCAGGTCTTATGGCATATTAGCAAAAAACCCAAGCAAATTTATACCTTATTTTTAACCAAGTTGGAGGCCAACTGTTCACTATGCAGATAAGGAAGTTATTTGAATTTAATGCAGAAGTATCATATTTCCATAGCTAAATATTAACCTGAAAAATCATCATAGTATTGGCATATAGATTCCATAAAATAAAGCACTAACATAAAAGAGTTATTACATCCCTTCCACTCTGGCAGTGGAATCTGTGGATCAGAAAGAAATAGCAGGGAGTTCAGAAAAAGCAAACATGAAGACAGCAGGGGTTCTGCTTGTTCCCCTGATGCTAACGTTTTATATGGGTGAGTCCCACATCATCATCGCAAAAATTCCTTTCCAAAGAAGCCTCCCTCTTAGAAATGGTCATATTCCATCATGTATTCCTCAGAAAGAGGAACATTCAGGCATTCTAAAAGCTTCTGCAAGCAAAAATAATCCTTTAAATTAAGGATTCAATGCAGTGGTGGGATTCAAATTTTTTTACTAACGGTTCTGGGGCCTTGGCTTGGTGGGTGTGGCTTGGTGGGTGTGGCAGAGGAAGGATACTGCAAAATCTCCATTCCCACCCCACTCTAGGAGAAGGATACTGAAAAATACAAATTCCCTCCCCACTCCAGGGGAAGGAACCTGCAAAATCTCCATTCCCTCCCCACTCTTGGGAGAAGGATGCTGCAAAATCTCCATTCCATTCCCACGCCACTAACCTGCATTCCAGCTCCATTCTCCTGTGCAGGGCAACAAAAAAAGAACCCAGCTGATCTGGGACTAGGGAGGTAGAGAATACATGGGAGTGGTGCCAATCAGAGGTGGTATTTGCCAGTATTTGCCGAACTATTCAAAATTTCCGCTCCTGGTTCACCAGAAACGGTTTGCCGGTATTTGCCGAATTATTCAAAATTTCTGCTACCGGTTCACCAGAAACAGTGAGAACCATCTGAATACCACCTCGGATTAAGTGGAAGGACCATAATTAATTTTGAAGTGTATCATATGGATTTTATCTTCTTGCATGAAGAAATCATACATTGTTAGTTGATGAGGCATGAAAATCCCCATGTTATGAGGTAAATCTATAGGCAAAAAAGCTTCCATATCACAGTAAGTGTTTATGATGTACACTTAACATGGTTTATGATGTACACTTAACATGGCTCATGTTAAGATGCAAAAATTTCACATTTCACATCAAAGTTTCAAAACCTCCATCTACTTTCAGATATCCATGGAAAGAATCTTGAAGATCATAATTGGTTATGAATACCTTTTGAAGGAAATATTGTTTACTTTATGCTGGATTGTTTTTGTGGGTTGTTTTTGTTGCAAATGTAATTCAGTGATATTAAAAATAATATCCACATATTGGTATTTGGTTTCTTTTGAGAAAATAAAGGAGAATGTGAAATAAAACACATTCATGTTTATATAATCAAAGAAATGTTATCCAGTCAACCATTTTTCAACATCAGCTTTGAATTTAATTCTTTTATATTACTATTGTTTGGTTCTAGATGTTGGTACTGAAGCAGTGGAAGAAAACGTAAGTGCAATTGTGTCTTTTAAATACATTATTAAATCCATATTATTATAGTTGAAAATTAAGATCAGTGATTTTACAGAGCAAAGAAAAATAAAAAGCAAATTTAAGTATGAAAATCATTTGCAATGTTTATTTTGACAGATTTACATGGTGCAGAAGTAAACTCTAATTCTAATTGTGTTCAGTTTCTAAGTTGAGAAATGGCTTGGCTATTAAAATGCACCTTCAGAAAAAAACATGGTTCAATATCTCAATTATTACAGTTTTGCCAGAGATATATGGAAAAGATTAATCACTACTGCTGAGAACAATCACCTATATTCATTAATTTGTTTATAATCAATTTGATTCCTGAGGATCAAAATTTCCCCAGGTAACAAACTGATCAGACTAATCAAACTGAAAAGGAACTGCAAAAAACTCAAGATCTTTCTAAACACACTTCAGTGTGAATAAGTGTAAAGGTACATACATGTACACATACAGACATACATATTAATACAAACACTGATCTTCACAGGTATATTTGTGTAATCTGAGTTGGTAGGTGATTGATTAAGAAAAGAGTCAGCCCAATTTGCAATTTCCATGCTTGGAAGCATTAGAAAGGGGAATGGAAATGCATCAGACAAATAGTATGTTTATATGAACCTATGGTGAGACTACTGGGTCACTCACACCATATTTCTACACAATTAATTTTATAACAATTAAATATTTATAATTTCAATCCTAAAATTTGAAAAAAAATGTATTGTTGCTTTCTGCAGATTCAATGTAGTGGTGAGATTCAAGAGGCCTGTACTTTGGAGTTTATACCACACTGTGGTTCTGATGGTAAAACCTACAGCAACCAGTGCATGTTCTGCAATGCAGTTGTGTAAGTATAACTTTCATGTTTTGGAAAATGAAAAACAAGTGATGCCCAGAACCATTGTGTACTTTGCTCTCAGCATGTAGGGAATTTAAGATTCTTATATTTGATCTCATCTTGCTTCCTGACTAAGAATTTTCTAACATAAATGAACATTAGAAATTGGAGAAAGGGGCTGTATTGTCAAACAAAGTGGCCAATAGAAGATGCTGAGTTAATCATCCATTTCAATAGACTTTACATTGGGAGTTAACGCTTCTCGTGCTTTTTTTTTTATTCATTTAATAATGAGTAATTTTACATCTTCTGAATTTTCACACCTCACTTTACTTTTCTCTTACCAGACTGAGTCGTGGAGCACTTAAGCTACAGCACTATGGGTCATGTGAGGAAATCGGGAATGGACAGCCACTGTACTAAAAAACCAACTACCACCCAAATCTCTTGGTTCCTTGCTCATCTATCATAATAAAGAATGCTATCTTTCTTTGCTTATTCTCTAATTTTTCTGAATATTTCTTATAACCTGTAACAGTATAATTGTTTAATAAACAAGTAAGCAACATAATCTGTCTTGCTTTTTAACTTCTGCATTCAGTGTGTATCATATAGATCTTCTATAACATATACTGCATTTCTCCTAGAATAAGACCCGGTCTTATTTGAGAGGGCACCAAAATAAGCGCTAGGACTTATTTTGGGGAAAACATTTAGATATCTTGGGGTGGTTTTCCACTCTCAAGGGACAGGGAAGGCACACCTGGATCACACATTGCAAGTAGCCAATAGGTCCTCAAATGCAATTGACCATTTCTTTTACACAGGTGGAGGTCAGTTAGTACCTGCTGCCTTAAAACTTTTTGAGGCCAAAACATTGGCACAAATTCTATATGGGGCGCAAACATGAATCCTTGCAAAGAAAGACTTGCTAGAAACCATACAAAGCAAATTCCTGCGAGCCATCTTAGCTGCACCCAACGGAACTCCAAATGCCCAGTTAAGAATTGAGACAGGCATGCCTCAAATTCAGGTAAGAGCCAGGAAGATGATGATCATTCGTTGGCTTAAAATGCATTTCTTTCCAGAGGGACTGTCCCCATTAGTGTTGACTGACAACTTCCCCTCCCCCTGGAAACAGGCATTTGATCACAAGCTGGGCGCTTATGGGCTCTCATCAATATTCTTAATGTCCCTAGGCTTTGATCAAGCAAAGCAAGTAGTAATCAATAGAATGAAGGACATGGAGTTCCAAGAAGGTTGCTTTTCCACAGTAGGGACAGAATCAAACAGGGTGTGTGGGAATCGGCAAGATATCTAAATGACCTGATCTTCCCAAAACAAAGAATAGCTTTCTTCAGAGCCAGATTTAACATTCTTCCTTCAGCACTCCTCCAGGGCAGGTATAAGAGAACACCTATAGCAAACCCTTGTATATGTGGTAAAGGAGAAGTGGAAGATATCTCACATGTTCTATTACACTGCAAGCTATACAGAGCTTGTAGGTCTGCACATATTCTCCCCTTATTAGAGAGATTGCCAGGGAGGGCAGACAATTTTTATCTAGGCTTTTTCCTCCAGGACACAAACCCGGTTACCACGTATGCAGTGGCAAACTTCTGTGCTGCTGCAGTGTCCACAAGAAAAAAAATGGTTACAGAAGCATAGTTGTCATCTTGTACCAAATATAGAATAGAATAGAATAGAATTTTATTATTTGTATGCCGCCCTTCTCCGGGAGGACTCAGGGCGGCGAACAATTCAAGGGGGAAAAGGGGGAACATAAAAAAAACAAAATACAAATAATAAAAGTAAACAACAGTCGCACAACCATACATGTTGAGAGGGGAGGAAACTCATCACCCCCAGGCCTGCCGGCAAAGCCAGGTTTTGACGGCTTTTCGGAAGGCCTGGAGAGAGGTGAGGGTCCGAATCCCTGCGGGGAGTTCATTCCAGAGGGCCGGAGCTGCCACAGAGAAGGCCCTCCCCCGGGTAATAGCCAGGTGGCATTGGCTGGTAGATGGCACCCGGAGGAGCCCAACCCTGTGATATCTGGACATATCTCTAACAATTTTTGGACCATTGTATTTACTTCCATACTTAACAGCTTTGCACCCAGGTAAACCAGGAAGTGATCCGAATAAATTGAGAACATGTATGTTATTTTCCACTTTTAACGTCAATACTTTTTAATTATATCTTAAAGTCAGTACGTTTTAACATATTGTAAAAAGTAATGTGTATTGCTGGTCTTTGACCGTAATAAAGATTTATACTATACTATAATATACTATACTATACGGATACTCTTCTTAAAAAACCTCCAGTGAAGGAGCACCTACAACCTCTGACGGCAAGTTCCTCTGGTTAATTGTCCTCACTATTTGGAAGTTCCTCCTTGATTCCAGGTTGCCTCTCTCCTTGATTAGTTTCATTCCATTGTTTCTTGTCCTGCCCTCAGGTGCTTTGGAAAATGAATTGACTCCATCCTCTTTGTCGCAGCCCTTCGAATACACGAATACTGCTATCATATCCCCATCAGCCCATCTTTCCTCTAGATAGCCAAATCAAAATCCTGCAACTGTTCTTCATATGTTTTTGTCTCCAAGCCTTTAATTGTCTTAGCTGCTCTTCTCTGCACTTTTTCCAAAGTCTCAACATCTTTTTTTGTAATGTGATAACCAAAATTGGATACAGTAGTCCAGGTGTGGCCTTACTGAGGCTTTATAAAGTGGTACTAATACGTCATATGATTTTGATTCAATGCCTCTGTTTATACAACCAAAGATTATATTTACTTTTTGGGCAGTGGCGGCAACTGCTGCACAGTGCTGTCTCATATTTAGGTGATTGTCAAAACCCGTGGCCACTCAGTCTTTGCATGTTTGAACCAAAGCATGTTCTTCCCCAATCAGATCCCTATAACTTCCAGGCACTGGGGCTGAACCTTGACAATTTCACCTGGATGGCCCAGGGTGGAGACCAGAGGTGGTATTCAGCAAGTTCTGTCCAGTTCTGGAGAAGCAGTAGTGGAAATTTTGAGTAGTTCAGAGAACTGGTAAATATCATCTCTGACTGACCCCACCCGCATCTCTTCTCTGCTTCCCGAGTCCCAGCTGATCAGGAGGGATTGGGGATTTTGCAGTAACCTTCCCCTGGAATGGGGAGTGTGCTGCCCCAGCAGTATATAGCTAGTGTAGAAATTAAGAACTATCTTCTTTAAGAAACTACCTCATGGGAAATGTAGGCAGAGACTGCCTTATGGGAAATGTAGTTCCATAACATGTGATCACATCTGTGTTGCTGATTGGCCACTGGGACATTTTGCCCGCATGCACTGTTTATAGCCAATCAGTTTGAATGCCCTTGTGAACCGGAAGAGTAGTGTTTGTATGGGAGTGCTCAGCATGGGAGTGAATTCATCATCTTTTTACACCACGTGATGGGACAGATTATGGAAAGTCCGAAGTATCTTAACACTGAACTTTAAGTTTTGCTATTAAGAATGCCTGATAATAAACTTGATCTGAAAGAGATTCCTAAGCGTGGAGTTAACTGCATGCCCCGAGCAAGCCTACAATGCTCGAGGCAGAACAGGGAGGGAATGGAGATTTTACAGTATCCTCCCCTGCCATGCCCACCAAGCCACGCCCACAGAACCGGTAGTAAAAAAAATTGAATCCCACCACTGATGGTGAGGTCTACATGGTATCATCAGCATACTGTTGCTACTGCTCTATGGAAGCACAGGCTGCTCAAGGAGCTTGCACCTGTGCTCCTTCTACCCCCTCCCATTTAAATTGTTCCCTAGGGTCAGTATGGCTCAGCTGCCAATAAAAGTTATTTCTTCCTCCCCATCTGAAGTGTGAAGTCAGGCAATCAATCTAAAGTGTAACTTATTAACGGTTCAAGACCAAACAAAAGGGAACAAAAAGCTTATCTTCTCCTCTGGGAGAGAGGGGGAGATTCCCTTCTGCTTTTCCCATTGTGGGAACAGTTAGTCCAGAAAGCAATTTGGCACCAGCAGAAAACACTCAAACCAAAAAATGTGTGAGAGCACCATCTGCTGGCTCTTTAAAGCTACAACAATAGAGCAGAAAAGATTTTTCAGACTGTATACAAACAAGTGTACGGACATACACCCAGATGCAACAGTGACTACAGGTGAGGTGGTGTGTACAGCCTTGTTATCCAAGTCCTGACCCCCCCCCTTGTATGTTTGGGGTGAATGGATGTATAAAAAAGGTGCAGCAAATGTATCCCCCAAACCTCACCATGCACACATAAACACTCAGTCCAGAGCTATTCACAATTTGTTCTGCTCTTCAAAACCTGTGCAGCTGACACAACTGATAAATGGCCATGTTGCTTCCCTATGTTTTAGTTTATAATCAATGCTGTCATTTGTTATTCGAACAGGAACTAAGAGACGCACAGCTGAGCTTCATAATCCTGTTCAAAAAACACTCAGTCCAGAGCTATTCACAACTTGGTTCTGCTCTTCAAAACCTGTGCAGCTGACACAACTGATAAATGGCCATGTTGCTTCCCTATGTTTTAGTTTATAATCAATGCTGTCATTTGTTATTCAAACAGGAAATAAGAGACGCACAGCTGAGCTTCATAAACCTGTTCACAAAAGTGCAAAAAATAAAACAAGGCAATTTTTTATGACAATAATGTTTTAGCATGCACCACTTAAATATCACTTAAAGTAATGAGCAGATTATCTGTAGAGATTCTCAGTCATCCAGGTCATGGCTCTCCCGAATACCTATTCAGATGACCCTGAGGACACAGATAAACCTCCAAGTGCTTCAGGAGGATGAGAAGTGAAATGTCTTCAAAGAAAAAACAAGAAAGGCCTCCTGAAAAAGCATCTTTGGGACAACCATGACCTGGATGACTGATAATCTTTACAGACTTTTAGCTATAAAATTTGGGATGAATACCCTTTGAATGGTGTGAGAGTAGGAATGGATTTTCAGAGAAAAATTGCAGACTACAGGAACCAGGAGCATTACTTGGGTGATGCTGAGGACACAAATAAACCTCCAAGTGCTTCGAAGACCCTTTAAAAGGATGCAAATGACCAGCTGTCTGCAAGGAATACAAATCCTTCCATTCCCATTATCCTTTCAGGGCTGAAGAAGCTTCTTGAATGAGAAGCAAAACGTCTTCAATGAAAAACCAAGAAAATCCAGTTGCCTCCTGAAAAAGCACCTTTGGGATAATGAGCAGAGAGATTAAAACTCAACTAGGAATTTATAGTTATTTTCCTTGTCTGTACTGCTCTATGTAGGAAAAATATTTCACAGTATGCCATCTAGTGGATATTGTTGCTCTTTATAGTGATTGTTCTGGTACACTTTGAGTGAATTTTACTTGTAATGTGGGTGATAATCTTGACTAAAAAGTTAGTTTGGATGTCACAAAGTAATTCTAAGCCCCATTCAAAGGGAAAGGACAATTCTCTCTCTCACACACCCCCAATGTAAATAAAACCTACCTTTCTTCTTATCTCTTTGAAGTCTGGTTGCCACTTGCTTCACATGTCATCTGTCCTGAATTGTCTTCTAAGAAGAAATATCTGAAATTAGTACAAATCAACATGTCATATCACATTTCCATAAGAAATTCAAACCGAGTGTCTTTTCAAATGTTATCTAGCCAAACACATGTGGTATTTTTTTCTTAAAACTGTCAACATGCATGTCTCAAAGGGTTCCATCCCAGAATCAAATAATAGCAAGTGGCTATTTATACAAATTTGAATATATCACAGAGAAAATGTCTATACAGGTAATATCCAGATTACGAGCGTTCGCTTAGCAAATATTTGACGTTACATGATAAGCGTCCCCTAGTGTTTACAAACAAGGCCCAAAACTATTAATGTTGCAGCACCAAGCAGTTGTTCGCTCTCACAAACAACTGTAGAGGCTCTGCAACATTAGTCCTGTCTATTTTCCCTCTCCCTCCCCTTGCGCTGGGTCTCCATAGGCACTAGGTCTGTGGATACTCTCCTTGTAAAGATCTAGAGAGCCTTCACTTTCTTGGCCTTCCGTGTGTATGCAGAGAATGGAGGCCTAAAGTACCACAAGATCACCCTGGATCAGTAGCATGAAAACTCACACTATTGATCTCACACTATTGAGCCCCATTTCCATGCAGACAAAGTTTGCAGTCCCCATCAAGGGGACAAGTATTTGAGTGGGACTGGGAGGGGGGTTGGAAACGGAGTGAATTGCTTGAAAATGGAGCTTTTCACTCCGTTTCCAATCCCCCAGGGTCACTCAAAACCTGTTCATACAGATGAAGACTGGAAACTTCTGGGGTGCATAACCTCGCATGAGTTCAGGCACCCATCCACTTTCGCAGAGAATGGGTGACTGACATCCGATGGGATCAGGGCACACAGGAGGTTTCAGTCTCCATGGGAAAAATGACTAAGGAGGGGCTTGGTTCAATCCGAGTTCACTGCCCCAAAGCCTCACTTCATACAAATGCTTTTCTGCATGGCGCCTGAAATCCTTTGGAGGAGACTCATTTAGGCGGTCCTCCACTCCAGAAATAGGAGGCAGCCTCAATGATCAGAGAAACCGAGCAGAGTGTGCTCATCTTGTTCTCCCTTTGCTCTTTCTGCTTGCTGGGAGCAGGCAAAAAAAACAGGGACGCTGGAGAGGAGACTGATCCTCACAAAATAAGTGACCAGCCATGGGAGGTTGGGTGGGGGAGAAGCAATTGTGGGGAACATGAGGTATTTTAGTGGGTTGGGGAGGTCTTGGGTGGTCTTAAGCAGGTGGCCTGTTCCATCAGTACATGGCCTTCCCCACCCTAAATAATTCATTGCACTTAACAAGTCTCACATTTGATTAGTGAATACATGAGCAAAAGGAGGGAGTGATCACGTTCAACGTACAAGATTCACTCCCACAAATCCTTGGGTTACGAATGCAATAGGCAGGCTCCATTACATTCATAACTTGAGGACTACCTGTACTAGGACTTCTCAAACTGTAGGTCACAGGTCTTGAGGTGGTCTCAAGCAGTTTAAACAAAGATACAGCAGTTAAGAAAATCTTTCATAAGATCAAGCTTATGAAAACATAGGAGGAGAACCAAAACTGATTAGTTTTTCTGATTCCTCTATCTTACGAAGATCAGCTCATAAATTAAGCAGGTGGCTTTTCAAATTTTATCTAGCCAAACACATGTGGCATTCTTTTTCTTAGAAATTTGACATGAACGTCTCAAAAGGTTGTATACCACAATCAAATAAAAGTGGTTGCTTATACAAATTTGATTATATTACAGAGATTATACTAGGACTTCTGAAACTGTGGGTCACAGGTCCTGAGGTGATCTCAAGCAATTTAAACATAGATACAGCAGTTTGAAAAAACTGATTGAGCTTATAAAACATATTAAAGAAGAGAACCAAGATTGATTACTTCCTCAAAACCACAATCTTGCCAAGATCAGTTCATAAATTAACCAAGTGCCTTTTCAAATTTTATCTAGTCAAACATAAGTGGCATATTTATTTTTTTCTTTAAAATTTGTCAAGTAAGGATTATCATTCTTTAAAAAATACATACCTGCATAAGAGTGGGTTTTGCTTATAAAAGAGGTGGAAAACTTGAGGTAAAGATAAAGATAAAAGGTAGAGATAAAGTTTGACTCAGAATTATGCCCATAAGGTGGTTCTTGGCCCAGAAAAGGCTACATACCTCTAGCCTAGAATTTAAAAATGAGAAAGACCACCTTTGTGTGTTATGTATATATGTATATAACATATTGTAGTGTTTGCCATTCTTACAGCTTTGCGCTTTTAAGGAGGAAGGAAAGCCACAAGTGTGTGAAAGGGAAAACACTAAACTTGATTAACCTTCAGATACAACCACACTTTCTAGTCCCTCCAAAGAAGAAAGGAAAATTTTCAGCCACTGATGTTGGAAGAATAAGATGGAGTTTCTGTTCCTGAACCTAATTTCAAGCAAGGAGGAAGAAATGTTGAAATGTTCACATGCACCCTCAAAACTGTCTTAAGGTTCCCTGAAGGAAATTTCCTGGCTGCTATCAAATGAAATGACTGTGGAATATTAATTTACTTTGTTTAGATGTTCTCCTTTTGGCTTCCAAAGAAGTCCTTTCAGTTAAATGACACCAATGCAGCTGAATCAGGGCTAAAGTATACCTCAATATCTTCTGCAACCTTAATTCAAGGTGGAAAAAGATGACAATTTCCTTACATGTTTAGCACCTGATTATAAGAAATGTTAGTGAGCATTTAGCAGATATTTGCCCTTTGTTTTATTTGTAAAATGACAACATACACACTATACTATTCTATTCTGTTCTATTCTATGCTATTGATAGAACAGAACAGAACAGAATAGAATTCTTCATTGACCAAGTGTGATTGGACACATCAGGAAATTATCTCCAGTGCATAAGCTCTCAGTGTACATAAAAACAAAAACAAAGTATTGTCATAGATCATAAATCATAAGATGCAATTCTAAATCATAATATACCAGCAGGAGAAGGTAGTAGGAAAGATGAAAAACGAGAAAGATGACAAAATGGGAAGATGGGAAATATGAGAGGATGACATGGATAATATCAATACAGCCTACTATGTGTGTAAATATCTTTAGACATAAGACAGTGCTGTTGGAGTTAGGTATTTAGCAAAGTGATGGCATGGGGGAAGAAACTATCTTTGTGTCTGGTTGTTGTGGCATGCAATGCATCCTGAGGGTAGAAGTTGAAACAGTTTGTGTCCAGAATGTGAGGGATCTATAGATATTTTTTCAATCCTCTTTCTGGTTCATACAATGTACAGGTTCAATAGAAGGCAGACTGGTTGCAAATCTTTTTTTATGCAGTTGTAACTATCCATTGAAATCTGTACTTGTCCTGTTTGCTTGCTGTGCCAAACCAGGCTGTTATGGAGGAATCAATAATTCCTCTGTAGAACAGTATCAGCAGATCTTTGGGCAATCTGAGTTTCCTGAGTTGACGCAGGAAGAACATTCTTTGTTGTGCCTTTTTAATGATGGTTCTAATGTTACATGACCTTTTCAAGTTCTGGGAGTAATATTCTAAGAGGTGATAAAATAGGAGGGTTTCTCCTAAAATCAGCTATCATTTCTACAGTTTTAAGTGTGTTCAGTTCTAGATAGTTCTGGTTCCACCACAGGACCAGTTGTTCAACCTCAGATCTATAAACAGATTCATCACCATTTCAAATGAGACCACACTGTTGTATCTGCAAACTTCAGTACTTTAACAGAGAGATCCTTTGAGATGCAGCCATTGGTATATAAAGAAAGAAGTAAGGGAGAGAGCACCTAGCGGGGGGGGGGGGGGCTCCAATACTAATTGAATGAATATTTGATGTGATTCTACCTAGCTTCACCTGCTGCTTCCTGTCTGTGAGAATGTTTATAACCCATCTGCAAGTGTGGTCAGGAACAACTAGTTTGGGTCAGTTTGGAGAGAATGGTTTCTGTAATAATGCTGTTGAATGCCAAGCTGAAGGCTACAAAAGGATCCTTGCATAGGTATTTGCGGATACAAGATTTAAGATTTAGTGCAGTGCCATCTTGACAGCATCATCGGGCCGATCTATTTGCATGGTAGGCAAATTACAAGGGGTCTAGCATTGGATCTGTGATGGCTTTTAGATGGGCCAGCAATAAACTTTCAATGCTTTTCATAACTACGGATGTCAGAGCAAGCAGTCTGTAGTCATTCAGTTCCTTGATGGAGGGTTTCTTGGGCACCAGGATGATAGTAGCAAGAACAGACATAACACATATTCAATGATTTATTAAAGATGGTGGTCAGTTGATTAGTACACACTTTCAAGCAAGAAGGGGTTGCCCTGTCTGGGCCTGGTGCTTTTCTAAGCTTTTGTCTGTGAAATAGACCTTGCATATGTCTTTTTCTGTGATCACCAGAGGTGGGGGCACCAGAGGGATGTTACCAGGTGTAGGGGACTTGGCTATTGTTGGTGTATCTGAGATGGAGATGGAAGTGATAGTTGACAGTGGTTTCTTCTTAAATCTACAGTAGAATATATTCAGGTCTTCTTCCAATTGCCAATTCCCTTCAGCAATGGAGGGAGGTTGTTATAGCCAGTGATATTTTTCAGTCTTTTCCACACATTTGTTGGTTCATTTGTTGACAGCTGATTCCTCAGCTTTTCAGGGTAGCTTCTCTTTGTTGCTCTGATCCCACTTGTTAATACATTCCTGATACAGCATTCTATCTCCTTTCCTGTAGGCTTCCTCTGTAGCATGATGTAGTTGTTTAAGCTTAGCTGTGAACCACAGTTTAGTATTATTGTAGATGCATAAGGTTTTGGTTGGCACACATACGTCTTCACAAAAGCTAATGTATGATGTCATAGTGTCAGTGAGTTAATCCAAGTCCACTGAGGAAGCTTTGAAAATGCTCCAGTCTGTGCAGTTGGGGCAAGCCTATAGCTTTAACATTCTTCAGTCCAAGATTTCACTGTTTTAACTATCGATTTTATGGTTTTAAGTCTTTGTATATAAACAGGTACCCGGTGATTCACACAGTGATCAGTGGGTCCTATAGCTGCTCTTGGTAGAGAGTGATAGGCATCTTTTAGTGTTGAGTACCAGTGGTCTAGAATATTCTTGCCTCTAGCGAGACAGCTGACATGCTGAGTGTATCTTGGCAGCTCCTGGCTTAGGTTAGCACTGTTAAAATCTCCTAGTACAATGAGTAGGGAGTCTGCATATCTCTACTCAGTCCACAGGATTTGGTCAGCCAAGGTTTGCAATGCCTTGTTTATGCAAGTTTTTGCAAGACCACAAGTAGAAAAAATGAACAGAACCCCCCAGGGTATGCAGTTAATGAATAGTCCAAATTTCTTTTAGTGCAGTGATGCATCAATTGTTAATATAAAAGCAGATACCCCCTCTCTTCTGTTTACTAGCTGTTTCTGCAATGGGTTTATTTTTCTATTTACTTTAAATATTCATAATCTCGCATATCCAGACATAATTGAATTATGGAATTCATAGAATTATAGGACTTGGAGGAAATAGGTATTTTGCGAGTTGAACTTCATACACCTTAAAGTTGCCAAAGTTGAGAAACAGCCTCTTAGGTAGTAGATTGCAAGACTACACATACACACATACAGTAGAGTAGCTCTATAAAGAATGGCAAAATGGCCACATGCATTCTTCTCAGCCACAGCTAATCAGTTGTAATAGTAACACAATTTCATTGCTTTGTGGTCAAACTTCATAATCGGGATCGTATCTAGAAACAAACACTGAAGATTGTCATAAGTCTATCTAAGAACTGAATTCTGTTTATTCTTTAATATTTGTTGTTCAGTGCATAATGATATTTTTCACGTTTCCCCTTTGAACATATAAATGGTTTTCTTGCTTATGATTTATGGGTTACCAAATGTTTACTGTTCCCAAAGATTCACTCAATATTTACTAATAGAAGCTGACTAACACAATAGAATGGGGAAACTGAAAAGTGCCTATAGGGACTTGCAATGTCAACATTCCCTTATCTTCTTTTGATAAGGCTGCGGCAATATGCTTATATATACTCATAAATGCCTAGCTAGAGCTTAAACAGCACCTGTGTCTGTGATAGCTACAAGACCTTTCAGTGGAAGAGCCTAGTGTGGTTTATCCTCTCCTACCAACATGAAGGTGGCTTTTTGCGTATTTTTCACCCTGGCCCTCTTCTTTTTGTACTCAGGTAAGATGAACAGAACAGAATAGAATAATTGGAAGGGACCTTAAAGGGACCTGGAAGGGACCAACTCCCTGCTCAGACAGAAACCCTTTACCATTTGTGACAATTGGTTGTCCAATCTCTTCTTAAAAACTTCCAGTATTGGAGCATTTACAACTTCTGGAGGCAAGTTGTTCCACTGATTAATTGTTCTAACTGCCAGGAAATTTCTTCTTAGTTCTAGGTTGCTTCTCTCCTTGATTAAGGACCTTGCAAAAGATCCTTTTCAGTTAGATAGCATTTTGAGACCTAGTTCCACATTATCCACTCAGCCTCACAAAAGTGGGCATTTTAAAGGCTTCTTTACAGGAATATTATATTTATGACAGATTTCCCATCCCAAATGATAGCTGGTATTATGTAGAAATAATATGAATCTTTAGAAATAAAATAATCCATAATCCCGACTCCAATAGATACCAAAATTTAAAGAATAAGCAGCTTTGAAGTGCTAAAGCCCCAGAAAGCATTTCTGATGGTGAACCTGGAATCAAAAACTGGAAGCCCGGCTTTAATCAACTAAAACCTAACTACCTACCGGTATTATCCTTAACCCAACATTGTATTTTAAAAAAATTGTAAATTTAGATCTATTAAGTTGTTTTTGATTATTTATGTTTGTTTTTATGTTGTCAGCAGATTAAACAAATTGATATTTAATTTCTTCATGTTCAGGTCAAGTATTATTCAGTGATAGCTGTGTTAATATGAATACATGTGCATTTGGGACAGAAAGAAATGTGTAAGATCAAATCTTCCTCTCTTTTTTTGCAGTGAAAATTTTTTTTTAGTTGGCCCTAATTCAAGCTATAGATTTTCTTTATATTCTTTTACAGATTGGATCATTTAGTTGCGCTTTATAATAGTCATTCTTTTTCTATTTTTGTGTATCACTCTCTCTCTGTGATTAACATAAAATGAACGGCACCAATATGGCTGCATCAGTCATATCGATATATTGTGTACTGAAACAAGGTCTCTACTCTAATGTGTATAGAATATTATTCCAAGACCATCATACTTCCCCAATCTAGAACCCTGGAGGCACTGGTAGTAGGAATCACAGGATCTGAAGACAAAATAAGATTGTTAATTCTCAAAAACTAAGCTGAGCTTACCAACCATAGTAGAATAAGCAGAGAAGGAAAGATTCTATTCCTTGTTTTATGGTTGAAATATATTTTACCTAGAAACCTATGTAAAAAGCAGCCTTGAAGAATACAGAATGTTATTGTATATGCCTCCTTAATTTAAAAACATTTGTTCTGAAGTTTATTATATGGAATTGGCTGCCATTTCTCTTTTAATCATTTCAGGTCTTATGGCTTATTAGCAAAAAAACCAAGCAAATTTATACCTTATTTTTTAACCAAGCTGGAGGCCAACTGTTCACTATGCAGATAAGGAAGTTATTTGAATTTAATGCAGAAGTATCATATTTCCATAGCTAAATATTAACCTGAAAAATCATCATAGTATTGGCATATACATTCCATAAAATAAAGCACTAACATAAAAGAGTTATTACATCCCTTCCACTCTGGCAGTGGAATCTGTGGATCAGAAAGAAATAGCAGGGAGTTCAGAAAAAGCAAACATGAAGACAGCAGGGGTTCTGCTTGTTCCCCTGATGCTAACGTTTTATATGGGTAAGTCCCACATCATCATCGCAAAAATTCCTTTCCAAAGAAGCCTCCCTCTTAGAAATGGTCATATTCCATCATGTATTTCTCAGAAAGAGGAACATTCAGGCATTCTAAAAGCTTCTGCAATCAAAAATAATCCTTTAAATTAAGGATTCAATGCAGTGGTGGGATTCAATTTTTTTTACTAACGGTTCTGGGGCCTTGGCTTGGTGGGTGTGGCTTGGTGGGTGTGGCAGAGGAAGGATACTGCAAAATCTCCATTCCCACCCCACTCTAGGAGAAGGATACTGAAAAATACAAATTCCCTCCCCACTCCAGGGGAAGGAACCTGCAAAATCTCCATTCCCTCCCCACTCTTGGGAGAAGGATGCTGCAAAATCTCCATTCCATTCCCACGCCACTAACCTGCATTCCAGCTCCATTCTCCTGTGCAGGGCAACAAAAAAAGAACCCAGCTGATCTGGGACTAGGGAGGTAGAGAATACATGGGAGTGGTGCCAATCAGAGGTGGTATTTGCCAGTATTTGCCGAACTATTCAAAATTTCCGCTCCTGGTTCACCAGAAACGGTTTGCCGGTATTTGCCGAATTATTCAAAATTTCTGCTACCGGTTCACCAGAAACAGTGAGAACCATCTGAATACCACCTCGGATTAAGTGGAAGGACCATAATTAATTTTGAAGTGTATCATATGGATTTTATCTTCTTGCATGAAGAAATCATACATTGTTAGTTGATGAGGCATGAAAATCCCCATGTTATGAGGTAAATCTATAGGCAAAAAAGCTTCCATATCACAGTAAGTGTTTATGATGTACACTTAACATGGTTTATGATGTACACTTAACATGGCTCATGTTAAGATGCAGAAATTTCACATTTCACATCAAAGTTTCAAAACCTCCATCTACTTTCAGATATCCATGGAAAGAATCTTGAAGATCATAATTGGTTATGAATACCTTTTGAAGGAAATATTGTTTACTTTATGCTGGATTGTTTTTGTGGGTTGTTTTTGTTGCAAATGTAATTCAGTGATATTAAAAATAATATCCACATATTGGTATTTGGTTTCTTTTGAGAAAATAAAGGAGAATGTGAAATAAAACACATTCATGTTTATATAATCAAAGAAATGTTATCCAGTCAACCATTTTTCAACATCAGCTTTGAATTTAATTCTTTTATATTACTATTGTTTGGTTCTAGATGTTGGTACTGAAGCAGTGGAAGAAAACGTAAGTGCAATTGTGTCTTTTAAATACATTATTAAATCCATATTATTATAGTTGAAAATTAAGATCAGTGATTTTACAGAGCAAAGAAAAATAAAAAGCAAATTTAAGTATGAAAATCATTTGCAATGTTTATTTTGACAGATTTACATGGTGCAGAAGTAAACTCTAATTCTAATTGTGTTCAGTTTCTAAGTTGAGAAATGGCTTGGCTATTAAAATGCACCTTCAGAAAAAAACATGGTTCAATATCTCAATTATTACAGTTTTGCCAGAGATATATGGAAAAGATTAATCACTACTGCTGAGAACAATCACCTATATTCATTAATTTGTTTATAATCAATTTGATTCCTGAGGATCAAAATTTCCCCAGGTAACAAACTGATCAGACTAATCAAACTGAAAAGGAACTGCAAAAAACTCAAGATCTTTCTAAACACACTTCAGTGTGAATAAGTGTAAAGGTACATACATGTACACATACAGACATACATATTAATACAAACCCTGATCTTCACAGGTATATTTGTGTAATCTGAGTTGGTAGGTGATTGATTAAGAAAAGAGTCAGCCCAATTTGCAATTTCCTTGCTTGGAAGCATTAGAAAGGGGAATGGAAATGCATCAGACAAATAGTATGTTTATATGAACCTATGGTGAGACTACTGGGTCACTCACACCATATTTCTACACAATTAATTTTATAACAATTAAATATTTATAATTTCAATCCTAAAATTTGAAAAAAAAATGTATTGTTGCTTTCTGCAGATTCAATGTAGTGGTGAGATTCAAGAGGCCTGTACTTTGGAGCTTATACCACACTGTGGTTCTGATGGTGCAACCTACGGCAACCAGTGCTTGTTCTGCAATGCAGTTGTGTAAGTATAACTTTCATGTTTTGGAAAATGAAAAACAAGTGATGCCCAGAACCATTGTGTACTTTGCTCTCAGCATGTAGGGAATTTAAGATTCTTATATTTGATCTCATCTTGCTTCCTTACTAAGAATATTCTAACAGAAATGAACATTAGAAATTGGAGAAAGGGGCTGTTTTGTTAAATGAAGTGGCCAACAGAAGATGCTGAGTTCATCATCCATTTCAATAGAACTTACATTGGGGGTTAATGCTTCTCGTGTTTTTTTTATTCATTTAATAATGAGTAATTTTGCATCTTCTGAATTTTCACACCTCACTTTGCTTTTCTCTTACCAGGCTGAGCCGTGGAGCACTTAAGCTACAGCACTATGGACCATGTTGAGGAAATCAGGAATGCACAACCACTGTACTAAAAAACCAACTACCACCCCAAATCTCTTGGTTCCTTGCTCATCTATCATAATAAAGAATGCTATCTTTCTTTGCTTATTCTCTAATTTTTCTGAATATTTCTTATAACCTGTAACAGTATAATTGTTTAATAAACAAGTAAGCAACATAATCTGTCTTGCTTTTTAACTTCTGCATTCGGTGTATATCATATAGATGTTCTATAACATATACTGCATTTCTCCTAAAATAAGACCCGGTCTTATTTGGGAGGGCACCAAAATAAGCGCTAAGACTTATTTTGGGAAAACATTTCAGGGTGATCAGCCTGGCTGGGTGCCCCACTCCCCTGCCGCACGCACCAGAGGTAGAAGCGTGTGGGGACCAATGGTATCCAACACCAGCAGCAGCGCTCCAGCCCCTTGGTCGGCACAACAGTCTAAGTGACTCAGTGATGGGCAGCTTCTTTTTACAGCTGGAGGATTGTTTAGCCACACCAATGCTGCATGATTCATTCATATATCAAAGACAACAGTTAATTCCCCCCCACCTACATTTTGCTGATTGGTGAGAATGCATAAAAAGCAAGTTGAACAAATTTTGGAAAAGCTTCTAACTAATTAGAAACTAGTGTTTTTAAAAATATAGCTTTACTTTGCAATACATTTTGAAGAGAAGAAAAATCAAGTGTTCTTTAATGTGCATGGGAAATGTGGCATTTGTTAGGAAAAGCAAACCAAGCCACTCCCTAAAGTATATTTTCAAGGACTTGATAAACCATAAAACCTGTTCTGCTCACCAAAAGAACAGTGGGAAGGCTAAAGAACATTGATAACGCTGGAAGATACTAGAAGGAAGCAAAGGCTATGGTAAGCAAAGTCAATATGAGATAAAGTTTATGAGTTTAAGCTCATAAAAGTAACCAAGCTTATATTGTCTTTGTTTTCTCAGTGTATTGTTTTCATAGTTCGAACCACCTTATGTCATAGAATCCACCCTCTCATGATCAATCAAACATATTCCAGTTTATGTAATGTTATATACAAAGAATTGCATCCCTGCTCTAGAGGTTTTACTTCTGTTGGATCTCAAGAAACAATGGAATTGTTAGCTAAACTCCAGTTATGATTTTCTGGCAAAATCATAACTCAGTGGCAAATCCATCCACCAGAAAACACAGCATTTGAGTCTCTGAACGATTGCTGTATTGGTTTTATATCTCCATCAAGAGATTCAAGCAAGAACATCTCGCATAGACTGAACTATTACTGGCCATTAAAATCAAATATTACTTACTTCCTTAAAGCTGAGTTTCTGTAATAAAATTAAGAATGACAGGAAACCAATTTTAAGAAATGCATTTATTACCATTTTTCATATTAGCATGCCTGTTCTACTTTCTTCAGAACTATTTTGTTATCTTAATTTGAAACAGGCAACCTGCTTTTGAGCATAAGAACAGCACAGTGAGGGACTATCGGTCGATATTTATCATACTTCCACAATTTCGGCCAAAGCAGCACAACTAATGTGATGCTTTAGAACAATTGTTGCTGAATGTTGTCACTGAAAGCATTTGTATCCTGAAGAAGATTGATTTAGAACAGAACAACAAATGTTCCATCTTTTAAGAAGTTAATCCTGATTCTCTTCAGGTTTAAATGCTTTCTCTTATTTGAAACATTTTGTATACAGGATCTTGTCATTCAGATCTGTGCATGAAGGCATATTTCCCTCTTGATAGTGCTTTCCTGCACAAAAGGAACACTTAACAAACCATTACATAATCAGACAATTTATAATTCATAAACTTAAATACCATAACATGAAATGTACTTGTTTCTCAAACTGAGAATACAAAAAAACTGGCTCCATGGTCAAGATCAGAATTTGGAAATTGATTTACAGTACTGATAGACTGAATAATTATTTTCTATCCCCCACCCCTTGAAAAACAATACAATCTTCAAACATTTGGCAATACTACAATAGCAGTAAGAAGGAGATTGTTCTACATAGCCTCAGAGATAAGGTTATCTCCGAGTTTTCTTTTCCTTTATTTTGTCAGCACTGATCTTCACAAAAGAGACCAGTACAAACCAAAAGGCCAGGTATAAGAGTCACTCAGGTGGATTAAGTCAGTGTCCAGCACTACTTTGTTCTAGCTTATACAAGATCAAAGGATCTCTATCTTCTGTTTGGTTTCAGCATCACAAAATTAAAATTACTGTCCTTGTTTCTTTGAGAGGTACCTGAAATAAATCAAAACATTATCTATTTGTAACATGAAATATAATTCCACATTAACATGATGCACATAATCAGCATAATCAGCAACACAGGGCATTTCAAACTGCTACTGAGCTGGTTGATATTCTGGAAACATATATATTGGATTAATGTATATATTCATTTTAGATTGGGTACCATGTAGCCTTCAGAACCATAATGGGAAGGGGAATAACACATCAGTTGTGGATAATGTTTCTTTGCAGTTTCAGTAAAAGGCTTGGTATTGCTTTTCACTTGAGTCAACTACACTTCAATCTCATGTATCGCCAAGTCATGAACAGAATTTTGAGGGGCCAACACAGAGCAGAAGAGATACCAGATTCCACCAAGATCACTGAAGACAGATGTTGGTGATTGGCAGATTGGCAATGGCAGCTTAATTTCAACCCTCCAATTATCATATTTAGACACTCAAAAGTGTATCTGTAGAGAGCGTGCAAGGCAGTGTGTGGTGAACACATTTTTTCCCAACCTCTTGGTGCCACGAAGGAAGATCTGAAGAGGTGCTATAAGTACGATCTGTTTCACTGAGGAGCCAGATCCTAGGAAGGACTAAAACTAAGTTCAACTCAGCATACCTACAACTTCCCTTCAAATTGTTCCGTTCAACCAGGGAAAGAAAAGATGTGGATCTGGTTGCAGAACATGTGGCTGCCTTTTTTTCATTTCCATAAACATTTGAATGTGAATTCTAAAAACAAACAAACACAAGTGCACTGTACTTCATGGCCAAGGATGCAACTCCTCTAACGATTTTAAGGCAACACACATCTCACGACCAATCCTAATTCACTTATATATCAAATTACATAATCTTTACCTTTCCCAGTGTTTGTGGTTCAACTCCAAAAAGTCATCTAATTTTGCTATTTCCTTGAGATACTGAGTAAGTTTTAAAAGCTCTTTATCTTTATCTCTGTTTAAATGTGCCTTCATGAAGGGTTTTATCTGTTGACCAAAAAATAAAATGGGGGTTAATTACATAAAGAGTATACTAACATGGTGGATGGTCTATTCGCAGCCTAATCTCGTAGATCAGCTTTAGCTGTACAGTTTGAACTCAGCCAATTGAATTTAGCTGTACAGTTTGAATTCAGCCAATCTCTCACCTCCCACCTCAGATCATAATGTTCTGACTCTCTCACTACAATCAAGAAATCCTGAGCAAAGGACCTTGGATATGCTCCTGTGTACTAGTCATATCCATGGAGCAACTCAAAAGATCCAGGCAGATGCATATATATTTTTTTACTAATACTGTACACACACTTAAACTAGCTGTGAGGCAGCATATTGCAACTGAACTTGAGAGCAAGAGTAATTTCCTTTCGAATGGGACTTTGATGGAATCTTTCTAAGAAAAACTGTATTTGCTGTAAAAAGGTCACTAGGTTTTGTATGTAAGAGTACAGAAGCCTGGCATTCTACATTTGAGAACTTATATTAGCTAGATACATTGAACAATAAACCAGCTAAACCAGCTAAATTAGTGTTACCTCTATGTATTGGACAGAAAATACAATTGCATGTCAAATAAAGGAACATAAAAAACAGTACTGCATGTACTATTGTTCAAATGTAATCACTTACTGCAAGCTCATTCCAGAAATAAATTTACTTTTTAACTTTACCAGCTTTCCATTTTGCATCATTCACGCAGAGAACATTGGCTACTCTGACTTGTTGCTAGAGAGTAAGACTGCCCTCCAGTGTACAGTCATCAGATTGTAGCAGAGCCACAATACATTATTTTCTTTCCAATCAAATATATGAAGCCTCCCGTGAGAGAATGGAGTCTTTGGTTCTCTCTGAGCTTGGCTGTTTGTTGTAGATGTTTGGTTACATGATTAATTGACTTCACCAGTGCTAGTGAGAGTGAAGTTTCCCCTTTCACAGCTCAACTCTGAGCTATGTATATTCTCTTCTATTATAATGAGGAAAATAACCTCATGTCAACTTGTCTCAATTTAAATGTTATTATGATGGGAGTCATATGAACTTTGGGAGGGGATAAGTTGTTTCAGAGGGCAGGCATTGCAACAGAGAAGATAACACAAGATGATGCCATTTAACTGATGAGATCAAGAGCACACCCATTCTACTTGACCATATTGGATGGCCACCAACAACTAGAGATTGGAAATCCCTCAGGTAGCCTGTTAGGAGAGCCCTGAAATACTGTGAATTCACCTGGAAGCTGACTGGTAACCAGCATAGCTTGCAAAGCAGTGGGGTTACATGAGCATAATGTGAGAAACCCAACACTCCCTGCACTGCCATATTTTGGCCTAGCTGTAGCTTCTGGATAATCCTCAAGGGCAGTTTGAGATGGTACAGAATTGTGTATTCAAAGTACTTGCTCTACCAAATTATATAAATGCATGTTTGGCTTCTCCATGAACATGACAATCTGTGACTTAGGAGCGGGGAAAAGTGCACCATATATGTTTAATTGCAAAGAACAAAAATTAACTGGAAAAGCAACTATTATTAGCTTTGTTGCAATAGTTGCCACCAGGTTTCATGTCCTTCTAAGAGGATTATAAAACATCCCAGCCACTTGTCATGTTTATTAAGCCTTGATGACAATTAATTAATGTTCTATGGAACAGCTAATTAAAATTTGCTGTACCTAGTAAAACATCTGGTCTCGATTCCTCCTACAGCAACATTCTCAGAAGCAGTCACCCACAATTTGTCTTGCTGTCAATAAAATCTTAACACTGCTTGTTTTTTTCTCCAGAAGGAAACACTGAAATTATTTTGTCAGTGTTTTGCTCTATCAAGTTTCCTATCCATATGATCACTGATTTTAAGGTTATATCCATTCATTGGCTATATTTCCCCAAAGTAGAGAGATTAGGAAGAGAATACTAGCTTGAATCATGACAGCTAAGTAAAACATCTTACTAAACTCCTGTCAAATTTGAGGATGGGAAGAAACAGATCTGCAATTTTACCTGTCATTTCAGAACATGCATGCCACACTTTTATTCTGCTCAAAACAAATTCTGTCTCCCCTTCTGACAGAAATATTTTATCAGCAGGTAGAAACTTCTACCAGTTATTAGCAAAAGTAACAAAATGCTGCTGTTGAATTATTCAATGATATCAAACAATTGCATATACATACATACATACATACATACATACATACATACATACATACATACAACATCTATTCTCTGATTTATGTATATATATATACATACACATACATACATACATACATACATACATACATACATACATACATACATCAGAGAATAGATGTTGTATAGTAGTTCTATATATACTATTTATTTACATGTTTCAACTCCTTCTTTCCTGTCAACTAACAAAAAGTGTTATGTAAGCCTTTCAGCTCCCCATTTTTAATGTGCACATAATATACCAAATTAATATTCAGCACAGATTTGTAGGATGATTTGACATACTTTATCCACTCTGAATCAGGAAAAGGCAACCCCCACTCACCAAAAAGTAGTAGCAAAATATGGAAAAATTGTATGATTTTTCTTGTTGTTCTTTGTATTAAATAGGTTTAAAATACCTAACATAGTGTTTTGTTAAAATCCCCCAAGCCTTCCTCCAAACTAGCTACTGCTCACCAGAGGTACCTGCCATATTTTCCATAGTTGGGGAAAAAAGAGCACTTAAAAAAATTGCATCAGCGCTAGCACCAAAACGGTTTTTACCACATTTTGTACCCAAAAGTTAGTAGTAAAGTACAACGTGGCCTTATTCAGAAGTAGTTGCACAAGTTCTAAAAGAGCTTGGTTAAAATAACTGTAAGTAGAAAGACAGTGTGATGTCAGTGGGTGAGGTACTAGAACAGGCTCACGGAAATCCTAGTTCGCTCAAGCCTTTCTTTCCAATATCAGATTGCAAATACTTAGCCACTAAGGCACGGAACAGAACCGATATCCCCATATATTATTTTTAACATAGTACAGGGATTTATGTAGATAGTGACATGAAAGAAAAAGGAAGCAGCCCTCCTAATGGCAGCAATGCTGACAGGATCAGACTGGTTCCAACAACAGCATCAAAACTCTTCAAATGTAAATCTACCCCAGTTTACCTTTTTTTTTAGCCAGCTATTTTTTCTAAATAAAAAGTTACCTTTAGTCCATTCTGTGGGTTCATCAGAAAATTTCGACCAATGTCATCAAACATAATAGTATTTTTCTTGTTGTAAAACTCTGAAAATTTGCCCCATATAACTCCTAGAGGTTTGACCTATAGAAGCAAAGTTAGAAGAAAATCAAGTTAAAATTGCTGAGTTTAAACAATTTTAGGAACCTAAAGCCTGCAATCGTCTATTCCAGGGGTAGTCAACCTTTTTATACCTACCGCCCACTTTTGTATCTCTGTAGTAAAATTTTCTAACCGCCCACCGGTTCCACAGTAATGGTGATTTATAAAGTAGGGAAGTCAATTAAATTAAAAAAAGGAAAGTGCTTCAGTATCGGACAAAACCTCTACTGCCCACCATGAAAGCTGGAACGCCCACAAGTGGGCAATAGGGACCAGGTTGACTACCACTGATCTACTCACTATCTCGGAATACATATCACTGAATTTAATAGAATTTATTCCAAAGTGATCTTTAAAATGAAATATGTGATGATAAGATCTCCAACTCTGTAATTCATCATAGCATTGCTTTGGGAAATTTGAGAATTAATTGCAGCTTGTCTCACTTTTTAAAGTTATTCAAGCATCTCCCTCCCTTTCTACAAGATATACTGCAATCTAGATGCCTCAAGTAGACAAAACAAATTGCACAGTTCTTAAAGTGTACATTTGTATTGAATACTTCAATCATCTAAAACTATCGCTCCTTAGATAATTTCACTGTGGAGTTACCACTTCGGAGATACTAATAACTGAATGATATACTCTAATCCCTGAGGATTCCATACAATAATCTTTCAGACATGGAAAAGGTTGATTGGGAGTCATATCCACATTTTATAAAATAAATAGACTACATAAATAAATAGACTTCTAAAAATTGAGAAAATATCCCCTCTATAGAAAAGTAATTGCTCATACATCAATTAAGCCTCGCCTTGGAGTGTGCACAGTTATCATGGCGGCACTATCCAACATGAAGGTTATCTTGTAGTTTGCATTGGTGCTTACTCCCAGCTCCTGAAATGCAAAAAGAACAATGATTGAACTTTTGTGGTCTAGCTACCCTTCTGCTATAATTTACCTAACAAATTTGCCTAACAAATAAGAGAGATTGTTAAACATGTTAAAATAACTGCCCACTCCTCTCTTGAAAGAAACTGTGACAGGCTAGGGTTGGAAGGCAGGCCTTATTTGTTTGTTTATAAAAAAATATAGGCTGCCCAATTTGTACCTACAAATTGTGGCACTGCAGTCAAGGAACAGAATTGGCTACTTTACTAAGTTATCATGGTCAACAGAAGACACTCTTCATTTTATTTTTATTTCTCAGATTATTTACAGGCACATTTTGAAAGGATTGGATATGTAAAAAGATTACTCTACAAAAGTAATCAGGTGCTTTAACAGGCCAGTTACCCAATTTCTTTTCTTTTTTTAATATCTCAATGTGTTTGAGCAGCTTGGCATCTTTTTTTGTGTAACAAACTATTTGCAAGAGACAATGCAACTCTCTATATACAAACAGAGCAGCTTCATTTTTGCACCTAGTTGGGATGACTATCATTGTCAAGTCAGAGACCATGTTTTGAGGGGAAATGCTTGAAAATGTGCTTTGCGTCAGGAATGGGATGCCAAAACACCTAGCAGTCCTTTGGTTACATACTGTATATTGTATATAAAAGTGCTACCCATGTTTACCTAGAAGTGCTCAGGGCATTCAAAAGCTAAGAATGTTCGACAATATCATGTAAAAGCACAACTTTTACGAACAACTTTACTAAGTGTTACAAAAGTTATGATAGTTTTATAGCAAGATAAACTTCTTAATGGTAGCTTTTGATTCTTCTGCAACTACTATCATCACCGAAACTGTCATATTTAAGAATTTCCCATCTGTTTCACAGGGAGATTCTATAGTGAACTGATCTAATTTAAGTAAAATACCTTCTTTTGTTCCTGATTACACGTTCACAAACTGTTAATTGTTAAGATTAAAAATAGGACACATTTTCTATCACAGCTATATGCATGCATCCCAGCAAAATTTGTGAAAGTGACTAAGATATTTCAAATAAAACAACATTCTCCTATTTTTATATGCAATATCTAAAGGTGGTCATACATCCTGTCTCCAGAACTTCTAATGAACCAACCCATAGCCATTGATTGTGGTCTGCAAACACAGCTACATTATTCCTGTAGTTCCAAACAGGCTGCAGGTATAAAATAGGTTCAGGCTTTTTTACATATAGTATAACATAGAGCTGAATAAGATAGAGTGATTTAGCATAGCTCTGTCTGGATTAGGACCTCTGAAAAATTATGTGGTGGATTACATGAAGTCCTGCCAAATACATTATCTAATATGGTGAGTGAGGAGCCAGCTGGGCTGAAAAATGGACAGCATTCTTATTATTTTCCACATTCTTCAGATGCATTTATGGGAATGTTTCTCAAGGAACTATGTCTACAAGCTAGGCTTGAGGGAAATATCTGATCCAGAGGAAAAAAATATGGGATGATTTCAGGAACTGGTGGTGAGCAGTTATTAGATTCCTACTGATTTAACTCAGACTCTGCTGCTATTTTGGCATTTAACCATAGGCCAGCATGTACATCGGCTGTTAATCTTTACTAGGAAATATATGAGAAGTAACAATCCCATGAACTTTCTTAAGAAAAGTTCCTCAATGACCTGGATTCAGGTCATTGAATCCTCAGAAAATTTCTTTTTATTCAGAAAATAATCTGACTGAATTGAGGCCCTGTGGTTAACAAGAGGTTCATTTTGTCAATTTCTTTGCTCCTCTACAGCTCATAGGGCCACATCCAAAATAGTTGCAACAACAATGATATTTTTAAAAGGAGAATTGGTGAAAATTAAACTCCTTGCCCATTTATTTGCAGGAATCTCCCATCTGCCAAATACTTTATTTATGGAAATGTAAGGATCCAAGCCAATAGATTTATTTATGCCAGTTTATCAACGCCAGCATTCTGCATTCTAATTTAAAGTAGATTTAGAATTTTGTGTCTAGATCATTTTAAAAACCACGCAAATTCTAAACAATCTAAATAGAACATTAGAAAGAGAAAGCCATATGGAATACTTACTTTCATTTTGGCTTCAATCCATTTCATATTAGTCGCAGCTGAAGTAGAAAAAGAGATTATAAAATGAAAAGCTGTTCTGTTTTTAAAATCAGGGTAATTATTATGATATTTTTAAATTTAGCTTTCACTCTTTTATTGTTAACAAATCATCCTACCTTTTGAAGCCCAATGGGTTTTGCCCACCAGTTATTAAGAAGGTATGATTTGCATATTTCTAAGAAAGCTTTCCCCAACCTAGTACTACTCAGATGTATTGGAAGAAGTATCAAAACTCTTAGCAAGAAACCATTTGATTGTCAATAGATAGAAAAGATATAGTACCACCATATATGAATAAATGAAGGTATGAATATATCAATAAATATAGAAAAAATCCAAAGGGTATATGTGAAGTACAGACTTATTCTATTGCCCATTCACTTTAGTATAAATCAGGAGGAAGCATTAAGACATAATTTTATAAAATATGAACACCAAGAGAATAATAGATACATGATACAATAACTAGCGCTCAGAGTGATGCCTCATGGTCTAGATCAGGTGTGTCAAACTCGCGTCGTCACTCGCGTCGTCACATGACGTATAGGGATTTTTCCCCCTTCCCAAGGGGGGAGGGCATGTGATGTTTGACACCCCTGGTCTAGATTCATAGTACCATCTAAAAACTGCACAGCTTTAGAAAAAATTGGATTCACAGTGTCATCTCTTTCTCGCTCTTCCACTGGAGCAACTACACTTCTTGGAGATCAAGGAAAGCTTTCAAAGCAGTTTGTAATAAGAAATGATAAGGCACAGGGAATCTGCCAATTAAGAATAATGTATCATTCCCAACATCTTGGGCAAAGTGCAGAATTTCTGGTTTACTTTCCAAAGGGATTTCTAATCTCTTTCCCCCCAGGAACAGCTGTATTTTTCGTCAACACAGTTTGTCCAACTGACCAAAATTAAACAGGATTAAATGAAACAGAAAGACTGAACACCAAAAAAGATGGAAACATAAGCTTCAATATGTATCATCAGACTCATGCATTGCAAATAAAAATGGCAAGTAATAAAATTATTTCTGTTTGTAAAGTAAATGACTTACACCAAATTACAATATCATAATCTTCATATGCAGATGTCAGAAACTCATGAAGGTAGGGCCTCATCAGCTCAATTCCTGTTTCTGCACATGACCTGTGATCTGAAAAGAAAGTTGTCTGATTCATTGGACTCGGTTTAAATTTTCTTTGAACATCATCACCATAAATTGACATTCTGACTTAAGCTAGTTGCAGTTTTTTAAAAAAAGCCTAAAATACTACAAATCAGAGTTTGCAGAGAAGAGAAAAGAAGGAAAAATTCCAATCTCATACCAGTCGATAGGTAAAATTTTAATTCATCTGAAAGGTGTACTGCTCCAAATATTGCATCAAAATGTGGAACTGTATGCATAGAAACCATCAGTTTCATAGATCCTGCAGCAGGTGCTGTTGCCACCAAACCTGGAGTCCTCTTACTGTGACCAAGGTTTTCCATGTTGGCCACTTAAAGCCATACTACATGTAGTTCCTTACTATGACCTAAGCTGCATAGCTTGGAGTAAAAGCACCAAAAAAGTCTTCCAAGCTGGACAGTTTTAGTGAATCCCATAAACAATTTTACAGTGTGCCTTGGAGGTTTTCTAGAACACAGTGTAATCCAGGGCTGTCAAACTCCCGTCCCGTGGGCTGGATGCGTCATGTGGTGGCCACGCCCAGTTTAGCAAAAGAGGAAAAAGTCCCAATACGTCACGTCACACTGCTGTGACGACGTGAGTTTGACATCCTTGGTGTAGACAATCCCTACAGCACTTGCCAATGCCGAACAGCCATGGTTCCATTTCAGCTAGTTTAGGGGAGACCAATAAGCAGAGTCTTCTCCTGCAGTACCAGACCTGAAGTAATTTAAGGCAAAACAACCCCTATCCCCACAGAGTGAAACTAAATTACTTTATACCAGCCTAATAATGATTTTTAAAAAAATATATGATAACTGCAGTGAGATTACTGTAAGCTTAAAAGTGAAAAAGTACTACAATGGAGTAAAGGTTGGTGAACAGATTGGAACTGGTCTGGCAGTTAATGCATCAGACTAGAAACCAGGAGACTGTGAGTTCCAGCCCTAACTTAGGCATGAAAGCCATCTGGGTGACTTTGGGCAATTGCGCGCTCTCTCAGCCTAACTTGCCTCTCAGGGTTGTTATTGTAGGGATAATAGAAGAAGGAAGGAATATTAAGTATCTTCATCACTTTGAGTTATTTATAAAAAAAGGGGAATTTTTTTTAAAAAAAAATCCTTATAGAGTTGGCTAACTTCTTTATTTAGAGAGAAAACATTATATTTATGGCTGATTAGAACACCCCCCTAGAAATGTATTGCATAAAATGAAAAAGTGCACTTGTGGTTTGGGTAATTAGGGGGAAAAAACTGGATAATAGAAAAGAATGAGCATTTTTTGTACTTATAGAGTAAGAGATTATTTGGTAATTTTACACATATTTGCTGCAAAGGAACTTGGAAGCTTTTTCTTTCTAATTTGTTTTCATTCTTCCTACATTTTTTCTTTCTCTAACTTTTTGTTTTAATGTTCCTTGTAAAACTTTTAATTAAAAAATATAAGATAATGATTCCACAATATACAATTCAAGATCACTACTACCCTGTGGACATGACACTCCCAAATTGCTAAATCAGATTTCAAAAAGCTGGGGATCAACATTAGACCCAAGTGAACACCAGTTTTTCATCTTTTTTTACATATATTACCGTCAGCACATACTCTTGTTAGCTTATGTTCTATCTCTGTTACATCTAAAACAGGGAGCTAAACTTTGATTACCTGGAGCTATGATCTATACGCATTGTTTCAACTGACCTATTGATTTCAGATTTTTGTTTACATCTGAATTTAAATATTACTTAATCAAAGCTATCTCAGAGAGAATTATAATGCTTACTGTGATGTGAAATGTTTTATATTAAATTACTGTTATCAGTGTTTTTTCCCTGCGTTGTAAAGAGAAAGCATATATTTAAAAAACATGACTGCAACCAATTGACTACCTGCTTGTTTTCATGTTCAACATTTTATCTTTAAAGCCTTGACCTATATGTTTACCAAAGAACTAACCCTATGTATACCATACAATTAGCCTTAAAAAAACATATTTTACAGCTGGGGATTAAGGGCCATTGGATTAGCAGATAACAGGAAATGAAATATTTTCATAATCAATTTGACTTATTGAAATTATTTCACTTAAATATGTTTATATTCCCTTCACTGGTGGTTTTTAAAAAGACGCTTAAAATGTTTGTGTCATGTTGCTTACTGTCTTATAGTTTTATGTTGTCATCATGATCTGCCTGCTACTATTCAAACTAAACTATTTGAGATATAGTAATTATTGTTGTAAATCAGGGGTGTCAAACTCAAGGTCCGGGAGCCAGAGCTAGCCCGCAGGGTGCTTAAATCTGGCCCATGGGGCTGCCCTGAAAACAGTGAAGGACTGCCCCGCAGTGCCTCTACCAGTGAAAACTGAGCTTGGGAGTGCTGGAGGCAGCCCTCACGAGTTCTGATTTCATTGGCAGACGGTTGCAGGAGGCCATCACAATCAAAAATGGAGCTCGGGAGCCTGTTTTCGCTGGCAGAGTGCTCAGGCCTTCACAGGTGCCTCAGACATGAGTGATGTTGAGCTGGCCATGCCCACTCCAGCCACTCTCCCCCAGCCCCTCGAGGTCAAACACAACCCTGATGCAGCTCTCAATGAAACTGAGTTTGACACCCCTGTTGTAAACCATACTGAACTATAAGGTATATAGTATAAGTAATAATCGAGCTATAAAACGTTAAATAGCAAGTAACAGTTTCAACCTTACCAAACAATGTGTAGTCAACATCAAGGACCAACAATTTCTTCCCTTCTCTTGGAGGGTTCAGTATTTCTATTTTGTACTCCTTAACTCTGCGGGAGATTTTCAGCAGATTCTCTTCCCTAAACACAAAAAATATAACCATCATATAGCTGTAATTTCTTTAGCTAGTCATTCACTTATTACTCTGTGACTCACCGATTTTCTACTTCAACAACTTCCTCTTCAATATCAAAATCATTGACTACATCTTCATTATCAGGAGGTGGCCCGAGGACATCTTCCTATAATGAAGGTAATTTTTTAAACAAATTAGCACAGAAATAGTCATGTGTTTGCCTAATTTGGTGGATTACCCAAAAAAGAAAAAAGAAAGAAGCAGCCACAGAACCATGAATTCTTGGCTTACTAATTTGTCTGCTGCAGCACAGCATCCCTTCACTCTTACTTAATTGTTCCTGCAAATAAATCAGCTGCAGTCTTGTTAGCATTTAAAAATCCTGGGATTTGTAAGCAAAGAATAAACTCAGATTACCATTCAAACTTCTGGAACCCACAAAGAACTTGGATCTTGATCCATATGGGAAGAAAAGGGGAAATGCAGTCTACACTTTTAATATTAAAGGCTCCATTTTTTAAAATCTTTTCCACTTCAAGCAATGGAAGAAAAAGTTTAGTCCAAGTCAAGTGTTGCACTAAATTTCTCTCTCAGAAGTATCATGCAGCTATAGAAGTGCTTGGTGGCAATAATGTCCCTGCTCCTATCGTGTGATATGTTACATACCTCAATCTTCTCTCTTTTTTGCTCTCATATTTTAAGAGTACCACTGGGACAGAAAAAATGGGAATGTTTGTTCAAAAACCAAGAGAGGAAACAAATCCCGAATCTCTTTTTTTCAAGTTGGAACATTCTCACAGACCTTGAAAGAGAAACTGATTTGTCCAATGGCCTTCACGACATTATCTTAAGAATCAAAGGACTGCAGCCCAGAACAATGATTTCTTGATAGCTATTCATACTATAAGAATTAATAGCATAAACATGGTTGAATGAATTTATAGACACTCACAGGAAACCAGCAGCTGCCATTTAATTAAAGGCTACTGCCAACAACAAAAAGAACATGGAAATAAATAAAATGGAAAGCAAATGGTACTGTATTCCATAGGCTCACATGATATATAGGAATCCTGCATTTGGAATAATAAATTTGGTCCATTAATGTGTATTGTGCAAAGACAAATACTTACACGAAGGACCACACTGAAAGTTTTCACAAAAGCAGGCTCTTTACATCATTTTAACATTATTTTGATTGTTACATTTTAGTCAGTTTTATAGCCATTAGAAATTGGTATCTGTGCTTTAATAGAGCAAGAAGATATTTTACCAAACTTTCCTCACGAGTCCCCATCATCATGATTTTAGTATTTGGTTTCAATTTTAATGATCCAAGCTTCACATCATTTTCTGCTGGCTTGCCTGCAAAATAAACAGATTAGATTTCTTAATTAACAGTGTGCAATTTCTTGTTTATTCTGCATGCCATTTTTGAATCACTGACACATTAAAGTCAATGAAGCAAAATATCCCTTTAACCACATAAAACAAATCAATGTTGACAAAATTCTTTCTATATAACTTTTTTTATGATTGAAGGACGCCCAGAGTTACCCTGAGGTAAGATGTTAAATAAATTCATTTATCTATTTATGTATTTATTTAGGCAGTTCGGGTCTCACCAGACTCAAGGGTGACTCAGCCTTCTATCTTTTCAAGGTCAGTAAAATGAGGACCCAGATTGTTGGGGGCAATATGCTGACTGTGTAAACTGCTTAGAGGAGGTACACTAAAGCACTGTGAAGCGGTATATAAGTCTATGTGCTATTGCTATTTATTTTTCTGCTAGGCATGCTGGAAAGGCTTCAATAAATCAGTGAGAATTCTCTTGGCTGCTTCTCTTACACAGCTTGGTTACTTTGTTTAATTCAGACAAATATTTCTCTTTCTTTTCAAATAAGAACAGCCAGTCTAAAGAACTTCTGGGGCTTACATCCTGAGCAGTTTCACTTGTTTTCCCTAGGTAGCTGTTAACTTGCACTTAGTCCTTTGTGTAATGATATTAAAATTATTGCAATCACAACTAATACAAACATTGTAGAACGTTAAGAACAAGCTGTACATTACTGGAAGTAAATATATATTTTTAGCTTTTCCTGCTAATGCAGGTAACTAAATAATCTAGAAATTATGTGTTTATAATTTTCAACTCCAGTCCTGACTGTTATAGCTAAACTGCGAGTGTTGGTTGTTTTACACATTCTGGTTTCTTTGGATGTTAAAAGCAATTTATTCATTCAACTGGAATGACTGCCCAATTCAAAAGCATGACCGTGGTGTGAAGGTAAAGTAACTAGGATGAATAGCCATCTCACAACAGTGACTTAGCAGTTTACTGATTCTGATCTGCCATGCTTGGAGACACTAGCTCAACGTGTCTCATTTGCATTGTGCACTCAAGGATGGCCCTGTCCCATCTATCACATTTCCAAATCCTATTAGGATTCCAAGTATAAATAATACTCTGAAAGAGTAGTTGAGTTGTTGTATAGTGATTAAGCGCTTGACAAGAATCACAGAAACTCAGGTTCAAATTTAACCATGAAAACCCATTGAGTAACGATGAGCTAATCAATGTCTCTCAGTCCAATCTGCTTCAGAGGATTGGAGAAAATACATTAAGGAAAGTATGCTATGTACATTGTCTTAGATTCATGAAGTAAAAAAAGGGATGCCACTCTAACAAACAAATATATAAATAAATTATTTTAATCCATTCAGCCAATATGCTACTGGAAAATCCCAAGGGGGAATGAACAAAGATCTTCATAAACAAGTATGTCTAAAGCTATAGTCTTAGAGATAAGGTTTTCTCTTTGTTGGATAGATACATTGTTGTTTCTAACCCTTTAGCATGCTACAATTGTATTCCATTTTTTTCATAAATGAATATGCCTGCATTAGAAAGCAAGCTCCTTTGAAAACAAATGGAAATATATATGTGTCACATATACATATATATCACATACACATACACACACAGCACATAATTAAATTAGCTGAACAGCTCTCTATGCATTGATACATCACCAGAATATTCTGTTATAGAGGATGGACTATTGTTGACTGCGCAAGTATCTGTTTGCTTCTTGTGCATGGTGTGAGGGATAAATCTTAGACTAGTGTTTATGTTATATTATTTTTTAAGAAGTGCTTTAACATTTTGCCTTTTAAACAACAAGCACTATCACAGCTGCCTCATTTAACGCAGAAAGTCAAGGAGAAGATTACCTTTTACTTTAAGTCCCAGAAGTTTTTGGCGTTCTGGTAGCACTCCTGTTAGTCCTTTGAGTGATTGCTTGAGATCCAACACTGTGTCCTCTTCTGACAAGGTGGTTATTAAAAATTCTTGCCCACCCCATTTTATAATGATAGACACGGCCATATTTCTAACATATGTTTAAAACAATCCTATGAAAAAACAACAAACAAACAAAGAGAAAAATGGTCAGACAATCCCAGATATCTAACTTTTTTAAAGATATAATAGGAAAAACAACCTAGATGCTTAATCTTGAGAGCCACCCTCGACACACTTAATGGGATTTACTTCTCAATACATAGGTATCTGATTGCACTGTAACAAATCCAGGACGTTATTTTTGCAACATCTTACAAACTTCTATATTCTCTTTTACACAATATTGTTCCAATAATTTTAATAAAATAGACTCCCAGGAAAGTATGCATAATAGAGAGGTATTTAGAAATCAAAGGGGGGGGGAGTGTCAGAGAAAATAACAGCATAACCACATTGTTTGTATACAGACCAACAGATCTGTATACAAGCATTATATTTACACATATACACACATACACATCAGCACCATACAAAAAATTAACCCTCTGTTTAAGAATTCTTTAACAAACAATAATATATCTCACAGACACACCAGACACCCCTTGCTTAAATAACCACTGGAATCTAATTCAAGCAAATGAAGATTCAACCGTTGATAAGAAAGAACCCTACTCGAAGCAAAGCCTCTACATTTATCTATTTCAAGCTTCCAATACAATGGCACAGTAGAGCATTTTCTCAGTTGAACCCTATTGTCACTTCAGTAAATTATCACCATTGAGATGTTGATTTCAATGTGGTTTTAGAGAAAGCTGCTTCTTTATCAGTCTGCTTATGCAGGGAACAAGAGCGTAAGAGGAAAGATAGTAGCAATTCTCTAAACCGCGCTGGGCTTTTGTCCCGTTTTCTTTTGCAAGCGGAAGGCGCACCCCGCGGCTTAGAAGTTTGCAAGGCAGATCCTGTCAGCTAAGCCAGCCTGGCATGTTAAACTCAGCCAGAAACCGAACTGCAGCGAGTGCCTCTGCCCAAGGCTACCTGGGAGCTTCAGACGGCCCTCGGGATCTGCGCGAAGGGAGGGAGCAAATCCACCTGCAGATCGCGAGCATGTAGGATGGAGATCTGCCAGCGCGCTCCCTGCCCTTTCCTGAATCGAGGGGATCCCTTCCCTTCAGGAATGGCTTATTGGCGGAAGAAGCTGCATTGGGCACCCGCGCACACTAAAGAAAGGACAAGGACCGCCGGCGACCCTACCTCACTCCTAAGAGACCGCCCCGACAACCAGATCCCGGCAGCCAAGGGCCCTCGCGAACCGGAAGCAGTTTCCGAAGCATTAGGCTGCAACGGCCGGGTCGCGGAAGCGCAGAGACAAGAAAAGAAGAGGGGAGCCACCGGACGCTAGCACGTGGGGCTTCCGAGTTTCAGTTTAGGAACTCCCGTGAACGCCCTTTTTCCTTTCAAGAAGCGAGCGCTGCTCAAAGAAATTAGGAAAGAAGTCTATCGGTGAAGACGGGCAACATACATTGCAGCTTTAAGATTTCATTTTGTGTGAAGCATTTTGTGTTTATTGTATGCCTGGAATGCACTACCCGATTCTGTTGTTACATCCTCAAACTCACAAAACTTTAACCTTAAACTGTCTACCGGGGACCTCACCCCTTTCCTAAGAGGTCTGTAAGGGGGCGTGCATAAGTGCACCAGCGTACCGTCCCTGTCCTATTATTCCCATTTATTTGTACTCACTTCTTATGTTTATACGTATACCTGCTTATACTTATACAGTTGTATGTTATATTCGTACTTATACTTGTTTTCTCATACATGCTTGAGAAACCTATATAAATAAATAAATAAAAACATTTATTTTAACATATGTACTTATTATACTGGAGCTGAAAGAGAGAAACCAAGGTGTAAATTTAATTATGAACAAAAGGGTATGTTCGGTGTTACTTAAATTGTTCGAGATGGTATGAAAGTAGATAGAGATGATTTGCTTACAATGCTCCAAAGAATAGGGGTAATAGAAGAATGTCTTTATATGAGAAGGTTGAGAATGCCTTGTATTTTCCTGGGTTTCTTGGGCAAGAAATTTGGTTTGGTTTTCTTTGAGACTTGGGATTACACTAAGCCTATTCTAAGTTTGGAGAATGGTGCTTCCCATCTACAATGGCAAGAAACCATGATATAAAAGAGATTTTTCTTCAGGTGATTAATATTGGGTGCTTTTCCAAATCACCTTTACATATGAAAGTTTGCTCCATAAGAACAGATATTAAATTGCTTTTTGACTAGTATTTGTGAGATTAATTGCTGTGTTCTGGATTGGGAACAGATTCTAAATCTTCAAAAGCAACTTTATGGTTCCTGACGGGAATAAGGAATGAAAGATTGTTATCTTAGAGAATATTCAGCTAGTATATATCATATCTACTTGGAAAATACAATGAACAGTTTGTTCATCTACAGCAAGATCAACAGATATTTCAGCCTGTTCTTGTTTGTACTGAACTTTTGCTCCGAGAGAGACTCCTGATTCCTAAATTCAAAAGTATAACCTTCAATCTATACCAATGTATACAATAATGCATAATCTTATGGCTAGCACTGAAAGTATGAGGAAACAAAAGATTTCGCCTTGGCTCCTTGAATGCAGTCACCTTGAAAGGATTTCAGCATGAATAGGGTGATCTTAAAACAATTTATGAATCAAAAACTGTATATAGGACAAGATATACATTCTGAGTAGGAATAATTGTGAATGCAGTCTTGTCCCTGAATGTGAAAGGTGCGGGAAATTTTGTTGGTTAATTCCTGTTCAGAAGTGCCCTAGACCCATAGTATACTGATGGCAGAAAAGACTAGTCGTCCTTGTGTCTGCACTTTGAGATATATTATTTCATCTTTTAATTTTTGACAAATGATGGACATGTGTTTATCCCAAGCATGTTTAAACTGGAAGTTGGTTCCAAGCTTCCATTACTCTTTTTATGAAGTAATGCTTTCTAACATTACTTTTGAACTTCCCTCCTGTCAGTTTGAAGTTATGCCTCCATGTTCTTGATTTTTGCTTAATATTAAAAATATTGTCTTCCAGAGCCTTATTTACATCCTTAAAGGTTTCAATAAAGTCACCCCTTTGCCCTGTGTCCTCCAGGCTGTACATATTCAGTTCATCCAATGTCTCCTGATATGTTTTGTCCCTCAGACCTTGCACCATTTTTGTTGCCTATCTCTGGACTTGCTCAAACTTACATCTTTTTTAAAGTTAGGTCTTTAAACTGGACATGGTATTCCAAATGGGGTTTGACTAAATCCTATATACTGTAAGTGGAATTTGCACCTCCTTTTCCCTGCTGGTGATCCCTCTAGTCATGGATCCCAAATTTTTTAGGAATCTTTAGGAATTCAACATACCACATCTGAAAACCAACTCCCACTATGTTCAATTGTGCCTACTGGTTTGCTACTTGAAACAAGGTTTCTTTCTAAATTTGAACATTGGAAACTTAATGCAAAAATCTAATATTTTTCAAATTTCTCTCAGCTAAGAAGAATTTACTCAAAAAAGCCAATGAAGCAGAAAGCTTTTGTTCTAAGAGATTTTAACTGCAGCATCTGAAATGTGCAATTAGTGAAACTGTGAAAGGTTCCCATGGAGATCATGACTTTATAGCCATTGAATTAGCCCAGTCAGTGGAATAATTTAAATTAATCCTTCAGACTGCAGCTTCTGGGTCTAAATGAACACTTAATACCATTTTGAAGACCTCAGGGCAGAATATTCATTTGACTAACCTCCCCCCCCCCCACTTCATTGTATCCTATGCTGATTTTTTTCATTGTTAGTGGCCAAGGAAGTAGGAATCTGAGGGAAAATTAATGCTACTAAATTGAATTTAAATCCATTTAAATCCATCAGATCATTTCACATGCTGAATCATATGATATTTCAAATGGGGTTCCTTCACAGTAGCATGCGAACCAATAAATCTCATTTCCTTATATCTGATAAGTCAAATTTAGTTCTTAATGACTATATGTTAGATATCCCCTCCCCACTGATAGAGGTTTCCACCAAGGTCCTCTGTTCCAGCGGGAACAGAGGTTTAATCCCATTGGTCAAGAGGTCTGACAGATCCCTTTAAAAGGGGATGCTGCCCGACCCGTCTTCAGCCGGATGTTTACCTGACTTGCAATAAAGAGCTGTTGTTATTGGAGCCTTTGTGTGCCTTTCTTTACCCGATCAAACACTGGCGACGAAGGCAACTAGGTGAACTAAAAGAGCAAATGTGATCCTGCAAGTACATCCAGCCCGGAGTATCCTGTGTGGCATCTAGCAAACCATTGCTGAAGACGAAATTAAATCAGGATGGCTATGCATGCCCCACCAACTCCATATGATCCAGCCACCGAGCACTGGGAATCATACATGTTATGATTTGAGTGTTTCCTCGAAGCAAACGATCTCACGGGCGTTCCAGAAGCCCGTAAGAAGGACATGTTCCTCGGTTACTGTGGCCGGGAAGTGTTCGAAATGGCGAAAAACCTCTTGGAACCAACACCGCTCCAAACAGTATCCTAGTCTGCACTGCAACAAATGTTGAAGACCCACTACGCACCCAAGCTGTCTAAATATGTTCGCCGGCACGAATTTAACATCTGAAACCAGATGGAGGGTGAATCTTTCAATGAGTATATAGCAGCACTACGGAAAGCCGCAGCCTACTGTGAGTTCCAAGACCTGGACGAGCTGATTCTGGACCGCATAATTTGCATCGTGCGAGACATTACTCTGCAGAGGAGGCTACTCGCTAAGTCTAACCCCTCTCTGCAGATTGCACTAGACGAGGCTAGGGCATCCGAATCAGCCGCCAAATCGCCGGAAACTCTCTAGCACCAGAGTGCACTTCAAGATGCGTGGAAGAGTACCCACGTATATCGCGAGACTACCAAGTCCGAGAGCTCCGAAAGCGGGGAAGATGACAGCTACCACATGCGCAATAGCCGCACCAAGCCGGCATGAAAATTCAACTCGTAAGCTCCACCCTGCACCAGCTATGAAGGATGCGTGAGCATCCTGCTGTTTTCATGAAGCAACTTGCCAGCGATGCGAGCAGAAGGTGCACATCGCCAAGGTGTGCCAGTGACTTCCCTACCACCACCAGACAGCCCAAAGGTTCACAAAGCCACCAACTGCGATCCAAACCAGGGGCTTGGCAGAAGTACCCATGGCAGTCAGAAGGCGACGATAGGATCGCCAACCATACGCCTGTTACACAAATCCACTCCGGGCACCCAAGAAAGCTGAATGTCACTGTCCCAGTTAGACAAATCCATACCAGAGTTCTCACCAAGGACTCTCCATGCGAGATGTAGATCGACACTGGATCGTCACTGACCATAATTCCATGGTCAGTCCTCAAGCAAGTGATCCCAAAGCTACAAAAGCAACACCTCCAAAACCCCGACATACGCCTGCGCAGCTACTCGGGGAACCAGGTCCCATCATGGCCCAAGGCTCCTTCCGGGTGAACTACAAACAATTCAGTGAAAATCTCCCTGTGACAGTGGTCAGCGGAAATCTTCAAAGCCTCTTGGAGCTTGATTGGTTCCAAGCTTTGGGGATGGAAGTGACCCGAATCAACTTCGTGAGTGACGAAGGCGCTGAAGCCATCTTTAAGGAGTTCGAGGATGTTTTCAGCACTGGTCTGGATAGGTACAAAGGAACTCCAATTTCCTTTAGCTTGGACCCCACAATAGCCCCAATTAGGCTAAAACCCAGGAGAGTACCTTTCGCTCTCTGTCCTAAAATTGACAAAGAAATTGACAATCTTGTGAACCAGGGCATCTTAGAGCCAGTTGATCATGCACACTGGGAGACGCCAATTGTGACACCTGTCTACACAGACTATAAGTGCACAATTAATAAAGCGTTACAACAAGGTGCATACCCTGTACCCATTGTACAGCACCTTCTACATTCGCTCGGCCCAGGAAAAATCTTTGCAAAATTGGATATGGCACAGGCATACCAACAATTGACAGTAGATGGTGCTACCGCGGAGGCCCAAACTATTGTGATGCACAGATGTGCGTTCAAATGCCACCGCCTGCAATGTGGGGTTAGTATCGCCCTTGGACTGTTCCAAAGCGTCATGGAACGACTTTTGCAGGGGATTCCAGGAGTCGTCCTCTATTTTGACAACATCTTGGAATTGGCTGCAAATGAGGCACAACTTTTAAAATGCGTACAAAGAATTTTGGCCAGAATTAGAGACAAGGGTCTCCACCTCAAAAAAGAAAAATGTCAAATTAATATATCAAAAGTGGAATTCCTAGGGTACCTGATCAATGGGTCTGGAATCACCCGACCTCACAAAAAATTAAATATATTAAGGACACCCCCACACCTCGCAATTAGACCGAACTTCAGGCATTCCTCGGGCTCCTTAATTTCTACAACATCTTTCTCAAACAGAAAGCCATCCTTGCTGAACCATTACATCACCTCCTAGCCAAGAATGCAAAAGGTCCTGGGGCAAAGCCAAGACCGCCGCATTTGCCGCAGTAAAACAGCTCTTGTCAGCGGGTTCTTTCCTTGTACAAAATAGCCGGACCCCGCCATTGGTATTGATCTATGACACCTCTCCTTTCAGTGTCGGTGCTGTCCTCAGCTACCGCATGCCCAACTGAACCAAAGCCCCCATTGCATTTTACTCCAGGACATTGTCCGCCACAGAGTGGAACTACAGCCAATTGGACCGCGAGCTTTGGCTGCAGTGGCCAGAGTGAAAAGATTCCATGAATATCTCTACGGCCAGGATTTTGAACTGGCTACAGACCATAAGCCATTGTTGGGTTTACTGGCTGGGGATCGCCCCACCCTGGTATCATTATCTCCCCGAATGACCAGGTGGACTATTTTCCTGGCTGCCTATTCCTACCGCCTGATTCACCAACCCGGCCCCACTTTAGGGCATGCAGATGCTTTGAGCCGCTGCCCCTTGCCCTAAGTTCTCGCTGACCCCATCCCTGAGACAATGGTCCTCCTCACTGACTGCCTGGAAACCGGACCCATCTCCTCTAGCAATGTTGCATGCCACTCTGCAAAGGACCCCCAAATAAAGCAAATTTTGAACTGGGTGTGGAGGGGGTGGCCCAAGGGGCCTATCGGGGCTGATTTCAAAATGTATGTTGCCAAACGCAATGAATTGTCGGTTATTAATGGGTGTTTGCTGTGGGGGAACCGGATAATTATTCGCAACAAACTGCGCATCACAGTACTAGAAGCATTACATGTAGGGAATCCTTGGATAGTCAGGATGAAGTCTCTGGCAAGGAGTTACGTATGGTGGCCTAACATGGACAGGGAGATTGAAGAATGGGTGGCCACATGCACACCCTGTCAGGAATCCAGACCGGCTCCCCCAGATGTGCCTGCTAAGGAGCGGAAGCGACCACAAGCAACATGGTCCAGGTGCACATTGATTTTACTGGACCGGTACATGGCCAAACATTCTTCATAGTTGTGGACGCTTACTCAAAATGGTTAGTAGTAGTCCTGATGACTTCCACTACAGCGGAAGCGGTAATCAAAATACTATAGAGACTCTTTTCACGCACAGCCTGCCTGATATCTTGGTCTCTGACAACGGCACCCAATTTACGGCCATGCCATTCGAGACCTTCCTAGCATCTCAGGGAATCAGGTATGCCCTGGTCACGCCATTCCATCTGGCCTCCAATGGTCAGGCGGAGAGAATGGTGAGATCTGCAAAGGAGGCCCTTGCTAGGATGGGCCCAGGTGATTGGCAAACATGAATCGACCACTACATTGATCCAACAGATCACACCCAGTGCTACCACTGGGAGACGCCCCTCTGAGCTTGTCATGGGCTGAAGCCTAAGGTCTCACTTAGACCGGCTACATCCAAATTATTCTACCTCATCAGCCCCTGACTCCACAAGCAAGGTTCAATCCTTTTCTATAGGTGATTCGGTATACGCACACAACTACACAGGGGGAACGTTGTGGATTTCTGCCACGGTAACCAGAATTATCGGTCCTCTATCGTACAGTGGGGCAAAAAGGTATTTAGTCAGCCACCAATTGTGCAAGTTCTCCCACTTAAAAAGATGAGAAAGGCCTGTAATTAACATCATAGGTAGACTTCAACTATGAGAGACAAAATGAGAAAAAAAATCCAGACAATCATGTTGTCTCTTTTGGAAAGAATGTTTTTACAAATTATGGTGGAAAATAAGTATTTGGTCACCTACAAACAAGCAAGATTTCTGGCTCTCACAGACCTGTAACAGAGGCTCCTCTGTCTTCCACTCATTACCTGTATTAATGGCACCTGTTTGAACTTGTTAGCAGTATAAAAGACACCTGTCCACAACTTCAAACAGTCACACTCCAAACTCCACTATGGTGAAGACCAAAGAGCTGTCAAAGGACGCCAGAAACAAAATTGTAGACCTGCACCAGGCTGGGAAGACTGAATCTGCAATAGGCAAGCAGCTTGGTGTGAAGAAATCAACTGTGGGAGCAATAATTAGAAAATGGAAGACATACAAGATCACTGATAATCTCCCTCAATCTGGGGCGCCACACAAGATCTCACCCCATGGAATCAAAATGATCACAAAAACGGTAAGCAAAAATCCCAGAACCACATGGGGGGACCTAGTAAATGACCTGCAGAGAGCTGGAACCAATGTAACAAAGGCTACATCAGTAACACACTATGCCGCCAGGGACTCAGATCCTGCAGTACCAGACATGTCCCCCTGCTTAAGCCAGTACATGTCCGGGCCTGTCTGAAGTTTGCTAAAGAGCATTTAGATGATCCAGAAGAGGATTGGAAGAAAGTCATATGATCAGATGAAACCAAAGTAGAACTGTTTGGTAGAAACACAACTTGTTGTGTTTGGAGGAGAGAGAATGCTGAGTTGCATCCAAAGAATACCATACCTACTGTGAAGCACGGGGTGGCAACATCATGCTCTGGGGCTGTTTCTCTGCAAAGGGACCAAGACAACTGATCCGTGTACAGAAAAGAATGAATGGGGCCATGTATCATGAGATTTTGAGTGCAAACCACCTTCCATCAGCAAGGGCATTGAAGATGAAACGTCTTTCAGCAGGACAATGATCCCAAACACACCGCCCGGGCAACAAAGGAGTGGCTTCGTGAGAAGCATTTCAAGGTCCTGGAGTGGCCTAGCCAGTCTCCAGATCTCAATCCCATAGAAAACCTTTGGAGGGAGTTGAAAGTCCGTGTTGCCCAGCAACAGCCCCAAAACATCACTGCTCTAGAGGAGATCTGCATGGAGGAAAGGGCCAACATACCAGCAACAGTGTGTGCCAACCTTGTGAAGACTTACAGAAAACGTTTGACCTCTGTCATTGCCAACAAAGGATATATAACAAAGTATTGAGATGAACTTTTGATATTGACCAAATACTTATTTTCCACCATAATTTGCAAAAAAATTCTTTCCAAATCAGACAATGTGATTTTCTGAATTTGTTTTCTCATTTTGTCTCTCATAGTTGAGGTCTACCTATGATGTCAATTACAGGCCTCTCTCATCTTTTTAAGTGGGAGAACTTGCACAATTGGTGCCTGACTAAATACTTTTTTGCCTCACTGTATACAGTAGAGCTCGAGGATGGTAGAAATTGGAGAAGGCATATTGACCAACTCCGTAGCCGGATTTGCAACTCCAAACTTAGACAACCAACAGTAACCCCTGCACGAGATAGTCAAAGCCGCACGAAACAAAATAGCAATTCCTCCATGTCCAACTCAAGCCCGAGAGTTTCAGAAGACTTATCTGACTTTGATGCAGGCCTGCAGCAAGGTCCGAGTGAGTTAACTCCAGAAGCTCCAGCCGCGGCCTGTGGAAAGTTCCAGGACTTTCCATCAGGTAGAGCTGCGGAGCAAACAAGTCCGTCCGACTTGTCCGAAGAAACCATTCACACTGAACTGTGCAGGTCAGGCAGAGCTACGCAAAGGCCCATCTACCTGTATGACTACGTCTTCAGCCGGATGTTTACCTGACTTGCAATAAAGAGCTGTTGTTACTGGAGCCTTTGTGTGCTTTCCTTTACCCAATCTAACACTATATATCCATGCATTCACCAGAATGCAGCAATTCTGCCTCCTGGGAACTGTTTTAAACCTATAGTGTTTGGATCACCTATAGTTTTCTACCCTCCAAGTCTACTAAGACTTTGTTGAATCACTGAAGATACCACCACTTACTCACATACACATCCTTAAAAATATCTTGAAATGCCTAGGCAATTGATTCCATAAAGCAACAATTTCTATTCTTTTTGGAATAATTCTGAAGAGAGAGCATCATTTGCTGCTACTTTTAGGCCATGCACTTTGTCCCATGATTTTTCCCTATGGTGCTCAAAATCTCCCTGAAACAATCTTTTGACTGATTATCAATCAAAATTATATAATCACCCTTCTCACCAAAAGCAACCCTGGGCAGTACTCAACAATCAGATAAAAACAAAAATATAAAATACAAAAATCCATATTAATAAATATCATAAAAGTGAGAAAAAATATAACAGGAAAATAGCTCCCTCAACAATGGAATCATCTGAGCAAGTCTCTGGTTGCCAGGGAGACCCAGGCCTGACAATATAGTCAAGTCTTGAGGGCCTTCTGGAATATCAAAAGAGATGGAGCTAATCTATTTTCAAGGGGAAGGAAAATGTTCCATAAAATGGATACCATGACAGAGAAGGCATGTCTTTTGGGACTCATCAAGTGAGTCTCTCCCAGTCTCTCACCAACGCCATCTCTCCCAGATCTTATTGGGCAAGCTGATATAATTTGGGAGAGGCACACCCTCAAATACTTCAGCCCTATGCCAGGAAGGGCTTTAAAGGTTAAAACCAGCACTTTGAATTGAATCAGGGAACAAATTAGCAACCAATGAGATCACATTGAAGAGGACAGCTATATTTCAGTCATTGATATCAGACTTCAATATTATCTTCCAGGTCTCAGAAAAACTGTTTAAACATTTAATGAACTTTCCCTGCATCCTGCAAACTTTTATTTTCACATCTCAACAGAGCTTTTGTTTCTGACAGAAGTGTCTTTTTCTCTAAGAAACAAAAGCTCTCAAGTTTTTCAAGTTGACTTGGAATGTTGAAAAATACATTTTTCTATTCAGTAAATCTTTGTAAATTATAATTGCAGATTTTGGAACGAGCAACAAATGACTCTTTGAAATACTTGTTGTGTGTTTTTCTTAAAAAAAACATCTGCCTGGTTGTCCCATTGGAAGATTTATGTATTTCTGAGTCATAATGCTTTCCAGAAAGCAATTCTATCCAAGTTATTTGTGGTTGGAAAAATATGAACTGTCCTTGCAAAAAAAAACCACAATAATATTTGTAATAATGAAGTTGGTACAAATGCTATGTCAAAAAAAAACACAGGACATGGGAAAGGAAAAGCCACAACCCCCCTCCCCTTTATTCAGATACTATATATCCAGTTTAGTTAGTGGTTAAGGCATTGGACCAATGGACTAGGAATGGGAAACCAACTAGTTCCATAGACATGGAAGTCATCTGAGTAACTTTGAGCCAAGTACACTCAACTTCAGGAAGAAGTAGGCAATAGCAATTTCCAAATATGTTGCTTAGAAAACAATGAACTTGTCCTATGTAACAGAAGAAAAAAGACTGACTTAATCCCACTCTCTTCAGGTAATTCTACACAATTAGAATTGTGTGTGGCTAAAACTATTAAGGTTTATCTAGTGAGATAATACTTACTTAGTGTTAAGTGGTTCATTATTCCACAGGTAAGTGCTCATCCTGGAACAAAATGCTTGATACTATCTGATGTCAACAACTTTATTAGAAACATCCTGCCAGACCACTTATAATAATTAATCTTAACAGAGCAATAGCATTTAGGCTTACACCAAAAGATATAAAGTTTCTTGGATGAGAAGTATAACATCTTCAAGGAAAAACGAAGTCCAGCTATCTTTAAAAAAAACACTTTTTTTAAAGCATTGAGAATCCCCATAAACATTTAGGCTTATATACTACCTCATAGCACTTTATGACACTCTGTGGGTAGTTTACAATGTAAGCATTATTTGCATATTTCCCCCCCCCAACAATCTGGTTCTTCATTTTATCAACCTTGGAAGGATGGAAGGCTGAATGAACCTTGAGCCCCATAAGGATCGAACTCCAGTTGTGGGAAGTGTATAATATAATATATAATTTCAGATGTTCAAAAATGAATCACATTGACAGCTGTGATTTGTACCTAAAGCAAAGAGAACAAAATAAAAATAAACCCCCAAAACATATTCTGAAATACAGTCATTTAAAGCACCTGAGATCTGAAAACTATTTTTGCTGGGGCAAACAAAAGGCTATCTTTTCACTCTTATCTTTCTGAAATTGCAACATTTAACAAACTTTCTTGGAAGTAAGGGTCACTGAACTCACCAGATCTGAGTAGCCTTTATAGGAGTGCATTGCCAAATTAGTTATCTTTGGAAATTTGCTAAGTATAATGAACAGATCTTCAGGCCATATTTCGATTCATAGATGGAAGGGACTGAAATCAATAGATCAATAAATCTCTAATGATCATCCAAATTTTCATCTGTGTCCAGCCAGCTGAAATCTTGAAATCTGAGTCGTTTGCTATTCACATGCAAGTAACTTAAATCACAGCAAGTTATGTGGAACAATAAATATTTTAACGTTAAGTTCTCTACACATCTCATCATACAGTAGTTACAGAGAGTGGATTGCATTAAAACAGAAAGCACAGGTTTGTAATGTAGCATTACAATTTTTATCATACTAAATGTCATGGAAGTTAATTATGTGTACTAGAATGTGACATATGTGTTTTGTCACTTGTCTTGCCTTCCCTGCCCCACCCCAGTAAATACACCCATGTCTATGAAGACACCCAACTCCACTCCAGGGAATCCACCTTGCCCAGATTATGATTAGGCATGAGGGAAAATTCCTTTCTCTTCAGGCATATTTTTACTCCCATTTATGTTTACTTCCAAATAAACATTAAAGGTGTTAAAGCTTTTGAACTTTGGTGTTGAAGAAGACCCCTGAGGGTACTATGGATAGCCAAGAAGCCAAACAAAGGGAGAAGGCAATAAATCAACCCAGAGTTCCCACTTAAACATAAATGACCATTCTCAATTTTTCATACTTTGGATATGGGAGGCAAAGAATTAGATCTCTAAATGCTGGAGGAAAGTGGTGGAAAAGATAAGAGGACAAGCAACGGCAAGGTGGATGGACCTGATAGCAGCAGCGATGGATCCATGGATGGAACACATGGAGACCAAAGTCTGCGATAAATCATCCTGGAGAAAATCTACGTGGTCATACCATCCGATGGCACATAACCACCCAACCTCGTTGCATTCGAAGTCACTTAAATAGAACAAGCTCTCGTAAAGCCACCCGGGGCTTGGTTCCGAGATCGTGCCCATTCCGAGTTTGCTTCTTCCACGCGCAGTTACATCCTCCACCTTTACTCGAGCGACGGCACCATTAAATAGCCCGCTTACTTCTTAGTAAAGGAAAGCAGGAGAATGTGAAAGCGCTTGGAAACCCCGGCGGGGATCAGAGGGCTATGCCTGTCCACGTAAAGATGAGATTACCGGGTATACAGCTCCGAACGGCTTTGGCGGGAACATGGCTGCCCGGGGCAGCGTTGGGACCGAAAGGAGAGGCGCAAACGCCGCGCTCCCCAGGAGAGGGCGGCCCTCTTCCACTCGCGTCCCGCCACGGCGCAGGCAGCCACTTTGTCTCGATGCCCCCGGAGCGCATGCGCTCTTCGCCGCTAGGGTAGGGGGGCGGAGGAGGCTGCCTGATCCCAGCGGTTTGTTGGCGAAGCTGGAAGCGCTCAACGCAGGAGCTCGCGCGGGCCCCGGGTGCCCGTTGATGGGGAAGAAGAACTCGCTTAGGGTCGGCTTTGTGGCCCTCAGCGGGTAGACGAACCGCGGCGGCAGCGGCGATGCTGCCCTGGAGGCGCGATCGGTTGCAGCCACGCCAGCGCAGGCCAGGCATGGTGCCGTAGCGGCTGTTGGAGGAACTGCGCCGAGGCGGAGGAGGAAGGAAGGAAGACGGGAGCCGACGGGCAAAGCAACCAAGGACCCCCCTTCTCCAGCCCCGATTGGGGTGAAGATCAATCGCACGGCCAGGTGAGAGATCCGCAGGAGACAGCCGGGTCCGGATCCTTTTTTGGAGCCGCGTCCACCTCGCCACTCTCGCGGGTGAATCTTTCCTGCGGCCCGTTGCCTCTCTCTCTCTTTTTTCCTTCTTCTGTACCCTTCCGTGCTTTTACTCCATCTCGGCGTTATCCTTCTTTACGCCCCCGTCTTTCCTCCAGCCCCCCAGTATTCCGGCTGCCTGCCAAGTTGGCTGACTTTTCCCACTCCCCGGCCCGCAGATCTCAACCACCCGTCCGCCCCGTGCAGCCAACGGCCTTCTCCGCCCCCTCCTCGCCAAACTCCCCGCTTGGCCATTAAACCGATGGTTTCTAAAAGGCCCAGGAAAAATCCCTTTATTGCTCTTGGAATGTTGCAACGCCCCCAATTCCGCCCCTCCCCCGCTCCATGACGGGAGGAAACCCTTTTTAACGTTGTCTCCCACCCTCCCCAAGGAACGCCGATTGGTATCGGGAACCCCCGTCGGTCCCTTTTCCTGCTAGGCAGGCGTCGTCGACCGCTTTCGATTGGCAGCTAGCTGTGCTGGGGTTACTAGAGTTCAAACGCGGCGGAGCTTTTTACCTGGGGGGCCCCCAAGACGAGGGGGGCGTTCTGCAACACATTGGTAAATATTGGGACTTTTTGACATTGCATTCAGCGTCCGAGGCAGAGAACGGGGAAATCCCCCCATTTTGCAAGGAAGTGAGGAGGGGAAGACTGTGGGGAGCTGGGAAGACTTCGGTTTCTAAGGAACAGATTGGATTCGTGTGATGCCAGCCATCGGCTAGATTGATTCGGGGGCGGGAAGTTGGGTGATTGACCCTGGTTGTGGTTTTTATTATGCACCACTTACAGTACTCTGCTTCCTTAAATATTTGGTCTGATTACTATCTGGTTTTTCCCAGAGCAAGAGATAATGATAAAACCACTAGTTCTGAAATCTGAAAGTTGGTGAAGGAAATAAAAGCCTATCCAAGGTTACAGATCATGCGACTAGAAAAAAGGCTTCAATTTGTTAACGACTTCCCATAGTTGGGGTTTTATATTCCCTTCCTTTTAAAACTTTCCTATTATGTGCAGAAAGTCTACAAGGAAGTGGAGAAGAAGTACAATTATTGTAGAAAGCAAATGCTTATGGGGAAAAATGCTTTGTTGAAGGGCCTCTGCCTTGCTGCTCTTGCTTATCAGATCAAATTCTGTTAAGCACTTTTTCTTTTCCAAAATTGTAACCTGTAATTATCTTTTCTTTTTTAAAAAAAAAAATCCATTTGGGACCATTTATCAACTCAATTCACTGAGTTTATGCTGAGAGGCAGATAGTTTACTGGAAAGCTTTCCTCAAATTAGGTATTACCTTTTACCCTGGCAAGAACCCAAGAGTCATGTGTTAATGAGTGAGTTGAACTGGTTTGAAGGAAAATGTGATGTTAAAGGTACAGTAATTCCATGGGCTGTTTCTGTATTGGGAAACACGAATAAATGCTAACTAGTGTTTTTCAGGCATTCAATTTTTTTTTAAAGTAAACTTCAGAACAATTTAAAATAGTGACCTGTGATTATTCTCGATGTAGTTTGGTTTTTTACTGATTACGTTTGCTACTCTTAGCATGGAGGTATTTTTTTCTCCATTTTATCTTCTAAATAAACAACAGTTAACATGTTAATTTCCCCCTTTTTAACTTTAGGTATGCAAAACTGCAAACTCAGATTTACTCTCTTGGAAACAATAGGGTGCACTACAAATGTTTGAGTTGCAGGTGATATTAACTTATTTGGAAGTAACCGTTGCTATCTAAATTTACAGACTGGGATCAAAAGTGTAATAAGGCAACAATTGCTTATTTAATTGCTTGACATGTTCGTTTATTGCATTTATAGTCTAGCTTTTCTCTGAGATCTCTAGGTCTGTATATGAGGGCCCTTTCTAAATTTATTTCATATCAGGGACTCTGTAAAATAGACTGAAATAGAAAATGATTAGCTTAAAATCATTTGGTGAGCCCAGTGGTTGAGTAGAAATGTGAACCTAGGCTTCCCCTTCTCAAGTAATATTCTTTAACAAACTAAAACACTAATTTGTGTTTGTAATTGTGTTTGAGGGTAAGACTTCTAGTTTGCTTCAGTCTCAAAAACAAACAGCTCAGATAGTTTTATGATATTTGTTGATTTTCTTATGGGGAATGGTAGCTTCCAAAGGTCCTGTGTTATACCAAACAGAAATTTTTCAGCTGTAGTTCTTCTTAAAATAGTGTAAAAGCTCCTTATTTGCTACAATTCTACTTCTTTTATAGCTGTTTGAGACATAACCTTGCTGGAGAAAAGGTTAGTAACCCAATTTGACTATGATCTAAGGGAGAAATAAAATTCTGTTTGTTAAGGAAAAACAGGCTTCTGTGAGTTATAACAATGTCTCATATATTTTCAAAATAAGGGCTTAGTTCACATACCATACTAATCTGTGGTTTGCTGAATAAATTGTAATTGGTTGAGTTGGCTCTTTGTGCTGAACCAGAGACCATGTTTTAGAAATCATAGGGGCTGATTTCTCACAGATTGACTATTTAGCACAATTGCTGAATCTTTTGAAAAGCAATATCACCTTACGCTGTTTTGGTCTACAATTCTCATCATCCTTTGTCATTACCCATGTTTTCCAATGTTAACAGTAACTGATGTTCTGAACATTGAAGGGCATGGGGTTGCTATTCAATTGCTAAAAATAATATGAGAAGTTAGATGAGACCAGGACATAATTTGAATAACAACAAGAAAGTCCACTTTGTTCATCTTCACACCAAAACAACTCTATTAGACAAAAATCTACTTTAATCTCCCTCAACTTCAGATATCTCTGAAAGTGTATAAGAACTGTAGCTAAACTAGATAAAGTCCTAGGCAGAATTTATGCTGATTATTTATTTAGCATATGATGGGAACATGGCAGAAGGGAAGAAAACCTATTCAGTTCATGTTATTGTAAGTAAAACATCTATGGGGGTATGGCAGTGGCTTCATAACTGAACGTCCAGTTCAGTATCCAGGCAATCACCTCTTTCATTGCTTCGTGTAGGTCTTCTAGGAAATTAGAGAACATATATCGTGGGCAATCTGGCATAATTTGTTTAATGGTTTGCATGTCAGGAGCACAGTCACAACAAAGGGAAACTTTCCATCCCCACTGATGTAGGGCAGAGGCACTTCTTCCAATATCACATCTAATTCTGTTCAGTTTCGTTCAGATAGAGCAAGGCTGTCAAACTCCCAGCCCACAGGCTGAATCTGTCATGCACTGGCCACGCCCTAGCTTGGTTTAGCGAAGGGGGGGAAAGTCCCAATATGTCATGTGATACTCCCATGACGACATGAGTTTGACACCCCTGAGACAGAGCAAGGTAGTTCAAAACCAGGTGGTTAGATAGAGGGATCACAATTCTCTGGATTAAACTGGGTACATGTTAAGTGAATAGCTATTTTCCATGCTGACTTACAGGACTTTAATCTTGTGATGGACTGCACATTGTCCTGGTGAATAGGGAGAGCCTTATTATTCAGCATCCTTCACCATAGTCAAGCATGAGCTTGTTGTCTTCTAATGTGCGGTGGTATGATGTTACTAAGGACTGGTAACAGAAGTGAGATGCAGTGTTCCAGAGTTGATAAGCATTGTCTGGTGGAGTTGCACATCGACTGTTTGTGGGTAGGTGCTATTCAGCCACACACTGGTACAATATTTAGCTGTGGAATAAACCAAAGTTGTTGCTTGTAGGGTGTCAGCATCAGCACCCCAAGCCAATCTATTCAGTAAGTTATGGTGGCTGTTCAATTTTTCAGCTGTTTTTTGCAGATATTGTCAGAAAGTTAGTGATCTGTCCAGTGTAATCCATAAGTACTTTCAGAGTTATTACATTGTAAAATACAGTTCCAGAACTTCACTGAAGGCTGGTAATTTGCATTTCCATTGCTGAGGTGTAAAGTGGCTACTTCTGTTTTGTTAATAGCAATAGCAGTAGACTTATATACCGCTTCATAGGGCTTTCAGCCCTCTCTAAGCGGTTTACAGAGAGTCAGCATATTGCCCCCAACAATCTGGGTCCTCATTTTACCCACCTCGGAAGGATGGAAGGCTGAGTCAACCCTGAGCCGGTGAGATTTGAACCGCTGAACTGCTGATCTAGCAGTAGCCTGCAGTGCTGCATTTAACCACTGCGCCACCTTGGCTCATTAAGTTTGGTTGGAGGCACCATTTTTTCAAGTAGTTATTCAGCTTTTGGAGATCTTGAGAAAGGATGTCTCCTGTGCTGAGGAAACATTGAATACCCTTTCTTATGCCTTCCAGTTTGCTTTAAGAAAACTGTAAGCACACTTTTTATTGCCTTTCAGTTACCCTTTTGGTAATTCAGATATTGGAAGGGCAATTCATGTTTTAAATTCTGGCTTTCTTTTGAATTAATCTATTGATTGGTACTATTGTGCATCATTTGAATTTTTTTTTTAAACTGCAGAATCATGAATGGTTATCAAGTGTCTAGTGATCTGAAAAATCACTGAGAACATTGTTCAAAATGTACTGAGGTTGCTATACAATTTTTGAATCTGTGGGATGAATGAATTCAAGTGACTTCTCTGGAATTCTGTATAATTTTTTTTCTTTTCGGGATCAAAACTATCATTCAAAATTAAGTCAGTGTTTTGCTACTGAAACTTCCATAAACGTATTTATTTCTACCACCAGTATTATCAACTTGAATTTTAACTTTGATGTAACTTTTTTTTATAGCTCTGCTATAATTTTGAGTGTGTAAAAAAGGAACCTAGTTCAGTTCTTTGAACTATTTTATATTTTGTATTATAGGTAATCCTTGACTTGTGACAACCATTGGAATGAGATTTCTAGTTATAAGCTATTACATCATAAATTGAGGCACTCAAGTGACCACATCTAATGTTAGGACATTATTTTAGTGGTCATTAAGTGAATCATCAGGATTATTAAGCAAATTCTATGATGATAAGTGTGAACCCATTTTTCTGAATGAGCATGTTTTGCAAATCACTGTCATGTGACTATGAGATGTTGCAACTAGTTGTAAAAGCAAGAAGGCTTCAAGGCATCCAAAATGCAATCAGATGAATGTCAGGAAGGGGTGTGGCACAGTATTTTATGATGGCCAGAAGTGCTTTATGTGCCATAAACACCCATTCTGGGCTTGTCATAATTTTGAACAGTTGTTAAGTGATCGGTTGTAAGTCAAGGATTATCTATACAGCAGTTTTGAACAGCAGTTCGGTCTTACTAATTGGTGAGTAGTAACTTCTTTTCCCACCCAGAGAAACTGATAATCTTTGTTAAACAAAATTTTCTACTGTGAAATAAATATGGATATGGATTTATTGCAGAGTCCCAAATGTGCTTTTTAAAGAGGCAACTGGACTTTCTGGTTTTTCTTTGAAGACGTTTTGCTTCTCTTCCAGAGCTGAAGAAGCATCTTGGATGATAAGTGAAACGTCTTCAAAGAAAAACCAGAAAGCCTCTTGAAAAAGGAACTTTGAGACAACCATGACCTGGATGACTGAGAATCTCCATTGACATTTGCTGTAGAGTTGTTTATATGATTAGTCAGTGGCATCAGTTGGCAGGTACTGAGAGATGGCAACAGATTTGAGGAAAATGTTTTTTATAACAGGGCTGCCTCTGAAACCTTTATGCTACTTTTCCTGAATCTGGAGTCTTCAGAATTCATGCCGAATAAGAAATACTGAAAGTTGAAGTTCACACATTTTACCGTACTAATTAAATAGTACAGTGCACTCAGCTTGAAGCTACTCTAGGCAGTGTACAATCATAATAAAACATTTTAAAACAAATATATAAACAGTCATTACAAAAATATAAAAAAGCATTATTAAAAATTAGAATATTAAAAGTTTCAAATGTACAGACCATACACAGAGTGTGACTGTAGCGGTATCAACTACAGTGGAGCAATCTAAGAGCATCTCTGGTTCCCTGGGACCCTGAGGCCTAATAACATAATCAGGTCTTGGAGGATGTCCAGAATGTTCACAAGGATGGCTTTCGGGTGGGTGGGTGGGGAATGTCTCACATCCAAGTGTAAGGCCCAAGCATGTGGTACCTGCAACATACTGTCTCTCCCAGATCTTAATTGGATGGGCTGGTGTAATCAGAGAGAGGGATCCCCCCAGAAAGCCTGGCCCCAAATTCCTTACGTGCACAATCATACATACCTGACCAATAAAGAATTTTATTCTATTCATTTAATTTTCTGATCATTTAAATTTGGGGGGGGGGGAGAGAACATCATTAAACATTGCTTTAGCCAATAAATTTTATTGGGCTGGCTCTAACATACAGAAGGAATACATATGGAAGAAGTTGTTTAATTCCCCAGGCCAATCAAGAAAACTTTGGATATTGCTTTTCTCATGTTCATTTTCCCTCTCCTTGTTCATTGACACTTTCTAAATCTAATATGGGGGGAAATGTCCTGACCAGCTTTCTGTCACTGGACAGAGGCTGCCTGAATAGAATCCCTGGGGTTCCAAACTACTTCAGTTATTTAACTAGCAGGGTGAAAGGCTGAAGTAGCTTTGGCATAATCTGATAAGTGATAGCATCTTCTGTGGATTTCTGGTTAACGTGTACACTTCCCAGGTCCATTTATTTACTTAGGGTTGCCTTCAAGTAGATTTCAGCATGTGACAAAAAGGTTGGACAGAGTTACCATATTTTTGGGACTGTAAGACGCACCGGTGTATAAGACGCACCAACATTTTCACGCTCTTTTAAGGGGGGAAAAGGTGTACATTATAATCCAAAAAATATGGTAGTTGGCTCTTAAACATCAAATACTCTCCCATAATGGAGACCCGCTGTCATACACACACCCGCCTATATTTGCTGAAATAATTCATTCCACTTTTTTGGATCTAAGCACTGGTAGGGTGTGCATCCTTATGGAAGCACTGTAAGCAGTAGTCTAGCAAGAGTCTCTGTTATCCGCTTTATTTTTAATAGAAAAGGATCCCTTACTGTTAAAGGCATTGTGCTAAATAGCTACCTATAAATGCTTCTGTTCGGAAGCTGTTATGTATTATTCTGTGAACTGTGTAGAGAGGTTGGTTTGTTTACTAAGGCTTCTTTCCTTAGTTAAACATTGTATTATATCTTGTTTCTTTTGTACTATGGCTGTTTCTTTAATCTGTGGCAGCTGTCCAGAACAACCTTACTCTTGTTACATGTTTCTTTCATTTGAGTAAGTTCAGTGAACCATAGTAGCTACACCTGGCAAAAGTTAGTAACATTGGAGGAGAATCTTTGCAGGTTTTAGAACTGTTTCAGCAGGCATCTTATTTGCTTTTTGCATTGCAGAAGTTCAGAAGAATTAGCTTTTGAGCTGTTTGTCCTGTTGACAGAAAAAAAAAACCTGCTCTGAAACAAGTTGAGAACCAGTTTAGTTGTGTTGTTGTTTACGGCATTTAAAAGCGTTTGCACATTTCAGGATTAGCCAAATAGTGCTGCATAGTTCAGTTTTCTCAAGCATTTTCAGGCAAGAACACAAAAATATTGTCTTGGATGCTAGAATAGCAGACAATAAATATTAACAAGCATTATGTTTGAAGAGAAGTAAGGTTTTGAAGAAATGCATAAGATAGGAAATTCCCACTTCTTTCTAAATTAAATATTGAAGAGAGAGAAAGAAGAGAGGGGAAAAGTTCCTTTTTTTCTCTTAAAACATGAAGACATGTTTAATAAACAATGGGCCAGGTGAGAGAGGGATGCAGGAACAGTGTGTTAAGACCTTTATTTCTCTCTCACCATTTGCAATAGTGGTTACAAGGAGCAAAGAGAAAAGGTGCAGTCCCCAGCAGTATGTTGTGTTAAAGGAGCATTCAGGGTGGGTAAAACAAATCGATATACATTTACTGCACCATGAAATTAACTTTGCTACCACAAGATGTGTGGTGGCTTCCAGTTTGGCTGGCTTCAAAAAAGGATCAGACCAATTAATATAAGTCAGGGGGATCGAGGTCTCTTAGCCTTGATGGCAGTGTGATTTCTTCCCCTGAAGGCCATCCTTGCTGGACTAGGTAGGCCAAGTATCAAATCCATCAGAGCACTACTTAGGTTCTTAAGTTCTGTTTGAAAAGAGAAGCGGCAATCCTACTTCAAGATGTAAGCAAGGTTTTTGTAAATATAAAATTTATTGATCAGTTTGCCATAAGACCAACATGAAATATAAAACATTTAATTCAATATTTGTTTTGTTCTGGAAAGGTAACACTTGACAAATCCAAGATTATCTTTTGAGAACTTCAAAATGACATGCATACTAATTTATCTTAGACATATTAGTTCCCCTAGACTTTAGAACTGCAGGTTTGGATAAATGTTTAACCTGTTGTAACAGCTCATTCCGCTAAACATTTTGCAGCCCCCAGGGATGAGATGAATAATATAAGTGTGAAGGCAAGCAAATGCCAAATTATATTTGGAGAGGTTAATGTCTATTGCCTAATGCCTTCCAATCAAGAGTTTTGATATCTAAATGTGGGCTATACCCTACTTTAGGGAAGTAGGCTTCTGCTCATGTAATCAGTTTTCTTGCTCTTGTCCCATGTATGTTATCTAATAGCAGCTGAAAATAAGTTGATGCTTTTACCATTTCTGTGAATTCATTCTGCCATGACTTTTAATTCCCCTAGTTGTGGTCAATATTGAATTCAGCCCAAGGTCTGCTTGGAAGAAGGATTCATCAAGTTCAATTTAGGCGCTAGGTGTAGTATATAAAGGTAGCATTAGAATTTTACAGATTTTAAGTGGGTGTGCATTAACAGTAAACAATTTAAGGGTATAAATATAATGTGCCTGACTGCCCAACTGAAATGAACGCATGAAAATTCTTGCCTGGAGATGGTTGGCTGGTTGGAGCACAAGGTAAAAGCATAACCTGTATCTATAGCTAAACGAAAATATTTTAACTATTCCACCCATTTATTCTTCAAAACTGGCATAACAATGTATCTGTGGTGGTGGCAGTGGTTAGAATGCAGTACTGCTGGGCTAATTCACTGCTCACTCTAGGAATTCAATTCTGAGCGGCTCAAGGTTGACTCAGCCTTCTATCCTTCGATATCATGGAAGTAAAATGAGGACCCAGATTGTTGGAGGCAATATGATGACTCAGTAAACTGCTTAGAGAGGGCTGTAAAGCATTGTGGGGGTGTGTGTGTGGAATAAAACTCTAAGCACAATTGCTATTGATCTCTGACTATGGGCAGAGGTTTTGGTTGTAACAATGTATTTTGCAGCATGTACGTTTGTGTATGTGTAAGTTTCACAAGCCTGTAATACTCTGTTTTCCTGAAAATAAAACCTCCCGGAATGATAAGCCCAATCGGGCTTTTGAACGCATGCAGTAAAATAAATCCTCCCCTGAAAATAAGCCCCCCTGGAAATATTGCAACACAGCAGCAGTCATGAGGTCACCACACTCACCGCCTCCTGCACCTCAAAAATAATAAGACTTCCCCCAAAATAAGGCCAAGTGCTTATTTTGTGGGGTCAACAGAAAATAAGACCCTGTCTTATTTTCGGAAAAACACAGTAGGTTAAAATGATATATAATAAAAAAATGACAATGTGATTTTCCTGTTCTCCATTTTGATATAGTAGCCGAGAGATACCACCCAGAATCACTTGTTGAGGTGGGCAACTAAAGAAATAAAACAAACAATTCATTAAGAACTAATATCATCTATAGATAGGTTGGAAGTGGAATTCCCAGAACCTTCCTCTCTTGCTGTAATTTATTAGCATGTGGTTTGTTATTCATTTATTGCTGGCATAGATCTACTTGCAGTACAACAGATGGGAAATATATGGGTTTCTTGACCTAATTTCAAAAGCTTTTTGCAAACAGTTCAAACTTTTCGCCAAAGTAATCAGATCCTTTCCCAACTGTGTGCTGGAGAGGAGGGTGGGAGAGATATGGAGGTGATGTCACAAAAAGGAGATTTACCTTTAAAACTACAGAGAATGTGTTGCCGACATCATTGGGCTTCAACATTGGAACCCACAGTGCACTTTTCCTGAGTGTTCCACAGAATAAAATTAAAATTAAAAACATTGGGAACTTTTTTTTAGTGCTCCCAGTAATGAATCAATGAAAGGCTTTTTGCTCAGTCATTTTCTATGAGCTTAGAAGATCCCAGAATATGGGCAAACTGCCCTGTAAATTAGGGTAGATTTAAATCAGATCCATATAAATAATGGTTTAAATCACTAGTTGGGAAGATTTTGTTACAGTTTAAACGACCCATATTCTCAAGTCTGGAAGGCTCTATAATTTCTGATAAAATGCATTTTTGTTTGGCGTAACACAAATTTATATTCTTCAGGATTCAGCAGTACTTGCAGATTTGGTTTTTAGAACGTACATATTATACAGACCAACTAATCAGATTTTTTTTCCAGATAAATTTAATCTTAACGGGCAATGTCTCTTACCCCTAATTATAGACTATTTATGGAAATATGTCCCCAAAAGGATCTGGTTTATGGCTTACTGTCATGTTTAGAATTGTTTGATATATCAGAAGCCTATCCTTCAAATCTTCAGGATCAGGATTGTAGGAATTCACTTTGTATTTTGCTTTCAGTGCTTTTCCCCTATATACAGTATATGCTCAAAAGCCTTAGTCCTTCCCAAAGTTTTCTCCATTATTCCAAAATCCCTGTATTCATTGACCTTCTTTATCATTTACTTTTAGAAAGAGATCAGTTATCAAGCAGAATGTAAGATCTCTCTCACCCTCCCCAAGAATTGACAGAAATAGCAATATAACAGAGACAAAAATCCTGCTGAACATTCAACTTCTCCTGTTTGTCATCCTATAGTTCTCGGCTCTGGCTGAAACTAATTTTGGAGACTTTTGAATAAATGAGCACATTTATATTGTGTGTGCATATATGTATGGATGTATATATCTGCCAAAAGCCACATTGTCAATAAAGGTGGAGTCAGGAAAAAAGAAACAATGTTAATTGAAGTAATAATTTGATTAAAGTAAATGCCTGTAAATTAAGGTACCGTGTGTGTGTGTGTTTGTGTGTTTGTGTGTGTAAATTGATTCATATCTATAAGTGCTAACCATTTTATGTCGCACAGAAAATGCTGGAAACTGGCAAAAAATATCACAAATTGTGATCAAAGTGACTGCAGGACGCTGCTTCCTCTCATTTTAGAATGATTTTTTTTTAAATCACCATTTTAGAAAGTAAAACAATATCAATTAGAAGTTATGTTCCTGGTTATATTCATTTTTATGATGCAGAATTTTAAAAAAAATCTTATTTAAATAGAAGAAACACCCACCCTATTATTGATATCATTATCCAGCTTCATTGTATGTACAATTTGGGCAGCCTTATGCATTTATAAAATAAATATGTTGGACACTTTTTATGGCTGGTCCAAATTATATGACATAAGTAAGCTTTGCTTCATAAGGCGTGTCTTTTATAAGGAGGCTTCCATGTGAACTATTGCCTTTTATTATGGAGTTATTTGAAAGTTGCCTTACCCCTGAATTATATAACATTCCTGGGTTCAAAAAATTGCAATAGGTAGTTAAACATGCTAGCCCTGAATTGAACTCTCACTCTTTGGTTCCCATTAAATTTGCCTAATTGAAGAATTGATATTGTGAAGCCCCTGCATTTTCTTTATGCCAGGGCCCCCTCCTCTAGAAATCAATTTGAATGTGGCAGGTAAAGGTTAGACATCTTAATTTATTTTTCCTTCTAAAGAGATTCCTTTAGGTATGAGGGAAATAACTCTATAGAGTGTAGAACATCATTAGCAAATTATTAGAACAGAAACTTGTGCCTTAGATAAGGAAAATGCATTTCTTAATGATTGTCAGAATAAAGACAAGGCTTGATAAGAATCCCCACAACATTCAGTTTGCAAGTGAGTTTGAGCTGTATCAAGTGGTAAACTGATATGTAGGCTTGGTTTTTTTTAATCTAAAAGATAGTCATTTAATTCTTTTCATATATTGAGGGAAACTCAGTAGTGATGAGAGGCAGTTGAATGTTTCCATTCTGCTATTTTAGTGATGTTTTTATTCTATTTTCAGGACTGAAAAGATAACTGGGACTATATCGCCATCCATACTGATGGGATTTACTATAGTAGTATTTGTCTTCCATCATGCTGTGACTCAATTTATTTACCTACTGTTTATTCAAGTTGTGCTCAGAAAATAGAAGCTCAGCTTTTCTGCTTCCTTTTAAAGACTGGTTTAGCATGACAAATTCTAGGCTGTGTGTGAATGTTCATTGGATGTACCCAGAGTTTTGAATGAATTCAAACCTGGGTATGGTATGGAGAGGTATTTGGTTGTGCTTGTTAGTGACCTATGGCAAGCTCAAGGGAGGGTAATGGTGCCATCCATTCTGGCTCTTCTTGATCTCTCAGCAGCTTTTGGTACCATTGGCCATGGTATACTTCTGGATCAGTTAAGAGGTTGTGGTGAGGACCACTATTCTGCAAGGGTTCTCCTACTTGGTTGGTGAAATAATGGGAGCTGTTAAGCCCTAGGCCCATATGCCTCAGGATTCTGCCTTATCCTCCTCCTTTTTACTATCCATGTAAAGCCACTGGGGAGGCCATAAATTAGTTCAGGATTAGGTGCTGATGATACCCAGCTGTCTCCAGCTGTCCAGGTAAAGTGCTGAGTCCGTTCCTAGTATCTGGAAGCTAGGAGCATCTGGATGGGGAAGAATAGGTTATTGTTCAACTCTGTCAAGACTAACTGGTTATGGGTTTGGGGTCTCTTGGACTTGGAAGTTGCAGAGTTTCCATCTTTGGTTCTAGATGGGATGACACTATCCCATTCAGACGAAAGAGCAGGAAGCACCTATAACTATGGGATCCTTTGCAAAATTGGGTCTTGTGCACCAGTCACACTCATTCTGGAACTTGAAGGCCCTGTTCATGGTCACTCACACCTTAGTCACCTCCCAATTGAACTATTGCAGCATTGTGAGTAGTTACGGGTTCAGCTTGTTATACCACTAAATACTGCTACCAGTACTGTGAGCTGTACTGGCTCCTAGTAGGTTTCTGGGTATTATTCAAGATAACGGTAACACTGGAGATAGGACTGGGTTACTTGACAGCTGTCCCCCCAAGAACATTTGCCAGTCCCACATGCTTCCGTGGGGGGTTGGCATCTTATGGTATTTAGAAAGCTTTTCTGTAGTTGCCCTTGCTTTCTGGAATGATCTCTCACCAATATATAGTTGTCCCCAATTCTCCTTGCCTTTAGGAAACCCTTAAGACTTGGCCCTTCCCCCTGGTATTAGCGTCTGATTGAGTGGGAGCACCTCCTGCCCCAAATTGTATTTGTTGTATGCTTGGTTACTATTTTACACTTTTGTATTTGTATATTTGTTGCTAGGTAGTTATTGCTGATACATTGCCCAAAGTCACACAGCAAATTGGGTAGCTTTTTAAATCTTAAAACAAACAAATGCAATGTTCATCAGTATTACATCTATGGCAACTGTTAAACTTACTTGCTGCTTTTGGTTCTTTACAGTCTGCCCCACATCACAACAACGAAACAGCATGGCTGCAAAGGAGAAATTGGAAGCAATGTTGAATGTGGCCTTACGAGTGCCAAGCATCATGCTTTTGGATGTCTTATACCGATGGGATGTCAGTTCCTTCTTCCAACAGATCCAAAGAAGTAGCCTAAACAACAATCCCCTCTTCCAGTACAAGTATTTGGCCTTTAACATGCATTACGTGGGTGAGTATATACGTGGAGAGATGATTGTTACAGACCAGTATTTCTCGACTGGAGAACATGCTAGTGGGGAATTCTAGGAGCTGACGTCCATATAGCTTAAAGTTGTCAAGATTGAGAACTTGTAGGTAATTGTTACATTCCGCTGAAGTAAAACCTCTTTCTGACTAGATTCAGAGCATCCAGTTATGTCGTAATTGACCCTAGGAACTAAAGGAGTCAAAGTTGCAACCTCCTATTCACACTTTTAAAAGCATGCAAATATTCCAGAGACTTTTCACTAGGAAATTACCAAGAAACACAAACTGTTCTGAGGTGGTGTTTTCTAGACAGGAAATTCTGTTTAAAAAAAGCCCTTGTGCCATGCTTAAAACACAATATTCATCACTGCTTTCTCTCTTTAAGATGAACTCAGCCATGCTGGACTCTACCCTTCCTCCTTTTTATTTCTGATCTGAATGAGGAATCAATTCCTCAGTAGACACTAGGAAGTAGGGGTGGGGGGAAGCAGAGATTATATTGTGCTTGCTTGGACAGATAAGAAAATTGCATTCAGATATATCAGTACCTTGTTAGAAAAACTGTTCAGTTCCTTTTGCCATGTTCCTTCGAAGCAGTAACAAAAGGAAAATTGAGGCTTTTACTTTCAATTTCAGTGAACAGTAATTTGTCATTAACAGATCTGCTAGGGTAAATGTGTTTAGTTTTAATTATGGTTTATTTGGAGAAACCAGATTGAATCAGTCATTTATTGTCTTGATTCTTCCAGGAATGTTAAAACTGATTCATGCAGTGTTTGGTGCATAAGAACAATATGGGGTGGTTGGAAACAAATACAATAGTGTGTAATCTCTTTTTTCATGCTTTCTGGACCATGTTGTCCTAGGCTCTATCATAGCACTAAATTATGGCTTATTGTCCATCCCACCAGGAAGCTCTTCAAAGCAAAGCAGTTTCCTTCAGGAAGGAAAGCAGTTGGAACAAGAATTAATTGCACTTCTTGTATATGTGGAGGAGGCTATTGGCTTAAGTAGCTTCATAGTTTAACCTCTACACTTTGGTCCAAAAAGTGTAAAGTTTAAGTTAAGACTATCAAGTACATAGTCAGAGTCTTTCTCAGGGCCTCTTGAATTTCACAGTGCAGTCTACCCAACTCCATTAGTGAGATAGTCCTTTAATTCTGAAGCAATATTTAATTAAAATATTTGTAACCTACCTTTAAAAATGGATCACGGGGCAGGATGAAATCAATAAAACAGATCAATATACAGTAACATGAATGTTAAAGTACCAGTAAGTCTTCTTATTGCATATTTTTATCATTGGTATTTGAATTCAATCTCTATGTATTATTTGTCAGGACATACAGAAACTGGCACTATTATTTGCAAACATCTGAGATTTGGAAGAATATGTTGGGGTTTATGAAAGCTTTGTGCATTGGAAACGATTCACATCACATCTCTAACTAAGCCATAATGAAGTTGATTAGTTTGGGTTTTCGTGTCTTATTAAATAAACCATTATTTAAATCCTGGTTTAGTAATATGTGTGATATAACATGGGTGTTTATAATAATAAGATAGCTATGGATTTGGGAAGATGAGCAATAGTCTGTGGGAATGTCCAATTTGTTGACTGTAGAAACGATTAAGAATCAGATTCAAAACATTCAAGGACTATGCCTTAATGAACTCCCTTATAAAAGAAAGCTGGGGTTCCTGTCAGTTCCCTAGATCCTATATCATATCCCTAACGTTGCTTTAAAACTCCCTATTGAAGTTGTTATGATTTTTTATTCCTTGGTCATATGGGACTTGACAGTATGGGTCTTGATAAGGCTCCTGTATTCAGAGGTTCTCCATAGTGAGGGGGGAGGAGTATCCAGAATGGGTTGACCTTATCCTCTCATGATTGGATTGAGTCAGATAAGCTCTTTGGGCAACGCCCCCTGGCACCAGGTATTCCCCGGTTTTTCTGACTCATCCGATCGTGAGAGGTTGCACATTCTAGATCTCCAGCAATTTTCAACTAATGAAAACTATTTCTGATATTCACTGGTCCAATAGATTAGTTTCCATTGGTGCACTTTAGCTTTAAAGTGTGGTGCAAATGTATGGTGCTCTGGATGTCTCCCCTTTAAAGTGAGTGGAACTGTTGGGAGTTATGGTTTGCTAATATCTGGAGGAAGGCAACCTTGCCTACCTATGCTTTGAAGAGTCCTCTTTGGAAGGCTTTTCTTTTTCTTTTTTTAATTTCTACACAGGAATATCTGAAGAGATCCAAGTGCTCAGAATAGTAGAGATGTCTCTCTATTTCCCCAAACACTGGGATCTTCTACTTCAAAGAGTTTCCTACCATTTTGAGATGGGCATATTTAAGAAGTTAAGATACCTCCAAACCCATCCTTGGAAAATAATGCTAAATGCTTCTCTTGGTCTCCAAAACGTTGGTCTAAGCGATACCGTTTTTGCTTGGCGTGGTTCAGTAACTCAGTTTTAATCCTGTTACTGTGGGTGTAGGATTAGTATCTGCCTACCTGTCTATTGCCTGCAGCATCTTGTTTTTCTTTGCAGATTACATGTTATCTGTTGTTCACCGCCACAGTTAATTTATGCCTTGCAGAGATAGCAGAGCTATCTGCTTATTCAGAAGAACCTAGTGTTTCCTCTTTTCCCCTACTCAAATATCTAGATGATTCTGCTTTAATTGAGAATAGCTCTTTAACGATTGGCTCAGAGGATGGATAATCTCTTGCTCAATATAAAAAAAAGAGTCAAGATTCATAAGTTAATTGTATGTTGCAGCTACAGTCAAATAGTGTGGTTACAGTGTTAAAATAAGAGTTATGTATCATATGAATAACTTTGGGCCAGTCAGTAGTCAAAACTCTTCCTATGTGCATGAATGAACTGTCAAACCAGAAAGTGGAGTTCTCAGTGCTTTCTGCATCTAGTGCCATGCTCAGAAAGTACCAATGACTTCACAGTTCAACTCTGAGCTACATATATTCTCTTCTATTGAAACCAGAAATCTTCCATGTGTTATAGTTTCCCAGTTTTCTTGAGTCAGAGATCTATGACTAAGTGTCTCTGGAACAAGGCAGTCTTTGATTCTCTACTTTGAATTTGATTAATATTCCTATTCAGATCAAGTCAAGTTTGTAAGATTTCCTGGTTTACTGATTCATTCATATATAGAAGGAACATCTGAGCAATCAAAATGTATGCTAATATTTTTGCTTATTATCTTAAGATGAATTCATCAGCTATCCTTTTTTGCTCAACGTAATCCATATCACTGAATTCTTTGGTGGAGAAAACTTGGAACGGTGGAAGATGAACTCTATATGACATCCCAAACTTTAGAAGGAAAGAAGGGTCTAAATCTTAAGAAACAAAAGGCATGGTATTGTGGGATACCAGGAAGAGCATGGTAGAACAAAATAGGTGCAAGTAGAAGATGAAATTAATGCTAGAGTTTTAGAAAGCAGGTTGGAAAAGTTACTAGAAACATTCTTGTGGCATGAAATAATGAGTTATATAGTACAGTGGCAAGGAAAGGGAAGAAGAATGTTAGCATAGCATTTCCCTGTCAGATAAAGAGAGTAGAAGACCATTCTTTGTGCCAGCTAGTTTTTTGTATTTATAAGGCTTTCTGTCAAAACCTTCTATGAAAATGGGATGGAGCAACTTTCTACCTTGAGTATCTTGCTGCATTCCATGTTGGTCATAGAAGAAAAAATTACACTCTCCAGAATTAGCAGGGTGGCAGAGGAACGGAAGCATTTTTCTTTTTCCCAGCTAGTGTTGTATTATTGTGCCGGACATAACACAGATTTCAGAGTGAAGTCAGACTGAAGATAAAGGCAATATCATTTTTGGGCTTCCTGACTGCTTGGCTCCATGGTGCCAGGATGAATGATGTAGCAGGATTTAGTGGGAGTTGTGCTGGATGTGGGTGGAAATCATACCTGCAATTTGCATTATTGCTGACTTTCCTTCACTTTCTTCACCAGCATTGCTCTCCTGCATAAATGCACTGTTCAGCATATTGGGGTAAGCTCACATCTCAATTAGAGTATGGCTCTATTTTTAAAAAATACTGTTCAATGTTTGTTTTCATCAACGTCCATGCCAGATTCTTTCTTAAGAATCCCTGCGTAGAAATGTATTTCCAGTTTTATTATTTTTCTAGCATACATACACTGTCTACTATTTTTTGTGTAAATTCCACAGAAATATATGTATTTTTCCAGATGGTAAACTCCCAACTGCGAATGTGGAAAAGTGGAGATTTGGAAGTCACTGCATTCTGGTTTGTTCATGGCCTTAAGAAGTGTATGCTGGAAAAATGTGCAAATGAATTTCATCCCCATCACAGTCTAAACAAACCAATTCCTGTCTGAATATGCAGTCCCTCTTTGTGCTTATAGCTTATTGATTCTACACTGTAATGTTTGGGGAGGCCAGCAGTGGTCCCCTGCTCTTGCAAAGCAACCAAATGAAGTATGGTCCTGCTGATTGGCATGTTAGCTCTAGCAAGTCATGGACCCATGGCTTACTTATGCTCTGTGAGTCTTCATTTCGCCTTCCATCATAAGCTGCCACTAATTTCCTCTGCCCATCTCATCTCTTTGTGTGGAACAGCTAACTAGTTATATATCCTTTGCTTGTTGTTGCCTTCTCTATTTCAATGGCTTCCTTTCTCAATCCTGGACTGGGGCTTCAAGGAAAGTTTCTCACCTATTGTCATTGTAGTATCAGAAACAGCAGAAGTGTTGAGCCTTGATATTGTGTTTGCAGAAGCAAATGAGATTCAGTACTGGAAGGTGGTGAAGCATTCCAGGCAGAGGATAACAGCTGAGTATTTAAAATCAGAGGAATTTTGGCATAGATGAAGTTTGTGATGTTAACTATTCCCATTTCCTAAAACTCAGTTGTTAAAAGAAGTGGTCACTAAGTGATACACCAACCATTTTTATAGAACTAAAATACATTTAAATATTTAAAAAATATTTTAAGCTATAGAAAGAATCATGTCAAGCATCCAAAAGACAAGGAAATTTATTTGTCCAGTTAACTGCTAACTGTTAACAGAGATAAGTTGGGGTGGGGGAAGCAAGGCATAAGTCTTAGTGGGGAACTATAGCAAAGACGATCCTGGCAGGTCAAAACTGTGAGGACTTTGCCTCATGACACCATGGTCCTTGCCTAACAACTGCAACTGAGAGTACTAGAACTGCCATCACTAAGCGATGTAGTCACATAATGTTTCATCTAAAAACATTGTTCATGTTGTTGGGTGAAGATTACCTGTAGATATTTAACTTTTGTAGCACCTTTAAAGTTGGCGTAAAGTTTACCCTCCAGGAAGCTAAATAAAAGCATTCAAAATATTCTGCTTTTTTAATTTTTTTAATAAAGCCTCCCAAAAGTTGTGGCAAATGCATGTCTTTCTATTTGTTGTTGTAAGTCACGAAGTTGTGTCCAAGCCATTGTGACCCCATGGACAACATTCCTCCAGGCCTTCCTGTCCTGTACCGTCCTCCAGAGTCCATTTAAGCTCACACCTATTGCTTCAGTAACTCCATCCAGTCACCTCATTCTCTGTTGTCCTCTTCTTCTTTTGCCCTCAAGCTTTCCCAGCATTAGGCTGTTCTCCAATGACTCCTTCCTTCCCATTAGGTGGCCAGAGTATTTGAGTTTCATTTTCAGAATCTGGCCTTCTAAAAAGCATTCAGGGTTGATCTCTAGGACTGATTGCCTTGTTTGATCGCCTTGCAGTCCAAGGGACTCGCAGGAGTCTTCTCCAGCACCATAGTTCAAAGGCAATTGGCAATTGGCAATTTAATAAATTTGTATGCCGCCCAATCCCGTAGGACTCTGGGCGGCTTACAGAAAGATAAAAATAAAAGTTAAAAAGTAATATGAGATACAATTTAAAAAAAAAACACGCCATACATTCTGTCTGGGTGGGGCTGGACCTTGTTCAACAGCCCCAGGCCTGCCGGAACAGCCAGGTTTTAGTGGCTTTTCGGAAGGCCGAGAGAGTGGGAAGGGTCCGGATCTCTACGGGTAGATCGTTCCACAGGGCTGGAGCAGCTACAGAGAAGGCCCTCCCCCAAGGAGCCGCCAGCCAGCATTGTCCGGTCAACAGGACTCGGAGAAGGCCCAACCTGTGAGATCTTATTGGTCGTTGGGAGGTATGTGGCAGGAGGCGGTCTCTCAGATATCCAGATCCTAAGCCATGTAGGGCTTTAAAAGTAATAACTAGCACTTTGATGCGCGTTCGGAGACCAATAGGAAGCCAGTGCAGCTCGCGGAGGATAGGTGTAACATGGGTGTACCTAGGTACACCCGATATCGCTTGCACGGCTGCATTCTGGACCAACTGTAGTCTCCGAACACTTTTCAGGGGCAGCCCCATGTAGAGCGCTTCAATTCTTTGGTACTATTTTCTACTAGATAAACTTTATTCACATGTATCTGTTTTGATAGTGTAGAAACTCATTACTCAATCAAATGAGCATGCACACTTTTCAGTTCTTCCAGTTAGGGAAGATCTTACCAAACTAAGCAGACACAAACATACACACCACCCTAAGATGGGGGGGGGGGGGAATTCAGATAATATGAAAATTTTGCTTGTCATGCTAAATATACTCAAACAATTTTAGTTATAGAATTCCATGAAGATACGTAGGATTTTACAGCATGAGCTAAAAAAAGACCTCATAAATAAATGCATGTAAATATTTTTTTATATCTGAGGGATTTGCTCAGTGTTTTCCTCTTGTTGTCTGTAATTAATCACCTGCAGTACTTTGTGTTTAAATATGGGGAAACGTTTACTGCTGTGATTATTGTGTGTGGCACTGCACATATTCTGGATACTCTCCCCCTTCTGAATTTGTGAAGAGCGATTTGGGAAAAATATTTTGACAGTAATGTGAGGATCCTCCTGTGTGAGAAAGAGACAGAAGGAGACGCGGATATTTCAAGACTGAATGACCTATTCTTTTCAAAACTCAGAAATTGATTTCAATAATTTGATGATTACTATTAATATTCTTAAAATTAAATCAAGTAAAGTATCCATATAGATTCCCCTTTTCAAGTATTTCAGTTTAAAGGAAGCCCACAGCAAAGTGTTTCCATTACTAAAGGAATATATGTTTAATCACAGCCTTTTTCAGGATTGGGGAGCATAATGCCAAATTCAATGTTAGGTGTTGGGATGGGTGGATATATAATTGAATGTATGAAGGAATAATCAAAGCCTAATTAGTTGGTGGTCACAAGAAAGTATTCTTGGTTTCATAACTATGAATTCATGTTTTCTGTTATTACAATGGTAACCTAGATGTCTCTTAGATCATCATCTTTATATATTTGTTCAGCAATTCAGTTGAAGTGGTGAATACCATCTCATTTATTTATTTAAAAAGATTATTGGGCCACCCATCTTATGACACACAACAATCTAACATGTTACAATTGCTATACAATTACTGTGCAACTATTCAGGTGCCTTACTGACGCAAATGTTCTCAGTATTGTGATTCCTCTCTTGTTTATTTATGCCTGCTATCAAATCTCTCTTTTGATATGAGCTAAAATGTATTTGTTTGTCCAAGTGTTTGACTAAACCTGTGTTGCTATGTCATTAATGTGTTTCCACCATTATTGCAATAATCTTGTTTTACTGTTTTAAGTGTTGATATTTTTTCATCTTTTTTAATTGATTGGTTGGGGGAGGTCACTTTCAGATTACTTTCATTTTTAAAAAATAAAAATTGGTATTATTAAATACATTTTAAATATCAGGAAACTTTTCACTAATATTATATTACATAACCTTCTATCTGCCTTCCTAAATTGGAATAGAACTACGTAGCTAAAACTAATGCAGAGTTTTGAAGCCCTTGAGTGTCCTTGTCTGAGCAGGTTCAGCCCTGGTTGAATGAATGAGAAGACTGTCAGTGAATTCCAGGGCTGTAGGCTAGACTGGGAAATTAGAAAAACATCCTGGAAGAAGGCAGTGGAAAGGCACTTCCATGTTGTTGCCAAGAAAATAGCATGCTTGTGCCTGTGTAGTCAGCAAGAGCGGAGCTTAATTCAAGAATGTCTGTAGATGTCTTCTCATTTCAGGGGTGATTAAGATACGGGAGCAACTTCCTTGCACAAAAAATAATTATTACATTTCAGTTAAAAGAACTGAGTCCTGGCATATCATAACTCATCCAGTTTCCAATTTCCTCACACCCTCTTCACCAGCTTTTGTCTGTCTGCTGCAAGATACCCTTTTCTATGCCCATGGAACTCCTCTGCACATTTGTAGAGGTATTGAGATTGTCTTGGCAACGTTTCGACGAGGGCTCACTCGCCATCCTCAGGCTGGTGTTTTCGGCTTAAAGTGTGATCAGAGCTGTCGTCTTTCTATAAATCTTGGTGGGTGGGTGGGTGTGGAGTGCTGGCGTTGTTTCAATAAGTGGATTGATTGGATGTGTGGCTGAATCATGATTGGTAGATTGGTGCTGGTTGTGTGTCCATTGTTGTTTCGTGTTGTAACGGCATGGGTGATGGGTGGGGCTGATTTGTTGACTAGGGCTGGTTGCCAGATGTCTGGTAGACGGGAGGTATTGTCACGTTTATTCATGTTGTGGGAATGTTTCTCTATTTCGATAGTTTCCATAATTGTTCTCTTGTTGAAGTGTTCAGTTTTGGAGATTAACCTGGTTCCTTCAAATCTCCAAAACTACCAATCATGATACAGCCACACATCCAATCAATCCACTTACTGAAACAACGCCAGCACTCCACACACCCCTACCAAGATTTATAGAAAGACGGCAGTTCCGATCACACTTTAAGCTGAAAACACCAGCCTGAGGATGGTGAGTAAGACCTCACCGAAACGTTGCCAAGACAATTTCAATCTTACATGGGAAAAGACCAGAATACAACAAGACCAGCATACCTACACCTGTGAAAAACTACGAAAACATATATAATCACAGGAGCAAATGTTTTACGCCTATGTCTGCATGAAATTCTCAGGATTGTAACCTTGATTAATGACATCTCCAAGTGAGTTTTATGCTTAAGCAGATATTAGGCTGAATGACAGATCTAATTTTTGAATGTTTTATTTTAGAGCACAGCTATTTTTAAGTGAACACACAATCTTATGATTTGGTTTTGTATCACTTTTCTGATGACATGGAGGAATGAACTCCTCTGGAGTGTGATGATCAATCTCTATCTTGAGTTCCTTTTAGAAAATTAGTTATTTAACACAATGAGAAGGCACATGAGATCTAATGTGCTTCTCTTGTGCTTGGAACTCACTGTACAATCTATTTCTGTTCCCTTTCCATTGTGGCTGGTTGTTAAAATGCAGGCGCTGCTGTTTCAAGCACAGAAGGTGAGCCCATATTGGGAAATATTTACTGAACAGTTCCCACACACTTAGTGACTATGATAGGCTTGCTATCTTTTTACGCTTTAAGGAAAGGGAAATTCAGATTTCTCAGTTCACATTGGGTCCAAAATGGAAGTTTAAGGGCCTTCCGATTTTTCCAAGATTGCCAGAAAGTAAATCCACTTATGTAGTTAGGGAATTAATGAGGGCACGATGGCTGGAAAGCTGATAGCCCAAGTCCGACACCTCAGTGCTGTGCAACAGAGTGAGCTCCCATTCCTGCCCATCTCACAGTTTGAAAGCATGCAAATGTGAGTAGAAAATAGATATTGCTTCATTTGGAAGATAACAGCGTTCCATGCATTTTGGTATATACCATATTTTTCGGGGTTCACCGCCAAAAGGGCGAACGACAAAACCGCGCCCGACTAAACCGTGGTGACAAAACCACGTGTTCTAAAGTGCTCCGACGAATGAGCGCTGAATCGCGCCGACAACAGCGTGGCGAGACAGAAGCGCGCTGTAAAACTAAACCTAACCCTAAACCTAACCCTAAACCTAACTCTTAACTTAAGTTAAATCGGCTTTCTGTCGATGCGCTGTTGTAAAGTGCCCTTCTGTCTCTGTGCTGTTGTTGCTGCATTGTTGTTGGCACATTGATGAACGTCACGGCTTTAGCGATGCGGTTTTGTCGGCACGCTTTTGTCGGGTCACAATTTTTTGGAGTATAAGATGTTCCGAAGTATAATACGCACCTTGTTTTTGGGGAGGAAAACAAGGGAAAAATATGTGTCTCTGCCTCCCAGCAATTTGCCTCCTTGCAACAAACAGCAAACAGTACAGACAATATACACTTTCTATAGTGTTACATTTCAGACTTTACTTGTACAGATGCTGTTAAAATTGATGTGCTTTTTGGAAGTATAGTTATTCTCCGCTATTTAAAAGAAGCTACAATAGCACTGAGCCCCTTCAGATCAAGCATTTATTTTTAAAAGCGTCTTCATTTTGTTAGCTATCTGGAACAATAATAAAGCAGTCTTTAAAAAATAAGTCTAATAATTTGAACATTCTATAGGCATTTATAGTTATTGACTTACCTCCTTGCAGCAAACAGCCTGATTAGTACAAGAAAAAAAAAATCTGCCTCCCAGCAATTTGCCTAGTGGAGCAAACAGCAAGTTTCACTTTCAGTTTCTCTCGGTCACCAGCTGTTTCAGGCTGCAGGGATTGCGATAACCTATTGCAGCCTTTGCAAGCCCCCATTTGTTGCAAGGAGGTAAATTGCTGGGAGGCAGAGGCCAAAGGCTTGAGGCTGATGGGGGAACTACAGAGTCCAAAGGCTTGGGGATGATGGGGGGGCTACATTCAGTGTATAAGACACACCCAAATTTTCACCCTCTTTTAAGGGGGGGGAAGTATGTGCTATACTCCCAAAAATACGGTAGTCATGCTGGCCATATGACCATGGTAACATCTTCAGGCAACACTGGCTTCCTCAGTTTCTTCCACTAAGAAACAGAGATGAGCACTGCCTCCTACAGTCAGACACAACTGGACAGGGAATCACTTTTACCTTTAGTTAATAATATTTCCAGTTAAGATGGGTCTAATTGAACTATTAAAATGTTGAGATAATGAATGTCATTCAGATTTTCCTTCGCTTCAATCCAACCAACCATCAAATTTGTATGGTCATCCAATTCACAAAAAGTGACTCTGGGCCGTATACAACAATGAACATATAAAAATGATTTATTAAAAATATAAAGCAATCAGTGTTAAAATATATTTTAAAAAATGCAAGGCATAGGGGAAAGTAAATATTAAGTACAATGATGGAGCCATCTTAAAATGTCACCAGTCTCCTGGATCCCTAGACCTGATGACGATAATGTCAGCCCTTCCTCGTAAACCAAACAGTAAAGACAATTAGATGAGCTAATTCTTTACCATAAAACTACATTAACTGACTCTTGCAAGTCTGAAGATCCAAGCTTCAATTAGGGTGTGTCCTTCCTAAGTTTCTTTTGTGTGTGTTTAAGGCTTGACTTGTTGATTGTTGTTGATTGTTTTGCAGGCAACATCTCTTCCCCTTGTTCCCTAAAGTCATCCGCAATATTCTGTTTCACATAGCCATATCTTGAGGGACTTCTGGAACATTAAGAGGGATGGAGCAAACCTTATTTTGGAGAGTGGGGCGTTCCACAAGGCAGGCGCCATAGCAGAGAAAGCCCACCTCCTGCAGCAGACTGTCTCTGCCAGATCTAAGAGGCCAAGCTGATATAATTAGGGAGAGGTAGATAACCTGGTCCTATGCCATGAAGAGCTTTAAAGGTTAAAATCATCACCTTGAATTGAACCTGGAAGCAAAGTGACAGCCAATGCAGTTCATGGAACAAAGGTGTGATATTGAAGCACGCATAACTGCCCACACCACTGTATTCTGCATCAGCTAAAACTTCTGGATATTTTTCAAGAGCAGTCCCATGTAGACCATATTACAGAGCCCCCCCTCCTGAATTTAAGAGCAGTTACAACTGGTCCAAGACACTGAGCAGTGCAAAGGCGCTCCTAGCCATGACTCTGCTCTTTGAGCAGGAGTCATGAGTTCAGGAGGATCCCCAGATTGCATAATAGGTCTCTTTGGGACAATGCAATGGCATCCAGCTCCAAAGATAGTCATATAGCTGACAGGCCCCCAAAACCCAGAGTTCCCAGTCTTGCCATGAATGAAATAAAGGGGAAAAAATGAAAAATTATTTCTGCAGATGTTCATCCTAGAATGCATTAAATACATATAAAACAGCATTCAAGTAAGTTAGGGGTGAGCATTTTTTTTTAATCCCAGAAGATTGCTTTAATTGCCAAGCTGGGAGATTTCTCTCTTTCAGTAATCTGGTTCCTTGTAAGGGAAAGAAACCTAGCCTTCTTCCCTCATGGAAATTCTGCTCAAAGCTACTTATTTCCCATAAGCAGATGCATCTCGGGGTCCCAAATGGCTCAGACGATGAACAATTCGGGTGCTGACTGAAAAATCTGCTAAATGCAAAACTCAAGTCACAAACACATCCTCGGGTACCAAATAAACACAGCCATGGCGATTTTCCCTGCCTCAGTGATTTCTCTGCGCCATTTTTTGTGTGTATTTATGCACAGTTTGTCCTGCTTCTGGTTACGACCAAATTGGGTGCCAACCAGGGGTGGGTTTCTCGCCCCGTTCCAACCGGTTCGGTTGGAACGGGGCCAGCGGCGTGCATGTGCATGGCGCACGCATGCGTACTAGCGTCTGTGCGATGCTCCAGCTGCTCCTGGAGGATCGCGCAGGTGCTGTATGTGTCCTGCGCATGCGTGGAAGCGCAGAACTCGTCAAAACCGGGTAAGGAGCGCGGGCGGGTGGGTGCGCCCTTCGCCGTTCCCGGAAGTTACTTACTTCCGGGTTCGCCGACCAACCGGTTCGCAGGGACCGCTGCGAACCGGTTGAAACCCACCCCTGGTGCCAACCGAAGTCCTGGAACGGATTACGATTGGCATCCGAGGTCCCATTGTACTGAACTGTTGCAGCTATTTCTTTTTGCAAAATGTCCAGCAAGACAGAGAAGCAGGTTTTTAGGCCTGAATTTCTCCCAAACCTAAAAGGAACAAAGTGGGAAAGCGGGGAGGACACACAACTACCATCAGACCTTTTACTGTATTATCAGTACTTGAGAGAAAATCTTTCTAGCCTTCTTTTCAAGTAGATACAGAATACTTTGTCACTTTAATAAAAGAAAGCATCTATGAATTCTAACCAGAAATAAATAATGGCCAGAAGGAATGCAGATAAAAATAAACTTGTTGTGCTTCTAACATATTGGTTCAAAATCCCTAATGGATCCTGTAGCCCAAATTTGAATCCTTCTAAATCATTTATTTTAAGGGAGGTGGAAAAATGAGTTGGGTCTAATACTAGCTTTTCCTATTCTTCTCTGGAGTTTGTGCTATTTTATTTACTCTTGGGTATCTAAGCTAAGAATTAAAACTAAAAAATCATGCCCAAAAGTTATTTGACTCCTATAGGTTGCATTTTAATATCTTGTCTATGGAGAATGTTAGCCATCCAAGTCATGGTTATGCCAAAGGTGCATTTTCAAGAGGCAACTGGACTTTCTTTGTTTTTCCTTGAAGATGTTTCACTTCTCATCCAAGAAGCTTCTTCAGTCCTGACTGAATGGTGGGGTTTAAATCCTTCCATTACCCAACATTCAGTCAGAACTGAAGAAGCTTCTTGAATGTTTTCTAAGTCTTGTTTTATTTTGTTGGACTGACTTACACAGGAGGTCTAATCAAAGGCTTCCTTGATCATTAAAAGAAATCATTAGATTTCTGAAGAAAAATAACTAAAAAGAAAGGATGAACACAACACATAAAGATTGGATGGGAACATGGAATCTTTTCGTTATGTCATTATTTAATCCCACCCTCGTAGTATTACTAAAGTGTGCAGAGAACTTTTCAAATTTGTCTGTGTGTCCTATCCCAAGTTTAGGAGCTGTCTTCATCAGACAGGCTGAGAAAGAAGAATTAATTCCTAGTACTCCCATGTTCACTTTTCAGGACCACTCATTTGGAAGAAACAGCTTGCTCATCACTCTACGTCGTCAACCTGGTCCCTACCTAGTGGGCATTTCGGGATTCCAGGTGGGCGGTAGGGATTTCGGAGGTTAAAACCTCCTTTTGAGCGAGTGGGCAAGCGCAAGCGCACACATCAATAAACCAACGTGCGCATGCACGCAAACAAGCAAACACGTGGGAAGAGGAAGGGGAGGAGTGGAAACTGATAGCAGGGACAGGCAGATAAGTTTTGTTATCTTATAAAATAAAGCAGAGCAAAGCAGTTGCAAAATAGGAGAAAGAAAAGTTATAGGCAGGAGAGAATTGTTGTTGGCTAATAATAATAATTGGGCTAACTAGCTCAGCCTTACTTTTGTACATTGCCCTAAGGAAGGTAAAAAAAGAAGATAAAAAGGAAAAGATAAAAAAAAATTAACAAAAAAAGGGAAGAAAAATAGAGAAAAGGGGATAAAATAAAGGAAGAGAGTAAGCAGTGTTTAGTGTGGCTCATAAATTAAGTTTTGTTATCTTATAAAATAAAAGAAAGAAAGAAAGGAAGAAGGAGAAAATAAAAAAGGGAAAAAGAGATCCTTGATATAGTGAAATACTATAAGAAAGGTAAAGAAGAAGAAGGCAGGAAAAGGAATTTTGTTTTGATGGTGACACTTAATAAAAATTGGTACCTAATGTAGCATTGTTTTTGGTGTTTGTAATAAAAGGGAAAAGAGGGAAAAAAGCACTGTGTGGAGTGCAGATCAAAACATAAGAGTAAAAGTAGTAGTTAAATTGTGAAACAAATTTAGAACGCATGTCTGAAAAAAAGAAATATGCTCATTTTCCGCACTTGCGCAAAAACTGGTGGGCGGTAAGGAAAATTTTCCATCAAGAAAGATCCATTAGTGGGCAGTAGGTAGAAAAAGGTTGACTACCACTGCTCTAGGTAGTTCAGAATTTGTAATGTAGGCAACCCAAGGTCTTCTTTTTTTTGTAGAATTTTTTTATTTTATTTTAATACAAACAGTCCATCTTCCATCAAACTGTGTCGTCTGGGCACAAATGTTTTGTGCAATAACAATTTAAATTTGCAATCATATTCATTATTTAGTCTATTCTTAGCTTAATATCAATACCTTAAATGTCTAATGATCTAACAATCCTCTCTTCTTGATTTAACTCTATTAATACATTTTCTATATTTTCCCACTTCAGTCTTTTGACTTCTATATGTATTAGACATTAACACATCTGGCACTCTAGCCTGGGGAAGGCTGGTGTCTGCATTCATACCGTGGCATCGAAATTCAACACGCTGTCATATTAAAGAGATGTGAACATTGCCTAGAATTATGTATTTGTTTCAAACCGTATCTATTGACAACTGATGTACCATTGAAGCAATGGCAGAAAGAGACATTTAGATTTGTATGGCGAAGGAAAAAACTAAGGATAGGGAGTTGCCCAGCATATATCTATTTTTATTCTTTTTTTTTTTTTTTTGCCATTATGGGTTTACATATTTCCCAAAACAAATCCTTAATGACTAGAATAACACCACTTTTTCAATTTCTCAGAATAATTCTTTTTGTAATCTTCAATCCCTGATCCAACCAGAATTCCTCAGAAACAGTCAGATTCCAGTTTTGGAATATAATTCACTAGCATATTAACATCTTTTAATATTTATAGATTTCATTGTATTTGTTGCATAAAATAACTTCAAGGTTTACTTAATCTTTTCAAATTCAAAAAATTTCCTTCCTCACTAAAGATTTTGAGGAATTTTAAATTTGTTGCAAACTTAAAAGTTGGCTAATTTAGCAAAAGATTTGTTTTCATATTAGACATGGTAAAGAATACTTTTAAAAAGTTAGCATTCAGATAATGTTACAAATATAACATTTACCATCTAAAATATATTTGCTTATGAATGGTGCTTATTGTATTACAGAGATCAATATGGTTTAAAAAAATGAACGTGCTTTTTAATTAGATACTGATGTTTCATTATATGAACAATTATGGATTTGTTGAACATAGGACACTGCAAAAAAGATTAATATTGGAAAGATTGTGCAACACCAGATTTACAGTTTCTTTTATGTTTCAGCTAGCGAACAGTGTAATCTATATTATTCCACTTTGTCAAGGTTTAATGATACTTTTAAAAATGAATGGGCTTTCCTTTTTTCCTGTGAATAGATCAGATTCATTTCTCCACCTTTAACTAAATCAGATGCAAATCTAGAATATCTGGCCTAAATGAAAGGCAGTTGGCCTGCCTTTCTTTTGTTTTTTGTTGATCATGCACAGATTTAAATCTGAACATTGGGTTTTTAAATTACTGACTTCAAACTCTGATCCCAATGGTGACTCGTGTTGTATATGCACTATTATAATATCATTGCCATTTGCTAACATCCATTTAGAAACTTTGTTTACTATTTGAAGTAGCTGCTAGACTTTACTATAGGTATGTTTCAAATCTTGATTTTTAAAATGAATTTTTGGCAAAAAGAAAGGTACTTTTTATAATTCATTCCAGGCAGTCCTGCCCTTTTTCGGAAACTTTCGGAAAGAAAAGATGCATATGATTGAAAAATTAACTCTGTTCATTGTTGTCTTCTTTGTTGAAAGATACAAGTTCATATTTTAAGGCTTTTGATATCTGGCCTAGTGATCGATGTGGGAAGGAGAAAATAATTTTGTATACTTTGTTTCCCATCAGCAATAGGGTGTTGGTACTTACCTGATACGCCACTTCTCATAGTGGAGGAGGAGTATCTAGGATGGGTTGACCTTATCCTCTCATTGATTGGACTGAGTCAGATAAGCTTTTGGGATACGCCCCTGGTCCACCAGGCACCGCCCAGTTTTCGGCGAAGAACTCTATCCGACCCATTGCTCCATCCACTCCATACCTTTGTTATGGTTTCAAACTTTTTATTGAGTTATAACTTGAACATATTAGTGCAACATCCATCATAACACATGTTACATTATCATGACAGGGAGGGTCTGGATACTCCTCCCCCACTATGAGAAGAGTTGTATCAGGTAAGTACCAACGCCCTTTCTCCATAGTGAGGGGAGGAGTATCCAGGATGGGACGTACTAAAGCTAACACGTCCCTAGGGAGGGTAACCTACTGAGGGAACATGGCCAAAGTAAACCTGGTGGAGTATGTCCCCTGCCCTATGAACCGCCTGTAATACCCTGTGACCAAACGAAGCCTCCACCGAGGCAAAGGTATTCAACTTGTAGTTCCTCACGAAGGGTGAGGGGGAAGACCATGTGGCTGCCTTACATATCTCTGTCAATGAGGCCTGCATTGCCCAGGCCGCAGTGGTGGCCACACTTCATGTGGAGTGTGCTGTGGTGGGGCTCGGTGACTGTATGCCCTGAGACTGGTAGGCCGTAGCAATGCAGGTCCTGCCTATGGTGGTGGAAGTCACCTTCTTGCCCAGAGACCCCAGTTGGAATGAGACAAACATGGCCTCGGACTTTCTATTCGGCCGGGTTCTTCTGAGGTAAATCCTCAGAGCCCTCCTTATGTCTAAGGTGTGCCACTTCCTCTCTAGTGGGCGAGAAGGGTCTGGACAAAAATTGGGCAAAATCAGCTCCTGCGACCTGTGAAAGTATGACCACACCTTAGGTATGAAGGAGGGGTCCAATCACAACACCACTCTGTCCTGGTGAAAAATGCAGAGGTCCTCCCTGGTGGACAGGGCCTGCAGTTCTGATATCCATCTGGCGGATGTGATGGGCACCAGAAATACCCCCTTAAGGGTTAAAAACTTTAGTGACACTGTTCGCAATGGCTCAAACGGGGCCCCCATCAGAGCATCCCAACACCTTATGCAAGTCCCAGGAGGGGTACCTATGTACCGTGAGTGGTTTGAGATTGGACGCCCCCTTCAGGAACTGCCTGACCAAGGGTTGGTGAGTGAGAGTCTGGGGTCTGCCACACAAAAGCACAGATGAGATGGCCAAGACTTGTCTCCTAATTGTGTTGGGAGCTAACCCCCTGTCCAGGCCTACCTGGAGAAATTCCAGCACTAAGGGAACGGTGGCTCTCACTGGGTCCTGTCCCCGGGAGTTACACCATGTGGAAAAGGCCCATCAGGTTGCGCCATAAATGCGCTCCATGGAGGGTCTTCGGGCGGCCTCGATAGTTTCTATTACCCTGGGGGAGAATCTTTCCTCCCTCAGGATGCTCCGCTCAACCGTGGTCAACTGGAGCCATTGGGGTTCCGGGTGCTCCAGTGACCCCTGGCTGAGGGACATTCTTTCCTTGGGAATCCTCCAAGCTCTGCCCACCGATCTCCAGTGATTGGAGATCTGCAAACCATGGCCTCTGGGGCCAGTAGGGGCCAATCAGCACCACCTCCGCCCCCTCCTGAAGAATTTTTTTGAATGACCCTGGGAATCAGGGGCAAGAGTGGATATGCATAGAGAAGTCCCCGGGGGCCACGGGCATCAGAGAGCGTCCGCCCCCTCTGCCCCCTGTGTTTGGTACCTGGAGTAGAACCTGGGGAGTTGGGTGTTGCGGGGGGTGGCAAATAGGTCGACCTCCGGGCGACCGAAGCAGTCTGTCACCTCTCTGAAGATGGCCGGATGCAGCCTCCACTCCGAGTTGTCCACTTCTACCCGGCTGAGCCAATCGGCTGTGATGTTGTCCACCCCCACTATATGTTCCGCCTTTAAGGAGAGAACATTCCTTTCAGCCCACTGTCCCAGCCTTTTGGCCTCCCGCATAAGGGCCGTCGATTTGGTCCACCCCTGCCTGTTTAAGTGGGCCTTGGTTGCGATGTTGTCTGTGAGAACTAGAATGTGCCTGTCCTTGACAGAGTAGTGGAATTGTACCAGGGCCAGGCGGAATGCCCTGACTTCCAACCAGTTGATGCTGTGAGTCAGTTCTGCCTGGCTCCAAAACATAGACTGTTTTCCAAAAGATAGCATCTTTTATTGAAAAGAAAAATGTGCCCACTGAAACAATGGACTTGTGATTGCTACTTTTTAAACAGATTGTACAGCAGGGGGAAACTCTTATCCCTCAAACAGAACTTGTTGGTATCTTAGACTAATGTTGAAATTAAGCATTAAACCAGATAGCCTAAACTTCCAATGGATAAGAGTTCAGTTTATCTCCTCTGTGGTAAAGATGGAAGAAAGAGTGGAGGAGCAGTTACAAATCTCCAACCCAAATATTGGATATCACAACTCTCGAGTAGACTCTCTGTTTCTTGTGACCCTGGGAGAATCTCTCTTTCCTCAGCTGTCTTGAAGGAAGCAATGAGTTCAACCATACTGGATGACTTCTGCCCAATATCCAACCTTCTCTTTTTAGGGAAAGTCTTAGAGGAACCAGTGGGGCATGAGTTTCAGAATTTTCAGGACCTGAGTGCAAAATGCATGATCTTGGCCCCTTTGAGTCATGCTGTCTGAAAGTTGTGAGGGACTGGATAGGGACAAAAAGGTTGAACTTAATCTCAGCAAGTTGGAGGTGCTGTTCATCCAAAAGCTTGGGTAATGCTTGGGTCTTCATGAGTAGAGGCTGAGTATCAATAATGAGACAGGGAAAGCATGGACGTCCCTAGGAGAAGTCATTACGCCCTCACACAAATGACTTGAAAATCATCCAGTAAGGATTTCTAGAGTTAACCCTGTATTATTTCAATTTCTTATTCAGGTTATATCTTAAGTGTTGTGCTCCTAACCTTGCCCAGACAACACCTGGTTCATCTCTACCTGTATTTTCTGACTGGACTGCTGCTGTATGCTGGGCATCAGATCTCCAGGTAAGAATAACAGAATTGATTTCCTTAACCTGGCTGTTTAATTACATTGACATTTCCTTTATATGGGCATGCCTTTTCGTCCACTAACAAATTATAAATGAAGGCAATTTTATTTGAAACAGGTCTGACATTAATTATTAATACTTTGGGACTGAGATCTCCAGCTGTCTATCACCTGGCTCCCAAGATGTAGTCTTGAGGCTGGAAATCAGTTTGGAGCTCTGCCTTCCACTTCCAACACCCCCCGCCCCCCCGCCCGGCCACATCTCCTTACAGTGCTACGTCTGCCCCACTGTCTTCATAGCGGAGTTGGCCAATCTTTCCTTTCCTCCCTTTGCAACTACAAAGGAACTTCCTTTTGCCTCAACCATCCCAGTAATCCAGACCTGATCCCGGAATAACAGCCTTTCATCCTGAGTCTCTTACGTTCAACTGTATAATCATGCATACTTACTCATTTATATACCTTTCCTATATTGCAATATTACATTCTCTTGCTCCTAATGTCTGGTTGGTTGGGCTTTATCCCCAGACTGACTTTCACCAGAGACAGGGCCCACCAATCTCCTGCTTTACCTCTCACTTGGGCAGTCCCCAGCAATCACTGACGGAAGACCCAAAGGCATGTTTTAAAAGGCAACTGGGCTTTCTTGGGTTTTTTCCTTGAAATTTTTTTCACTTCTCATCCAAGAATTTTCTTCTGTTCAGTTCTTGGATAAGAAGCAAAACATTTTCAAGAGAAAACCCCCCAATAAAATCCAGTTGCCTTTTGAAAAGCACCTTTGGGATAACCATGATCTGAATGTTTGAGAATCTCCATGGACACATAAGAGATTAGTGGTAATCTGGCACTTTGTGACATTTGAAGTAATGAGTGAGCTCATCATTACAGTCAGCCTATTTCATGCCCACCATCAAGATCAAGATTGCCAATTCTTCATTCCAAACCCACCCAAAGTCCCACAGAGTCATAGTTCAGGTCCAAATTCATAGGAAATTGGAATAAGTTTAAATACCAACCTGATCTCCAGTTTTCTCTAACGATGTGGTTCAGAGTGCCTACAAAATATGGGATAGAGGACTGGGAACAGGGGTGGATTCCGGCTGCTGCTACTGCCAGTTCACTCAGGGCCACAATGCACATGCACAGTACAAAAAAATGCTTCTTCATTTTCATATAGTCTCTGGGAAATGAATGAGGGTGTGGTAGCATAACAATCTCCTAGTCATGCATTCTTTCTTTGACTGGAGTGCGGTCAACTTGGTGTTGACTCTGAGTGACCACACAGGTAGATTCTTTCCAGAATGACCTTCAATGTAGTCTCAATACATCTTGACAGTGATATCTTCCTTCTGTTTAGTAGATTATGCATCCTTAGGTACGAATCAAAAGCACGACTATGCCCAACGGTTTTGAGATTCATTTCTGGAAGTGCTTGTCTTTATCTAAATCACTTTGGGTTTTTTTCCCCCTTTTTTTTTTAACAAAATGGCACATTCCAATCCTGAGGTTAGTCAATAACATATTGGATACATAACTGGATTATGCTGATGAAACAGGTGCATACATTAGGTTTACTGTTAACATGTATCTCTTTGTCCAAGTGTTTCTTGACAGAAGTCCAATTAAGTCTATTACTTGGCTAATTTTTAATTATAGTTTAGCTTCTACTCTACTGAAAATTCATGGGTATTACTGTTGCAATTGTTATTTGAAAATGAATTACTTTTTAAAAACATTCTGAGTATTCCACTTTGGAGCTATAGATCCTTTTGACCACAATGAGTACAATGTATCTTTGTTGACTTGCAGAGATTTTTTTCCCCTACATTAACAAAAAGATGCTTAGATGAAACTAACTGCTTCTAAAATTACTCTTTGTTTTAGCTATAGTGGCTCATGTATGCACTCATTGCTTTATTCTGAATGAGAAATAAGCCCAAGCATAATTAAGTATCCAAATCGTTCAGTATTGTTACTCCCTGGTTGTTACACCATAGCAGATAAAGTGTAGGTTACAACAAATAAAGTGCAGTATTATAAATGAGACAGATAAAATAGTAAAATTATATATTCCATCAAAGCACTGTAAAAATGGCAATAGCATTTAGACTTATCTACCATTTCACAGTGCTTTACAGACATTTCTAAGCAGTTTACAGAGTCAGCATATTAGTCCCCAACAATTTGGCTCCTCATTTTAACTACTTTGAAAGGATGGAAGGCTGAGTCAACCTTGAGCCTGGTGAGATTTGAACTGCCAAATTGCAGGCAACCGGCAGACAGCAGAAATAGCCTGCAGTACTGCATTCTAGCCACTGAGCCACCACAGCTCTTAAATAAAATAAATAAAAGTAAAAATAAGACCAGTGAGCCTTGTATAAGAATCAATGGGAATTTATTGGTTTGTTGATCTATTGATGCGATCACTCCCAGTCTCACTTACAGATCTGGTTGTGGACAGTGGGGGGGTTTGGTCCTCCATACATTGAAGATCTGCCACTTCTTCAGGGAATGTTTCTTTTTTTAAAAAGAATAACACGGAGAATAAATAGTATATAAAGTGTAATTGAGGGGCTCAGTGGCTAAGATGCTGAGCTTGTCGATCAGAAAGGTCGCCGGTTCGACTGCCTAGTGCCACGTAACGGAGTGAGCTCCCATTACTTGTCCCAGCTTCTGCCAACCTAGCAGTTCGAAAGCACGTAAAAAATGCAAGTAGAAAAATAGGGACCACCTTGGTGGGAAGGTAGCTGTGTTCCGTGCGCCTTCACCATTTAGTCATGCCGGCCACATGACCACGTCTTTGGACAGCGCTGGCTCTTTGGCTTTGAAATGAAGATGAGCACCGCCCCCTAGAGTCAGGAACGACTAGCACATATGTGGGAGGAAACCTTTACCTTTAAAGAGCAATTGGGAAAAACATTTTCTTGCACAATGCTTTAATTTTTCCCCTTGATTTTTATTGGCCACTCTATAAAGCACAGCAGCAAAGCATGCCCTCATTTACAAATTGTAAATTGCTGTTGTGTCTCTCAGCTTAAGGACAGATAAAGGACTAGTCTCTCACTTCAGCTTTATAAATTCACTTCAGCTTTATGAATGACTATCCTCTCACTTGTTTGCATTAACAGTTATACTCCTTCCATGCCAGGGTTATGGACTTCACTTTTTTTCACTAAGAATGAGAGCTGAATCACACTGTTCATTTTTTTCTTCACTTTTTACTCAAGGAAAAAGTGTTTGTAGAAAACTGTAATAATAAACAGGAGAGGGGTTTACGGAGTAAGGGGGGAAATTATACAGTACTTTCCTTGCCAGCCTAATACAACTTCCTGGAGCTAATAGGAGGGAAAGAAGGGGAAGTGGCACGGAAAAGATTAAGCCACTTCATCAGCAAAAAGGCCCTTGAATTGTTTGTAACTTGGTTGGCAGGAGAGGTGAAGTTTTGAGCGTTCATCCCAAAGGTGCTTTTTCAAGAGGCAACTGGACTTTGTTTTTTCTTTTCACTTCTCATCCAAGAAGATTCTTCAGCTCTGGCTGGATGGTACAGAATGGGAGGATTTATATTCCTTGCAGACAGCTGCTCATTTGCATTCTTATAGTTGAGATCATCTGGAGGTTTATCTGTGTCCTCAGGGTCATCTGAATAGTGCAAATGGGTGTGGAGCCTTCTTGGAACTGTTGAAAGGACTGGGTTGTAGACTGGAGATAGATTATGTCCTATCCCTTCCCCTCTGTTGAGAGAGAGCTGTTCAATTTTGACATAGACTTTGACTCCTCTTTCAAACCAACAGTCCCCTCTGTCCAGAATGTGGACTTTGCTGTCTTGAAATGAGTGGACTTTGTCTTTTAAATGCAGATAGACTGTTCAATCTTGTTCTCCAATGTTGTGCCATGTGTTTATGAAGTGGTTGTTTTGTTTCCTCATTGTACAGATCTGCACATGGCTTACTGCATATACCACGTTGCTCAGTTTGTGTCTGGGTGTTTTACTCTTGGGGTGGACAAGTTTCTGCCTTTGTTTATTCTTGGATTTGAAGTTTGCATATATGTTGTGTTGCTAAGAACCTGATGACACACATAAACCTCCAGGTTGCCTCACCAGCTCTAAAAGAATGCAAATGACCAGCTGTCTGCCAGGAATATAAATCCTCCCATTCCCTACCATCCAGCCATAGCTGAAGAAGATTCTTGAATGAGAAGCAAAACGTCTTCAAAGAAAAACCAGAAAGTTCATTTGCCTCTTGAAAAAGCACCTTTGGGACAACCATAACCTGGATGACTGAGAACCTCCATAAGCCAGGGATGTTAAACTCAAGGCCCGGGGGCTGGATCCAGCCCACAGAGTGCTTAGATGTGCCCCGCAGGGCCACCCTGGAAACAGCAAAGGACCGGCTTGCGGTGCCTCTGCCAGCGAAAACGGAGCTATGTTTCCATTGGCAAAGGGTTACAGGAGGCAGTCGCAGTGAAAAACGGAGCTTGTGAGGGCTGCGGGTGGCTCTCCTGAGCACCATTTTCACTGGTAGAGGGTTGCAGGAAGCTCTCACTGCCGAAAATGGAGTTCGGGGGCCTGTTTTCACTGGCAGAGCACTTGGGTCATCACAGGTGCCCTCAACATGAGTGATGTTGAGCTGGCCACACCCACCCTGAGCCCCCGAGGTCAAATACATCCCTGATGCATCCCTGAATGAAATCGAGTTTGACACCCCTGCCATAGGCATTTTGGGACTTAGTTATCCACTGTGTAAGCTGTAAAAACTGGAAGTTGTATTCTCCCCCCCCCCTTTTTTTAAAAAAATCACAATTACATTTTTATTTTCTGTTGCCAGCTAATTTGCAATGTCAGTGTAGTAGAATCTGTTATATTTCAGGGGAAGATAAGATGCAATTACTTCTTTCTTTTGAGTTTTATCAGCTGCACCTTTCACTATATCTCACTTCTAGGAACAACCATTTTGTTCTTCTAGTTATAAAAACGGATAAAGCATCAGTTTATATAGTAAAGCAGCTCTCTTAAGATACCTATTAAGAAAAAAGTCTTAACAATCCATAATTTGAGCAATAATTTTACAGAATACTTTATGGTTTCTGGAATTCATCTTTGGAAAAACTTATTTATTCTTACAATAACTTTTGGAGAAGTGAAACTGAGCAGACAGATATTTGCAACCTTTCTAATAAAGACAGTAAATCAGCTGTGTTTTGCAAATACTGGTAGTCTTCAACTTACAACTGTTCATTTAGTTACCATTCAAAATTACAATGGCACAGAAAAAAACCCGACCGGTGACCATTTTTCACACTTCCAACCATTGCAACATCTCCGTGGTCATGTCTTCTAAATTTGGACGCTTGACTATTGGTATGTGGTTTTGACATTGAGACAATTTATGACATTGTCTTGGGATCATGTGATCATCTTTTGCAACCTTCTGACAAGAGACCTCAATGGGGAAGCCAGATCCAGTTAACAACCGTGTTCCTAACTTAACACCTGCAGTGATTCACTTAACAACTGTGGCAAGAAAGTTAATAAAATGGGGGCACATTTAAAAACTTAAAAACTTTTAAATTTAAAAAAATTTAAAATTTAAAAACTTTTAAAAAATTTAAATTTTTTTTAAAAAATTAAAAACTTAAAAACACATTTAAAATCTTAAAAACTGTCTTGCTTAGCGGACACTTTGGGCTCAGTTGTGATTATAGAGGCGAGATGGTGCAATGGTTAGAGTGCAGTACTGCAGGCTACTTCAGCTGACTGGTAGCTGTAGTTCAACAGTTAAAATCTCACCAGGCTCAAGGTTGACTCAGCCTTCCATCCTTCCCAGGTGGGTTAAATAAGGACCCAGATTGTTGGGGGCAAAATGCTGACTCTGTAAACCGCTTAGAGGGGGTAAAAGCATTGTGAAGTGGTGTATAAGTCTAAGTGCTATTGCTATTATCAGTAGAGGAGACAGTCCTCTGTTAACAACAATAATTGGACTAGAATTTCTGTTGCTAAGCAATGCAGTTGCATAGTGTGATGTCCCATGGCCACATTGCTTAATGATAGCGAATCCTGAGAGTCCTCTGTTGCCATTATTAAGTGAAAATTGTGGGTTGTTAAGTGAGGACCACACATGACTGTGACTTGCATCCTCCTGCTGGCTTCCCACAAGCGAAGTCAATGAGATGAGGTGGCTGGAAGTTGCAAGTCCAGGATAGCTTGCAAACAGGCTGGAGGGCAGATGAATACCTATGGAACAAGACAGGGGTTGCTTCTGTGCCACCCAAGTGCATGCAGGCTAGGGAAGGGGGTACTGCAGTGCATGTAAGGCTATGGACTACAAGATCTCCGAGATCTCATGCAGGTAGTCCTCGACCTACGACCCACAATGGAGCCCCCCAAATTTTTGCTGCAAGTGAGATATTTGTTAAGCGAGTTATGCCCCATTTTACAATCTTTCTTGCCACAATTGTTAAATGAATCACTGCAGTTGTTAAGATAGTAACACAGTTGTTAAGCGAATCTGGCTTCCCCACTAAGGTTGCTTTTCAGAAGGTCGCTAAAGGGGATTGCATGACCCCGGGACCCTGCAACCGTCATAAATATGAGTCAGCTGCCAAGTGTACAAATTTTGATCATGTACAATACAATAGCAGAGTTGGAAAAGACCTTGCAGGTCTTCTAGTCCAACCCCCTGCCTAGGCAGGAAACCCTATATCCATGATGGCGAACCTATGGCATGCATGCCACAGGTGGCACGTAGACCCATTTGTCAGGGCACATGAGGCATTGCCTTGTCAGCTGGCCAGCGCTCATGTGCGCGCTTGCCAACTGATTTCGGCCCTTTGAGGCCATTTTTCACCCTCCGGAGGCTTCCTTGAAGGCTTCCATTTTCCGGGAACGTACTTCTGGTTTGCTCGTAGGGTGCGGTTTTAGCCCTCCGGAGCCTTCAGGAGGCTTCTCTGAAGGGAAAAAATGACCCTACGAGCAAACCGGAAGTCACTTCCAGGTTGCTCGTAGAGCCAGCTTTAGCCCTCTGGAGCATTCAGGGAAGCCTCCTGAAAGCCCCTGAACACTCCAGAGGGCTAAAACTTGCCCTACGAGCAACCAGGAAGTCCATTCCTGAACTTCTGGTTTGCACTTATGGCCAGTTTTTTGCACTCTGGAGTCTTCAGGGAAGCTCCTGAAGCCTCTGGAGGGCCTCCGGGGAGGCTGTTTTTGCCCTCCTCAGGCTCCTATAAATCCTCTGGGGCTGGGGAGGAGGAAAAAATCATTCCAAAAATGTGGGGGGGGTTGCTGGGTGTGCGCGTATGTGCGTTGGGATTGTGCAGAAAGCATTATGGGTGTGGCACGCCCGCACAAATCCCCCTGCGCTCTCCCCGCTTTTGGCACGCAAGCCAAAAAAGGTTCGCCATCGCTGCCCTATACCGTTCCAGACAAATGTGATGAAGGTTTTTTTTTTTTTTGCTGCAACGGTTGTAAAGTATGAAAAAACAGTCATAAGTCACTCTTTTCAGTGCCATTGTAACTTCAAAAGGATCACTAAATGAATTGTTGTAAGCTGTACTCCATAGCAGAGCTCCTCTGAAGAAAAAGCAGTGAAGCAATTTGCGATCTTTCCTGCTGGCTTTCCCCTTGACCTGGCTTGTGAGAAGTCAGCAGGGAAGGTTGTGAATAGTGACCCCATGATTGGGATGCTGCAACTCTTGCAAGTGTGATTCAGTCACCCGTCCAAAGTGCCTGAATTGCAACCATGTGACTGAGGCGGTGGTACGATGGCTGGAACTTCAAGGACCGGTTAGAAGTACCACTTGTTGAGTGCCTTTGCTGTTTTGAACAGGTTATTAACTGAGGACTACCTGTACTCTATTATGTTTTTTATTTTGGATTGAATTTCTGTAATGAATAGATCTCATTGTGATTTTTTTTTAAAGCAGTGTTTATCAGCTGATAACCTAAGAAAGTACAATTATTCAAGTTAACATAATCTAGTTCAAGGAGATAGGTGTACAACTGCTTAGGTTTTGTTGTGTTTATAGGAAGTCCTCTTCTGGTAACTGCCTTGCGCAACAACTGCGGAATTAAGACAGTGATGAAAAAATAAATTTATGAGCAATCATTGCAGTTATGACCTTTGCAGATCTGTGAAGGAAAGAGAAGCTGAAATAAGATTGTAAGCAGAGTCATAAGTTCATTCAGTGACCACTTAACAACTAAGTTGCCGGTCCCAATTGTGGTCGCTAAACAAAAACTAACTAACTTTTTATGCTTTTAAAGTACTATAGACAAATTGTGGCTTTAATGAAGGAACAGAAGGAAATATTGGGGCAAGCAAAGAAGGAATAAGTAGGTGTGTAATTTGGGATGGCCAGGAGGTCAGTTATGTGGCTGGTCTGCTGTATGTATAACATTTGTCTGCATCTATCTAAATCAGGGGTGTCAAACTCAAGGGCCAGGGGCCGGATCTGGCCCATGGGATGCTTTGATCTGGCCTGTGGGGCCACCCGGGAAACAGTGAAGAACTGGCCCCCAGCACCTTTGCCAGTGAAAACAAAGCTTCAGGAGGGCCACACGCACCCCTCCCTAGCTCCATTTTCACTGGCAGAGCGTTGCAGGAGGCAGTCACAGCCGAAAATGGAGCTGAGGAGCCCATTTTCTCTGGCAGAGCACTCGAGCCATCACAGCCTCCCCCTACATGAGTTACATTGAGCTGGCCATGCCCACTCTGGTCCCCCAACAATTTCAAAAATTGTTTGAACCTACTCTGTGGGTGTGGCCTCCTTTGTGGGAGTGGCTTGCTGCTCATGTGACCGGATGGGAGTGGCTTGCTGCCCATGTGACCGGATATGAAGATGCCGATGACACTTGTCAGAACCACCTTAAATTACCTCACACACAGCACTGGCATGCATAAAAATATGATGTAAATTTGTTTTTTGAAAGGCATCTTTGGTTTGCATTAAAACAACTTCAACACATGCAATGTTCTGATTGCACCACAAGCGCAGTAGTCATCCTTACCCTTCACAGAGGTTCTGAGTTTTATAAATATGAGCACGATAGTGTAGAATAATCATATCCAAGGACCAGTGGTGGGTTTCAAAAAATTTTGGAACCTCTTCTGTAGGTGTGGCCTGCTTTCCGGGTCCACTGGTGGAACCTCTTCTAACCAGTTCGGTAGATTTGACGAACCAGTTCTACCGAATAGGTGCGAACTGGTAGGAACCCACCTCTGTCCCCCAAGGTCAAACATAACCCTGATGCAACCCTCGATAAAATCAAGTTTGACACCCCTGATTTAAATGAAATGAATCAATATAAACTTAGAAAGAAATTGCAACTGATGCAAATAGTTAAGGGATTATTTTTAAAGATCAAAACAGCATGGGCCTATTTCAGCGATAGAACTACTATGAACCTTGACAATTGAGGACTCTCAGATAAGCTGGAATGCTTATCTTTTTATACCTTTGGCAAAAAATTGGTCCTGATCTCTCAAATACAAGCAAGGTCATCTGCCTAGCAGAGATTTTGCGGTATGCGAAAGTTTGGCCTTTTGTCAACTACTTTGTATACAAAGGAAGGTTTCACAAAGCAAACATGTTAGGGAGGTTTGGTAACTTCAGGAATGAAATTCAAAATAATTAATGAATTCTTGGAATATTTCAGTCATGCCTGTTTAATAACAAGGCTGAGTTTCCAGGGAGGGGGAAGATGAGAGCATGATTTTTCTTGAAAAAGCATATATTAATGGGGGAGAGATTGATAGCTGAATTTCTCATAGAGCTTGTCGCCTAATAAAATAAATATATATCATCAAGATTTGTCACCAATGAGAACTATATAGAATAGACAACTGTTTTTTTTAAGTAATGTTTAAATGTTAGACTGGGCTTTCACATTGAACTAAACCATTACGCTTTGTGATGTTGGTTTAATATACGTATTATGATGGATAATTTAACAAGTTGATCGTGGTATATTGAATACATCATGGTTAAATACCATAACTTTGTATCTTGCATGATTCTGGTCTTAAACTACCCTCATTTTGCAAATATCGCTTCATGTTAAAAGTTCTTTAATGTAGCTCATTTTCTTTTAGGGATTATGTAAGAAGTGAGCTAGAATCCGGTTACGAAGGGCCAATGTACCTAGAGCCTCTTTCCATGAATCGTTTTCTGACAGCTTTGATCGGTGAGTACATAAAACATCCATCACCTTCTATAGAATAGCAAGATTTACCCACGATTGCAATTAATGAAATAGCTCTTACGCCATCAGTAACAGTAATCCAGTAACATTTTAAGTCATGTTGTTGCATGCCCTGTGCCTCCAGGTGATCCTTTATAACAGTAGAAAACAATATCAATAGCAACAATTCATGTTCTCATATACCAGGCTGGAGTATGAAAATAGGTCTTAATTAGCATTGTGTCACTTCAGCAATAATATGCTTGTCTTTTTTTAAATTCTTTGACTTAAACTGGAAAGGAGGGTGGAGATGAATGATCCAGGTGCCATTATATTCTTAATCAGGAAATAAAGAACTTCTGTTGTGAGTTTTTGTGTATATATCATTGTAAAGGTAAGTCCTCAACTTGCGACCACAATTGAGTCCAAAGTCGTATGTTGTTAAATGAAACAATTGTAAAATTGTTATGACTTTCCTCTAATTTTTTCCTTAAATTAATAACTTGAATCTGGGCTTCCACATTGACTTAGCTGGTCAGAAGTTCGCAAAAGGTGATCGCACGACCCCGGGACACTGGAGCTGTCATAAATGTGAATCAGTTGCCAAGCATCTGAATGTACCTCATGTGACTGTGAGGATGCTGCAACAGTCATAAGTGTGAAAAGGAGTCATAAGTCATTATTTTCAGTGCCGTTTTAACTTCAAATGGTCACAAAATGAACTGTTGTAAGTTGTGGGCTACCTGTATAATTCAGAGTATGTTCTATTGTGTTGGCACCAAGATCCAGTTTAAGACATATTGGGAGACTGTGATTTCCCATTGTATGAAAAGTACCCGCACAAATCTACGTGACCCGTCAAAAGCGCGTTCCACAAAAGCGCGGTCGATGAAATCGCGTATGTGACGTCATCACAACGCGACGAAAAAGATCAAAAAATTGAAATAAAAATTAAATTACAGCAAGCCGATTCACATAAAGGTAAGGGTTAGGTTAAGGGTTAGGGTTAGGGTTAGGTTAAGGGTTAGGGTTAGAGCGTTAGCGTTACGTTTAGCGTTAGGTTAAGGGTTAGCGTTAGGTTTTTCGTTACGTTAAGGGTTAGGTTTAGGGTTAGGTTAAGAGTTAGGTTTAGGGTTAGGTTTGGGGGGGTTAGGGGAAGGTTTTAGCTTTATTTTTACATTTTTCGATCTTTTTCGTCGCGCTGTGATGACGTCACATACGCGCTTTCGTCGACCGCGATTTTGTCATCCGCGGTTTTGTGGTAGAACCCAAATCTACGGTGGTCCTGTTTTTCTTCTTTTGCGATCACATGTAAGAATTCTGCCAAGTAGATAGTACAGCAAATAAGATCAACTGAAGCTTTGATTTGTTGTTGTTTTATAAAGAAGCCACAGTTCCTTCAATTCAAATCCAACATTTATGAGTTATGGCTACTTTAAACCTAAACCTCATATATGTGAAAAGACGTTGGGAAGTGTATGAGCTGAATCCAGTTTACATTGCATCAACCTATTTGATCTAGATAGAGCTTTGTAACTGTAGTGCAAGCTGGCCTGAAGGATTCTTTCACAGAGCTCTCAGATTACTTCTTTCTGGGATACCAGATGTCCAAACTGTGGAATCCCAACATCTAAACAACTGTTCTCACAACAGCTGTCCAATCCCCTTTGATCTTTTAACACAGAGGATGGAAGCAGAGCTTCCCAACTATCAACAAAGAAAATGAGTCAACCAATTTATTGAATTGGGAACTTGATACGGTATTCAAACTTGAAGGAGGATGCGCTTTTGGTTTTCGTACTTGCTTTGTGATTTTGGCTGGGTTTTTTTTTAAAAAAAGAAAAGATTTACAGTAAAAGATTGATAGATTCTTTCAAAGTGAAAAACATTCCAGCCCTGTAGCTCAAAAGATTTGTCACCCATAGTACAGCTGGTCTGGCAGGAAATCAGTTTGCTGTTTAACAATGAAATCTAAACAGCTTACTTACTTACTGAAACTATGATGTGTGACCTAGTCTTGGTTTGTTCATTTATTTTGGTTGATGAATGGATAATAGTTTTCAAAAACGTTTGCTCTATGGACAAGTTTTCCATCTCCCCTTTTGGGCTAATTTTCTGCCATTCATTATAAGCATGATTTATTTGTTCAAATAGAGGAAGAAACATGAGTCTATTGCAACTTTAAAATATTGATGTCTCTTTTCTGTCTTTCATATATCCCTCCAGTCCATATTTTATAGTTATTAATTCTTTGGGGAGTATTCCCATATTTAATTTTGATGAAAACATGTACATTTATTTAAAAAGTCTGATTATTCTTTTGGCCCCTCTGCTAGTTTAGGAACTAATTTCCAGGTATATTATAAAGATAACCAGACAGAGCCTCTGCTTGGAAGACACACTAGAAAAAGAAAGAGATGGGGAAGGCACAAGGAAAATGGGAACTAGATCACAGCACAATATGGTGTGCAACTTCCCCTCCCAATTTAAGAACCGTGGGAAATGTAGCTGTGTGGATATGATGGAAGATTTGTTAAAGATCCTGAACCTGCTACAAAAGTCCATTTAGGTCAGGGGTGTCAAACCTGCATCGTCATATGATGTATCACAACTTTTTCCCCCTTCGCTAAACCGGGTGTGGGCGTGGCCAGTGTATGACGCATCCGTCCCTGGGCTGTGAGTTTGACAGCCCTGATTTAGGGGATACAACTTGTTTACATTTGTTGTGAAGCATCAGTAATACTCAGAAGAAATCTATAATGTTTTGTTACATTTCTTGGGATCCCCAAGAAAATTAATTACTTTACATACAAAATTTCTTAGGGATCCCAAGAAATGTAACAAAATTTTGAAAAGGAAGTAGGAGTAATCTCAAAATGATGGCTTCTAATAGGAGACCAGAAGGGAAGAAGTTACAACACAAAACTATATGTTTAATATCCAGGCACAATCACACTATTCATTCCCATCCTGATTTGTTAAGTTAGATTCTTTCTGTAAAGCCCATTGATTTTTAATCTTTTTAGCTTTATGAGCCTCAGCACACCTCGTGATTGTGAAATTAATTACAACTTGTATAACTAATACAGAAGAACATAGAATTAAAAAATGCATTTTAATTATTACTTATCATAGCGAAATGGGGGTTGGGTTCTTGGAAGTTATCCAAAACCCAGAAAGATACATTGAATAAAATTAATAAGCTAACTGGGAGACTTGTCAGAATGGAGGCAGCCAGTATAGAAGCTGACTTCTAACTCAGCAACCAATATAATATTTTAATAAGATGATAGATGTTTATGAGTAAGCCGATGTAGTAATCATCCCAATCCATGCAGCTACTTTTAATGAGCTTTTAATTTCCAACTATTTTGACTATATAAAGGGGTGGTTTAGAAATATGTTGAAATAAGTACTTTGGATGTGGCTTACATGTGAGCACAGACAGTATTCTCTGTTTTCTACTAAAGCAGCCTCCTTTTTCAGACTTTGAAATAGTTGCTTTAAGCATAGTTGGCTTCAGCGATTCAATGCCTCAAAGGAGCTGCAGTTTTGTTTTAATAGAAAGGTACTATGCTCGTATTAGAGTTATTTCTCTAGATCATTTCCAAAACAATTGCAGTCACATTATAGAAACATGTTGGCTGAAACTTTTGTTCTGGCTATTGTACCAGTTCATAATTCTGGAGTGGTACTCAAAGTGCTACATGTTCTTTCTCCATTTATAAAAACAAACACTTCATAGAAAAGATGCACAAATTATGTATTTGCATACAGTTTTTCTCAGAATACTGAAAGCTTGAGTAAAGATTGAACAAGAGAGTCACTGTGATATAGTAGTTAAGGTTACAGCTAGTCCTAGTTATGATTGGATCTGGGAAAACCCAAATTCAAATCAATTGTAAGTATGCCTGAAAGAGAAAGTGTGTTTTGTTTTGAATCCAAAACAAACAAACAAGTGGTTAAATTTATTAAACTCCAGAAGTTTTGCCAATCTGTTCTGTGAGATTTTATAGGGCAGTTAGGGGGATTCAGGATTCAGTGTCTTAACCCCTCTTCAGAGGTGGTATTCAGCAGATTCTTACCAGTTCTGGACAACCAATAGCGGAAATTTTGAATAGTTTGGAGAACCAGTAAATACCACCTCTGATTGGCCCCCATCCCCATCTATTCTCTGCTTCCCGAGTCTCAGCTGATCAGGAGGAAATGGGGATTTTGCAGTAACCTTCCCTCGCCACACCCACCAAGCCATGCCCACAGAACCGGTAGTAATTTTTTTTGAATCCCACCACTGCTCTCTTCTCCTTAACCCATCCTGTCATGATATCTCTAGTGAGGCATTCACCCACTTGATCTTTCCAGATATTCCCCAACTGTTGCCACTCTCTCTGATCTTCCTGGTCTTTTCCTCCTTTTTACTTCTCTTTGGAATAGCCTGATTTTGGTCTGTATCCAGAACAAAGCAGTGTCATTTCATTTGATATTCAGACCCACCTTCCGTTCAGGCATGAACCATTCTAAACCATCTACAGTTGTTCTGTAGGTGAACCAGTTTGTACATCCCTAACGTTTACCCTCCGCCTGGAAACAGACCCACCGCTCACTAAAAATGACTTTTAGCGTACACACTCTGTCCCAAATTACCTGAAAGGGAAGTTGTTGAGATACATTGGAGGAGGGCTAGCCATATACATTGCCTTGAGCTGCTGGAAGGAAAGCACAATGTAAATTTAACAGCAATATAAAAGAACGATATAAACAAGATCATTACCAAATACAGTGTAAGATAAAAACTGAAGTAACGGAGGCGATAACATTATAATAAGACTTGTTGTTCGTTGATGAAAGTAGCAGCTTGGTTCTCAGATTGGTTTGGCTTTTTTGTACTACTGTATCTACAGAATTTCAACTCTTTGTCCAGATAAGAGATGATCTTGTTCTATTATTTATTAATTTATTTATATCTCACCTTTATTATTTTTTAATAAACAATTCAAAGCTGTGAACATGTCCATTACTCCTTCCTCCTATTCTCATCATAACAACAACCCTGTAAGGTGGGTGGAGGTGAGAGAGAGAGAGCAATTGGTCCAAGATCATCCAGATGACTTTTATGGCTAAAGTGGGACTTGAACTCATGCTCTCCCAGTTTCTAGCCTGATATCTTAACAACCTTATAGGATCAACTTTTGCATTAGACATCGGAAGCAAGCATTTACATTCTCATCAGGGTAGTCCGTTATCAATATTCAAAATTGATTTTGTTTCAATTCAAGATTATACATGAAAGTTATGGTGGCAAATAACCTGATTTTTGCAGTGGTAAAGGCAGAATTGTCTTTGTTTTAATAACCATGTTTACTGAGCCATTATGGTTAAGTTTGAACCTGCCCTAAGAAGGGTGTGTGTCTGTTATTTAGCCTCACTGCATTTTTTTGAAAGCATGTCATTTGCTACTCTTAAAAACTGAAAAGGTGAAGTCAAATGGAATCATCAGTTAAAAAGTTTCTTCGATGGTTAAAACTTCACGAAGAGCTAATATGTAGCCAATGACTGGTAAGGAAATATAAATATTTTAAAAGGAAAAAAAAACAATGGCTGTGTTATACTATATTAGGCAATTTGGATCTCAAGTGTACTTTTCACTACTCCTAAGTATCACATCTTAGAGCAAGAGTTATTAATGTAGTATAAGGGGTCCTTAGCAATTACGGGTTGTAGTATGAAATTCATCAAGAATGCAGTGTACTTACAACTTCGTCATGTATTTTTCAAGATAATGTTCGCACTCTCTTCTGTAGGATAACCACCCCATCGTCTTGGAAGTTATTGAATATTTTATTTGAAATATTCTACATAAATGCATGAGTAGTAGATTACATTGTTCCAGTCTGGTCTTTTTCATCTCAACTTATACCACTGTAGCAATATTCCTGATTATGAGCTGATTTGATTTATATAAATTACCCTTTAAGGGAATTTTTCCACAAGTTGTTACAAAGGATGAGCCAAGTCAAGTGTATGAGGAACTAATTTTTATTCAAATTTTCAGACCACTTTAATTCTATTTTGGGACCAAATTTAATTCTATTTTTTTTTTAAAGAGGCTCATATAGGATTATGTTTCATTGTCAAGAATTGTGTTTTTTTTAATTTAGTTCATCTTTATATATTTGTATGCATATTTAGAAAAACTGAAAATGAATATGCATCTATTCCCCATTTCTGCAAGTTTCTGAGATTGGGCTATTGAAATTGGGCGGTAAAGAGTCAACTAACAGCTACATATTTTCCCAGGATTATTTTATAAAATAAAACCTTGTATGGTTCTTAAAAATACATATGAGACCTTTATTCCAGTGGCATCCAAAGAAGTCTCCTTTGAGTCAAACTCAATTCCTGGTGATTTCACAGAAGTGCCATGTAATTTTCACAGCAAGAGTAAGAAGACAGTTTGCCATTGCCTTCTTCAAGGATATATAAATGATATTCCCCCTAAAAATAAAATAAGTGGCTGAACCCATACAATTACTCATACAAGTTACACGTCATTGCTAAATGAGAGGGACAATCAAAATAAAGATGTAGTTGGTATTTTCAGATATAGAGAGGAAAAGGAATTATAATAAGAAACTCCCCTCCCCTTGGTTTTTTTTGGGGGGGGGGGGAGATAAAGTGACAGGATTTAACTGCTTGGTGTTCTTAATCCTTTGCAGGTCAGCTGGTGGTCTGCACCCTTTGTTCTTGTGTCATGAAAACCAAGCAAATCTGGCTCTTTTCTGCTCACATGCTCCCTCTGCTGGCCCGGCTTTGCTTAGTTCCTCTGGAGACTATTGTCATCATCAACAAATTTGCAATGGTGTTCACTGGCTTGGAAGTCCTCTATTTCCTGGCGTCGAATCTTTTGGTGCCATACAATTTAGCGAAATCTGCCTATAGAGAACTTGTCCAGGTAAGACCTATTCTGTATACAGTATTGACAATATATGTTTTGAAAAAAAAATCCTCGCCAGTGTGAATTATTCATTTCTCTTCTGTGGATACATGATAAATATAGGTTGTCCTCGGTTTATAACCAAAATTGGGACCGGAATTTTCGTTGCTAAGCAAGGTGGTTGTGTTAAGTAAATCACATCCAATTTTATCTTTTTTATGACTCATGACTGTTGTTAAGTGAATCAAGGCAGTTGTTAAGTAAGTCATATGGTCGTTAAGCAAATACAATTCCCCCCTTGACTTTGCTTATCGGAAGCCAGCTGGAAAGATTGCAAATGGTTATCACGTGACACCAAACCATTGCAATGGTCATAAATACATGCTGATTGCCAGGCACCCAAAATTTGATCACATGACTGTGGGGATGCTGGTACAGTTATAAGCAGATGACCAGTTGTAAATCATTTCTGTCAGTGCCATTGTAACTTCAAGTGGTTACTAAATGAATGGTTGTAAGTTGAAGATTACCTATACTTCAGGTGACATTTTAGGTAATAAGTGAAAAGAAAACCTGGTAATATTATTCAATGGGTAGCTGGGAATTTAAAAAAAAATGTTAGAAAATACTGTCCTGTCCATGGCTAGCGTAAGACATTTTAAAGCAGGAATTTTTACTTACTACTGCCAGTTACATATATTTTGAATCTCTTGATACATCTCTTGATTTCCCATTAGACTTCAACACAGTTTTATAGCTGAATGTGTGAAAACAATTACTGATGCAGAAGAATGGAAATGTTTTGAAATAAAATAAAATATTTTTTTTGATGAAATATGTATGAGACATGTCTAAAAGGGTGAATAATCATTTGGGAAATGCATTGAAGCTACATCCTCTATCAAGCTCTATTAAGCCGTATTTATTAGTGTAATTTGTTATTGAATAGTGGATTTTAGGTTGGACTGTTCTAATATAATATCAGTGACTACAACTCTTTTTTTAAAAAAATAAATCCCATCTTTATTATTTTTATAAATAACTCAAAGTGGCAAACGTGTGTAATATTCCTTCCTCTTTCTATTTCCCCTACAACTCAGTGTGTTAAGAGAGTGACTGGTCCACAGGCATCTACCCATCATTAGTGATTAAGTTGGGACTAGAACTTAGTTTCCTGGTTTCTAGCTTTTGTTCCCTAACCATTAGACCAAACTTTACTCCACTCCTGACTTTTGTTGATTTATCCTGTAAAATGTCATCTACAAACAGTACATTTTGGCACAATTCCAGGATGCTAAATCAGGATAGTCTTTCCCTTTTCGAAACATTGCTTCTTGTGTGTTTGTAATAAATCCTTTGGATTAAAAAATACTATGACTCCTTAAATTGTGAAGTTAATGAACCACTGAAATTGCTAATTATGCTGTTGCAATCACAAATGCAGCTGTAGAATTGAAGACATATAAATAACCATCAGCTTGTTAATTAACAAGATGCTCTGCTCTCTTTTAAAATAGCAATCTTGTAATTCCATTTTCTTCCTGTGTCGCTTAGGGAGAATTCAGTGGGCAATAGTTATCCGAGCTGATTCAACTGGCTAGTTTATTCCATGAAGAACAGCCCATTTCAACCTGATGCCAGCTAGAATCTTGGCAACTAAAATTCCTATCAGCTCTAGGAAAGAAAAAGGATGACCCACATGACTATTAATATCAATTAATGGGATGTTAAACATGTAACTAGTGTTACATTGGGAACCAGTAACACAGGTGGAAGGATGGAAGGAGTGTTTATTTTTTTCTTTTTTGCATGAAGTAGTATGAAGCTGCAGCATATTTCCCTTTTTGTGAAGCTCAAAGGGTGGTCCATCTTTCCTTTTATTCTCATTAGAAATCTTCTGAGTTACGTTTGGCCACAATTTGGCAACTAGTCCCAAATAACTGGCTGAATGGAGATGTGAGCCTGGGTCTGCAGTTCATCATATTTTAACCAAAAGAATTAGTCTGTGTCGCTTGAAGCTAAGGACGCTGCATAAAGGAAAAATTGGAAGATGAGTTTCTTGGTTTTTTGCCTATGCATCCGTTTTCCCTCTCTGCTGACATAAAAGTTGGAAAGTCTCCCTTATGGATCTTTTCAGGACAAACTGAACGACCGTAGCTAGATCTGCTATCGGCACCGTGAAGATATATAGCATGGTGGTTTTGGTTAGGATTCAGGTAATTTGTATACAAGGATTAGATGCCACTTAATTGGAGCATCGATGCCTGCTTTTCATGCTGTGGGCAACTTTTTCCTACTTTGCATGAAGACTGGGCTGCCCACAGGGCAGAATCCTTAATAAGCAGCAGCTCCCCTGGAATTCTTACAAATAGCCTAAGAGAAGAAACAACATCCAAGGGTTTTCTGTGTACAGATTCCTTTTCTTCCTTTTCTGTGTATGTCATTGCCTCCTTAGAGTTTGTTCCCTAAGTTTCATCCTTTGTTTTAGAAGCTATCTGGTTATGGTCCTCATTGTTGCATGCACAACCGGTTAGGGCACGAAGGCAGCTTATGTCAGCATTTTACAAAACAGTTATTGCATCTGTAGAATTGGATCTATTTCATTTTTTATTTTTATTTTTGCCTTTCCTACGAAGATCTGAAGGTAGAATATGTGGCCTACTTCCTCCATCCTATCCCCGAAAATAGCTGATTTCCAGAACCCCAAAAAGGAGAGCGTTCCCCAGTTCACCTTTGCAGCCATTGAGAAATGCAAACTGGGTTACAGTTAAGGATCATACTATCATTTTACCAACTTCCTTTGTAAATTACTCAAGAGTATTTAAACTATTTAGAAGATACTCACGTCCTGCAGTTTTTGTAGGAGAGGGTGCTAATAAAAAATAAACAGTGTTTGAGAGTAAGAGTGTACAGTGCAGAACAGAACAAAGGGAGAGTATTATATAAAGTAACATAATTGCCACAGAGTTAATTGCCCCCCAATTGCATTTCAAGCAATTGGTACGCAATCTAATATAATTATAGCTCAGTGATTTTGTGTTAAGATTCTAATCTTGCGTAATCACTAGTTAGGAATAGCAACTTTTGTTAATAGCACATTGTAATCACAATCTTATTGCTCCTAAAAAAAGAAACTGCATGCTTTCTGATACTTTAAAAAAAAAAAAATCTAAAACCTTCATACTGAAATTACACAAAGCCAGCCTGACGATTAACTCATCTTACACAAACGTTGGCTCAACGTACGTTCATACTGAACTCGAAAGGTCCATCAGTAGGTGAAAATTTGCAGCAGCAGTCAATTTCGTTTTGCAGGTACCTCTCCAGGGCATTTCAGTTCAAAAACCACATTTCTTGGCGTAGGGAAAAGTCAAGGCAGAACTAGTTGCAAAGCTTATCCCATTTCTGGATGCAAATTGCATTCCTTGCAATTCTCTTTGATCGGCTTCCCTGGATTTCTTAACCTGTCCCTTTGTCAAGAAGTCACGAAGAAAAGATCCTACAAATCAGGGGTGGGTTGCTGCCAGTTTTACTACTGGTACGCAACCCGCGTGCATATGTGCCAGACACGTGCTGCCCGCACATGTACTTTTCAATATAAATTGTTCTATGCGCAGAACAATTTACAGTGAACTGCGCACATGCAGTCACTAAAAATCAAAATGGCGGCGGCCCAGCAACGGTGAGGGAACCGGTTCGGGGGCGTGGTAGGCCTGGGTCGCTGCCGGTTCTGCAACCCAGGCCTGAATTCCATTACAGGTTCAGCCTAACCGGGCCGAACTGTGAGCAACCCATCTCTGCTACAAAGGTCTTCCACATTATTTAAAAGAAACGGACGGCGCAGGATTAGCCAAAGCCTTCGTAGACTTCTGTGAATTTTCGAAAGAAAACTTTTCCATTTTAAATTCCCTCCTCAAATATCCTTTCCCCAAACTGTAATCAAATAGCGATAGCAACCGAATGCCTTTTAGTCATTTTGGGATGTTAGATGTTCAAGTGCTAGACCCACAATACCTGCTCCCAGAGGATTTTCTAGGAGCCAAGCAGACTCTGGTGTGCTCAGCATTGCTGTAATTAAACTGGAAGCAACACAGATTTTAGGGGAAAGCATCTTCTCCCCAGCTCAATTAGTCACTGGGATCACACTTCACTTTCCCCTTGTTTGCTTTTCTATCCCACATTAATCCTCTGCAGAGATTCTTCCTTTGAGAAAAATCAATCCCCAGCTCGTCTGCCTGGACATGCTGTCCTTTAGGAAAGCTTCATTTTCATTTCATTCATTCAATTTGCTGTCCGAAATGCAGAAAGGAAAACAGAAAAAGTAAATGGAAAAAATGTTATTCTTTAAAAGCCAACAAGGAAAAGCAAAACAAAATAAGCAGAATGTTTCGTCAGAATTTGGCTTCTGATCTTAGAGCAGGGATGTCAAACTCGATTTCATTGAGGGCCGCATCAGGGCTGTGTTTGACCAAAGGGAGGTGGGGTGGGTGTGGCCAGCTCAAAGTCACTCCTGTGGGAGGCACCTGTGGTGGACTGAGCAATCTGCCAGTAAAAACAGGCTCCCGAGCTCTGTTTTCATTGGCAGAGGGTTGCAGGGGGCCGTGGCAGCTGAAAATGGAGCTTGGGAGTCCGTTTTCACTAGCAGAAGCACTTCACTGTTCTCAGGGTGGCTTCGTGAGCCAGATCTAAGTACCCCATTGGCCACATTCAGCCCCGGGCCTTCAGTTTGACACCCCTATCTTAGAAGCAGGAAAGCAAAATTTGGCTACTGACAGAGATGTGAGGTGGTATATGTATATACATATACATACATATACATACATATACATACATATACATACATATATACATATATATAAATACATATATATACATACATATATACATACATACATACATACATACATACATACATACATACATACATATATATTATATTGATTGGTGCTGATTGGTGCTGGCTGTGTATCCTTTGTTGCTTTGAGTTGTAAAGGCCTGGGTGGTGGGTGGGCCTCGTTTGTTGACTAGGGCTGGTTTCCAGATGTCCAGTAGGCAGCAGGTATCGTAATGTTTATTCATGTTGTGGGGATGTTCCTCTATTTCGATAACTTCCATAATTATTTTCTTGTTGAAGTGTTCAGCTTTGGGGATTAATTTGGTTCCTTCAAAATCAGTTTCATGTCTTGTAGCTTTAAGGTGCTGGAAAAGGGGGGGAAATTTTTCTTACTGCATTCTTGTGTTCTGCGATGCGGGTGTTTATTCTCCTGTTCGTTTGTGCTAAGTATGTTGCAGGGCAGATTTTGCATGGTATTTCGTAGACTCCTTGGTTTTCTAGCTGGATTTTGTCTTTGGGGTTTCTTAAGATGTTGGCTATTTTTTGGTCAGTGTTGAAGGCTGTCTTGATATTGTGTTTGTGGAGAATTTTGCTGATTTTATCTGTGGTGCCTTTGATGTAAGGGAGGAGGGTGATGCCGTTGTCCTGTTCTGTGTCCTGTTCTTGAGGGGTGTCTCCTTTTGGATTAGGGAGTCCTCCTGGATCCACAACTGACCTTTGAGCATCATTTGTCAGCTGTGACCAGGGGGGCATTTGCCCAGGTTCGCCTGGTACGCCAGTTGCGTCCCTACCTGAACCGGGAGGCCCTCACAACAGTCACTCGTGCCCTTGTGACCTCTAGGCTGGAATACTGCAATGTGCTCTACATGGGGCTGCCCTTGAAGAGCATTCGGCGACTTCAGCTAGTCCAGAATGCAGCCGCGCGAGCGATTGTGGGTGCACCTCGCTTCACCCACGTTACACCTATCCTCCGCGAGCTGCACTGGCTGCCTGTCGATCTCCGGGTGCGCTTCAAGGTGCTACTTATCACCTATAAAGCCCTTCATGGTAGTGGGCCTGGGTATTTGAGAGACCGCCTACTGCCAATTACCTCCACTAGACCGATACGATCGCATCGATTAGGCCTCCTCCGAATTCCATCTACTAGCCAGTGCAAACTGGCAACTACCCGGAGGAGAGCCTTCTCGGTGGCTGCTCCGACCCTCTGGAACGAACTCCCCATGGAGATTCGGACCCTCACCACCCTTCAATCCTTCCGCGCTGCTTTAAAGATCTGGCTGTCCCGGCTGGCCTGGGGTTAAGATTTCAACCCCACCCGAATTGTGTGACTGTTGTGCTCTCTTTTAATATGTTGTATTGTTTCCATATTGGAATACTGTTTGTCTTTCCCCCCCTCCCTTTTTGAATTGTGAGCCGCCCTGAGTCCCCCCGGGGAAAAGGGCGGCATACAAATAAAGGAAAAATGAAAAAAAAAATGAAAAAAATGAAAATGGTAATTGTTTTTCTTTGGAATCCGTTGGAGATTAATACATTTGTAAGAGTGTGTAATTCAGTTTTCAGGTGGTCTTTTTCGGCTAGGCATTTGGTTCTGGAGATGAGGGTCTTAGCTACAGAGTTGATCTGTGCAGGGTGGTGATGGGATTGTGCGTTTAGGTAGCGGTTGGTGTGTGCTTTTTCTGATAAATGGTGTAACCTAGGGAGCCATTGATCTACCAGAAAAAAATACATACCAACCGCTACCTATAGGAGAATAAATGCACGCTTCACAGAACACAAGAACGCAGTAAGAAAAAAAGAAAAAACTTCCTCCCTTTTCCTCAAAGCTACAAGACATGAAATTGATTTTGAAGGAACCAAATTAATCTCTAAAACTGAATACTTCAACAAGAGAATAATTATGGAAGCTATCGAAATAGAGAAACATCCCCACAACATAAATAAACGTGACGATACCTCCCGCCTACCAGACATCTGGAAACCAGCCCTAGTGAACAAACGAGCCCCACTCACCACCAAGGCCATTACAACACGAAACAACAAGGGACACACAGCCAGCACCAATCAGCACCAATCTACCAATCATGATACGACCGCACAGCCAATCAATCCATTTACTGAAACAAAGCCAGCACTCCACACCCCCTCACCAAGATTTATAGAAAGACGGCAGCTCCAACCACACTTTACTCAACACAAACACAAAGCCGAAAACACCAGCCTGAATATGGCGAGTGAGACCTCGCCGAAACATTGCAAAGACAACCTCAATCTTACATGGGAAAAGACCCGAATACAACAAGACCAGCATACTTACACCTGTGAAAATTTACAAACACACACACACACATACACACACACGTGTGTGTGTGTGTGAAAATATATGTATGTATGTATGTGTGTGTGTGTGTGTGTGTGTGTGTGTGTGTGTGTGTGTGTGTATATATATATATATATATATATATATATATATATATATATATATATATATATATATATATATATATATATATATATATATATATATATATATATATATTTATTCATTCATTCATTCATTCTATGGAGATATTAGAGTCAGGAACATTGCACCTCTTTTTGTAGAATTCCCAGAAAAAAATGTATGTATGTATTTATTTATTTATTTATTTATTTCTGGGAATTCTACAATAAGAGGTGTAATGTTCATGACTCTAATATCTCCATAGAAGAGGCAGTATAATAAAATATGTCTCTACTGCAGCTAGGTGAGAGTTGTACTTTATTTAGAGCTGTGAGGTGCCAAGTCATCACATAGGTCTTAATAATAAACAGAATTGTCATGCACACATTGGTGTCTGCACCATGAGCTGTGAATTAAAGAGCAATAGCAGCAATGTAACATTAAAGAGTGGGAGGGTGTAGTGATTCATATTTATGTCACCACCTTCTTTTAAACTTGAGTTATATGATTTGTCAGCAGAAATGTAGCAGAAAATAGTCAGTGTAAGTGTGTGTATGTGCTTTGGCTTCTAAGACGGCATTCGTTTTTATTTATTTTTATCTTGCCTTTATTATTTTTATAAATAATCCAAAGTGGTGAACATATGCAATGCACCTTCCTCCTCCTATTTTCCCCACCACAACATCCTTGTGAGGTGGATTGGGTTGAGAGAGTGTGACTGGCCCAAAGTCATCCAATTGGCTTTCATGCCTAAGGTGGGATTAAAACTCATAGACTCCTGGTCTCTAGCCTGGTGCCTTAATCACCAGACCAAACTGACTTTCACTATGCCTATAGTGAGATGAAACTGATTTTCTGGAACCATTTCAGTTGTGATTTAGTTTACGTGCTACTAAGATTCCTTTGATCTCCTTGGTAGATAACCATCACTAGAAATTGGTAGGCTGTGCAACCTTACTGATTGTGAAGTACCCGTGGTTCGCCCATGAGGCCAATGTTGAGAAAAGACACGGACACGAGCTTTCTCGGGATGGGACAACCCAGATTGGGGTCTGGTAGCCCCTTTTATTGAGATAGGACAAAGGCAGGAGGAGCAATCAGCATGTGATTTAAGACAGCCTGTCAAACTACAATTGCTAATCTACTGCTCAGGGAAGTTCTGTCTATATATGGTCAAATCCTGGGCGTTGTTGGGTAAGCACATCTAGAGTGAACTATCAGGATGTTATGTTATGCACTATCAGGATATCAGGATGTTATGGAGTTTGTTTTTTCCTGTGTGGTTCAGCATGGCTGCGCATGCCCTGTTATGCACTGGGCCATGGGTGACCGCCACACCTACACAAGGAGTTCTGTGACAACAACTGATTCTCTTGGATTTCTTGCCAGCTTGTGATATTGTATCCTTATAGGTCCTCTAGTAAATTAGGCCTTGGATTTAGTGCTGTGGTCCTTCATCTCAGTACATGTCAACAAATTAGAGCTGGGAGCTATTGAAGGTCATTGACCTAGGTTATCCCACAGAGGTTGGTCTTGTCTTTTATGGTGCTGAAAATGGTGACAGAGGTCATTCAGAGGGGAATACCTCAGCTAATGACTAATGTTAATGACAACAAGCTCTGCAATTTCCTGTCTTCTAATCTCCTAAAATATTTTCAGCAGCTAAAGGTATCCAGAATTTTCTGGTAATGTTGGCTACTTAAAGGGCTATATAAATTTGACAAATAAATAAAATGTTAGTTGGTACATAACTCAGCAGTAGCCAAATTGCTGACTGGTGCAAGGTACATTAATTGTGTGATGCTGGCACTGTAAGATTTGCAGTGGCTACTAGTTGCCAACTGGACAAAATTTAGAGTGGTTGTGTTTCAGGGCAATGATGATTGGACCTTTAGCTCCCACTGTCAGGAGCTTGACAATCAAATATACAAAATAAGGGAGTTGGAAGGGATCTTGGAGGTCTTCTAGTCCAACCACCTTGCTCAAGCAGGAATCCTTATCCCATTTCAGACAAATGGTTGTCCAATCTCTTTTTAAAAACTTCCTGGACGGAGCAACCACAACTTGTGGAGGCAAGTCGTTCCACTGATTAATTATTCTAATTGCCAGGCAATTTCTCCTTAGTTCTAGGTTGGTTCCCTCCTTGATTAATTTCTTCTCCATGGCTGCCAAATCTATGGAATACACCCCCTAAACTCAACCATTTGCTTTCAATTCTTGGGAGTGTTTAGAGGAATCTCTGTTTTACCAAGCATCCAGTTGTTAATTATTTTTAATGACTGGATTATTTTTGTTCCAATTTTAACTGTGTTAATTTTGTTTTTATTTATACTTTATAATGGTAAACTCTCTTGATTGCTGGAATAAACAGAAATTCAATGAATAAATACAAATTCCAACCATTCATATATCATTCATATAACACTCAATAACACTTATACTGTACGCCACTCATGAACTAAAGCCAGATGGCAAATGATTGTAGATGTGGGCCAATGTACATGGAAGATAGTAGGTAGGGAAAGCGATCTCATTGCAAACGCTCATTCATTTGAGGTAAGCATTCGTGAGGTATTTATTTGGATTGATGTTTCAGAATTGAGTAAGAAACTCATATCTTCTCTTCTAGATAGTAGAAGTTTATGGCTTGCTGGCCCTGGGGATGACTCTATGGAATCAGCTGGTGGTCCCTGTTCTCTTCATGGTCTTCTGGCTTCTACTGTTTGCTCTTCAGATCTACTCCTATTTCAGCACTCGGGATCAGCCAGCCTCTAGGGAGAGGCTCCTCTTTCTGTTCCTAACAAGGTAATTAGCAATTGTCAACTCTTGGCCTTAGTTAATCTATCTGAAAGGGCTGAAAGCGCTGTTCTACAAATGAGATGAAGCACTTACAGATAACCACGTTCACCTCACAAGCATCTGTTTCTCTCTCTGACTCCTGGCATTGTTTCTAGATCAAAGAATTGTGATGGTCTTTTGTAATATTTATTTCCTCATGAAATAAAATGTTTTCTCAGAGAATAGTGTTATAGAGAGGTGGGGGGGGTGTTTAGTAGCCAAAATGATCAGAAATGGGTGGCTTTGGTATTTTTTCAAGCTAGAAACTGCTCAGTTTAGGGGTAATCTTTCCCAATGGAAGAGTTTATTTTGTACTCTAATTTATTTGATCTCAGCATTACGGTCCCTTAGGACCATACATTATACAATTTTGTGTGTACTCTAGAAAATGTATTAGATAAACCAATCTTCACGAGTAGAGGATTTGAAAAATTGCTCTTTTTAAAGACTGTCCTCAAAACTCTTAGTGTAATTGAATAAAGTGTTAATGAGCAACATAGAAATGAAATGAAAGGCTGGAAAAGAAATAGGGATGATTTTCCTCCACTGAAAATACTCAGTTTGCTTTTATTATAATAAGCCAGATGAAATAGTTTGAATTCTAGAAACAAGTGGAATTTATTCTGTTAATGATTCTGATTGGGGGGTGGGGGGGGGGAGTGTCACGCATGAAAAAAGAGATTTACACTTTATGTGACAATCTAATTTCTTCCATTATAGTCATGTGTAGTTTATGGAAGGTGATCCTTGGCCCCACAAAAATCCTGTAATTGTATAGAGGAAAATACTTATCGAATAGTTCTAGGACCTATATCCATTATGTAGTTAGCCTAACAACTATTATCTACTTGTTTCAAATGCTTGGCTAAACCGGAAATGTTGCTACAAATTCCATCTGTTGAATTTTGCATCTTTAGAAATACCATATTTTTTGGAGTATAAGATGCTCCAGAGTATAAAATGCACCAAGATTTTGAAGAGGCAAATTAAAAAAAAAGTTTTTGCACTGTGCAGACCTCCCAAACGGCTCATTTTGTTTTGCAAAAACGGGCCCGTTTTTTTGTCAGAAAAAGAGGGCGTGCATAGCCTATAGGAGACTTGTTTTTGGCCCCCTGGGGGGGCAAAAACAAGCACAAAATGGCCCATTTTTCGCTCATTTTTCCCCTCCCCAGCCCCCAGGAGCACTCTGGAAGGCTGTGCATGGCCATTTTTGCAAAGGGGGCCAAAAATGCTGTATTCGGTGTATAAGACGCACCCAGATTTTCACCCTCTTTTTTGAGGGAAAATACTCTTATACTGCGAAAAATATGGTAATTCTGAATTGAAATATCGTTGAACAAAACTGGATGCATTTGGGAGTTACCAAACAATATTTTTTTTCGTTAAACTTCTCTTCCGCACATGGTCTTCTCCTTGAATACATTTTATTCAACAGCATGTAGTACACCTTTGTGTTAAGAACTTTATGGATTCTAATGTTGCTATATGCTCTTTTCCCTAGTATTGCAGAATGCTGTAGCACTCCTTACTCCTTGCTGGGATTGGTGTTCACTGTCTCTTTTGTGGCCCTTGGTGTTCTAACACTCTGCAAGTTTTACCTGCAAGGCTACCGGGCATTCATGAATGATCCAGCTATGAATCGGTAAGTTCCCAAATAAGAGTGCCTCTAACCCTTTAAGGGTCAATCCCATTTTTATTATCCCAAAGCAAATTAGACATATTGCACAGTGTAATCTCTTTAAAACAAACGCCCCCAAATACCTTCAGATACTATTTAGATACAATAAATATTTTCTAAGGAGCTTACTGTTTATTAATAGAAGTACAACTCTCCTTTGTCCCACCCGTATGCTTATACTGCTGGATTGGAGAAGGCTTCTTTAAATTGTTTGGAATCTCTGGACTCAAGATAGACTAGAAAGGCCACTGAATCATCTTCTTATGGCCTTACTTTCTAAAGTACAGCATCTTTGCTAGCTCAGGTGGAATTGGCATTTGCTTGCCACCTTGATGTACAGCGTTCTTTGTATTGTTCCTCTAGTCTCTCAGCTTCAGAATATGGATTAAAACACGTTAATAACACTGCAATTTTCAGTGCTTCAGTGCTATAGCAGTGCTTCTCAGCATTAGCAATCTTATAGTACTGTAGTTTTCAGAGCATAAGACGCACCAAGATTTTGAAGAGACAAATTTTTAAAAAGGTTTTTGCAGTCTTCCCAAAAACGGGCCCATTTTTTTTGTCAAAAAAGGGCATGCATAGCCTTTAGGAGGCTTGTAGAGTGCTCCTGGGGGCTGGGGGGGCAAAAATGAGGGTTTTTTGCTCATTTCTGCCCTCTCCAGCACCCAGGACCACTCTGGAAGCCTCCTAAAAGCTATGCACTGCCATTTTTACAAAGGGAGCGGGGTTTTGGGAGACTAAAAATGCTGTATTCAATGTATAAGATGCACCCAGATTTTCATCCTCTTTTGGGGGAAAAAGGTGTGTCTTAGACTCCTAAAAATATGGTATGTGGACTTAAACTCTCAGAATGCCCTAGTCAGCATGCTGACTGGGATATTCTGGGAGTTGAGGTCCACACATTTTAAAAGTCACCAAGCTTGAGAAACAAGGACTTGTAAATTTCTTTCTATCACCATTTCTCTTTATTTCAACCTAAAAACCTGCTTTCAGTTGTATTCAGCAACAATGAAGCTTTTTCCTTTCATCAAAAACAGAAAGAAAAAAATAGAATAGCAAACATTATTCAGGTGTTTTCTAGAACAGGGGTCCCCAACCTTTGGGGCGTGGCAGATTACCAGTCTGTGATCTGTTGGCGACCAGGCTGCATGAGTGACTGGCCAATGTGTGTGTGTGCATCCCCATTCACTCGAGTGTGGGCTGTAATCATCACTTGCACACTAGCATTGCCGCAAGTATTACATGGGCACTCGCAGCTCCATTCGTGCAGGCATATATGCGCGTAAAGGCACTTGCCCCTCTCCCCCTCTGGGCTGCCAACCCTGAAAGGTTGGGGAACTCTGCTCTAGAAAAAGCTTATTAATCTATAGAGAATTGAGACTTGAAAATGAGCCAAAGATGGAAGAAATAAGCAGTGATTTGGGACCATTTCAAGTGGAGATTGCATGAACAAAGCCATCCTGGTTTATATCATTATCATTATAACTACTGAAATACTTACATATTTGTTGCCATGTTTAAATTATGTAGGTAATGTACAGAAATGTGCAGAAAATATGAAATGTATTCAAACAATACAAGATAAAGCATATTTATATGACACACGACTGTACAAACTCGCCATAGATAGCTGATCTATAGATTAGAGAGCTGTGGTTTAGAGAGGCAGTGACAGACAACATTTATTCATTTGAGTTATTGATGAATGGCTAACATTGAAGGATGGTGCTTTGCCTGTCTTTCCAACAAATTCACAAATAGCTTAAATTCAAGATATAATCTCTCCCTGAGAGTTTGTTGAGCAAAAATCCTTCGGCTGGGGTCATCCGATAAGGGAGATACTTGGCCACATCAGAAGGCTTAGGAAGACAGTTGTATGGTAGCCACGTGCTTTTAAAACTGCTTCAGGTCACAGAGAATTACAGTTTTGGTTTTGATCTTTTTCATTGCTTTTAAAAACATATCTACAAAGGGGGATGACGGAAGGAGTCACACTTTTGATCCTGGCTGTGCAGACCGGACTCATTGAGTTACAAGTGGTGCATCGGGCCTTCCTGCTTAGTATTATTCTCTTCATTGTGGTGGCATCCATCCTGCAGTCCATGCTGGAGATAGCAGACCCAATTGTCTTAGCCCTGGGAGCTTCAAGAGACAAGTAAGTCAATAGCACTCAATATAAGCAGCCCTCATTTGATTGTTCTTGTTCTGGATGTAAATATTTTATGTCTTGATTCAGGGCTGATAATTTAGCACAACAAAAGGCCAGGCTTCCGGAATTCCGAGGCTCACATACTTTTCCTTCATGCACTGTTTTGGGACAATTCAAAGGACAAGCTACAATTTTTTTCCTGCTATAGTTCACAGAGCGAGCACAAAACCATAGCTTAACTGATATGTACAAAGCAGACAGACGTTTGTCTGAAACTAAGGAATTGCTGCCTGATAAGGGGAGCCCCTTTTGACAGAGGAATAATATAGCAATATGGATAATATGGTTTAACATGTTGTACAACATGTATGTTCCACAATGTGGCTCATGTCTTAGATTCATGTAGGTCAAGGCCAGCAGGACTTTAAAATAAACCCAGGTTAAGACAAGCCATAGCTTACTGTGTGCTACAGTGAAAGGAGAAGGAAGCAGCTGAGCCTAAGAGGCCTTGAAAGCTCAGCCACTACCTAGATGATTTCTGTTCTTTGCACCTGCAGAGATGAGATACAATGGTGTGCAGATAAGTTGGGCAGTCTCTCTTCTGGCTGGCCTTATGCGTGTTGTACGGAAAGAGGCTCTCAGGCTCCACAGTTAAGGTGGAACAGGTGTAGCAAGAAGAATACATGGGATGCCTATAAAATCCAGGGAAGGATGGCGAGTGACTGGAGAGAGTAAAAGAAATATGCTTTTATCAGAAATTGGTTCTAAAATTGGGTTAGTGCTACTTTTCATCTTTTACATTTCCTCTCTGCTTCACTTTTCCTCTCCAGGATAGCCAGAAAGGACTGTATATAAAAGAGAAGGTTTATTTTTATCCACTGGGCCTGTTATGCTGGAGGTCACCTGTTAGCGGCATCTGTTGCTTGTACCATGTTGTCATTAAATTTTTTAGCAAAGGGAAACGAGGACAGCCGAGCTACAGGAGAGTAGCTGGATTAATTCTGCACATTGATGCTGCCACATGGGAATTCTGATCAGCCGGTTTCAAATCAAATAGTGGGAAGAAGATCTGGGGGGGAAGAATTATGGTGGATTAATGTTCTTAAATATTCAGTTCTGACTTCTTACATCTTGAAATCACCATGAATGATTGATAGTACAGTATTTAGGGCCCTCATAACACAGAAATGAGATTTGCAGAAGCATGTAATTAGCTTAGATCAATTGAATTGGGTCAGGAAGTAAGAAGCAATGACAATGTGATTCTGCCGTTGCATAATAATGATTGATCCTATGAAATGGAAGGCTGACCACATTCAAATTATATCACAAACTGTTCGGCGTTTCATTTGTTGAAGCTCACCAGTAGATGAAAGGAGCTAAGCTGTTGGTGTTAATTTTGCGGTCTGTTTTTGCGTTCCCTGCCACCTAAATCTTCGAGGCAATTTGTCTTATTCTATTATTTCGGGACTTGACTTCCTTCATCCACCCGCATGCGGAAGCCAGATGATTGTATAACTAAACATCCCAGGTGTAATATGAGAACGCAGTTAGAATCCCAATGCAGTTTGCATTCCAAAAAATACCATTCCAATAAAAGAGAATGCATGCAAAGACAGCATGAATATGCATGTTGTTCCTATGTGTTTACACAAGGTTTCCTCAGCAGTTTTATCTTCTGTTCATTCCACATTCATTTGTACAGACAGCAATAATGTGCTGTCCGAACTTTGCTCTCCCCAGAAATAGGTGGGTGGAAACCTCACTTTTTAAAATAGAAAAATAGAAACGCAGTCAGCCAGGCTAGTCAGCCATTTTTCTCTGTGCATTGAGAAGCTCAACCAAAGCAGAGTATGCCACACATCAGCCAAGAGAAATAGCTGCATGGCTTCTGAACTGTGTTCAAGTTACCAGAGTTTAACCTGAGGTTGTCTCGGTGGCAGGCTTTTGTTATTTTTGTTGTCACATTTTTTACCTACTCTGCTGACGATGCTGAGCATTAGTTTTTAATTTTTTTTTTAGAAATCAAGACTGAGTCAGAAATTCCAACAAATCTATTTGAGGCGATGCCCGTTATGTGAGCAGTTTAAGATTACAAAATAGCATGCAAGTATTATGTTTCAAGAAATCCGTATCAGATACATTGGATGCTGTGGTTGTTGACAGTTAAAAGGGAGGTCAGGAATAAACTATCCATGATGTTAAAAGCCATGTCAGTTGAGCAGATCTGAAAGGTTTTTGGAAGACGTATATTTGGTTTCATCTATATGAGCCCGGACAAATACAAATCTGGACGTTCGGGGGGCGGGGGGAGTTAATAGTAGCAAAATCAGGAAGAATTATTGAGGGATGAATGGGCATATATCTTCAGAAAATTTTATTCAGTCCCATTGAGTGGCAATTTAATATAAGACAACAAGGCTGTAATAAATTGTACTCTGCAAATTAACTGACAATCACAGCATGTCAGCATAAACACATTTCTAAAGAAGGTTTTTGTTGCAATAGAATATTCTCTTAAGGCAAGGGTGTCAAAGGCCTGTGGTTCAGATATTACGGTCAGGTATCTTCCACATTCCTCCAAATTGTCAAGCTGTATCTAAAGGGAATTATGAGGCACAGATGGATGCTACTTTCAGGATTATGGAAGAAATGGCAGGAAAGGCACCATGTTTGAAAGTGTAAGTTTAAGTCCCACCTTAATCATGAAAGCCAGCTGGATGGCTTTGGGCCATTCCCTCTGTTTCAGCCCAACCACCTCACAAAGTTATTATTGCAGAGAAATAAGAGGAAGAAGGTGTATTGGATATGTTTCTCCCTTGAGTTATTTGAAAATAATAATAACAACAACAACAATAATAACAACAACATTCTGATTTTACAAAAAACCACCCTACTTGGTACAGATTATATCCTCTGACGTTACCTGCGACCAATTAGATCACATAGATTAGGCCTCCTCCGAGTTCCATCTGCCAGTCAGTGCCGACTGGCAACTACACGGAGGAGAGCCTTTTCAGTAGTAGCTCCGACCCTTTGGAACGATCTCCCCGTGGAGATTCGTACCCTCACCACCGTCCAGACCTTCCGCACAGCCCTTAAGACCTGGCTAGCCCGTCAGGCCTGGGGATAAAGATAACTTGTCCCCACCCGAATGATGAATGAATGTTGCTTACTATTTTACTTCTATGTATTGTTTGTGTCTATTGTCTGTATCCTCCCCGCCTTATTTTATGTAAGCCGCCCTGAGTCCCCTCAGGGAAAAGGGCGGCCTATAAATTCTAATAAATACAAATACAAATACCTTAACAGTTCCTAAGTCCTTGGTTAGGACTCGAGCTGTTGAGCTACCAACCAGCCCCAAAGGCTGTGAATCTCACCAAAGATTAACATAATAATAATAATAACAACAACAACAACCATTGCAATACCAGGTGATAGCAGGGTCGCCGAGAAGAAACATGAAAAAATCGCAAGATACCAGGACTTAAAAATCGAAATTCAACGACTATGGCACAAACCAGCAGTGATAATTCCAGTGGTAATTGGCACACTGGGTGCTATTCCAAAAGCACTGGAATTACATTTAAAACAGTTAAAAATTGACAAAATCACCATCAGTCAAATGCAAAAAGCCGCACTGCTTGGATCTGCACGCATATTACGAAAATACGTTACGACGTCCTAGGCCCCTGGGTGGGGCCCGACTAGTAACCAATGCCAAATCCGGCGAAACAACTGGCCGCTGTGATACAATTGTATAATAATAATAGAAGATATTGCTGTTCCTGGAGATGCCAGAGTCGAAGAAAAAGAACTAGAAAAAATAATGAAATATCAGGACCTGGCCATCGAAACTACACGGCTATGGATGAAGCATGTAACAGTGATACCCATTGTCATCGGGGCACTTGGCACCATGCCCAAGAATTTTACAAGATACATCAACAAATTGCAGCTTCCTGCAATAACACCAACAGAACTGCAAAAAACTGCGCTACTCGAAAGATCTTATATTTTAAGAAGGTACTTGGTTGATACCTAGGACGCTGGTAGCAAACTGTATCAACCATTATCACCAGTCACTGGTATTTGTAATGCATTTTTGAATGTTCAGTTGGCTGAATTTCATGTTTAATGAATAAAGTATATAATAATAATGATAATAACAATAATAATAATGGTGGGGTATAAATAAATAAAACCATAACAAGGGCTCCCATGCAATCTAGCCAGTCCTCTCTGTGATTATACTAAAGTCTGCCCAACTCTAAAGGGTTTTTTTTTTTTTTTTTTTTTTTTAATAGGAGCCTTTGGAAGCATTTCCGTGCTGTGAGTCTGTGCTTGTTCTTGCTGGTTTTCCCAGCTTACATGGCCTACATGATCTGTCAGTTTTTCCACATGGACTTTTGGCTGTTGATCATAATTTCTAGCAGCATTCTCACTTCTCTCCAGGTAAGTTGTAAGGGCCTCTTTATTCCTGTGATCAACAGAGGGCCAGTCAGGCGCAGCATTGGGCTAGCTGTTGGAAAAAGGAGAATGGCAATAAAAAATCTGTTAATGCAACTTCTGTTAGGAGTAAAGGAGCATTTTCCACCTGTTGTCTTAAAGGAGATGTGCAAAATATGCAGCCAAGGATTGCTTACACTGATTATGTAGCATCAAATTATTTAGATGATAGATGGATAAATGGATGGTTGGATGGATGGATGATACAGATCTACAACAAGAGTTTTCCTTTTGAATGAGTAAGACCAATAAACTCTTTTTTTGTATTGGAGTGATTTTTAGGGATTTTGGAAGGGTAAAATGGGGCTCATAGGTTCTCCCCTTTGCCCTTAGAACCTCTTAAGATTTCTCATCGGCTTGTGCCCAAATCTTGCCCATTTTTGGAGTATGGCCCTTGACATTCTAGACAAACCCTATTACAGATTTTGAGCTAATAAATGTTGCACCTTCCTGCTTACAGCCCTTTCTGTTCCTGGCCAGGCACAACAAATTGACTTATTTTGTAAAGATTGCTAAACTCTTGTCATAATAAATTTATATCAATATATAGGTTTAGGTTTATTAGATTTATATGCCACCTTTCTCTCCATTGCCAAGGAAATATAAAGACTGTTTAAAATGTTGGTGTCAAAACATGGAACATTTGCATTTCAACTGCAATGTTTATTTGTTTATTTATTAAATGTATATGCCCCCCTCCCTCACTATCTCAGGCGTGTGATCAGAACGTGTGATAAGAAGTCTATTTTATCCCAGGGTAGAGCAACCTCTCAACCTCCTGCACTCAATCTTTCTCTCACTCTTTCTTTTTCTCATAGGCATACCTGGAAGCCCTGGATTTGAATTTTGTTAAGATTTCATTTAGCCTTTGGCAATAATAGCCATTGATTTATAAAATTAATAATTTACAAAAACTATATAGGTTAACACTGAAAAGCTGCAATCTTGTGACTTGCGTGTTTTAATCAAAAGCTATGTTTTTTCTTCCTTCAGGTCCTGGGGACTCTCTTCATTTATGTCTTATTTATGGTGGAAGAGTTCAGAAAAGAGCCGGTAGAAAACATGGATGATGTTATTTACTACGTGAATGGCACCTATCGGCTGCTGGAGTTTCTCGTGGCTCTTTGTGTTGTGGCCTACGGCGTATCAGAGACTATCTTTGGAGAATGGACTGTGATGGGCTCGATGATCATTTTCATTCACTCCTACTATAATGTGTGGCTTCGGGCTCAGTTGGGATGGAAAAGCTTTCTTCTCCGCAGAGATGCTGTCAATAAGATCAAATCACTGCCCACTGCCACCAAAGACCAGTTGGAACAGCATAACGATATCTGTGCCATCTGCTATCAGGTAAATGCTGTGATTAAGCTGAACATCAGAAGCTCTGGCTCCTCCTTGTGGCGTTTTGTAAAACGGCTGAAGCTTTGGGGGGTTTGATTAAATTCTAAGTGAGCTGAGCTGGGAAATTGCCGGCTGACAGAAACGGGAAAGGACAGAACTGTGTGACAAAAGGGGCAGAAGCAGGTTACGTGCCAGAATGTAGGATCAGCTTCTCCAGCTGCTGAATCAGTAAAGGAAAGGAAAAATAGGAAGAGGGACCCTACATTTCCATGTGCCACAAAATTTACGTTGTTACCTACAAAGTTTAAGGAGCAGAGAAGTGCCTTCCTAGCAAACTACTGCTCAGCTACCCCATAAAATGCTAACTGAGCAAGCCTTGTCACTGCTTGGCATCAAAAAATTAGGAAAAGCCGGCTGCTAAGGTGGTGTCCACATCTTTCATTTTACAGAGAATTGCCATATTTTTGGGAGTATAAGACACATCTTTTCCCCCCAGAAAAGAGGCTGAAAATCTGGGTGCGTCTCATATACTGAATACAGATTATTTTTGCCTCCTGAAACCCTGCCCCCTTCACCAAAATGGTCGGGCATAGCCTCTAGGAAGCTTTTAGAGAGCTCCTGGGGGCTGGGGAGGACAAAAATGAGCAAAAAACAGCCCGTTTTTTGTTCAATATTAGCCCCCCAGCTCCCAGGAGCACTCTATAAGCTTTCTAAAGTCTATCCATGCCCTTTTTTTTAAATATGAAAAATGGGCCCATTTTTGTGAAAAACTGGATGTTTTTTGCTCGTTTTTGCCCCTCCCCTTCCCGGAGACTCCTAAAGGCTATTCATACCTTTTGGGGAGGGGGGGGAGAAACAGGTCCGTTTTCGCGAAAAATGGGCTGGTTTTGGGAGGTTTGCAGAGTGCAAAAACTTTTTTATTGGCCTCTTCAAAACCTTAGTGTGTCTTATACTCCGAAAAATATGGTAGCAATAGGACTAGCACTTAGACTTAGATACCACTTCACAGTGCTTTACAGCCCTCTCTAAGCAGCTTACAGAGTCAGCATATTGCCCTCAACAATTTTGGGTCTTCATTTTACCGACCTCAGAAGGATGGAAGCCTGAGTCAATCTTGAACCTGGTGAGATTCAATCTGCCAAACTGCAGGTAGACAGCAGAAGTTCTTGCAGTACTGCACTCTAACCTCTGACATCAGCGAGGCAGAAGAACAGTGTGAGCCTGTTCCCAGTGTGCACATGCGCAGAGGTGCCAGAAGGCAAAAACAATTAAGAAAACAGGGTTGGCTCAGGAGTAAGGCTTGGAGATAATTGGCCCCTCCCATAAGGCATAAAAGAGGAGCGAACAGGACGTGAGCTTTTGCAGGAAGCAATTAGTTCATCTCCTCAGTTCGAGCTTTGAAAAATTCTGTTTGACTGTGCTAAGTTTGGCCTTGCTCTGCCTTTGGCAATTACGTCTCTTTTGCAGCATGCCAAGGGAGATAAAGTGGGTGTTTATCAACATTCCCCTGAAAGACTGTGGCAACTCGAGCAGACATCTGTCAGAATCTTCACAGACTGTTTCTGAAGCCTTGCAGACCAGTGAATGACCATAATTCACAGCCTTATAGATAAAAGAGGGTTTTTGGCATTAAGATTGTGATTTATGCTTTCTCAGTAAGCCTAGGTCAGAACAATATCATCTTAAGCTCCCAGGAAAGGAGGGAGGTAAAAGTGGGATGTAAAAGTAACAATATTTTAAAAAATAGTAACTTAGTATTAAGGCCTTCACTTTGATACTGGCAACTAAAACGAGTTATGGGATACTTAACCTAGAAATAAGATGTTGATAGGTGGGTCCCAGCATCATCTTTTTTTTTTCTATAGCCTCCTATAGTTGAAGTCTGTCACTTATGATGGGTTATTTGTTTGTTTATATCTTTGCTATCTGGCCTTATTAGTTTCTACCTCTCTTGGCAGTGACAGTCACAGAATCCATCCAGTCAGGCAGGCCTATTCCTGCCCTCTTGAGAGAACAAGTTGACCAGAAATTAAAAGGCCAATTATCTCAATTAGATGGTGCCATTTAAGCAATCTCTGCAATGAAACTAAAATAAGCACAGAAGTAGCACTTCTGTAGCATGCTTTGAATTCCTCACACGTTCTGGTTGTCACTTAGTTTTTTCCCTTTTAAAAAATCCTCTTTATAGCTTTGGATTGGTTTTTGAATACCAACATTCTGGTGCCCGTGTGGATCTTCAGAAGCAAAATGTGTTGTATTTTCTAACTGGAATTCTAAGGAAAACTAGTCCAAGTCACAAGTGGATAGCAATAGTTGCGTTTGAGAGTTTGGGAATCCAGGCTTCATGGTGTTTCCAAAGAAAAGTACTTTAGGCAACAGATCCTGGCTAAATAAAAAGTTTAAGTGCTGGGATATCCTCCACAAGGGATAGAAAGTCTTGAGTCATGACTATTCCTGCAGCTTTGTGAAATCAAGGTTTTGGTGGAAGATTCACACTACACTTCCGCAACAGTAGCAGTTTAGGTTTTGGTTGCAGATGCAACACAGAGGCAGCAATTTGATGTGCAATTGAAGGATAAATTAGTGTTTTGAATTCTGAAGATTCTTGAAATGGCCTCAGAAGTTCAGCACATTAGAGTAGTGATACAGACAGACAGACAGACATAGATATAGATGGATAGGATAGGGTAGGGTAGGGTAGGGTAGGGTAGGGTAGATAGAGATAGATAGATAGATAGATAGATAGATAGATAGATAGATAGATAGATAGATGATAGATAGATAGATAGATAGATAGATAGATAGATAGATAGATAGATAGATAGATAGATAGATAATAGATAGATAATAGATAGATAATAGATAGATAGATAGATGATATCCTCTAGCTCTAGATGACAGTAGTGGTTCTCCTCACAATGCATGCAGAAAAATGCTGGAACACCCAGCAAGGCATGTGGAACTGTAGACCCTACTTTTGAGCAAACAAATCAGTTTGTGGAGAACTGAAATCAACTTGCTGGAGCACAGATTGGACCCAACATAAAATTCTTCTTTCCATCTTTATCTGTTGAAGGGATCTAGAAGTAGGATGAACCATGTTTTGCTTTTGACTGAGCACAAATTTAAGATATACCTACAATCGCATTGTGTGCCCTTTCTGCATGGAATTGCAGCATCTTGATAACTTTGCCAATGTAGACTCCAACTGTTAGTATATTAACCTTTTGATCTACCCAGAATGAAATGTTAAGTTTCATGTTTTTTGATATTACATTTTACTCAGGCAGAGAATATAAAGTAATCAGTCTCAGCATGGTGCCCTCCAAATCTATGTATTTGTAGTTAATTAGTATGTCATACTGGTGCCTCTTTCTTTCAGGACATGAAATCAGCTATCATCACACCCTGCGGTCATTTTTTTCATGCGGGCTGCCTTAAGAAATGGCTGTATGTGCAAGAAACCTGTCCCTTGTGCCATTGCCAACTTAAAAACACAACTCAGCCCCCTGGGCTTGGACCAGAGCCAGTGCCACAAGTAAATCTTGGAGCAGCGCAACATACTGTTCATCAAGAAGCTACTGGAGCCCCCAATATTCAACACCAGGAAGGGAATGGAGTTGAGCCTGTGAACAATGAACAAGCTGTCATAGGGCAGGACTCTGTTGATGTCAAGGAAGATCACAATACTTTGGACAATGCATCTTCCAGTGAAGCCAATCAGGTAACAACTGCCTCAGAAGGATTGGCTGAAGAACAGGAAGAGGTGATAACACAGGATCTAAGAGGAGGCATCCAGAAATGAACTAGCAAAGGCTGGTGCAAAAATACCTCCTCCAGGGCTCAGCAGACGGGTCTTCTCCTTTTTCTTGTTGTGAACAAGTGTAATTCTCAGAATGCTGGCCAAAATGTATTTATAATATCCCATGCTGATTTCTGTGAGCTGCTTGGTATACGGGGCTGCCAGAGTGTTCCACTGGAAACTGCTTTCAGAATCTGCCTCTGTGTTACAAAGAAGGCAGAATCTGGGAATCTAAGTTGAATGTTTGGGGCTGAGAATCTCAAGGGAAGGAACACGAGAAGAGGGTGAAGAGAGAGAGACAGACAGACAGATAGACAGACAGAGACAGAGGGACTAGTGAAACAAAAGTCAGTATTGCTCATATTGAAATGAGAAAATTAAACAGAAGGACAAAAGTAGTATGTATGTCTCCTTGGCCTCATCATTGTGCAGCGAATGGAGATCGGTTATGAATACTGACCAAAATCATGTAAAGGCCTGGAGTTCAACCAATGCCAATATGGAGGACTGTGTTGGGCTAGAGCAGTGCTCCAGTATGTGGGGGGTAATGCTTTGGGCATGTCAGATAGGGCATTTACATTCATGTAATCTATAGCAATCTTGATTTTTTTTTTTATGCTGGAGTATTCAACACTTAAATGTTTTGTCTTTTTTTTAAATTAAAAAAGACATTTTGGACTAGTGTTTCTCAACCTTGGCAACTTGAAGATGTCCGGACTTCAACTCCCAGAATTCCCCAGCCAGCATTTGCTGGCTGGGGAATTCTGGGAGTTGAAGTCCGGACATCTTCAAGTTGCCAAGATTGAGAAACACTGTTTTGGACAGTACAGGCAAGTATGAAGTAAATTAAAGCTCCAGTGACCTCTCTCTCAACTCCACCAGTGAGTTCAGGAGAGTGACGTGAGGAGTTTTAGGCTGCGGATTGAAGCCTTCTCAGTGCAGTTCAGTTACATATAAATATATATATATATAAATATAAATATACATGTATAATTTCTTGCAGCTGAATTAAAGCAGTATTAATCTCCTGGCGATATTTGCACCTTTGGGAATGAGTACATAAATTGTATGATCAAATGCCGCAAATGCCAATCCTAAGGCTCTTAATAGGATCTTTGCCTATTTCCTCCCATCCCCTTTCTCCCTTGACAAGATTGTGCGTGTATTTAAATTTTTACATTCATCATGGCTTTTTAGGTAGAACTGGGGGGTGGGATGGGAGCTGGCAATTTTTTTATGTGAATTTTGATATGAAAAGGAACGAGTCACTTATTTATACATTAGGCTTGGCACTCAAAAAAGTGTGGATGTTTTTTGTTTTGTGAATCATAGACATTTTATTTTTAGTAGCAAACTCGTGTAGACTGACAGACATAATAACTGTATGTCTTAATAAATGTTTGAATTTTTTTTTAACATTTGATTGTTTTTCTTCATAGAGAAATTTTCTTAATAAATAAACACAATAGACCTGAGGGGAACATGCTACCAACAGACTTGCCTTCCAGTAAACTCTCGTCATGATTGGACCACTCTAGGAAGATGGGAATATTCTCTCATAGCTCTTCTTGATAGTTTCCTGTCCTATCATTCTGTCTTAATGGCATGTTTACATTTGTTTTGCTAGGATAGGCATTCTCATTACTTGTTCAGATAAAATGGCAGATGTCCACTTGGCCATAGCTTCATTGCAGAAAGTCTGGAGTGGAGTGGACTAAACTGGAGTGCCTGTTCCAGTTGAATCGTGAGAATTGCACTTCGGTTCCCTAATGTTTCAAAAAAAAAAAAAAAAAGCAACAGCTGATATTCTGACTGAAAAACATAGGCAACTAGGCCAAAATAATGTTATTTTTGGTTTGACTTCATGTTTTATTATATTCTTGTGGAGAAAACGTCTGTATTGGCTTTCCCATTTTAAATTACAGTTGAAGTTACCTGCAATTTATTGTGTTTTTGTATCAAATTAACATATTTAATAGAAAATAGCATGGCATATCTATATTCCTTTGTCCCTGCAATATAGTTTTCTGTGTCCTCAAAGTGAATGACTGATACTTCATATATGTACTCCTAAATGATTCATTTTTTGATAACTTATCACTTATGTGAAAATCAGGCAAGGTCAGTCATTTGAAGTCCAACTGAGAACATTTTTTTTCTATTTAAGAGAATTATGAGTTTAAAAGAGTAGTTTTATTTTTGAACTCACCTCAGCTTTGATTTATGGACCAATTGCTTTAACCTTAGCTTCACTAGTTTTCCTTCTGAAGAATGGATGCTCTCACAATGCAAGCCATTTTGTGAAGGTGCTCACAGAATATTTTAAATATGCCTCCAGGTTTGCTGGCCAAACAAATTTAAGGAAGAAATCTGTTTGCAGTGAGATGCCCTGAGGCATTAGAGAAGGCACTAAGACTTGCAAAGCATTATGAGATTAAGAAGAAAATCGAGATGCAGCTGGCAAGATGAACATTAAAAAAACAAACCTGAAGTATGATTAAATTTATTCTAAGTTTCCTACTTTTAAATATTAGAGTTGCCTCACTACCATAAAACTCCAGAGGTTATCTACAACTTTAATAATGATGCTTTTCTGTTTGCAGCATTTTTATTCAGCTGTCCTAAGCAGAATTAATTTAAAAGGAATCAATATAACTTCTCAGTCTATCTAATTACAATCTGATTGTTTTCCATACAATGTATATTGTAATTGTTTATCTTCTCAACCCTGAGAAGGAAGTCAATATATTTCCCATTTTATAGATGAGGAATTGTGGCTAAAATTTGCAATCCTAAGCAGTTTATCAAATATAAACCCTCGGAAAACAGATTATTTGGCCATAACAGCACCGATTCTGCACAGAAAGGAGGTACATGCACATTTAGAAGTTAGGGGAGACAACTTTTCAAAACAGTGAAAGAAAAAAATAGAACTTTAGTGGTCTTTAGTATTGTGGACTGGAGAATGTCACAGAAAATAGCAGGGAAAGAGTAAACAATCAAAAACATAAACCATGGGTCGGCAACCTTAAACTCTCAACGAGCCACAAAGGTCCTAACCACTGAAGCCCCCTGTTCAATTATGGAGCCAACCGGAAGTCTGGTTCCCCCACCATAGAGTCTCCTCCTAGCGCAGCGTCTTTTTTCCTCTACCTGTCCTAACCGAAAGCCCTATCAATTGTGGAGCCAACCAGCAACAGGGAGCCGCAGTAGAGGGGTGAAAGAGCCACATGCAGCTCCAGAGCCGTGGGTTGCTGACCCCTGACCTAAACAGTAGCAATGGATGGAGCATGATTTGGTTTGATGCCTCCTAGTATTGCACTGAATGTGCTTAATTAAAGGTGACTGTATAAGCATCCAGTCTACAGTAGAATAAGGACTGTAGGGCAGGAACTCATAAAATTGCCTTTGTTACCCATTAGTTCTCCATACTCTGAACTCACTGCTTGGAATCTCCAGAATTCTCCAAAACATTTTCTCTTGAGTTTCAGGGCATTCTGGAGGCTCTCTTGTAGGAAGCCGTCAGGTTATGAGCTTCTTATCAGAATGAGAGTGAAGTGGCTTGGAACAATTACCATTTCACTGGGGCGGGCGGGGGGGTGGGTTGGGAGCGGGGAGAGGGCAGATGCTTCATCAAGCTTTTTTTAAAAATGACATATACACAATGCATAATTTATTAAAAGCACAGTAGCTTGCTGTGACAATTCATGATGGAACTCCCAATCTTAATTAGTTCTACTGGGTCGATCTTAACTCCTGGGCCAATGGCTAAGTGTGACATAGTTCTAATTTGCAACAGAAATGGCAGCTACCATAGTAGACAGTATGCTGACTAAGTTGTTTGGCCTCTCTCTGATATAGCTTAGTCTCTGGAAACAAACCCATTTAGAGAATATAATTGAGCAGTAAATATGACACACACATTAACTTCAGGAAATTAAAGGGTAAAATATGTCAAAGGATCTGCTAGGATCTAATTTCTATTATAAGGTAGATCATGATGCAAATAGGGGAAAGAGGTGTGGGAAGGTTGGTGGGATTAATGAGAAAACCGAACTGAAAATAACCATATTTCTGCTTCCAGAAGCATCCATTTCTATAATAACAAGATAACTAGTACTATACAAAATTGAACAATGGTTATATACTCTACTTGAAGAAATGGCAGAATCAAACAAGAAAAATATAGATTATACAACATTTCAAGGAAGCATAATAAAAATCAGCAAGCAAATCTTCTCAAAATCTGGCTTGGAATCTAAAACCTTTTACCATCTACAGTAGGTCTAATCCATTGACTCTTTCCGCTATAGAAAAGGGCCCAATATCAACTGATATTACAAACATAATGGAGACTCCAGACACTGGGAAATGATGATGTGATATAAAAATGCAGAGTTTGACCAATGGACACTGCCTTCTTGCAATCCACTTAAGAGACCAGATTTCCTCCCAGATCCAATTGTTGATTTGATTATGGTAGGCAGTATCCCACCCTATTGGGAATTTCATTTTCTATCCAACTGCTTCTTACCAATAGCTGTTTTCAGGTAGCACACTACCTTTCCAAGGCTGCAGTTCTTGTGCAAAAAGACTGTGTTTTTTACACAACTCAAGACTGAGTTGGTGAGATCTCTGTCAATGGATTTGATCTTGGGATGAAGACTTGAAATTTGACTCCATCATTAAGATTCTATAGCCATCTTTTCCCTTCAGTGATGGTAAAATATTAATTCTTAAATGATGATAGAATGCAGGCCAAGAAAAAAACCCCATAATTTTCCTCCTCTTGTTATTAGTCGTGAAGTCATGTCTAATCCATCACGACCCCATGGACAATGTTCCTCCAGGTCTTCTTGTCCTCTGCCATCCTCCGGAGCCCATTTAAGCTCACACCGACTGCTTCAGTGACTCCATCCAGCCACCTCATTCTCTGTCATCCCCTTCTTTTGCTCTCAATCTTTTCCAGCATTAGGCTCTTCCCCAATCAGTCCTTCCTTCTCATTAGGTGGCCAAAGTATTTGAGTTTCATCTTCAGGATCTGGCCTTCTAAAGAGCAGTCAGGGTTGATCTCCTCTAGGACTGACCGGTTTAATCATTTTGCAGTCCAAGGAATTCGCAGGAGTCTTCTCCAGCACCATAGTTCAAAGGCCTCAATTCTTTGGTGCTCAGCCTTCCTTACAGTCCAACTTTCACAGCCATAAATTGCAACTTGGAAAACCATAGCCTTGACTATACACACTTTTGTTGGCAGGGTGATGTCTCTGCTTTTTAGTATGCTGTCTAGATTAATTTTCCTTCTATACCTCCAGAAATAGAAATTCCAGGCAGAGCTCAATTTCTGCTGATTATATAAGCAAGTGCCTACCATCTCAATCTACTTCTAATAATAGCCCATAGTTCCCTCATAATTTATTCTGAGATGTCTTTGATCCCTATTGATCTACTTTATCCATTCTCTTCAACTATTATTTTCTTCAACTTGCCAAGCAGACTTCAGTGGTCATTTTTTTCTATCCACCACCAGCTCCCATCACTTGTCTGCAGCTTCTTTACTTCTGTGGAATAAAGTTGTGTAATCTGTATATGTCAAATTGGAAATCTTTCGGTCTCGCGCTAGGATCCCAGTTTGTCTTCCAGATCTGGTTCTCAATTTCACTCTATCCCAGGGATGTCAAATTCTTGCCATCATGGCAGTGTCACGTGATGTATCGGGACTTTTTCCCCCTTTGCTAAACCGGGCGTGGCATGGCCAGCACTTGACACATCTGGGCCACGAGTTTTATAGTCCTGCTGTATACAGACAGGGAAGATAGGATTTTTGCCTTTATCTTTTCCTATATACCAATGATGGCGAACTTTTTCAGCAACAAGTGCCCAAACTAAAAAATGTGTGATTGTGCATGCTGGAGCGCTGGAAAAACCAAAGACCAGCTGGCTGGCGGGCATGCATGCACTGGAAACCAACAGAGCAACTGGCAACAGCATGCATCCCCACAGAGGGCTCACACATGACATAGATTTGCCATCACAGCTATATACATATCTTGAAATACAGACAAGGGAGGATTTTCTTACATTATGTCAGCCACCTAGCCCAATGGCCCTTATTAATTCTTCACAGTAGGTTCTTGTTCACTGTAAAGCTTCTTCTAAAGTTTAATCAGTTAGCCTGACACTTCAATTAATCTTCCTAGATTTCTCATTCTGGCATGATCTTAAAGATCAAAAGCCTTGCCAGAATCTGTAAAGCAAAGATAAAGTTCATTCTTCGATTATCTTGCTGTCCCTGTTATCTATGTTACGTTTATCCAATATCTATCTCCCTATCTGTCCCTTTGTCTTTGCTGAAAGTTGCCTCTTTATTTGACATTCCTTTTTCCAATGTGTGGCTTATTCTTCTTTGTAAGATTTTAAATAAGGCTTTAGGGCAATGCCCAGCAAATTGCATGTTCTTTTGCTTCTCCTTTCTTTGGCTAGATGCACATCGATCTTTTTCTTAACTTTAAGCTACATTAGCAGAACTGCTAGTTCTTTAAGGTCCTCCTTTCATGCAGCCTTCAATCATGGGAAGTTCATCTACTTGGTGCTTTCCTGTAGGACAACTTCTCCATCATCTCTCACACCTCACTTTCTGTAGAATTGGTTCATGAATATATCCTTTTTCTTTACTTTATTTATTTACAACATGTTTTCCCAACCCACTTAAATGGATTTTGGGTAATTTACAAAATAAAAACATAAATGATAAAACCATCATAGTACCCCAAAAATATATTTCCACACCCTCAAATAAAATTGATCAAAGCCAGAATCTTCTGAACAACCTTCTCTATAAAAAAATATTTATAGAACATGGCTAGATTAAAATAATCTTTCTTCAAGAGAAGGTGCATCAGGCATCTATCAAGGAAGGGAATATTTTACTCACCCTCAAAAAGACATTAAACACTTCCCCAATCAAGCTGCACTTATCCTTCCTGGCTAACCTGGTTGAGTCCACATTGAAAGTGGTGGACAGTGTATCACAGACTTTCCAATCTGCTTCCTCCATCTCTTAAGTTCAAAAGAATCCAAGATCACATTGCAAGACTTGCCTGAATCTCTTCACTTGTCCAACTGCAAATGTGTGACTCAACCCACAAAAACGTATCAGCAGCCTGTAGATTCCATGTCTCACCCATCCTTAACTAAAAAATGGATAGGAATCTGCAGGTGCCATATGCACAGGGAAATATATCTTGCCAATTCCAACATTTCTTACAATGTTTCCATAGATAGGTAAAGGTAAAGGTTCCCCTTGCACATATGTGCTAGTTGTTCGCAACTCTACGGGGTGATGCTCGTCTCCGTTTCTAAGCCAAAGAGCCAGCGCTATCCGAAGATGTCTCCATGCTCATGTGGCTGGCATGATTAAATGCCGAAGATGCATGGAACGCTGTTACCTTCCCAGGTGGTTCCTATTTTTCTATTTGCATTTTTACATGCTTTCAAACTGCTAGGTTGGCAGAAGCTGGGAGAAGTAACGGGAGCTCACTCCATTACGTGGTGCTAGGGATTCGAATTGCCAAGCTGCCGACCTTTCTGATTGACAAATTTGGCTTGTCAATCAGAAATAGGGGCAACAAATATTCCATAGATAGAGTCAATTCTTATCACATACATTTGTCTGGATGTATATAGTGGTACATGGGAAACACTGCTTAGGGGACAATTAGATAAGAGGCAGCATAGCCCACAGCTGAATAGTAGATGGGGTGAGAGGTTCAGAAAAGACTCTCCCTAACCTTTCAGCCTGTAAAGAAGACAGCAGAAAAATTGTTCTTTCAGACTTGCAAGGTTCTATTAATGTAGCTTTACAATAAAGTAGAATTAGCTCATGTGGTCATGTTTCTTGTCTGGTCTTCATGGTAAGGCTGACTTGAACCAATAAGACGGCAGAACTTTTAGCATGCCTTGCTGAGACCCTCCCCAAGACTTCATTTTCTAATGTTTGAAACTGATACAGGGTGCTAACTACTAGAGGTCTTTGCAGAAACATATGTGCAGAATAGTTTAAAGGAGGGCCAGCAATACATTTAAGCCTCATCTGATGCTCCTTAAAGAAAGAAGAAAGACACAGGGCACAACTTCCTTTGTAGATGAGAGTGAAATGTTTTCTTTTTTAGACCTCTTCTGAGCTTCCCTTGGCTTTGCTTTCAAAGCTGAGAAAAGAAAAGAAATTCCCAGCTGGGAATGCAAAGGATTAAGCTTTTATTTATTTCCCCTGCTCTGAGCTTGTATTCTGTACTCGGAAAGGAAATGTCCTTGAAAGACTGGTTCCTCCATAAACCATTCCAGCTTCTGTTTGTTTTTTAAAATGGAAATAATTTTCTCAGAGGCCCAGCCTGTGCAGAAGTGGGTGTTGATAAGTAACACCAAGTAACACCAAAATAAGAAATTACGGCCTGTGATACTGGAAGCAAAACATCTTGTTTTAAAATGAAAGCTGCCCGTTTAATTGGATTTTCTTTTTCAAATCAGTCTTGGATCATACCCAAGACTTTGACTTCTTGGAACGGAAAACAAGACAAGAACTGCTAATGGAATTACATGCTATAGGTTTGCCTTTATCTGGTCAAAGTATCGCTAAGGCTATTTGACAAGCACTTACACAAATCTGGAAACCAATATTCAACTGGACAGTTCTTACTGAAAATCCTCATTTCCTAATGTTCTTGAAAGAGGATGGATTAGCTCTGTGCTCGCATTGGACATTTTCTTCCCCAGCCAATTGTCCGTGAACCAAAATCATCTGACTTAACACACAGTCTTGCTTTGTAATCAAACAATGTGAGTGGCAGCAAACTGCTTATAGGTAGACACACTACTCACTTGTTCCACCAGAAATTCCTGCCAGCCACCATATCTTTTTTTCTGGATACTGTATGGACATCAAAAGGGATATTTCATTACCATTATGAATTCCACCCAATTCTTCATTGAATTGTACTTTTCAAAGGAACTGATCTCTTGAGTTGCTGTTATTTCTCTGCTGCTACCTGCTTTTCTCTAGAATGGCCTTGTTCTGGTTCCAGTCCTCTTGGCACTCATTTTCCATTAGGAAAAAAAAATAACAGCTGTTAGCAAATATGGGGCTCACAGTTGAGAAGAGCCTCTGTTACAATAAAATGAGATAATCAGTTACAATGCCCAGAACAAGATGGTTCCAGAATCAGTGGTGCTGATGGTCTTTCCATAATATGATCAAAGATGTTGAGACTTTAAAAAAATTGCAGAGAAGAACAACAAAGATGATTAGGGGACTGGAGGCTAAAACATATGAATAAATGGTTGCAGGAACTGGATATGTCCAATCTAGTGAAAAGAAGGACTTGAGGAGACATGATAGCAGTGTTTCAATATCTAAGGGATTGCCACAAAGAAGAGGGAGTCAAACTATTCTCCAAAGCACTTGAGGGCAGGACAAGAAGCAATGGGTGGAAACTAATCAAGGAGAGAAACAATTTAGAACTAAGGAGAAATTTCCTGACTTTTAGAACAATTAATCAGTGGAACAACTTGCCTCCAGAAGTTGTGAATGCTCCAACACTGGAAGTTTTTAAGAAGATATTGGATAACCATTTGTCTGAAGTGGTGTAGGGTTTCCTGCCTAAGCAGGGAGTTGGACTAGAAGACCTCCCAGGTCCCTTCAAATTCTGTTATTCTATTCTATTCTATCCTTGATCCACCATCATGATTCATGGTTTCTTTCCTTACAAGGGAACCTGTGAATACCCTTTACCTATACTGAAGTCTTCGCCTTTTAAAATGAAGCCCAATGCAGAAATAAACATCTCGAATGATACTGCAAATGAAAGAATCCTATAGTTCATAGTATTGGTGAATGCAATGTTGGAGTATGATAATCAGACTTGAATTTAAAATTATATTGTGCAATTAATCTCAGAATTCATAGAATCATAGGGTTGAAAGGGATCTTTGAGGTCTTCTAGTTCAACCTCCTGCAGGAGATCTTATATAATCCTGGGCAAATGGTTGTCCAGTACCTTTCTTGAAAACCTCCAGCAACCCCAGAAGACAAGCTATTCCATTGATTAATCGTTTTCACTGTCAGGAAATTTCTCCTTAGTTTTAGGTTGGATCTTTCTTTAATTATCTTTCACCCATTACTTCGTCACCTCAGTTCAGGTGCTTTGGAGAATCATTTCCTCATCTCAGTAAACTCTTCCTAGTTCCCTGACTATTTTGATTTGCATACCTGTTCTATCTCCCTTGAAGTTTTGATAAGTTGGACTATTTCATCCTTTTACACGAAGACAGATGCAAAGAAGGAATCAAGCAGTTCTGCTTTCTTCCCATTGCTTATCACCTTCTTGCCATCTGCTCCCAGCTTTGGTCCACTTAATCTGACTGCCAAAAACAAAATTGTATTCATAAACTTTGTTTCAGAATTCTATAATGATTAGCTCATCTTAATAATATAATATCTACACAACATTTTTTTTTAAAAAAATGGTGACTTAGCTACATATTTAGCATTATTAACATAAGGATTTATGTTCTGTTTTTCTGTTTATTAGAGCTTTCAAACTGATTTCCAATCAAATTTAAGCAACAAGCAAAAGCTATAGATTCTTTGAAACATTTCAGAAGAACATTAACATTCGCCAGAGATCTTACAGAGTGATGTTTTTTCTAACCCCACTAGACAAGACTTAAATTGATAGTCAGCTAGTAAATCAGAAGTTTATTTGATGTTATAGTCTTTCTTCTTCCTCTATAGCTCACACTAATTTATTAAATCAGAAAGTAAATGATTTTCATATGGGATTTATTTTTCATAAATTCAATGCATCCTCAGGCATCCACAGACTAATCTTACGCATACTTTTTCTGCAAGTGTTGGAGGAAGAATTACAGAAATTAAAATCCAACATATTTGGATAATAGCAGAACAAGAAAAGTTGAATTTAGCATCAACACTGGGAATATGAAGTTAGTTACTTTATTTTTGTCATTGTCTTATGTCCACTTTAAAATGTTGAATACATTATCTAAAGACAGTTTAAAGATTCCTCTTTGTACCACCAGATGGCACCATTACTCTGGAAGAAACACATTTTAAATTACTCTGTGAGTTAAACATTTTCATTTAATAAATAATACCTTTCATATGGCATGTGCAGTGGAATTGGCCAACACTGTAATAAATATTAAGTCCGAGTAATGGATTTGCAGGGTTTTGTGGCATGAGTTTTTAGGGTTTTCTTTTCCTTACAAAACTTAATTTCTCATATTCTGTACATGGGGGATCCAAAAACAAAAATGACAAGGCAGGCAAATCCCAGCTAAGAAGCCAGTAGGTGCAATAAAATGCTGCTTTATTGTCAGAAGGACATTTCTATCCCATCCTGAACCTGTAAGAAGTTCTGCAGGCATAGATACAATGTCGGTATTCCTATATGTAGTAGAAATAGTCTCTCTCTGGGTTTGGAAGGTATTTTTTCTGTACATGTGCTGAAGCATCCTCATTTCCTTAAGATGTTCCTCAGAAGAATCAAGTATATCTTGAAGATGGGGTTCCTAATTTCCCTTTTACTAGGAATAAGAAAAAACAGTGGCTGGTTCTCATCTTCCGTCATCCCACCTTAGGAACACCATCCAGTCCAAACTCATTTCAAGCTATCAGAGTTTTGGCAATATTAGTCCTTCCCTGGATCCCTACAGATGGGGGTTGGGATTCAGCCAGTTCGCACCTATTCAGGAGAACCTGTTGTTAACTTTCTAAGCAGTTTGGAGAACCAGTTGTTGGAAGAAATCTCTCCTTTTATTTTATTTTTCCACTTTACAGGGCTAATCCTATAAGGAAGGCAGGAAGGAAACATTCTGGTGTTGTTTCTAGCCTGATCTTTATTGCCCTGCTTACAGAAACTGCCTCTCCGGTTAACCCTTAATTACATTGTAACAGCTAAGGTGAAGCGCCCATCGACATGAGAGATGTTGAGTTGGCCATGCCCACATGGTCACATGACCACCGAGCCACACCTACTCAGCTGGTCATTAGGACAGAAAATCGGTTGTTACATTATTTGAAACCCACCACTGCCTATGGCACCAAACATAATATTTCATTGAACCCATTCTGCAGTTACATTTTCAGTCTATTAGAAGTGATAATTCCTTTGGAGTGGGGCTTAGTTCCCGATCGCTTCATGGAGAGTAGCTTTCTTTGCAACAGTATTGAAGTGATTCCCTGGGAATAGTTCTTAACCTTAAAAGACCTCTGCTAAAAATAATCAAGTCATCCCTTTGATGTTCATTAGAAATGCATCCCCAGCAACAATATTCCAAAAACTTTAAAGACCTACTCTCAAATGTAGGGAGTGTAGATGACTTAACCTTGGGGTGGAGTTCCTTTAGCAATTTCTGATGCCACCCCCCCACCCCAACCCCCCAAGATTCTCAAAATAAAATACAGCTTACTCCATGCTAGGAATTTCCATTGGATAAAATATGTGAGTAAAGAGAATACTTATTAAGAAGTCTGCATTGAACGGCATAGCTTTCTTTCTGAGGGGTTCATGGCTTCCCACACATGCTTGTCCCTGTAAAAACGGTTTCTCCATTTCCATTTCTCCATCCAGTACAGAATTCAAGTACTGAGAGGGGAGGAAGTAGCAAAAGGTCAAGTCTCCTGGCTAAATGAATGCCTGATCCATCCAGCTATAGTTCTCAATGTTTTCCCAAGAATCTCTGCAGGACAGAGAACATAGCATCCAGTGTGCCTTCCCCCGTCATGCTGGCTAAGGAATTCTGGGAGTTGAAGTCCACACATCTTAAAGCTGCATAGTTGTGAAACGCTGCCCTACAGAGCGTTTCTCTAGTTTGCCACAATCCTTTCTCTTAGTATTCCCCCAAGCTTATAACTGCCTTCCCATCCTCATGGATAGGACCCAGTTCTTTTCCTCTCAGCACTATGTCTCAAATGTGATGGGATTTAGCAATAGCAATAGCAATAGCAGTTAGACTTATATATCACTTCATAGGGCTTTCAGCCCTCTCTAAGTGGTTTACAGAGTCAGCATATCGCCCCCACAGTCTGGGTCCTCATTTTACCCACCTCGGAAGGATGGAAGGCTGAGTCTCCTAACACAAGTGGTGACATGTTATCTAATTCTATTCCCAAATCACAAAGTGGCAGGCAAGTTTCTATATTCTGTCCACAGGTGGTATTCAGCAGGTTCTGACCAATTCTGGAGAAACGGCAGCGGAAATTTTGAGTAGTTCAGAGAATCGGTAAATACCACCTCTGACTGGCCCCGCCCCCATCTATTCTCTGCCTCCCGAGTCCCAGCTGAACGGGAATGGGGATTTTGCAGTAACTTTCCCCTGGAGTGGGAAGGGAATGGAGATTTTACATTATCCTTCCCCTGCCACGCCCATCGCCCGCTATGGCATGCCCACCAAGCCATATCACACCCACCAAGCCACGCCCATAGAACTAATAGTAAAACATTTTGAATCCCACCCACTGATCCTGCCCCACCAATACCTAGCATGCAAACCCTTCTATCTTTTTTCTCCCTAAAACCAGCCAATCCTCATACCCCTGGTATGGAACTTTCCTGTATTCTGTCAGTTGCAATCCATTTTGTTGCAAAACAAAGGCATTCTATCTGTTTATGCTCTCCCAGTCAATGACTCGATGGAGCCTATATTGAAGCACAGAGCTTCTGATATTGTCAGAGTCAATATGGGCTTTGTTCCAAAGTGCAAATCACACTCAAATGAATATGTGGGCAGTCTACCTTTCTATTTAATAGTTTATTCTTTGATTACAATAGGAGCAGAAGTCCTGGCATTCGTATCCCTGTATATAGCCTGTGGCTTGAGGCCAAACTTTCATACATTGCTGTAAGTTTCCATCTATTTCAGATGGCACTCAGTGAGTATACCACCAACATAAAAGTTGGTATCAGTCTCTGAGGATTGCCCAGTAATACACGTACCAATATACACGTACCATCTGAAGAAGGGCTAGAAAGCAGCTCAAAAGGCAGCTAATATATTTATGAATGCATTCTGAGGTCTCTTTTTAAAATGTGCGTGTCCGGAATATGATAGTGAATTTAATGCCGATAATCAGATCCCATAAACTTTGGCTGAACATTATGCTACTGCCGCCTCATCCTTACCTCCTATTTTTTCCCCTCTTTGAGAAAGAAAAGACATAATTTATCCTTCTACGAAGGTCACTCCAAGTAGGTTTGCCCTGACGTCTAGAAACTTACTTTAAAAAGCAAAATCTTGGAAACTGTGCTCACACTTTCCTGCAGGAGTTCCTGAATTCTTTACCAGCGGTGAGATTTATGAAACAGAATGTATTCAGAGCCATGCCGTATTTTAATGTTCCAACCACCTATGATAATGCTAATTTCAGAATATTCTTGAATAAGCGGCACATCGTTATGTTCTGCTAATGGTTCATGTTTTCAGATACTGCCAGTAAATTATGAATTAATTTGGAAAGGGGAAAGATGTAATATGAATCTAAACTCTTCTGGTTCAAAGACATTTTCTTCTATGAAAGTCAAAGGGATACTGCTCACAATGGCAAAGTCATTATATGTTCACAAGCCAATTTATAACTTAGGTATTTCCTCCAGATAAAGATTTATGAAAATGAAATTATATGACTGCAGCCAGGATTTCTGCACAGAAAATGTTACCAAAAGGGATTCTTTAAAGGGCTCGGATTTTTTTTAAAACAAATCCCCAGGGACTCTCATCAAAAAGCTATCCAACTTCAATTAGATCGTCACAGGATTGAGGGTCTCTACCAGTGGTGGGTTTCAAATATTTTTGGAACCTCTTCTGTAGGTGTGGCCTGCTTTCCGGGTCCACTGGTGGAACCTCTTCTAACCGGTTCGGTAGATTTGACGAACCGATTCTACCGAATAGGTGCGAACTGGTAGGAACCCACCTCTGGTCTCTACCCCGCTTCATGACTCTAAATCAAGGGTGTCAAACCTGATTTCATTGGGGGCCGCATCAGAGTTGTGATTGACCTCAGGGGTGGGGTTTATGCCCAGAGAGAAAAACTGTTGAGTCTAAAGGAAACTGGCAAAAAAAAAAGTTTTTTCCCCCAAATACTATTAGAGTTATTTGAACCTAAGCGTTTATAATGAACTTTTTTGCATTTTGATCTATGTGCATACAGACAGGCTGACACCCTTTGGAGGATAACATCAGGGAGTAACATGGAAAACTATGACTTTTGCTCCAATGATGTAACGGTCCTTTCTGGTGACATTTTTAAGAGTCTTTGGGGGAGTGATGACAATAGCACTGTAAGCCTGTGAGATGTTCTTTGTAGTAAAAAGGAAACAAATAAATGTCCACATTAAACTCGGTGAGGTCAGGAGCATTCTCCAGAAGAGTTGATTCATGCTTTCACTGACACTTTTCCTGACTTCTCCATTGGAAGACCCATAAAATAGAGGTAATGCTAGCAACCTTTTGCACACAGAAAACGACAAGGAATTTGAAGTGCCTCCCGCCTCCCCCAGAAGCCTCGCTACTTAATTCTGAACAATTGCCAAAGCAAAGAGATTTTTTTAAGGCTTGACAGGTAATTCACTTTATAGCTTAATTTGTTTTTCAGTAAAAGGGATTTTTAAAATTCTTCCAGTGATTTGATGGAATATGTTGGAAACTAGAAACTATTGGTAACTTTGGGCAATCTATCTCTAAACAGCACAAAGCTACAGATGGCCTTTATTTTTTATTTTTTTTGCCAGCAATAGGTTTTATTTTTTGGGGAAAAAATTTGTGTATACAAACTTCCCATCTTGGCAACACATTACACTTCTTTTACATATCTGTTGTGATTCTTTTATCTGTACAAATAAGTCTTTTATAACTATAATTTTATATACAGTGTATATATATATATATATATATATATATATATATATATATATATATATATATATATATATATATGCATTTATATTATTTCATACATCTTTTTTCTTCATTCCATATGTAACATTCTATATATTCTATGTATAACAACCTTTATTACATTTGAGTCATTGTGTATCCATTTCCTATTATTTATTTGCTACAGTCTATTTCGTATTTTTATTTTTTAATCATTTTCGGATTTTGTAGTTGTTTGTTAATTTGTTGATCTTTCTTCCTTTCTTTTTTTGCTTTCCTGCTCCCCCCACCTTTCCTCTAGCCAATTATACCATAAATCCCATAGGGAGTGATATTCAGATTCTTCTTTCTCTTTTAATTCTTTCGTGAGCCTATCCATCTCTGCACATTCCAATATTTTTTTTATTACATTTTCTTTTGTTGGTGTGTAATTATTTTTCCAGTTTTGTGCGAATGTAATTCTTGCTGCTGGGATTATGTGTAGAATTAAGTATCTAATATTTTTTTCATAATTTCTTTTTATAATTCCTAACAGAAATAATTCCAGTTTTCGTTCAATTTGGCGTGTGGTAATCTCTTCCAGCCAATCTTTGTTTTCCAATATTTTTCTGCAGATGCGCATGTCCACCACATGTTTCTTCAGAAAAGGAATATTTAACTTGAGAATATTCACAAATATTAGAGTTCGAACCTGATGGGATTGTGTTCAGGATTCTCTATAATAACAGTTTTCCAGAGTCTAGGAAGTCTTATTATTATATTTTTATCCCACTTCTATTACTTATTTAGTTATAAGTAGCTCCAGGCGGTGAACTTAACTAATACTTCTCCCTCATGCTATTCCCTCTACAATAACAACCCTGTGAAGTGAATTGGATTGAGAAAGAGTGACTGGTCCCAGGTCACCCAGCCAGTGTTCATGCCTAAAGTGGGACTAGATCTCATAATCCCTTTGTTTCTAGGCATGCACCTTCTTTTTCGATCTTTCCAGAAGATACTAAGACCACATATCCATTTTCAAAGGAATGGATAAATCTAGAACAATCTTACAATGTGAAAATTAAAGAAATTGCCTATCTAGACCATTGCTTTTAAGCATTAAATACAGGAGATATATCATAGTTTAGCAAGTTAATATACGATAATGAAGAATGACCAGTGTCCTCAAATTGCTGCTCAGTTGCACTTCTATCATTCCAGGGATCTACAGGATGTGGCAAAAAAAAAAAGTCAAGATGGCAGCCATGACAGTGCCTTCACAGCACATCAGAATCAGGCAGAGTTTTGATTACGTCATTGCAGCCTCCATCTTGCCTTTCTTCACCTCACCTTGTGGGCACCCTGGTATCATCCATTGTCATCTCCCTAGACGGGGAAGCCTTCATTTTAAAAGAAAGACTTGTAAAATTTATCCTGCACTTGCCCACATGTCACTTTTATGGCATCAGGGGAAAGGCAGAGAAGTTAAATATAAACAAGCAGAAGCACTCGGTACAAGCGTGCATGAAACATGCATCGCGACAAAACCTCGCTTTCCAACCTTGCATTCTTGAACTGAACTCAAGTCCGCAAGTCATCTGTTTGGTGCTGCAACCGTGTAATGTAACATTCTTCACTGATTTCCCATTGTTCACCCTCTGCAAATATCCAACTTAAATGAGGAAATATACATTCGTTGCGTACTGACGCTAAGATAATGATGATTGCTGCAGCTGATCCTTCAGCTGTCCCTTATGTGATTTGATGAATTATTTTCCATCCTAATTTTGGGTTCCAAATCGCAATTGCAGCACAATGAAAATACTGAAAGGGTGTGTAAGCAGCTCTCAGGTGCGGCTTGTTTCTTTTTCTGACTTTTTGGCTGGGCAGCACAGGTAAGGCTGGAAAAACTTGCAAATAAACTCCACAAGCCACAAGATGGCAATAGAGTTCCATTGATCCAGGAGAGCAATGCTGCAGCCTGTTTTCCAAAAACCTTATTTAAAATAATGTTGTTTAGAAGTTACATAGTCGGGGAAAAGGGCATATTTACATAGAACGTGGGAAATAAATAAATAAAGCAAATAAACAGCAAGGCAACATTTGCCTGAAGATGTATACTCTTAATTTTTTTCAGTGTATTACCAGACAAAGCATTTTATGGTCAGAAAAAGGCTAATTAGAGAACTCTAATTGGAAACAATGTTAATCACATCCAGTCTGGTCAGCTGGAAGAATCTGAATTATTTAGATCAGCAAGTCACTGAACCATACACAGAGTAGGCCCTTCTTCTATGCTACCAAGGCTCTACAAAAGCTGTTTCTGTCTTCTTAAAAGAGGCAATGTTCAACACCTGGAGATATCTGAATAATTGTTTTTCTGCTTGTTGTGAAGTGGTCCACTTATGCAGATGTGCAGGAGAGGTCCTTTTAAACCCCTCCTGGCTCTCACAATACTCTTGGTGAGGGTCTTTTCCTCCATCATCCTCAAACTCAAAATTCAGATGGCTACTAACTAGCAGCTCTATGCTGGCACGTAGTGGTTAACTGGTTAGTTGCACCTGAGATCTAGAAGGGGTATTTTTTTCCGTGGTGGGATTGAAAAAAAAATGTACTACCAGTTTTGTAGGCGTGGCTTTGTGGGAATGGCAGGGGAAGGATACTATAAAATCTCCATTCCCACTCCAGGGGAAAGTTACTGCAAAATCCCCATTTCCTTCTGATCAGCTGGGACTCGGGAGGCAGAGAATAGATGGGGGAGGTGCCAGTCAAAGGTGGTATTTACTGGTTCTCCAAACTACTCAAAATTTCCACTACCGGTTCTCCAAAATTGGTCAGAACCTGCTGAATACCCACCTCTGGTGGTATTCTTTATTATTGTTTATGCCTTTTTAATTTTCATTTTATTGTAAGCTCAATTGTTTCATATTACACTTTTTACAATAGCTGCTTGTAATTGCCATTTCGGTAGCAAGTAAGATTAAAAAAAATATTTTTCTTGTGTTCAGCAGATGGTAATATGTAGCCAGCGTTGACTGATGGTGACTCAATATTAGGATCGAAAATTAGTTGGGGCTTGGATGAGAGGCCTTAGAAAACGTTAGAGTTGTAAGTTAGACGGGGAAGTTGCAAAAATATTCCAGGAGAAGAAAGTAATATTTCTGCCAAGAGAGCAACTTGATGCATTCATGAAGTCATCAGAAATTAAGCTTAATTCATTTACTATTGCTGTTATTGCTTAGGCCTTTGGCACGCAGAGCCCTCTCTGCTGGCACGTGAGCTGTTGCCCCAGCTCAGGTCCACCACACATGCGTGCATGCCTCCTACCGGCCAGCTGATTTTGGGGTTTGTCGCACATGCAATGTGCACCAGTGGTGGGTTGCAGGCGGTACGCCCCGGTGTGGGTGTACTGGAGCCTGCCCAGAGCATCGGCTACCACTCTGGTACAGTGCTCTGGACGGCCTGCCCACCCACCCGAGCTCCTTACCACTCTTTTAAGTCTTCGGTGTTTCCATGCATGCACATGATGTGTACAGCGCCTGTGCGATGCTCCGCTAAGCAGCTGGAGTGTCGCAGAGGCTCATGGAGGCACTAAGAGGCATGTGCACGCTGCACGTGTCCGTGTGGACGCCGCCGGGCCTGTTCCAACCATATCAGTTGGAACAGGATCCGAAATCCACCACTGGTGTGCATGCATGTGGGAGACATGTGTGCGGGATGGGGGTTGCATGAACATGTGGGAGGGTGCAGCATCCTCCCACAACCCATTTTTGCTCCCAGGAGGCTGCAGGGGAGGCAACTAGAATCAAAACAGGACACAGAGGAGGGGGGTCACATGCACATATGCAAGGGGCAGGGCACATGCACATTGCATTGCACATGCGCTTTTGGCACGCAACGACTGGCCTAGGTTATACACATGGGAGAAGAGGTAATTTTAGTGCTTTTTATTCTTTCATCCCAACTCATGCAATGTTTTGCTTGCAAAAATAAAAATTTCTTCGAATGACGCCTACCTTAGATGTTGTCATTAAAAAATAATGTCCAAATTATCCAATTATATTTGTGGACTGTTTGGAGGAGGGAAGAATCTCTTTTGCCATGAAGTTGCAACTGTTATTTTAGCAAATCTAAACACGTTGATGCAGATTCCACTGACTATTGTCAGATCAGTATGACTAGAGATTCACTGTGTGATCCCCACCCGCTAGGTATAATGCAAACTACATGCTGAGGTGATTTCTGCTTCCAGATGTTGCTTAGCTCTGGATCTATTTAAACAAGAGAGCTGAAGATGGATACTGAAAGAGGCTGCAACAAATTATATGTATAGGAAAACATTAGAAAAAGACTCACACTGGCTGCCCCTTAATTCCTTGCAGGGAAAAACACAGGGTAGATCTTTAGAGTCATATAAATTTAATAAAGTATTAGTAATCTGCTGTTTTTGTTCTTTTCTTTTAAAAGTTTTAATAATTGTAAGCTGCCTAGACTTTCTGGGAGTTGGGAGGCAAATAATAATTACTTTTAAGATTCTGTTACTACAGCCTATCTCAATAAAATGTAGTTCTAGTTTTCTTGGAGACTTGCAATTTTCTTACTGTAGAGCTCTAACACCATTTCAGTTGAGATAATCTGTTCAGCTGTCCTGCTGTCTGATATGGATATTACAGTAGCAAGAGAGGCAAAATGAAGGAGATATGGTGGTGTATCAAGGTTGAATATTTTCCAACTCTGGAGCTTCTATTCTGTTCCATCCAGGTGAGGGAAGAGGAGAAGAAAAATACCCTGTTTCCCCGAAAATAAGACAGAGTCTTATTTTCTTTTGACCCACAAAATATGGCTTGGGTCGTATTACCAGGGGAGGGCTTATTGTTTTGGGGTTGCCGAGTGACTGCTCCCTTGCGAGCGGGCTCCCGAAGAGCCGGGCACAGCCTCAGGGGTGAAGCAGCCATGAGGTGACCATGCTCACGAGCAGCTACCCGGCAAATCCCCTCTACAGCCGAGCAGAGCGCCATTCACTGACCTAGGGGGTATCCCTAAGAGTCAGGAACAACTAGCACATATATGCGAGGGGAACCTTTACCTTTAAATCATTGGATTTAGTGCAGAAGCCATTTTGAGTTCCTCAACAATGCAGGCAATAATTGCTTCTGAAACTGGCCAAGGACAGCATTTCCAGCCTAGAACCTGGACACTGCAGTCCAAGGAGGAATACTGGAGTAGGATATACATCTGTTGAATTAAGGGTACACATCATGGGTTAGCAGGAAGTGACACCCTAAAATTACTTATTTTATTTGTTTTGATTCATTTGAAGAGGAAGTTTATATGGGATTTCATTTTGAAGCCCCAGAAATCATTGGTTAAGACTGTTCAGTTACAATTTTGTAGGTCAAATCAACTTTATCTAATGATACTTAGCTTAATGTTGAATGTTACTTAAAGGTAAACCATACATGGTTTTATTTTCTCCTCCCTATTTTTTGCAATATACGTCACCACAAAACCAAATTCTGCTTTTCATCTGGGAGAAGAAGAAAAAAGCACCTCAGTCTAAATGATAACTTGCATCTACTCACAAGAATTTGTGGACTTGAAGGAAGAACAGGATTGGCATGAGGTGAATCCTGAGAATAGTAGAAAAGACTATATGTGACCCGCAATCAGACTTGTGTTCCTAAGTTGAGGAAGCAATGGACCTTTAGCTTCTGGGTTCTCTTTTGGAAGTCCTAAAGACTGATCTAAGAATGGTCCCTAAAATTTCCATTTCCAGCTATGATGACATGAGGTTCAGGTGAAATCAACATGGAACAGTTTTTAAAGAGATGAAAACCTCCCATTTCTTGTCCAAGCTATATGTGGCCCTCATCCCCTAACTCAAGTCCCTCTTTGAAGGAGATAGGAGGGGGGTTCAGAAATGTGACAAATATTATAAACAAACAAACAAACTGTGGCTCTTGACTATGTTGACTATTGTCCTAAAATAGATTACTGATCTCAGAGGCCATAGAGAATACAATATTCTTAAAGCCAAAATGAGCTGTATGGCCAGTTTTTGAACATACTCACGGAGAGACACAGACAAAAATCACTTGGCTGGACAGATACAACCTGCTGTTTTATTAACAGGGAATTGTCTGGTGGTGATATTAATTAGCAAGATGGTTATTTAAGAAGTAAGATTGCCTAGGACTGAGGATTTTAATCCCAAACCAAAGCTTCTTTTTAATACCATGCTAAAGTATTATATTATCTGTAGATTATGCAAAAGTATCCAATCCAATTCAGGCACTTTTAAATTAGAGTGATTCAGGGTAAGACTCAATATATATGCTCAGATTTCTTCTACTAAGAACAGCTTAATTTCAAGGCACTTAAAATGGTTGAGTCAAAACTGGGCTTTGGTCGTGCAGCATTGATTGGCCCTTAAGATTCACAGGGGATTTTACATGCAACATCAATACAACTGGCTGAAGCACAGCATATACTTTCTCAATATTACTAAAAAGGATAATATAAAAGCATGGATGACCAAAAGCATTATGAATAGCAGAGATCAATATCTATAAACCCATCTGGTGAACATCGTGGCATATAGAAGATTGTGTCTTGGGATGTAAGAGAGGTAAATAGTAAATATATGACTTGAGAATGAAATGTGAAGTCAGAAAGAGAAGAGAAGAAAGAGGAAAGAAAAGGAGAAAAGAAAAAAAAGGAGGAAAGGAGGAAAGAAAGAAAGAAAAGAAAGAGGAAGAAAAAGAAAGGAAGGAAGAAAGTTAGGTGGGTTATGGGTATGTAAGTGAAAATATATTGCATTATCGTGAAGAATAAATTGAATATAATGGTATCATATTAAGTCTGAACAAAAATACGATGACATATGCCTAAATGTATTAATTGGTATCATTTAGCTTGTTTCAATATGGAACATTAATAATAATTAGTATGAAACAATAAGGTGGATTGGTCACATAGACAGGACAAATGAAAATGATCTAGCTGCAAAATTATCTATCTATCCATCTATTATCTATCTATCTATCTATCTATCTATCTATCTATCTATCTATCTATCTATCTATCTATCTAGTAATTAGTTGAGAAGAAATTCTGGGAGAAGATTGAAGAAGTAGTGGTTGGCCTCGAGACGATGAAACCTTTTAAAAGAAAATGCAAAGAAAATTGGAGAAGAGGCAATCCATAAACTGGTATGTAGAGGTGATGGAAACAAAATGAGAAAAATTATAGAGAGATATAGTGGATTATTTGCTGTCAACTAGCTTTAATTGCAGTTTCTTTTATTTTTTATTTCATGCTTTTAATTCCTTTGACTTACAATTACTTCCCCCTTTTCAGTAGTTTGCTTAATGTTGCTTATTCTAAAAAAAGAATCGCACGATGGGTCTGGATTTCTGTTCTCTTGTTTGTGGACTTCCTGTTGGCATCTGCTGGGCTCTGTAAAACATGATGGTATAATCCATCTAGCTAATTCACCAACCCTGTCCTCATATTCTAAAAGCTAAACCAAGGACTCAATAGAAGCCAGGCAGAACTCCTCAACAGAATAATAGAGTTGGAAGGGACCTTGGAGGTCTTCTAGCCTACTCAAGTAAGACACCATTCCAGAAAAATGGTTGTCTAGTTTCTTCTTCAAAGCCATTAGTGATGGAGCACTCACAACTTCTGAAGACAAACCGTTCCACTGGTTTCACTGTTAGGAAATTTCTCCTTAGTTCTAGGTTGCTTCTCTCTTTGATTAGTTTCAATCCTTCATTTCTTGTCTTGCCTTTTCCTGCTCCTTGGAAAACAGGCTGACTCCTTCTTTGTGGCAGCTTGTTAAATATTGGAACACTATTTTCATCCATGTAGGTAGGAATATTCCTGCAAACCCACCTCCTGCAACCGTTTTTCATATGTTTTAGCCTTCACCCCCCTAATCATCTTTGTTGCTCTTTTCTGCACTCTTTTCATAGTCTCAACATATTTTTTATAATACGGTGACCAAAACTGAATGTATTATTCTAAATATGGCCTTAGTAAGACTTTGTAATGAACTTGATTCTATCCCTCTATTAAAACAACCTGGGATTGCACTAGCTTTTTCGGCTGCTGCCACACACTGCTGGCTCTTGTTTAAGTAATGGTCCACTAGGACTCCAAGATCCCTCTCACAGTTACTGCTATTGAACCAGATTTCACCTAATCTGCATGTGTACATTTGGTTTTTCTTGCCTAAATGTAAAGCCTTACTTTTCTCTACATTGAATTTCATTTTGTTAGATAGGGCCCAGCGTTCAAATCTGTCGAGATCCTTTTTTGTGTAAGAAATAACAATTCTGGTTTCAACTAGGCTCCCATAACAGCAAGATCACAATCAGTTGGCTATAACCACTATGCTCATTTTGTGTTAAGGATTCTTTTTAAAAGACTTATCTTTGATATTCTGTCTTTATTATTCCATGGAAGTCAAGAGTCTGCTTTTCACCCAGGTGTCGATCAAACATACTCTTGCTTAGCATCAGCAAAGTTGCTGTAAGATGTGTCTTCCTACCAAACTAATCCCAGATGGCATGAGACATGAACTCAGCTAGACCTCCCCACTCCTTTTCCTAAATGATGCTCCAGAAATCCATTCCCTGTTTTACGTCAACCAAAATCTGCAACCAAATTGACTATTGTTTTATTGTACTTGGATTACTTACAGGACAGGGAGTAGGAAGATACCCAATGGTCTGCCAAGTGTTTTGATGTCAGACTGCCAAATAAATCTTCCTCTCTGCTAGGGATGGATGACCCTGTCAAGTTCGCTTTTGCTCAAGTTCTTAATTTAATACTTATTAAAATATTCTCATGAACTCTTGTAAGACTTTTTTTTTTGGTAATGCATATATCTTGGGTGTGCCTTTGTTATTTATTTTTCCAAGCATTTCCCTCCCCCAACACCTTTCTGTGAATAGATTTTTTTCCCAAAATGCATGCACACTTAATATAGCCATTATGTAGGGTAGCAATTAAGGTGCTGGATTAGAATCGGACTTTCCATTAAAAATATATCCCAAAGGGCCATATAGTAAAACACCAATGAAAGCCCTTTATGTTTACTGAAGTATAAAACAGGATTTTGGCTGAAATAGCAAAGGCACAATGAATGATGCAGCAGTATGGCTTTATTTAAAAGAGGCCCCTCCCTGGTTACATCTACCTGTAGCCATCAGATCTGTCAGCTTTCCCAGGCAAATCAGACAGGACGTATAGCGAGATAAGCTAACACTACTTTATTGTAAGGCTACATGAAGGAAATATTGCAAGTCTCCAAGTCCAAACTTCACACGACAACTTTTAATTGCTTGATCCATTAGGGTGGGTCTTTCCTAAGTTTCTTTCTGACTGTCTGACTGCTCCTGCCTCTCTCGTCTAATTGTTTCCTAGGCAGCATCTCTTCTCCTCTTTCCTCATCCATACATTCCATTACAAGGTCCAGCAGGAAGGTTATATTATGGGTAACATCCAGGGGTGAAATCCAGTGGTGAATTTCAATCTTTATTACTACTGGTTCTGTGGGTGTGGCTTGGTGGGCTTGGCAGGGGAAGGATACTGCAAAATCCTTATTCCCTCCCCACTCCTGGGGAAAGGTTATTGCAAAATCTCCATTCCCACCCAACTCTGGGGAAAGGTTATTGCAAAATCTCCATTCCCACCCAACTCTGGGGCCAGCCAGAGTTGGCTTTTGCCAGTTCTCTGAACTATTCAAAATTTCTGCTACTGGTTCTCCAGAACCTGTCAAAACCTGCTGAATTTCACCCCTGCTGCAATGCTACCGGTTCGGGCCAGTTCACCTGAACTGGTAGTAACAAGGTGCTTTAAAAAGTTTTTAAAAGGTTCTGACAATCACACGTCACTGCTGATTGTCACAGCTGATTGTGTGTGAGATTGTGTGTGAGTCAGTTGTGTAGCTTTTGTGTTATTTTTGTGTAAAGTGTGATAGTTTGTTTTTGAGCTCTCTGTGACTCTAGGCGAGGTTCCTACTTGTGGCACCAAGCCACACCTGCCCAGTCACATGACCACCAAGCAACATGACCACTAAGCCACATGACCAGTAAGCCACGTCCACATAACCTATAGGGAAAATTTTTGAATTTCACCACTGGTAACATTTACTAAAGATTTCCATTTGACGAGATGAGTTTTTGAGTTTTTGACATAGCACCGTCCCACTGGAATATCATCTTCCCACACACACTTTCAGACGAGATTAATTCCAACCTTTTTGGACTTCCAGAAATTCCTTAAAATATATTTTTTTCCCCCAGTAGGCTTGGGAATCACATGGAAATGAGGAACCCATGAGATGGTTGCATTTTATGTGAGTTATTGGTACTTTCTCCAGTGATCTTATTTATATTGTATCAATTGTTTTAATAATTGAAAAAATATTGTTGTTGTTTACTTTATTGTATGTTTTCCAGTGTCACATAAGTGAGAAAGGCACTATATAATTTGATAAATCAATAAATAGCTAACTTTATGCCAAGGGTTCAGTGGATGATACATCTTCAGCAGACAGGTAGGAAAGCTCACCTCAGCACTGATCAGCTGCACAGACCTAAACGGCATCATCAAAGGGGCTTATATTGAAGAGCAGCTTTCCTAAGGTTGCCATATCGCAGTGCTTCTCAAGCTTGGCAACTTTAATACGTGTGGACTTAAGCTGCATAGCAAATATCTGGCAAACGTGTCACATCCAACAGGACTTCCCTTCAATCTTGATTGTCCATTGATCCAGTAGACATCCTGGTCTCAATTCTCTTCAGATATACGCAGGCATTTATCCACGAGAAATGCGGTCAGACTTATTGCTTCGCTTGTTACTAAGTGCCTGATTCCACCTCCTCCTTGTAGATATGACAGAAGCCTGCTGGCAATGATATTTTATTTTATGCAACAATTGCTACAGAGCAAAGCCTGCAATCTGCAATGGGGCCTCCTGGAAGGGAAGCTGCCAGAAGCAACACGGCTTAAGTTCCTGTAAAGCAGAAGTGGCTAAGGACCCAGGCACACATCCACCTTGGGACAGGTTGCAATGAGGGTAGGTGTGTGGGTGAAGATTTTATTGAAGGGTACAGAAGGGTACAGAATGATTCCTTTTGTTTCTTACAGGTATTATTATAGTGTCCGATATACTTTAGTTACTCAAATACTTTTGCCACCTAATGGGAAGGAAGGACTCACTGGAGAAGAGCCTAATCCTTGGAACGATTGAGAGCAAAAGAAGAAGGGGACGACAGAGAATGAGGTGGCTGTGGAGTCACTGAAGCAGTAGGCGTGAGCTTAAATTGGAATACGGGGGATGGTAGAGGACAGGAAGGCCTGGATGAACGTTGTCCAGGGGCTTGTGATGGGTCAGACATGACTTTGCAACTAACAACAATAATACTTAGCATTCCGCAAATTCCAACATGTCTTTTATATGGGAACTTTTATTGCTTTATATAACTAAGTCTGTAGTGACCCAATTAATTCATATTTATTGCTAAATAAAGTATCGCGAGTGCCATTCTTCTTTGTGTCCTGAAATCTGTTAAAAGGTGAATTGTTTATAGATGTGCTGCATCTATAAAGGACCACACAGAGCCCTTCCCCTTCTTCCCATTGCTTTTGCTCCTCAGACCTGGAGAAGCAGACTGACGTCTGTTAAGGCTGTCTTTAACTTAATCCCAACATGACATGTTGAGGACAAGAGTATATAATTAGAATTTGTACACCAAAAAAATAAATAAAAATGAACACAGACTAATCTAAAGTAAGGAAGAAAAAAGAAACAAATCAAAGAAAAAAGACAGTGGAAGGAAAATAGAAAAGAAATCAAAGAGATAAAAAAGAATTTGCTTCTGATATTCTTCACTTGTAAGCACTTGTAAGTACAAATATATCTTAAACTCTCTCTCTCTCTCTCTCTAAAGTTACATCATATTACTCTTCTTTCCATAATCTATCCTGTCTAATCATCAAAACCATAAATCACAAAGTATCCCTCCTAATTTTACTTGCACTCCAAGTGCATCACAGCTCAGCTAGAGATAAATCAGCTCAGGTCTCAGACACTGCTAATATTATGGGAACACACAGGTCGCAGGCTACTTTGAAATGGATGTAGAAACTGCTATGAAAGTGACTTAATTCACCACAATGCAAAGTGCTAAAAACACACGTGAATGATGGATGAGATTTGATTTCCTATTTTTGAAGATAGGTCAGCAGACTCTCATGTCCCCAGAAATTAGGGATTTTTGTAGAGTAGGGTTTGGGTTTTAGGGGAGGGGTTTTATTTTGCGAGTTCCACAATAAAATCACTATCTTAGTGGTGGGATTCAAAAAAATTTATTACCGGTTCTGTGTGGGTGGCTTGGTAGGCGTGGCTTGGTGGACCTGGCAGGGGAAGGATCCTGTAAAATGCCCACTCCAGGGGAAGGATACTACAAAATCCCAATTTCTTCTTGATCAGCTGGGACTTGACAGGCAGAGAATAGATGGGGGTGGGGCTAATCAGAGCTTGTATTTACCGGTTCTCCAAACTACTCAAAATTTCCTCTACTGTTTTTCCAGAACTGGTCAGAACCTGCTGAATACCACCTCTGACCTATCTGTATCTCTTTAGACTTAACTTTCTGAAAAGTTAACTAACTGAGGAATTTTCTGAATTTAGTTCTTGGCTTTTTTAGCAAAACAACCCTATGAATATTTATTGTGATATAAGCCAAAGTGAATTCAATGGGATTTGGTCCAAAATCAATACAGAATTATAGCGAGTAGAACAAACTATGAGGGGTGGGGGGGGAAGTTTAGACAAATTTGTGGTTCTTTTCCTTTTGTGATTGTTGCTGCTGGTAGCAATGTCCTTTTTAAAAAAAACAATCCTACCTACTACATTGCCTCAAATGATGGGAAGAGTGATTATGTCCATGTAGGGTAGGTGTACTCTGTTTCAGGAAATAAGGAGGCTTTGCGAATAATCAATCATGACTGGAATGTCTCTTTTTACCTTGGCTCAATTATATGATTCACTGCCATAGATTTCTTCTCATCCTGGTTATGGAGGGTTTATTTTCTCTCCATAGAAGGACATTCTAGAGTAGCAAACACCTTCTGGGACTCTTTTCCCAGGAACAAACACTGGGTTTCAAGGCTGGTTATCTCTGGAATTACCAGATGATTGTCAAAAGAAGGACATGTCATGCATACCTTAAAATCAAATATTGTCTGACTTTTTAAGTATCTTTGAATTAATATTTTTTTATTATTACTCACAGCAGTAGTCATTTGTGTTCTTGTATATTGTGACCTTGTACAATGTTTTCAAGGGATGCGGTGGCTTAGTGGCTAAGACACTGACCTTGTTGATCAGAAAGATCGGCAGTTCGGCAGTTTGGTAGTTCGAATCCCTAGAGCCGTGTAATGGAGTGAGCTCCCGTTACTTGTCCCAGCTTCTGCCAACCTAGCAGTTCGAAAGCATGTAAAAATGCAAGTAGAAAAATAGGAATCACCTTTGGTGGGAAGGTAACAGCATTCTGTGTGCCTTCGGTGTTTAGTCATGCCGGCCACCTGACCACGGAGACGTCTTCGGACAGCACTGGCTTTTCGGCTTTGAAACAGAGATGAGCACCACCCTGTAGAGTTGGGAACGACTAGTACATATGTGCAAGGGGAACATTTACCTTTACCTTTACATTACACTGTCTTTCTTGTACAGGGATTGGGTATGCCTAGTCTAGTGAAGAGAAGGACTATGGATGATATGATAGCAGTGTTCCACTATATGAAGAACTGACAAAAAGAATGGGGTGGTTTGTCAAAGAATTTTCCAAAGCAGCAAGGGGCAAGACAAGAAATAATGGATGGGAAAAAAACTAATCAAGGAGAGAACCAATCTAGAACTTAGGAGAATTTTCCTAACAGTGAGAACAATTAACCAGTGTAATGGCTTGCCTCCAAGTTGTAGGTGTTCTAACATTGGAGACTTTTAAGAAGAGACTGGACAGCCACTTGTCTGGAATAATATAAGGTTTCCTGCATAAAACTAGAAGTCCTCCAATGTTCTTTCCAACTCTGTTATTCTGTTATTCAGTCTGCTTCTTTCTTCCTTCATCTGTTGACAGACTCCAAAGGCTAGATTTATATTATATAATTTATTTCCTGATTCCAGCAATCAACTTCAATACAGGCTTTTCAAATCTATGGTTTTCATGCCAAAATTTAAAAAGTGCATCATTGTCAATTATATATTAACACTAGCATATGTTCTTGAAAATAAACATTTGCTGGAAAAATATTGCAATTGAAAAACCAAGGGAAGGGAAGTAGAGTAGAAAAGGATGATGGAGGGAAGATAGAAAGTTGGAGGGGGGGTAGAAGAATGAGGTGTATGGAGAGCAGAAGAGCTATAATGGGTCTCTATTTTTCTGGGCATTGTTGACAAGAGGAACTGATGTATTTATTATTTAATACTATATGATATGGGCTATGTATAGTATACATGTGAGTGTGTGTTATGAAAATGGAAATAAAAATATTCTCTAAAAAATAAAAGAAAAACCAATTTTTATGCTGACTCTGGAAACAGTTTAGAGAGGGCTGTAAAGCAGTATATAAATCTAAGTGCTATTGTTATTGCTACTTGCAAGATTCTTAGCCTTACAATAAAGTAGAATTAGTTCATTAGTTCAGTTTCCTTTCTGGTCTACCTAGGAAAGCTGGCATCAGTCATGCAACTCTGAAAGTTCAAATCGCCCATGTGTAAAGAACACATGTTCTTTACAGCCTGAGAAGATAAGGAGGACATCTTCTAAGTCTCTTTCTTTGCCTATCTGCAGGCTATGCCCTCTTGTATATGACCTTTCAGGGTTTGTTGCAGAAATCACATCCAGAAAGCACACAAAGATAACTGATTCAGCAGGATTCATTAAACTCTCTATATACATAATAACACATGAATAAATGTTCAATACCAATTGTGGATTCTCCAACATGGTGGTAGTTACAGGCAAAACACAGGCAGAAGAGAGATTGGTTTCAGTTCAGAGTAAAGAGCTTACTACAGACAAGACCAGACTAGTTTCATTTCCAACATAGAGCTTAGTACAAGTAAGTCACGCCTAGGCTTCTTACTTAAGTTTCTGTTTCCAAATAAGCCTCATTGGCTGACCTTGTTACCATGTCTCTGCCAGTTCATGAGTATTCTGACATGACCACACCTTTGACAACATCTCTTTCCAAAGAACTCCCAAGGTCATTCTTGCATTTCATCTCCACACACCCACTCTCTCTCTTGACAAAAAATAAATAAATTAAGACTTGCTGCATTAAATAGGACTTCTTAATAGTTTTGGAATAAATACAATCATTTTACTTTTCTCTTTGTTCTTGGTAGCTATCTTGGTTGGATGAAAAGAAATTGCCCAAGCAAGCAATAAGTAAAGCAATCATAAAACCCGAAAACATCAGAAACAGAACATTAACACCAACCATAAAATAATTTAACCACAGCAAATACAATTGTTTCCCAAAAGGAGCATCCATTTATAATCCAATCTTATTCCAAAAAGCATTTCTTAAGGGTGTGAGTTGACTGTCTCCAAGGGGAAAGTTCACAGGTTTTGCTGGACACAACCTCTACTTAAATCAGTTTGTTTAAAAAAACAAACATTCTTAAGTGCAATAAATATCCACAGAATATCCACAGAAATAGGTATTTTGAAAAGAATACTTTATAACAGTGTTTTTCAACCACTGTGCCGTGGCACACTGGTGTGCCGTGACATAGTGTAAGGTGTGCCGTGGGAAAATTACTTTATATATAGTCAATATAGGTACAGAGTTAATTTTTTTTAACATTTTCTAATGGTGGTGTGCCTCGTGATTTTTTTCATGAAAAAAGTGTGCCTTTGCACAAAAAAGGTTGAAAAACACTGCTTTATAGGAACCTGGGGAGGGTGAAAGGAGCCCCCCACTTCCCTCGGAGGCCCCAGCGCAAAAAAGCAGCCCTATGGCCAAACCAGAAGTTTGGGAACGGACTTCCGGTTTGCTTGTAGCAGTGGTGGGTTTCAAAAATTGTTCAAACCTACTCTGTGGGTGTGGCCTCCTTTGTGGGAGTGGCTTGCTGCCCATGTGACCGGATGGGAGTGGCTTGCCTCCCATGTGACTGGATATGAAGATGCTGATGACACTTGTCAGAACCACCTTAAATTACCTCACATACAGCACTGGGATGCATAAGAATATGATGTAAACTTGTTTTTTAAAAGGCATCTTTGGTTTGCGTTAAAACAACTTCAACACATGCAATGTTCTGATTGCACCACAAACGCAGTAGTCATCCTTACCTTTCACAGAGGCACTGAGTTTTATAAATATGAGCATGATAGTGTAGAATAATCATATCCAAGGACCAGTGGTGGGTTTCAAAAAAATTTGGAACCTCTTCTGTAGGTGTGGCCTGCTTTCTGGGTCTACTGGTGGAACCTCTTCTAAACAGTTTGGTAGATTTGACGAACCAGTTCTACCGAGTAGGTGCAAACTGGTAGGAAGCCACCTCTGGCTCGTAGGGTCAATTTAAGCCCTCTGGAGGCTTCAGGGACCTTCAGGAGGCTTCCCTGAAGCCTCCAGAGGACTAGGGTCATTTTTATTCCTCCGGAGGCTTCAGGAAAGCCTCCTGAAGGTCCCTGAAGCCTCCGGAGGGTTTAAACCAACCCTACGAGCAAACCGGAAGTTACTTCCGGTTTGCTCGTAGGGTCATTTTTAGTCTTCTGGAGGCTTCAGGGAAGCCTCCTGAAGGTCCCGGAATCCTCCGGAAGGCCTCTGGGGGGAGGGGGAGGCTGTTTTTGCCCTCCACAGACTCCTATAAAGCCTCTGTAGCCGGGGGGGGCGCGAAAAAAGCATACAAAAGATGGGGGTCGTGCCTCTCATCCGCGCAAGCCAAAAAAGGTTCACCATCGCTGGCCTAGATTGTGAGGACAACACTTTAGCCCCATTTTCTTTTCGGTGGGTTGGATTTGTACCATGCACCAAACTTTAAATTAACCAATCCCATTTTAGCGTAGTGTATTATATGAACCTAGCCTGTGTAGATTTATGGGTACGTTTGCCATGCAAACACAAAATTGAGTTAACAATTTTAACTCATGTTAACACATGTCTCACATACAAAAGGGCAAGGCCGTGATCCTTCTGTCCCCAGATGTTCTTATCCACAATACACTGCAGAAGATGCTAAGATCATCTTCATTTTATTTAGAGGAAGGTTAATACAGATTAGGGTTTTTTTTTCCTTCAACAATTTTGATGTGCAAAAATAAAAAAGAGAAGCATAAAACAGAAATATAACAGTTGTTAAATCATCTTTCCTTGAAATCATGATATTTTTAATGCCTTCTGCTTTCCATGCACGTTGAGTATAGTATGTTCTAGTAACTATACACAGTCATTATGGATTTATTATTTTATGAAAAACATAAAATGCTTTCTAGAGGAGCTTTTGAGTGACTTAGGATTACTGGTGTATATCTAGCATCAAAAGATTTTTTTTAAAAAAACTGATTATCATTTGGCCTTTTTTGGCAACTAATAATTTTTCAAATAACTAAAATGCATCATATGACCCCATAAATTGAACAAAAGTAGACATTATGTAACAGTGGTGGGTTCCGGATCCTGTTCCAACTGGTTCAGTTGGAATGGGCCCGGCATCGTCCACATGGATGCGCGCAGCGTGCACATGTGTCTTATCGCTTCAGCAAGCCTCCGCGAAGCTCCAGCTGCTCAGCCGAGCAGCACATAGGTGCTGAATGTGCTGTGTGCATATGCGTAAGCCTCAAACACTTAAAAGACCGGTAAGGAACTTGGGCGGGCGAGCCCTCCGGAGCACCGGAACGGAACGGTATCCGGTGCTCCGGGCAGTCTCTGATATACCCATACCGGGGTGTACTGCCTGCAACCTACCACTGCTATGTAGTCTGCCAAGATTCTCCAATGAGAATGATCCTTTTGTTGTTTTTAAATTTCGTTTTCTTCTGGGGAAGCTTCAATTCTTGGTTAGAGAAAAAGGTTTTCAAGATTTGACTTTGTGCTCTAAAGCACTTCTTCCTTCTCAAACTGATTATCTTCTGACATTCCTAGATACTGAATGATATTATTTTCCAGCTACTTTGGAAAATACAGAATCTCCCTTCCTTCTGTATTAACTGTTGGAGGGGGTTCAACATGAAACAACATATTTGCTCTTATTTGTTCCTATTGATCGTGCTAAACAGACATTTTGGCAGGAATCCAAATTTCTAGATATGCTTGTATTGTTAGGTAATTTTTGGCTGTGCTCAAGCATATCATGATCTGTGAGACAGAGATCAAATTGGCATTCTATCCACTGGCCCTTCATTTTCATTTATCCAAAAGGCAGAGGGATCTTTTTTTTAATTTAGCACTTTTTATTGAGTTAGAAGATAAAATAAGATACAAAATACAACAGTGAATAGAAAAACAATGGGAGGAAAGGGGAGGGAAGAAGAGTGAGGAAGGATTAGGAAAAAGAAGCATTGACTTCTGACTCTCTCTGTTGCAGTATAATAAGACTTTAACATTGAATCACAACTTTCTGTTTTTTCATAATAATATAAACTAGCCATTTTTATAAGGATCTGTCAGTCTAATCTGTAAAACCCATAATCAAAGCTTCATTCTTTTCCACTTCAAGCACCAAGTTCAGAAGCGGTCTCCATGTGGAAACAAAAATACTTCGATTCTTTTCTTTAATCAAAATGGTCAATTCTGCCATTTCAGCCAACTCCATCGGCTTATGTCACGTGTTCAGGATGGGTCATGTGGTACAACACTGGAAGTTCAACATATCCAAACACCCACTAGCTTTTCACCCAATGGTGCAAAAATGGTGTTGCATGATGCCCGTGTTTTTTTGTTCTATTTATTTAAAAGAAACACTGAAGATGGAAAGGAAATAATTCAGGTTGTTTCATGAGGTAGGTCTAAATCAGGAGTGTCAAACTGGAGGCCCGCAGGCCAGATGTGTCACATGCAGGCTACGCCCACCCTGGCTCCACAAAGACAAAAAACTTCACGATACGTCATGTGACACCAGTGGTTTAAGTCATCTCCTACCTTCTGCATGGCCCTGTCCAGCTCCAGATACAGCCCATCTGTCATGTCAGTGTATACCAAAGAGACTCGAGGGCTAGTAGCAAGGCAGGAAGGAAGATTCATGGACTTTAGTGAATGGAAACCAAGGTACCCTATGTTTTAAGAGAGAGCCGAGGTGGCGCAGTGGTTAAATGCAGCACTGCAGGCTACTTCAGCTGACTGCAGTTCTGCAGTTCAGCTGTTCAAATCTCACCGGCTCAGGGTTGACTCAGCCTTCCATCCTTCCGAGGTGGGTAAAATGAGGACCCGGATTGTTGGGGGCAATATGCTGACTCTGTAAACCGCTTAGAGAGGGCTGAAAGCCCTATGAAGCGGTATATAAGTCTAACTGCTATTGCTATTGCTATTTTGGGATGCTGAACAATCTGTTTGTTTGTTTATCTAACTCATATAGCTGCTCATCTCACAAACAAGTGGTTCAAAACAATTGCTTTTAGGAAAAGATTTATCTATCAGTGTTGACCATCATGCCTGTTTCTTCTTGGTAATGGGAAAAGCATTAATTCAGATGATTACATGGGGAAAGTTGTTATTTTTTAGCATCCAAGGCAACAGTGTGACACAATGATGTCACATAAAAGAGTAGAGCCAATTTTTTTTGGTGTGTTTGGGGAATTGGGTTTTTGGGGGGGGGAGGAGCATGGGGTTGTTTTTTTTTTGTGTTCTTTGTAAATGTGCTTTCTCTCTCTAAACATTTATTTTTCTTCAAGCAAATTCCATCTCTGCTTTGGCAATGGAGGCCTAATGTCACTTTGGGCCAGTTGGTCTTTTTCAACCGTCCCCACCCTAGAATAGATGTTGTGGAAAGAACAGAACGCATTCCTGAGCTACTAAAGGAAAGACAGGACATACATCAAATTAGTAATAAGCAAATTTCAGAAATCATCTTTTCAGAGAGCTCTGAGGACTGCAAACCCCATAGGCTTCATGAGTCTTACAGGCTCCGTCCCTCCCTCTGCTTACCAAGTCATCTCACATTTCTTTTGAGGATGTTTTCCAATCTTGGCAACTTGAAGACAGCTAAGGAATTCTGGGACTTGAAGTCCACCCTTCTTCATGTTGTAGAGATCGGGAAACATTGCTTTTGAGACTCTAGTCCCTTCAGCACAGGTAATTTAAGTTTTAAAAATAAAAAAAAGTGGATAAGTCTTTAAATCCCAGTAGAAGTTCTCTTTCTCTCTTTCTTTTACAAGGGTGTTGTTTAAATTAGTATGATGATTACTTGCACTTGGATGATTTTTTTTTAAAAAAAAACCCTGGATGTGTAACTGAGAGATTTCCTAGCTTTTTCGCATATGGTTATATTTTATATGATGTTGCTAGCTGCTTTGATCCATGTGACAAAAACCCAGGCAGAAATATTAAAACAAACAAATACATTTGGCTTGGCAGCTGTAGGGCAGATGAAGAAAGAAATTCCTTTTGTCCTCTTCTGCTTTGCTGATTGTGCCATCCTAAGCCTTTCAGTGCCTCAATTCAGGAAGCAGGCAGCTTCATAGTAATTCTACTTCACAGACTGATGCTTTAGGCACACAAGTGTACATGGAAGAACCTAACCCAGGATTCCATTAGATCCCACTAAATACAAGTGCAGTGTGCTGGGACCAGAAGTGTAGGAATTTTCAGCCAGTGTAATCCAGATTCATGTCGGCTAGAGAAAATGAGAAATGGAAGCTGAAATCTCAACAAAGTTAGGATGCTTTATGTTGGAGTGAACACCAGGCTGTGAGCACTTCATCAACACAAGTAATGTCAGGCGCTTGCAGCAGAGGTAGCCACAAACATGAGCAGAATATAGAACTACTGATTGTTTAGTACAGATGGAGAGTTATTTCCAAAGGTACATTGATGAAGGTAAAAATAAGGTGTGTGAATCTATATCTATATCTATATCTATATCTATATCTATGTATCTTTCTATCCATCTATCCATCCATCTATCCATCCATCTATCCATCCATCCATCCATCCATCCATCCATCCATCCATCCATCCATCCATCCATCCATCCATCCATCTATCTATCTATCTATCTATCTATCTATCTATCTATCTATCTATATCATTATGTATGTATGCATGTATGTATGTATGTAAGCATGCAACTGTCTCATAGTTACAATGGTTGCAGCATGCCGAGGTCATACTTTTGTGACCTTCTGACCAGCAAAGTCAATGAGGAAGTATGTATCTCTTTATCAATCAATCAATCAATCAATCAATCATTCAATCAATCAATCAATCTAATATCATTTCTTAGATTTAATGATAAAGTTCTTCTTTCTGGTGATTCAGGAAAGAAAATCAGCAGAGAGCAAACAAAAGTTATAATGCCACTGACCACCAAGAAAGGGTGGAGCACAATCTGTACTTGATAACACAATCATCTTAACAGCATTAAGACAGGGTACTATTCCCTTGGCCATAATAATAGATTTGAAGAGGAGGGGCTGCCAACCAGCTCATGGTATTGATCCAAGTGCTGCACTTATCTGTTGCTTGCTCCTTCTGCAGGCATCTGTGGAGCCCTGGGAAAATAAACCACTGGGATAGGTGCAAATTGCTTTCCATTGTCGACTGTAGCTTGGAATTGAAACACTAAGGCTGAAAATGATAACATTAAATATGGTGGGAGGGAAAGACTTCATGGGGCTGTAGCAAGAGGATGAACAATACAGTATGTACATTAGATATCCATGTGGGAATATGTATTCCATCCAGAGTTCATCTAGGCTTCTCTTTGGCCTCTCTCATTTCAAGAGAAATGGCCTTGAAAGTAATAATCAAGAAATAACATTTAAAGAATGGAGCTGGACTAAAAAATTTCAAATAATCAAAACCTACCAACTGTTTCAGAGTTTCATTATGAGATAAGAAACATTGCATTTTTGAATAAGCTTGAAGAGGAAAAATTAAGATAAAATACATTCAAGATCAGCTTGAATGGATTTTGTTTTCACTTGTAACGGAAATATTTTCAGATCATTGGAACTCCCTATCCTTTTGATTTTGGCAAGCTCTACACATGAGAGCCACTATATCCCTAAAGCTACTGATGGGGACTTGATACTGAACAAATATCAACTATAGAATGGCAAGAGATGTTTTCCATCCAATGCTTCCAGATTTTAGAATGTCTTTACATGTCAATATCACATTTGCTATACTCCCACGGGGCTGTTTTCCCCATGCAAGATTTTGAATAATTATTCAGTGGCTTCCACTATTACAGTTTTCAAGCTTCCTTTCTTGGAACCCTGTAATCTTTCTAGATCTAGGCCAATAGGGGATGGGGATGAAGCTTCAATAAAAAAGAACAACAGTAAAAAGAACTATTCTGCTCACCAGAAGTAATTTTACATTGCAACATTTACACCCTGCAGAAAGGTGAAGTCTGATACCGTATGAACTGCAGGGACACATTTCTCAGAATCTTCTATTTCCTAACAGATGTCAAGGAATGCATTTTCTGACAGTTGCATTTTCTGCAAGGCTACATTGGTACGATCAAATACAAACTTGCCCAATATGGACAATTCAAATAACATCTGGCTAGAATGAAATATCATTGATTTCTAACAAAAAAAAATTGGATGATAACGGCCAACTTTCCAAAGTATTCAGAAAGCACTTGAGGAATATTTGCAAAGGAAAAGGGGAAAGGGTTTTTTTCTTTGCAAGCAACTGTGTATTAGCTTTAGGAGACAGGGTCAGTGCCTTAAAATAACCCTGGAGTACTTTTCCTTCTCAATCGAGTAACTATGATCATGTAGTTCAAAAATGCTTAAGAGCAGTACCCGAATGACCTTGACAAATTTTGAAATGTTGAGCAAGCTGGACCTGGTTAATGTTTGAATGGGAGAATCTCTGGGACAGAAACAGCCTGTAAGAAGGCAGTGATGCTCCACTTACACAATATTGTCAAGAAAAGGACATGAATGTGTAGGGTGAAGTCATCAGAAGTAGAGCTCAACTAAATGCAATCTGTTAACAGCTTGACATATGCTGTTACAGGCAAATTTGAACCCTGCTACCCTGTTGGAGAAATAAGCTCTCCATGTGTTGTGATTAATTTCAGTTAACTAGAGAATATGCAGAGACCCAAGGGGTTAATCACTGTCTGCTATTATGGGAACTAGGTAGTGCATACTAAATGTTCAAAACTTGCAAAAGAGATCATACACATTTGCTGGATAAAATACAATCCATATACATGCCATGACATCAGCAAAGTATTATCTAATGATAACCTTGATCTCCAATGTGTCCAACTGGTGCTTCCTCTCCAGATCTTTTGCTGACATTTACAGACTTTCATCTCTTATAGGCAAAATGACAAGAATGAATCTGACGGCTTCTACTTAGAGATCTTTAACTTACCAGATTTTAAATGTAAAGCTATGTGGACATTACGGCTTAAATATATATGCAAACAGAAACACATGTTGAACAGGACTCATAGTTGATACAGTCCCCTTGAAATCAGCAAAATCGTATCTGTATGAGCGGTTCCTCATCTGCTTTGTGAACAGTTTAGATTCAAGAGGATCTACTTTAAGAGGGAAATGAAACCTCAGTTAACTTTCCTTTAAAGTTACAATACAGTGCAGCTAGTGCTTCTCCCTTGGTCACCTTTTTCTTTCAGCATTAAACATAAACGTTGCAGATGCAATCCACGTAGAGATTTATAGCATTACAGACCCAGAATAGAGAATATAAACTGTCCCGAATTAAGTTATTATAGTTTCTTCTCGCGCAGCGCCGATTTAACTCTGCGACGAGAATTAAGAGAGCAAGAGAGAGAGGGGGAAAAAAGCAGATTTGGTTCTACTCATCCAGAATAGATTACAGAGGATTTCTGACGGCTTGGATATCTTGCTATCGGTAGCAACCATGTTTCTCTTCCCACATTAAATAATATAATTGAAAATTAATAAAACGTGAAGGGGTTCTTATTTCAACCAAGTTTTATGAAGTATCTGTGAGCTCCGTTCAGTTCACCCACTTAAAATTAAGAGGGTGCCATTTTGCGCCAGGTTCTGGTTACTGGAATGTTAGGATCAGAAATAAAAACATACACGTTGCCGATCCTATAATTCTTCAGTGCATCTATCCAGCTAGTTTTTATTTTTAAAGGGCTTCCAACAACGGAATCCTACTGGAGTTTACTCGGAAAGAGAAGAAAGCAGTTCTGATTTGTGAATTTACTTTGATTTAGCAGACGAAATTAAAAAGCTTGTTCAGAGGGGTGACTACACGGTCCAAAAGTAGGGGACCCCGCTTTGATAGCACTTTTTCGCTCTTTCTCTTTAAGGAAACACAAAGAAAAAGTTTTGTGGGTCGGGACGGAGGGATAAGATTCCAAGACAAGTAACTGACAACAAAAAAAGGCGCGGGAGATTTTGGTTTTGGCAAGCGAGATCTCGAAGTGAAGTGGCGTGACGGGGGCGCAGACTCCAAGTGGAAGGACGCGAATGCGCCCCGCGGGATGGTTTTTGCGGCGTGTGGGAGGGTGCGCGACAGTTGCTACGGGACGCGAGAGTTGGCGGTAAAGAAAGGGAGTCTGGAAAAGAATTTCGCAAATCGGTTCATTTTGGAGTGGGTTGATTTTAATGTTTCCCCCCCCGCGTTTTTGAAAGCAAGCAAGCAAGAACGGGGCATAGAGTTTTCATCTCCTCTCATTTCTATCTTTCAACTCGACCGTTTCGCCTTGGGAAAACAGAAGGACGGTTCCCTGGTCAGAAAAATCGATTTTTTCCGAGGGGAAATACTTTTCTGGCGGGAAGAGCGCTCCCTGCTCCAGTCGCGCAATTCTGAGCTTGCTACAATAGAAAAAAAGGAACAAATTCGGCACAGAACTGACTGGAAAAAAAAACACCAATTTTTAGAGTAAGCACATAGCCCTTTGTTATTGCTAAAGAGGAGGGAGAGCACATTATTATTATTATTATTATTATTATTCTCTGTTCAAACCAATGTGAAGTCACAGCTGCCACTTCTTTAACTTATTATTATGGTTCGTATTATTTCTGAAATCCCTTTCAGACAAAGACCTACTCCGTGTCAGAAAGCGACTTTCTGCATGGAGATGCGTTGGGAAAGAAGGAGAGCGTTGTTGTTGTTGTTATTATTATAAAAATCAAAAGCATTGCAAGATCCATGTGGCAAAAAACCCGAAGTATCGAGTTGAGGTTGTGTTTCCTTAACCAACAAAACAAACCGGTGTTTTAATCAAGTTCATACCCTCTTAAGAGGTATATATGTACGTGGAGGGGGTTGCCCATCTGTGCTTTTCTGACTTCTACGGATGGCGAATTAAAAATAAAATATATTCATCTCCGGATCATGAAAAAAGTGGTTCAGATCACCGTCTGCAGAAAGGAAGGACAGGTTGCCTCGCTGCCGCTGCAAAAGAAATCTGGCCTAGTGGATGACAGCTGTGCGACTTGGCTCTCTTTCATTAATTAAAGGCTTTGTGTTTCGTTTGGATTATTATTATCATCATCACCATCATCACCGTTGCTGTTTTTCTGAGCCATCTTTACACCATCGGAAGAGCCTGTCTTGGAGGACGCACGGGAGGGCGCGTGCAGATCGAATTTCCCACGCGGGCAGCAAACTCCCCCCTCCCGGCTCTCCGGAGCCTGGGGGACACTCCTGTCCACCCACCCGGGCGCTCCAACGACGCTCATCCACCCACTCCCGCCTTTCTCTTGCAATTCTTTCCGGCCTCGGAACTTCGACGGATCGCGGAACCCGAAGCGCCCGATCCTCAAGTGCCGCGTAACCTCCCCCCCCCCCTCTTCGCTTCTTCCCTACTAGGAAGAACAAGGACCGTCCGAAAGGTGGCTCCGGGCGGCTCCCTTCCCAGCATGTGGGCCGAGGCTCCTTGTTCGACCGGCGGCCCGCACTGCTTGCCTTTCCTGCCCGCGCGATCCCCTGCCCGCCTCCCGCCTGCCGTTCTCCCCTGCAGGCTGGCGGAGCGCAACCGCGGCTTCCGCAGCAACTTTCTCCGGTCTTTGCCCGGCGAAAAAGGGGCGGAGTGGGCGGGGCATGCTAATGATGGGGGCGTGTCCCTGAGGGGGCCATCGGCGGCGGCTGCTCGGCTTTCCTCTCCGGCGATTGGTGGGCGTGGAGCGGCCGAGGAAGTTATGACGCTATGCAAATGAGGGCCAGGGGCGGGCTCCGGCCCGCAGGGCGCCGCCCCCCAGCCCAGTGGGGCTGGTGTGCTCGTGTGTTTAGCTGCGGGGAGAGTTGAAGTCGGTTTCATTGAGAAAGCCTGCAAAGCGCTCGGATTGAAGCGGGGAGGAGGGAGCGGGGAGGGAGGGAGGAAGCCGAAATCCACCCGGGGGGGGGGTGCGCTTACCTTTCCCGGCGTACGAGCGCCGCGTGTCTTCCTCTGCCCGTCTCTCTCTCTCTCTCTTTCGGGCTCTCCAGCAGCCAAGCCAAGCCAAGCCAAGCTCCCTGCGCGGTTGGAGGAAAGGCAGGAGAGGAGGCGAAGAAGCCAGAGAGAGAGGGAGGGGGAGAGAGAGAAAGGACGACCGTCAGTCTTTGGCCGGAGGGAAAGCCCCGCAAGAGAAGGAGTCTCGCCGAGGACGGATCGCAAAGTTGCCGCTTTCTTGTCACTGGAAAATGACACTTGGTGTAGCCAAGGGCGCCGTCGCCGCCGCAGCCGCTACAGCCGCCGCCGCAGCAGCAGCAGCGCCGGTTCAACCTATTGTTTCTTAAACTGCCTTCTTTCTTCGGCGATCCAAAAGAGGGGGGGATTTCAGCACGGAAGGGACGCCGCCGGCAACGTCCTGCCACTTCTTGCGCGATCCCGGCCAGTTAGCCAAGAAGAAGAACCATATTCTGATTTTTTTAAAGAAGAAGAGGAGGAGGAGGAGGAGGAAGAGGAGGAGGAGGGGGAGGAGGAGGAAGAGGCCAGCCGGTGTCTCGCGCCCACCCTCCAAAGAACAAGGCTCGCCAGGCGCCCGCTAGAGCATCCACAGCCGGCCCCGGGGGGGAGATTGTTGTAACCCTTTGGATCCCCCCTTCTCTCTCTCTCTCTCTCTCTCTCTCCCAATCCCTTCAATGTCTGTGTTTGATTTTCTCTGATTTGCTTTGATTCAGCAGCCGTTCCAGAGAAAGAAAGAAAGAAAGAAAGAAAGAAAGAAAGAAAGAGAGAGAGAAAGAAAGAGCAAGAGGGGGAGTGAAACAAAAACCCGACCCGCTCCGCGTTTTTTCTTCTTGTCAACACCCTGCTTTGTGGCTGGGGGTTTTATTTTTATTTTTTGCATTTTTGTTTTTCCTCGCTTTTCCTACTTTTTTTTCCCTTCAAGAAGAAACGAAGGTTTTGGTTGTCCTTAATTCATGTTTGGGATTCAGGAAAGCATTCAGAGGAGTGGGAGCAGCATGAAGGAAGAGCCCCTGGGCGCCGGCATGAACGCGGTCAGGACATGGATGCAGGGAGCCGGCGTCCTGGATGCAAACACCGCGGCTCAGAGGTAGGTAGAGCTCGCGGTAGCATCCCTCCCTTCTTCCTTCCTTCCCTGACTCGAAAATCCAGCGGTCCAGTCACCCTCTGTAGCTGGTGGGCAGTGCCTCCCGGCGACACCTCTTGACCCCAAATGACTTTTTAATGTTAGGATCCGAGTAGACGCTGAAACAGTTGGTTTCTTTCTTTCCCCTTCTTTTTCTTTCTTTCTCTTTTTCTTTCTTTCTCTCTCTTTTTTCTCTCTCTCATTTTCTCTTTCTTTCCCTTCTTTCCCTCTCTTTTACTCTTTCTTTCCCATCTGAAAGACAATGGAACTTTATATTCAGGAATCGCCCCCAAATATGTTGACGCTTCCGAGACTCACATTAAAAAGCAAAATTAGACTGCACATTTACTCCTTGCTGTTCCCCATCTCTCTCTCTCTCTCTCTCTCTCTCTCCCCCTCTCTCTCCTCCGAAATCCTCCCTTCTTTTTAAGTTGCATCCAACAAACACATCGCTGGCAATGTATGCTGTCACTTTCACAACAACTTTGCTTGTTTGTGAATAGTCTATACATTTTTCTTCGTCCACAAGAAGCCGACCCTTCCTTCCAGCGATTCCTTTCGAGAAAGATACGCCCGGGACTTTTTCAACTTTCCAGCTACTTCCAGTCCAGAGCTCCCGGGAACTAAGTTCGACTGTCCTCCTCACGGTGCTTATTCCCAAATTCCCGTTTTCTGGGGTTTCCAAAGGTGTTTTTTCTGGGGTTGAAGCCAGGGCCGCAATTTAAGCCGGGCGGCTGGGAACCTTGACAGGTCACGAAGGCATCTGTCCTGCTCGGCTGGATCTCTCCCTCTCTCCCTCCTTCCCTCCGTCCCTCGTCTCCTCTGCTTGGGAAGGGAAAGTGGTGCGGAGACAAAAAGCCAGTGGTGAAATTACGGAAAAGTTTTGTAGGGATGTTTCCAGCCCTAGCGAGAACGGGGCTGGAATCAGAGAGTCTTCCTGCGAGCGAGAGTAGCGCTTCGGACATCAGGCGGAGTTAGTGACAGCTGAGGCCGCACTGACCCGACCTGAGAAAGCGTGGCCTTGGGTAGGCAGCCGGAGCATCCCCCCGGGGCACTACGAGCAGCCGGCAATTTTGGCTCGCTAATTCAGGCTGCAGTGAAAGGGGTTAGGGGGGAAAAGCTAAAGAAAAGAGAGCCAAAGTCCTCTGGGGTTGATTTTTCCAGGGACAATTTTCGCGGTTTGGAAAGCAGCGGTTGCTTCGGGGTTGCCGGGGTGGATGGGTGGGTATTCCTGCGGAGCAGTCACTCGGCTGAATGGCTCCGTTTCTCCCCTGAGGTGGAAGAATCACCTGCTTCATTTCTTCCTTAGAATATGGGGAGCAGGCGGCAAGAAATTGACCCGAGCTTGGGGACCTGACTAGGACCCCGCTTGTTGGACCGAGCTTGATAAGTCACTTGATGCTAAGGAAAGGCCTGGTACCCCTCCCCCCCTTTTTTTTCTTTTTTGCCGGACTCGGCCCGGCTTTGTAATGGAAAGTTTCTTGGCTGGGAATAAGCGCGCCTAACTCGGTCTCTTTGGCCGCAGCGGGGTAGGCCTGGCCCGGGCTCATTTCGAGAAGCAGCCGCCTTCCAACTTGCGGAAATCCAACTTCTTCCACTTCGTGCTGGCTTTGTACGACCGGCAGGGGCAGCCCGTGGAGATCGAGCGCACCGCCTTCGTGGGCTTCGTGGAGAAGGAGAAAGTAAGTGTACGTGTGAACGGGCACTCTGCGCGCGCGTGTCATCAGATAAAAGAGATTTCCCTGTACTCCGGAGCCCTCTGCGGGACCATCCTAGAGAAGAGAGCCCGACCTCTGCGGGGTCCTTTCAAACTCACGCTTGGCCGACTCCCGTCTAGCAATCTGCAAACTTTTGTCTCCCCCACCTCCACCTCCACCCCGGCTAGGTCTCTACTAAATGTTTCCCTCCCGGCGCTTTTCCAACCTATTCTTGGCCTTTTATCCATGCCCAGCACAGATTGGGTTGAAGTCTACCCCTTTGATTAGTGTCCCGATTTGGAGGGGATGGAAGTGGGGGGGAGCAGTAAAGAAATAAGTAACAACTCGCGATGAATCCGGGGTTTCGGGCTCTTTAGGAGCGCCTTTGCTGCTCTGGTTGCTGGTCCTGCTTCTAACACTTCTGTGTCCTTTCGCTTCAGGAAGCCAACAGCGAAAAGACCAACAATGGGATCCATTACCGTCTGCAGCTCCTCTACAGCAACGGTGAGCCTTGTTCTAGTTGTGCTTGACAGCTCCGGGCGGGCTTTAAATCTCCAGGGAATTCCTTCGTTCAGTATGTCTGTTTTCCCCTGGAAGGGAACAGAAATGGGAGGGGAGGCTTGCCCCACCGGGCTCAGGCTCGGGGTGGATTAGCCAAGGGACAAGGTGAGCAAACTCTCTGTGTCGCGGTTGTCTTTAAGAAACAAAAACACCACCAGCAACAGGACCGAATAGCCTTTTTAAAAACCGGAGTAGAATTTCTCGGACAGCGGCCCGTTCCTCTCAAATGTTTCTCCAAAGGTTGCCCGACCGTAAGCACACACACACACAAAGTGGGGGGTGGGGGAGAAGGGGGAAGTACAACTCCTATATGGTCCCAGGATGCTTTCAAGATTTGCCAGACTTCATATTTTGCCCTTGGTGGAAATCCTAATAAAATTAAAAATGTCCCCTTCACCTGAATAACAATTTTTCTCTCTTATCCTCCTTCGGTCCCCTATATTGGGAAAAAAGCAGGGCTATTACTTTTGCCCAATCGAATAGAGTGCATTAAGTGTGGTCTGGGCAAGGGGATCACCTCGTTTCCGTTCCAATTAAAAGAGAGACCCTGGGACGGAGTGGGAGAGGACGACAGAAAGCAAAATCCAGGGCGGATCTCTTTTGAGCATTTATTGACTCTGTATAAATATATTTGCGATTAGCTTTGAGATGATGGAGAGGGTCCCAGTTAATTATTACGGTGTTTTCAACTTTCAAGACCTTCTCCCGTACTTCGGGACCGCAAAGTACCTGGCAAGTTCGGGGGCGGGGGGGGAGGAGGAAAAGGAAAGCACTTTTAGTTTTTGTTTTTCGTTCTTTCACTTAATTGTTCTATTTTTCCTCCCTCTCCCCGTCTCCCTAAATACGGCTTCCAGGGATAAGAACCGAACAGGATTTTTACGTCCGTTTAATCGACTCCATGACAAAACAAGTAAGTCTGGCTTTCGTTCGTTTTCTTGTGAAATGATCCAAGTGGAAGAAAGCCGAGGTGATCCGTGGAGATGTTGGGACGGTGGCGGGGGGTGGGGGCTTTGGAGGCGGAGGCGTTTTAAGGGAATTGCGCGCTGGACACCGAAAGGCCGGGTTGGAAGGAGTTTGAGAACGGTGGAAGCCGCGAAGCGGTCGGTTTAGTTAGGTGGCCGCGAATGTGGATCACGCCGGGATCTCAACCGGCACAGGCCGGGTAGCCAGGATGAGAATGAAAGCGAAGAATAAAACGCGGGTGATGGCTCCCCTTTTATGTGTCCATCCCGGCCTTCTTCCTGTTGGAAAATCCAACGTGCTGACAAACTCAGATTAGCGCGGGCGGGCAGGCGCGCTCGCTCAAGAAGTCCGATCGGATAGTTTCCTTCTCCTCCCGTCCTTTAGATCCCGTTCAGTTCCCGTCCTGTTGGTTCTTGGCAGGATGTGTTTTCGGAGGCATTCCTGCCAAATAGTTCTGCGCAGGACTCCAGTCTTAAACGCCGTTATTTAAAGGAAAAAAAACAAAAACCCGGGGTCAGAGTAGGACCACTCCCCCCCCCGTTCCCTCTCGCTTGCAGAAGAGAAAAAGAAGCGGCAAGAGTTTTCAGAAACCGCCTCGTCTCTTCTGTGGGGGCGAAAGGGCTCCCCCTTCCTTCCCAGTTCCATCCAGAGGTTTCTCGGCCCCTTCCAAATTCCCAAGCCTCCTGTAAATCTCGGAAGGTAGATGAGAGGGGGGGGGGGAAGTTGGGGGGGGGAAGTCCAGCGAGGCGAGCGGAGAAGAACGAAGCTTTCCTCCTAGCGGATCGTTGCTCGAATCGACTCTGGAAAAAAAATAATAAGAAGTGTGCATTTGCCATTGATTTATCGCCTTGAGCTACTCCCTCAGTTGAGGCGGTAGCCCTGGCTGAATTGGACCTCGGCGTAAGCTTTAGGGAAGCGCCTCCTGTGCTCGGTTTTAGATTGGCCAGGAGCCAGGGCGGGGTGAACCAACCGCGGTCTTAAAGGTACAGGATCACCGCGGCTCTCGCTAAGTGGGCAAGGGCCAAGCAGCAGCTGAGATCCAACTGCACTGCGCGCGCGCGCAGGGAGGATTCACTTTTAGGCAAACGGTATTAATTTTGCCTGCCTTCCTCCTATTTCCCCCTCCTCCCTCCCTCCTCCTCCTCCCAATGTTTAATTAGACGCGGTAGCTGTTTATAAAAATAAATAAATAAATAACAGCTTCTGATTCCCCGGAAGGCTATCAGATCACAGATAGTTCTGTCTCTCTTTCTCCTGTCTTCTCCCTCCTCAGTTTTAATTATATGAACGAACAGAAATAGAAAAGCAACCCCAAAGAAAGCAACCAACGGCCCCGCCCCTGCCCAGCGATTCTGTATCCATCTAATGGACCAAGTAGATAATTATATAAATAAAGACGTTCGGTATTTATATACTCCTTTGTAATTCCTGTGTTAAGTGTTTTTAGGGAAGATCTTAAATCTCGGTAGATTTGCAGTGTGGGATGTGTCATGGACGATAACACTTATTTTAGAAACTTAGTGCTCCAGAGTAATTTTGTGATTGGAAAAGCTCTGCTTTTCTTACAGCCTAATTTCCATTATGGCATTTTATTGCATGTTCACTCTCATTGTAGTTCCAAGTAAAAAAGCCCCTGTATACCTCTAGACAAACGGTAAAATATTGAGCTAAAGGAGATCATTTTATTCCTCTGAATCAAAACGTTGTACAGTGCATTTAAAAAAAAATATATTAAGAGACTGTCATATTTTTATAAGATAACTTGATAATGTTTAATTTCTTGAGTCAGATTTGTTTAACCTCAGGTTAATATTCTGGAAGTTACTAAATAAGCCCTGTGATTTTATCTGATTCAGGTTTTTTTTTAAACAAATGGAGGGATGTTAGGTTTTTTATTTTGCTTACTATGTTCACACACATGGTCGTAAACCAGCTTTTGGGTGTTTCAGATTCTGCCTTCTAAACTTTCGTTTGCTTTTGGTAGCTTTCTGACACCAAACCAGAAAGGTCAAACTGTTGAGTTTGTTTTAGAACACTGTTCTTTGATGCTCATGAAACATCTTTTCCTGCTATTCATGGCTGTCTTACAATAGATGAGAAAAGAAAAGAAAGAACTGGAGTAGTTGCAATCCAACATTTAGTAAAATTAGGGAGACAAATTCTTTTGAACGACAGTCTATAAGAACTGACAGTAGAACAACTCCAGTCCTTTAACCACAAATCTTAAAAACTGCACCAATGACAATACTTTATAAGTTTGTGTTTAAAAAGGACCTCTCGCTGTTCTGAGCGGCTGTTTTGTATGAGTGTAATTGGATAATCCTTTTTTTAAAAAAGGAATTGGGCCATTTTCCGAATTGTAGTCATTCAAGGGTTAATGCTTTTTCCTTTCAAGATTGCATTTCTCTGTAGATAGTCATGCTACCAAAGCCTACCATAGTTTTAAAACACCTGTTTACTAGCATTTTGTTTATGACTGGGTGATTGTCAATTCACCTGCAGATTCTTTCTGTTAAAGTAAAACACGAATGGTTACACAGCTTCTGTGCTGTTGTTTTCACAAGCTTAAGCCACAACCTGAGCTCAGTTGGAATTCAGATACCAACTATTATCTACTTAATGGCAATCAGACTTTTACTTTAAAACATTTTACATTTAACCCTAATGTTAGGATTAATTATTGATTTAGGGAAAAGGGGAAGGAGTGGCAGAACAAGATTGCAGAATAACAGTTTTAGAGAATAAAATCCCAAACTACTTTAATGCAATTAATGTTTAAAAAAAAGATTGAAATTCCCTGTTGAGATGTGGCTGATGAGAATCACAAGCTGGTAGATACAGATATTGATTATTTTTTTATTGAATGGATGAACTTAGTTGGCATTGTCATATTATATGTATTTTGTAAAAAAAACAACAAGTTAATTTCTGGTTATATCAGGGAGCTTTGTGTTATGATAAGTTAATGTTTCCAAAAAGCAAAAAGACTTGTTTTTTTTTTAAAAAACCTCAAATTCTTTGAAGATTTTGAAATTTCTATCCTTGTTAATGAAGAAGATATAAGACAGGTCAAGGTGTCTTCTAAATTGTTCACAATTGTCCAATTGTAAAGTTGTCACTTAGTCTTTAATATAGAATATGAGGAATTTTGATGAATCTTAAGTAACTTTCTGCTTGGAGTAAAGTTGTATGCAGCTTCGTCAGATGCTCCTTCAATTTTTACTGTAATGCATGTGAAATATATATTGTCAAACATCATAGAGGAGGGGGTATACTAGTATCTGAATCTTGGCACAAATTGGAGTAGAGGGATGGCAGCTAAATGAAATGGTGATAGGAGCCAGCAGGTTTCAGCGGTATGGTATCAGCAAGTGACATGTCATAAGCAACAAATTTTTGAGATCACACTCACTGTTTTGTGTGCAGCTTTAATGACTTTCATACATACATTCAGCCAAATTAAAATAAGCAGGGCTCTAGAGGCCTGTAGGCATATATGAACAAAGAGGCCAGGCCCATGTAGAAGGGAAGGAATACTTTTATTTTTAAATTTGTAGTGGTGATGTCAGAGGCCTAGTCCTCAAATTAGGTAAATGAATCATGAAGCCAATTGATTTTGTAAATTAATTTAATCTTTTTCCATTACTGAATATATTTGTTTCTTTCTAAAGTATTTTCATCTACTGTATCATTTATGGTTGAGTTACATTCTTATTGTGTTATTTATTCATTTTCTTTGTTCTATCTGCCTGATACTGTAGTTGTGGTGGCCTGTAAGAAAATCATGGGAAAATGCTATGCTTGAGAAGTTGCTATCTAATCAATAAGTTCTGGGGAACCAAGAATATTAAACAAATATTGTCAGTATCTTTGCAACAACCTACATTTAGGGAAGAGACCTGGAAATAATTCCCTTGGAAAGTCTTGATATTGATGTTATGTAGCAGTATTTTCCAAACTTAGCGTTTTGAAAGATGTGTGGACTTCAACTCCCAGAATTCCTCAGCCAATATGCTGGGAGTTGAATCTATACATTTTAAAGTTGCCAAGTTTGAAAAACACTGCTATACAAGAACTGCAATTCAATTTGGACTTATCTTGAGAAACTGAGAGGGATTGTACAGGAAAAAGAATAGAAATCTCAAAGTAGTAGTAAGCTGGATTGTGAAGTTAACAAAAACTTCAAAAGAAGGCAATGGCAAATCATTTCTGTATTCATTCAGTATAGATTTTCATGGCTGTCATTCCTTGATAGAGGTAGATTTTGCATTGTTGTCAATTGTGTATACATTTTGCATTGTTGTAAATTGTGTATCCTTAGAAGTCAAGTTCAGCTCAGAAGAAAATTTTGACTGGGATTTTAGTAGAATTATTCAGATGGTTTTGTCATTGTGAGAGATCATGCAAGCTTATGGATGTAAACTCTGTCTTTGTAGATATACTCTGGATCAGAATGAGTGAAATTTTAATAATGGTGTGAATCAAATGATCACTTTATACATTAATAGCTTCATTTCCAACTTAGCACTGGAATAACATGAAGGCAGAAATCTAGTCAATTCAGTCACCAATTCTTTTGCTTGTCTTCAAAATGCTATATCAGAGAGTAGATTTTCCTCCAACACAGCCTAAACATGGACATACAGCCAGCTGATTTCAAAATGTTTTTCTTTCTAACATGTGAGGCATTCAAAGATGCTCTGTCATGTCGCCTTTGATGCCTCAAACTTTCTATGTCATTTACAGCAGGGATTCAGATATACAGTACTGCTTTCTACCTAAATTGATCAAGCTGTTGTGCCTGGGTGTACAGATACTGAATCAGTGAATTGCAAATGGCACGGTTGTGAGGAGGAAAATAGGAATCCGTGAGGAAAACAGCTCCTCAGGAGCTCAGCTGTGGAGCCCAGTGCTCTTGTGCAGTGAGGCAAGCTTGCAGTTCAGCTAGGGTGGGTTGTTGTTGTTTTTGGTTGCAGTGACTTGAATCCTTTTGCTTCAAGAGCAGGAAGTGCAGGTGATTTCAATTTCCTTCTCTGAGAAGAATGCGAAGCTTGACATTTACATGCATGCTCAGGTCCTGAGTGTTTGGGAAAATGTAAACTCAACACAGTGGAAAATGTGTTGTTTGGAGTCTGGGGGGTGAAAACAAAGCTGAGGATTTTGGAGAGACTGCCTGGGCCAGATGGCCCAATGCATTCCCAGTCTGGCTTCCAACTGCTCCCTCCTGTATAATATACAGCCATTTGTTCTGGGATATTTACGCTAGAGTTGTTTCCCTGCGAATGTTTGAGAAGCATTCAAAATGAACATATTAGTGGAGCTGGGCTGGGAAGGAGGGGGAGGGAAAGGGAGAGATTTATTTAATTCACATGAATTCCTGTTGATGAGCAGGCTGGCATGCTAGAGGAGGAGAATAGAAGCAATAATTAGCACCTTTTGGTTTAGTGCTGCTGAACAAGAATCCTCATATATTTTAGATCCCAATCTGGGCACATTTATTGCTCCCCATATTAAACTCTCATTGCAAATGATGGGAGGCTGGTCTGCTATAAGAAATCAGAATTAGGGCATTAATGGCTAATTACACATTGCAAGTCCAAAATGTCAGAGCCGAAGATGCAGGAAGTTGAGTATCTGAATTCTTAGAATTACATGATTGCTTTCTCCATAAGTAATCCTAGAGCCATAACCTTCTAGAAAAGCACTTATTCTCAGGTTACTTAGAATATATGAATTGGTGAGAAATGGGCTGGCATATTTCCGCTTTTCTTCAAATGGTTTTCAAAGCCGTTTGTATGCAATATAGTATAACAGTACCCAAAACTTCAACTACAGAAACAGATCTATAGCTTTATCTACACAAGAAGTAAAGTCCGGCTAATATTAGTTGATACTTAAAAACAAATCAATGGTACTTGAGTATAAATTAGCATAGCCTATTTTGCATTGTCCCACACAGGAAATTAAAAATAAATGACCATGGTTGTCATCTAGTTATCCCAATGAAACAAACAAGAGTGGATCAGATATTTTAATATACTTCTTAGCTATCCTGCTTTAGGTTGAAATGTTTTAATTTTACATTTTAAGTTAAATTTAATCATTGATCCTGTATGAGTTGTAGAAGAGCCATTTTGTGAGTTCTCCCTCCTCAGAGTCTTAATCCGCTTTCTTTTAAAATCCTCCCCAATTTCATGCAATAGATTTTGGAAGGGGCAGCACAAGTGAATGCAGGGAAAGATGGGAACCACGATTCCTGACCTTCTTTCTGTTGGTGTGGGAAGCATCTTTCTTGAGTAAAAAAGGAATCTGGATTGAAAGCCAAATTTGTAAACTCGTATTCTCACGGCTGTGTAGTGAAACAAATTAAAACTAAAAAAGGAAGTAAACAAGTAAGTTCAAAACATATGTCTTCACCTATGTGGGTTTAGTACCTATTTGCAAAATTATTTTTAGTTCAACAATAATCTAACTTTATACACTGGGACTTTCACTTCACACATTAAACATCTTTTTAAAATATTAATTCTTTGTAACATCTACACCTATCCAGATTTTGTGGAGTTGAGGAGGGCAACATTTCCACTTGCAAGAATTGAACATGGTGAATGTTTAGCAAATAATATATTAAAAACCCAATGTTTGTTCCATAGGTGCAGCATATGCTTTCAGAAAAAAATATATATTCTAGTGTCTTCTGAGACAGGAACCTGTCTTTCCAGCAGCTGCAAAAGTTTGAGATTTAAATTGCCTCTGTTTCCTTTCTGAAACCAAATCAATACAGGCAGTGACTTTTAGTCAACAGTTATGATGTGTATTTGTTATATTTTACCCCAGTGCTCAGTATTTTTGAGGGAAGGAACAAAATCAAGCAAGAGAATCACTAAGAGCTGAGATACAGAATAGAATGAGGGAGATTTCGATCTCCATGAACTGAGAGAGAACAGCTCCCCCCACCACAACAAGTCTTAACAAGTGTTGTAGCTGGAGACTCCCTGATTTAAAAATACATTTGATAGTGGAGCATGAAAGACTAACAGACATTTACTGTTCCCCTGGTCTTAATTTAATACAAGATGCATTCAGTAAAATGATTGTAAGAAGATGCATTTGATTATATAATATACTCATATATAATATCAATATAATATATATTATATCAAACTCTGGTTCTAGCTAATATAATATCTCTTCAGAATTTTTGACAAAAGCCATTATTAGCTTTGTCTTGAGATGTTCAGGGTCAAGCCCAGATTTCACATGCAATGAAGGTGTTGTCTCAGTGAACTAACAACACTTTCTACGTCTTGTTCATCAAAAGAGCAATCTAAAAGATGCTAAAATGAGTGTACAATTGCAGTTGTGAAATGTGCTGCCACAATACACTTCCCTAATCATTCTGAATTTATAAAACAACTACTAGAGCAACATTTCCCCAGGTCAAAATATGTTAATGTGAAGAAGGGCGAGTGTTACCATTTTATAACCTAGTTCAGGTACCTCTCCTTTAATCCTGGTTTGATCTACAACTATACTGTTAAATGCACTCTGAAGCCTGATGGGGCATCAAACCTTCATTGAAAAGATAGTTGGTTTCCCCTGTTGCGAGGGAAAAGCAAAACTCTTGAAAATCTTTTCTGTGCATGATCCATAAAACAATTTTCAGAAACTGGATTCATTTTGTGCTTCCAAACAGTTTCCAGCAATGTATTGCACCCCCCCGGTCTTTCGATTCATACAGTTCCTTCAATAATAGCTGGTGTTCAGAAACCAGGGTTAGTCCCTAATGCATTACAAGCCTAAAGATGTTCTGCACATAAGCAGAAGGACTGTTGATGTTAAACACAACAGACAGGCGATTAGATAGCCACACTTGTTGAGTCCATTTGTTCATTATGGTTATTTAGCTGGCCTTCTTTTTAAATAGCTACCTGGAGGTTAAGTAAGCATAGCAATTTGAAGGAGGGAGAGAAGGGAAGTAAAGAAAGAGAGGGAATTAAATCTGCTCACTCTTGTTTGCAGCTTCTAGGGAAGTTGAACTTGCTTCAATTAAACTCACATTGACTTCTGTACCAAAAAGACTGGCCTGTGAGCATGGATAGTGGTGGAGCTTCAGCATCTTTAGTTCTTACTTAGAGAAAATTCCTTTAGTGTCCCACTGCGCTGCATTAAATGCAAATCAATTATTCACTGTAAAATGCCATCACCTTAGTCTTTGTTAGCTTTTTGGCAGTGCCCAGAGAACATAATAAATCAGCTGCGATTAAGTCTCTGGTATTCTTTGATTCTTGCAGTCAAACTCCAGTTCTTAATCATCTGCCCCACAAGGATGGTCACGGACAATGCCTTTTTATGCTAGTCATATTTTTAAGGTATAAAAGTTTGAGTGAATCAAACTTTTTTTTTTAAAAAATGAAAGAACTTGAATCCAATTATAATACTTTCCTTTTCTCTTCCCCATCCTTTTGCTGACTGTAACAACCTCTAAAGGATTCTAGGGTATTTTAAAAATCCATCCTTCCGAGGTGGGTAAAATGAGGACCCGGATTGTTGTTGGGGGCAATATGCTGACTCTGTAAACCACTTAGAGAGGGCTGAAAGCCCTATGAAGCGGTATATAAGTCTAACTGCTATTGCTATTGCTATATGATATATAGTCAATTGTAATCAAAGAGTTTCTGGGAATACAATAGAAAATGCGTTGAAGTAAGGTTCTTTAGGCAAATATGATTTCCTATTTACTAGGGTTAAATTCTGCATACAGGATGTGTTCAATGATTGACATAAGCCGGGTACCCCTGTTTGCGTGAGAAAAGTGTTATGATTGTTGTTTTGCAAAAACAGTGTTCTTATTTAGTAATTAAAGCATCAATCACAACACATTGTATAGAGATTAGTTGCTAGCATTTTCATAGGATTTATTTGCATGTCATGTTCTAGATCTAGAACTTTATTTTCTTCATCATTTCCCCAGATGTTTTGAAAAGTGCAGAAAACCAGACGTGCAGTTCAAATGAATATATAGATTTATTCTAAGCTAAAGCTCTCTACAAGAATCTGAACCTACTAACAATCAAAGCAAATTGGTGGTAGATAAGAGTCAACGGGATTAAAGGTGGGCTGGACTTAGATCTCACTTGGGCTGAGTCTAGTCATCTCCTACATGTTTGTAATTATTTGGAGGTGTTCCAGTGTATCATTATAGTGTATAAGCATGCCAACACCTTTACACACAAACTCTTGGCTGTACCTCAGAAATCTCCCCTATGCAAGAAGTTGCTGGATCACCATGAACACTTTGAACCTCAGGGTCCATTGTCTATGGAGATTCTGAGTCATTTAGGTCATGGTTGTCCCAAAGGTGCTTTTCCAAGAGACAACTGGACCTTTTAGTTTTTCTTTGAAGATGTTTAACTTCTCATCCAAGAAGCTTCTTCAGTTCTGAAGCTCAGAGTCTACTGTTGGGAGTCAGTGACCACCTCTGCCCACATTGGACAGGTCGGAGGAGAAACCATAATCATGGCCTCTTGTTCACCTAAAAACACTAGTTGTGCTTCCATACATGCTCTTACTTATGTAACAAGCATTTGCTTTTTAAGATGTAGGGAATTCTGAGCAGGGGCCACTTTCAAAGGGAAGATTTTTCCCATTTGCTCCTGAGTGGCAAGATGGCCCTGCACTCCCTTGTTAGATTCCCCAAAGGAGCTCAGCGGGATGGCAGGGACCGTTGCAAATTTCAAGAAATGCTAAATACACTGAGAATAGAATGAGTGGCGGGGAATATTGGGGTAACAAACCCTATTTGAGGTTGGAAGAGCACATAGTTAGATTCCTAATACCTTCAAGATCTCAAATTCTCTGCCGTTTAGGCTGCGTTTGAGTTTCTCTTTTCAAAGAGTAAGGTTGGCATCCAATGCTGTACAAAACTACAGCAACATCAATGCTATTATTTATGGCACTACTAAATCATATTAAAATATAGTGTACTGTGCTGGAGTGTGATAATACTATGTTTAAGCAATTACTTTCGCTGGCTGAGATTCATGACTGCTGTGCAGCCCACCCCTCCCTTTTCCTCTTGCCTTCAGTGGGCAGCCTTTTCAACGGCAAAGTCACAGCTGTGCCAAATTACCTCATTTTATGGGTTATGTGATGCTTCTGCTTGTTGGCCAAGGCTGTTTAAATTTAGCCCTCTCCCCCCCCCCACCTCCACACGTATTAGAGAGTTTTATTGATTGTTTATGTTAAAGAGGCCATAACCAGAGGCATTGGTCTGAAAGGTAGAATTTTGATCTTCTATTCCTTTAACAAGGATGTGCCAAAGGAGACTTGAGTGATGCTGTTGGCATCGGATAAAATGGAAATGCCTCCTAGCTGAGCGCAATCAGGACCATAACATCAAGCTATACTGAATGTATAAAATACCTGAATGTAAGCCCACAAAAAGATGAAGGTTCCCAAATTCTTGCTGTATTTTAAAAGGCAAAAAAAAAAAAAGACTTAGATGAATTTTGAAAGAGTGGGATCCTTGAGGATTATTCACCCTTGAGCAGTTGAATGGACCAAATTCTCCCAGGTAGGGTAACTAATTTAAAGGCTTATATAAGAAAGAGAATTATTTGAATACAGTAGCAATAGCACTTAGATTTATATGACGCTTCACAGTGCTTTACAACTCTCTCTAAGTGGTTTACAGAGTCAGCCTTTCCCCCCACCCCCAACAATCTGGGTCCTTATTTTATCGACCTCGGATGGATGGAAGGCTGAGTCAGTACAGGTAGTCCTCAACTTATGGCCACAACTGAAACCAAAAATCCTGTTGTCAAGCAAGACAGTGGCAGATTTTTCTCCCATTTTACGACCTTTCCTGCCACAGTTGTTAAGCGAATCAGTGCAGTTCTTAAGTTAATAGCATGGTTGTTAAGTGAACCTGCCTTCCCAATTGACTTATCTTGTTAGAGCAGTGTTTCTCAACCTTGGCAACTTGAAGATGTCCGGACTTCAACTCCCAGAATCCCCCAGCCAGCATTCGCTGGCTGGGGAATTCTGGGAGTTGAAGTCCAGACATCTTCAAGTTACCAAGGTTGAGAAACACTGTGTTGGCTGGGGAATTCTGGGAGTTGAAGTCCGGACATCTTCAAGTTGCCAATGTTGAAAAACACTGTGTTAGAGGGTTACAAAAGGCGATCACATGATGCCTCAGTTGCCAAGCACCTGAATTTTGATCACGTGACCACAGTGATGCTGTAGTGGTCATGAGTGTGAAAAACCGTCATAAGTCACATTTTTCCGTGCCATTCAGTCACTAAACGAACTGTTGTAAGCCGAGGACTACCTGTAATAGGACTTTGGGTTGATGGAAGTGGTATTTTGTCAGGTTTTACATTCTAGAGAACTGTGGCATAGGTGATTGACTCCTGAAGTGTTTTGGAGATCTAGAAATGTTATTGTATTATAAGGGAGGCATTAAAAATAAAAACCCACACCGTCTCTTTCTTTTGACATATGAACTGTGAGCAAATTAGGAAAGATTTGAAAAGATGTGATATATAGTCAGACAAGAAGTATTCCTTCATCCATTGCCTTGAGGAGGAGCAAATTTGAGACAGAGGCCTCTTTTCCTATCTAGTATAATGAACTGGGGGAATGCTAATAAAGAAAAAACACAGGAGCCCTGCCCTCCAATGTAACTGCTCGTCCTAGTAAAAGGCGCTCACTAATGGTCGACTTTTAACAAGGTAGCAAGATGGCAGGAAAGGTTAAGTATTGCAAATGTGATCTTCAGCCCGGGAAAAAATATCTGCCTCTGCACAGTGGTGTTCCCTGCATGAAGCTGTTTGCCACTTTTTATTGGACCTCAATAAATTGCTTGCTAGACATTTCAGCAAAATGGCTTTTTCCTTTCCTTTGGCCAATAGGTGCCATGTCCTTTGCCTTGGTTCTTTATTGGCAGTTGGTTGGCAATTATCAGGTGAAACCTATGCCAATTTGGGCTTGCTGATAGTTACACAGCAAACTATTTTCTAGGGAGCGGGTGAGGGGCTGCCAGGAAAATTTCTCCTTTCCCAGCCCACTGACAAAACAGTTGTATGCAGAGCCATGTTATGGTTCAGAGTTGTGTATAATGCAAGCACTTACAAAGAATCTGTGGTTGCCATGTAGACAAATGTTGCCTAAATTGTAGAGTAGAATTATCACTAGAAGAGCTGCATTTGGCCTCTTAAAAAAAACAACCAGACTATTCCTATGTATCCATTTTATAGATTTGTACAGTCCAACCAAAGGTGACTCAGTGGCTATGATGCTGAGCTTGTCAATCAGAAAGTTCGGTAGTTTGACTCCCTAGTGCCGCATAACGGAGTGAGCTCCCGTTACTTGTCCCAGCTTCTGCCAGCTTGAAAGCATGTAAAAATGCAAGTAGAAAAATAGGGACCACCTTGGTAACAGCATTCTGTATGTCTTTGGCATTTAGTCATGCCAGCCACTTGACCACAGAGATATCTTTGGACAGCTCTGGCTTTTCGGCTTTGAAATTGAGATGAGCACCGCCCCCTAGAGTTGGGAATAACTAGCACACATGTGCAAGGGAAACCTTTACTTTTTACCTTAGAGTCCAACCTCTGTCTGTCACTAACTTCATATAGTAGAGTGCAAGGGGAAATTGGAAGCATTAACTTCCAATTCACAATTGAATTTAGGGGAGGAAAAAAAAAGTCCAGTTTCACCTTGTGGCTTCTAAAGTAAGAGTTTTTAAGCCACAGCCTACTGAGCAGACCATAATGGCTGGTTCTCACACAGTGCTAAATCCCAATGGGTGAACTCACATTTCAAACTAAGCCAAAACAAGCAACTACAATGTTTCTTTGCCCTGTGGTCACTATGCCTATGTTCTCACAATCACAGTAAAACAGAATTCTTAAGATTATAAGGGGACCAATCCCTTTTGACATTGCCTGCCAGTGAGTAAAGCTAAGAAATATAGATAGCAATAGCAATAGCAGTTAGACTTATATACCGCTTCATAGGGCTTTCAGCCCTCTCTAAGCGGTTTACAGAGTCAGCATATCGCCCCCACAGTCTGGGTCCTCATTTCACCCACCTCGGAAGGATGGAAGGCTGAGTCAACCTTGAGCCGGTGAGATTAGAACCGCTGAACTGCAGATAACAGTCAGCTGAAGTGGCCTGCAGTACTGCACCCTAACCACTGCGCCACCTCGGATAGGAGAAACTGGAGCCCAAAGACAGTCAGTTCTTGACTGCTTAACCCAAGACAATCACCAAAGCACAGATGGAGTAGCTCATCTTTTTTAGCTGTGCTCAGTAGTTGGCTGGCTAGGGAATTCTGGCAGTTGAAGTCTACCTATCTTCAAGCTTGCAAGGTTGAGAAACATTGGTCTAGAACAGGGGTGTCAAACTCACATTGTCATGGTGTCGTCACGTAATGTATTGGGACTTTTTTTTGCTTTCGCTAAACCGGGCATGGGCGTGGCCAGCGCTTGACGCATCCGGCCTACGGTCCGGGAGTTTGACAACCCTGGACTAGAAAGTCAGTTCTTTATATTGACAAGATACTGAAGATACTGAAAGGCCTATCCTGCTTTATCCTCTTGTTTTCTTGAACTTGTTTATTTGCATTTGCAGGAATGTCGTTTCCTTTAATTTGTTAGCACATTTAACCAGACAGGAGTTGTGAATCAGGTACTGTACACAAACCGTAGCTAGTTAAGTACACAACCATGTTTTTTTGAATTAAAAATATCGTCACTTTTCATTTTATGAATAGTCTCCCCAGTGTTCCGAGTCTTTCGAGTTGTTTTTTTTTAACACTATTAAGTTTATGTTTTATTGAAAAGAACATTGTGGTTGTCTTGACTACTAAAAAAACCCTGTCCTGTGCACTGCTCAGAAGGTGTGCATAATGTGACAGTTAAAACAAGAAGCGAGAATGCTGAGTTGAAGCTTACTCGGTTCAGCTTCTGGGCTCTCCAGCAACAAATCCTGAGATGGTTTTTTTTGTGTGTGTGTTTTTATTTTTCTCCTCAAGGATGCAGTCTGTTTATGCCAAAGTCGCTGGTTTGCAATGTAGTTATGCATTCATCTCCCATGACAATGATCATTTTCTCCAACTACATTCACTTTGTGACCGAACACCCCCCCCCCCGTTCTGATATAAAATTCTCCTGTCTTTTTCCTCTAGGCAATAGTATATGAAGGCCAAGACAAGAATCCAGAAATGTGCAGAGTTCTGCTCACCCATGAAATAATGTGCAGGTAAGAAAAATCTCTGTCATATCTTAATTAGCAAAGAAAAAAAAATGACTCTCTCTCTCTGTCTTTTCAAAGCTTGGTTAAATCTAAAATTATTTTGAGATTTAAAGAATTCGCAATTTTCCTTTGAAGAACCCCCAAATATGCTTGGTGTGAGTGTAATAAGCAGCAAATGTGTACTAAATGATCTATTTTCCAAGGAACCTGAGGGTAGAACAAGAAGCAATGGGTAGAAACTAATCAAGGATATTATTTGGTGGCACAAATTGTGACAGCTGCTGATTTCAGGAATGAAAACATGGATTAAATTTTAAAATTCAAGTGCATAAATTATATAGAAATTGTGCTAAAAGAATAGGCCAGGATCAGCCCCTCCCTCCTTTTGGATTTCTTAATAGACTTCCTCAGCCTAGTGCTGTGATGGCAAATCTATGGCGTGTGTGCCCGAAGTGGCACGCGCAGACCTGCCTGTTTGTCTTCTGGGTTTCTGGCAAGCAGGCATACACAACAATCAGTTGCCCTTCACATGCACAGCAGTGCCCAAAAACACTGTGCATACGCATGCTGGCCAGCTGATTGTCGAGTGCGTATGCGCATTATAACCCTAAAGTTCAGCTTTTCCAGTGCGTGATCTCTTTGTATGTGCAGAAGTGTCGAAAGCTGGCTTGCGCATGTATGCTGGCCAGCTGATTGTTGGGAGCCCATGTGTTCTAGAACTCGGAAGTTCAGCTTTTCCAGAGTGTGGCCCTGATGAGCATGCGTGCGATGTTTCCACTCGGTGCCAAAAAGGTTTCCCATCACTGGCCTAGTGTTTTTGTTGCTTTGGAAAACTTTTTTTTAAAAAAATCCAGGGTTAAGAAGAATTGCATCAAACACAACTGTACAACACAAATTTTAGAAAGTTTGCTTTTTATAATCTTAGTAAGGCTTATCAGTTGTGGCTGAACAATTAAATGAAATTAGCATTCTCATATATTTCAAGAGGTATTCATATAATGAAATTCTAAGGGAAAGAATGTTTTCCATATTAAGTAACCTGAAAGATGAATCAGGAATTGAATGTATATATCATGTTAGATTATAATGTGTTGTTGAGGGTTTTTTTTTTTTTTTTTTTTTGCTTAGTGTGATTTGTGAATCTACTCATTCTGGGTTTAAATTGAGTGTGAATCAGGCCATTATGATTTATTCAACACATCCAGATTAAAAAAAAAATCTAGTTATAGTATTCAGTAGTTCAGTAATGGTCTGAATTCTCAGAGTGAAATGTGGCCTCTTTTACAGTTGATACTCAGTGTTTTTGGGCCACAAACTATATTTTGCAGAGGTGATAGGCAGAAATCCAATAGAGGAAAATCTAATGGGCTAGAATGATGTGTGAGAGCTATAGTTCTCACACAGACAAGAGTAAAAAGTTTGATAAAAAAGCAGCCCTTTACCTCAATAAGACTGATGGAAACTGGGTCTTCCACACAAAAGATAGAAGCATCTAGCATGTTGCATTACTCAGGGGGAAGTGCAAGAATTTTGAAACTTGATTTTCCTATAAATAGGACTCATTTTGATATGCAACAGTTGCTGCCATTCTTTAACAATGACCTCTTAGCTCTCCTGCAATATATGCACTTATTAGATGTTCTCGCATTCTTGAACACTTGTTTATCTGTTTCTAGTTCAAAATTTCTGGGAGTAACTTTGTGGATTTGGGACTAGCAGTTGTACTAACTATACCAAGTAAAATTCATTAAACAGTTCCTGGAATAAAGTACAATATAAGGAACACACTCTTTGGTTTATATTATTTATCATGTTCAGAAAGATTTGAACAAAAGAAAGGTTGGGGGAAGATCAGTAAGAGCTGTAGATGACATTAACATGAATGGATAAGCTAGAATCACAGATAAAGGATTGGTAAGAATGTGAATTGGTAAATATTTGGCAGGTTTTTAATAGATGTCCAAGTTTCTGATGTTAATAAAAACAGGAGATAACTGTCTAGTAATCACTTAGTATTCCTCATTTGGCTTGTTATGAGTGTATGAATACATTTATTGGAGAGTAGCTTTTCTTATGTTTTTTTTTTAGATAGTAGGACAATTTCCCATTACTTATGTATAGTATTTTAGCATCCATCAAAATCTTCAAGTGTTGTGTCAACAGAATCGGGTGTGCCAAAAAGTGTATGAGTACATAAAAACATACATACATACATACATACATACATACATACATACATACATACATACATACATACATACATACATTCCAGTAGTGGGTTTCAATTTTTTTTAGAAACTCTTCTGTAGGTGTGACCTGCTTTGTGGGAGTGGCTTGCTGGCCATGTGACCAGGTGGGAATGGCTTGACAGCCATGTGATCGAGTGGGAGTGGCTTGGCAGTCATGTGACTGTGTGGGTATGGCCAATTTGTAAAATGTGGTGAAACTCACTTAACAATGCTCTTGCTTAGCAACCAAAATGTTGGCTCAGAAACTCTGGCATTTGAAACATGCAAGTCTTATAGCTGCCAAGTTACAAGACCTTTGTACCCCTCAACCCTTTAGAAAACCCACCCAGGAGTGTTCAAACTTGGCAGCTTTAAGACTTGTAGACTTCAAGTCCCAGAATTCCTCCTCTCGCTCTTCATCTTGATGATGTGCAGACGGGTGGGGGGGAGGGATTTGTGGAACCTCTTCTATAGAAGAGGTTAGAACTGGCAGGAACCCACCCCTGATACATACATACATACATACATACATACATACATACATACATACATACATACATTGTTTATGTATTTATATAGTGCCTTACATAGTCATAGAGATTTAAAAAGAACTCATAAGAGTCCTATATAGTATATAATTGAAAATTATCATTACAATATAAGCAGTCAAGGTGGAGGTAAGATATAGAGTTATTCATGGATCAGGGGAAAATCCATGATTACTTCAGCTACATTTACATTAGCAAGCAGTTCCAATGCTGTGATGTCTTTTGACTTGAAAACCCTTTACTCAATATTGCCATTGTTTATCCATATTGCTGATTTCAACAGATCTTTATGTTTTTCTCTGTTTTGCAAAGCCATATGAGCAAACTAAAAAAAAAAGCCATCCTGATATTTACTTAAAACAAGAAGGAAGTATCTTAAAATATCTAGGTTCAATTTTAGTGTTCTGAGGTACTCACAGAAGGACATAATAGTATACTTGTATGAGGTTGCCCAATGCTATCCCTCAAATCTCTGATCGATTGTATTGCTACCATATTTTTGACAAATAAGGAAACTTACTTTTTGTTGCTTACACATTCCTAGATTTGCTGCTACTGGCTTTCTAACTGTAGTAAGTGCAGATTTGGATGTGCTGAATCTGCAACAGGGGTCCAAATGCAGTTTCAATTATAAGCATAAAATTAGAGTCTGTTCCCCATTAATCAGCCCAGCTAATTGCTATGCACTACCATTAGCCATATGGTGTGAAAGACAGCTTGCTCTCTCTAAGATGAAATTTCTTCATTCCAGAAATGAAACAGTGAAGGCCCGTGCTTCAAAATAGCTTGTTATAGATACATAATTCCTAAACAACTTTCAACAGTGCCTTTGATCAAGACTAACAATATAATAAAACTATAAGTTGGTATCATCAAAATGGAATATTCACGAGTAGGCATCCTCTGAAGGGAAGGAGACAAAGAACAACACGTTATAGAAGAAAAATCATAGATGAGTCTGATTGGAAAGCCAAACTGGATTAGAATTTCATTCTGCTTCACTGTAAGCTATGGTTCCTTTCACAATGGCTTCATAAAGGAGAACATGTTCTCATGCCAGCTTATGCTGCTCTGCATGTGTGGAAGGTAGCAGAAACAACTTCAGAAACTTATTTATAAAATGTGCTGTACATTTGACGGCTCATGAGAATGTGCTCCAAATCCACAATTTTCTGTCTTCAGTTTAATTCCTAATGACATACTAATGTGATTAATATTTTTCTAGAATTTCATAGCTGTTATATATGTCTATGGAGGAACAGGTCAAGGAAATAACTTTCCTAAAACTACCTCATACACTTACAATTTCAATGAGGTACAAACCAGAACCTGTCTACTTTACCATTCATTCTTTAGACAGCTGTCTAAAACAAAAATGATGAGTAATTCTGGAGTGGATTTCTCAATGGATTTTTCTTTGTCTGATGTAAACTGGAGTTAACATTTTCATTCTTTGTTAATTTATTGATTTTACAATTATCCAGAATTTTAAAAGGTGCTTGAAACAATATTATTCATTATTTATTTATTTATTTATTTGTGGGTGCTCCATCACTGGAGGTTTTAAAGAAAAGATTGGACAACCATTTGTCCAGAATGGTATAGGGTCTCCTGCTTGAGCAGGAAGTTGGACTGGAAGAGGCCAAGGTTCCTTCCAAATCTATTGTTCTGTTATTTCTTGGCTCCTGGCAACTCCCTGGACAAGTCTCTGCCTTCTTCCAGACAGAAGAATCTTCCATTTGTCTATCAGATTATATGAATTTATGGACCAAACCAGCTGGTATGCATGATAATTTCACCTCTAAGCCAGCTTTCAGGCTTAGTCTGATGTGAGAACTGGTCTGGTGTGAAAAGTCTCTGAATTATTTCCCTGTGTTCTGGTTTGTTAATATTTTTCCTAAGATACTTGATGTTAATTCCCATCATTTTAAATAACCAAAGGCCACGACACCTGGTTGAGGGGGGGGGGTCATTTTATGAGAAAGATAATCCAAACTATTCCAAAATTAGAATAGGGTTGCAGAAAACACCATTTTTTTTTGCAAGATTTATGTTGCCAGTCAGATTTTGTTCATGCGTTATATTTTAGAATTTATGAACTAAAGCCTTCCCTTATTTGTCTCAATAAAAAGAGGAGGAATAGGGAATCTATTCTGGTTTTGTTGATTTTATCTAATGGTATAATAGTCCTGGCATTTACTGTATTTATCTGAAAGAGAAAAATAAATAAATTTCCCCTTTCATCAACAACTTACCTTTATGATGGAAGTCAGATTAATTTTAGTTTTACTTCACTAATAGAAAATTAAGCTTTTTAAATATAATCTTAGCAGTGTGTGTGTATGTTTAATTGAGCTTTATCTTTCTTTCCAGTAAATATGATAATTTCCCCAGAATAGCAACAGTGGGAGGGCAGGGAACCAACCAACCATGCAATCTGATCATTTTTCAGTATTTGGGGTAGGATGTAGGATGTCGGAGCAGAATTATATTATGTCTGGGACTATAGTTTGATATGCAACAGTACTGTAAATGCAGATCTGCCACTTAGGGTTACATTGCATTTATTTTATTATTTTATTTAGTTTAAATAAGTATCTCTGGGAATACAGTATATTACATTTGCTATGCCTTTTTAAAAAGTTGTTGGTTCATAATCTGGAATTCTGGGTATCATTTTGCTCTTTTCATTCACAAAGATTTTTGGAATCACGATGTCCGTTTATTTTGAAAACACCGAGATTTTCAAGATTTTTGAAGGGCAAAAAAATCATTGCACATAATCTTTTTTTTTGTTGCTTCCCTGTGGGTGGCTGCTACTACCCTTGTTTGAGGGCACCTTGAACCATCTGCAATGTACTTGGAGGTCATTAGTATCAGCCTAGAAAACTAGGATTATGAACTGTAAAAGTTGTGCTCTCCCTTTTCCCTTTTCTGTGTGTATGTGGTGGTTGTTGTGTGCCAGCTGTGAAAGAAGTCAAACCTAGTAATTAACCCATATGTGACCTACCGTATTTGACTGATTTCCAGGCAGGGAGAGAGCGGTAACTCTAGCCAGCAATACCATCCTTTCTGTATCTGTAATGATGGTTTTAAGAGTGTAATAGATGCACTAAATCCTCTCCTTCTTGCTCCATAGCCGCTGTTGTGACAAGAAAAGCTGCGGCAACAGAAATGAGACTCCTTCAGATCCGGTGATAATTGACAGGTAAGGGCTGCTGTTCTTTGGTGTAGATTTATTTTGAGAGGGTTTATTTGTCTGTTTGTTCGTTGCACCACGTTATTACTGGAACGTCTGTCCTGTGTTGCTAATGGCCGAAGAGCGATGCTTGTCTGTGGGCGTCATTTTGTGGTTTATTTGGAATTAGCGAGGCTGTGAGGTTTTGATTCTCTGGGAAAAGCCAGATGGGGTGGAACTGGGGGAGAGAGGGCTTGGTGGATGATTCTGGTGAGAAATTCTGATTCATGTTCGTGTGGAGGATATTTTTCTCTGCAACTTTCCTTGCCTTGATTCGCAGGCTGGGCCTGGGAAAGCATCAGGGATATAAAATAATAAGTTAGTGATTTATGAAATGTGGCTGGGTGCTTATAAATATTTAACTTTTTACTTTGAAAAATGTTTGAAGCATTATCACTTTTTAGCTACAGTAGTGCTCTTGGATGCAATCCATCTAAATTGTAAGGTTTATTTTATTCGTGCATTAAGAGATCCGCAAACTTAAGATTCACACCCCCCCTCACCTCAAGTCTATTTTCCTCCCCCTTCTCCTTTAAGGTCTCCAGATTGTTTTCTTTGGTTCGAGTGCAGTTTTGATTGTATTGTTAGTTGATTAATTCATTTTCTCTGTCTTAATTATTATGGCTTCTAAACCGACCCAAATTACTAATCTGCCATGACCGAATAAATCACTATAGAACAATAAATTCACCGAGTTGGTCTATATAATTTGCACGCAGCAGGCTTGCAAATTAGGCCGGGCTGTCACCAAATAGTCTTCTTTACATTTTAATTATTGAAACTTGTCATACAGAAACATATGATAAACTGTTACATTGTCACCAATTACTCAGTGAGAGTTAGGTGACCATGCAGAGCTGATACTGAATGCCATAAGCTAAGCTGGATCAGTTTAGAATCAAATGTCTCTTGTTGTATTATCTAGATCTGCCTTATTGGCACCCTTCAGATGAATTGGGTCTGTCATTTCGAGATTTGTAGCCAGGGCAGTTGAGAATTCTGGGAGCTGTGGTCCAAACATAGCTGGAAAACATAAGGTTAGGGGAAGGAATCGAAGATACTGTGAACTGTGTTCAATTCATAAACATTTCTTTGTTGAGTTGTACTAGAAGTATACTGAAATGTAGTGAAATTCTGTTATTTTGTGTTGAGAAAACATGATGTAAAAGCAATAATTGCCTCTATGTATAATTCTAAACCTGCATATTAGTGAGGAAGCTCCATTAAACTCAACAGAATTTACTTTTTGTTGTGCTGTTAGTACAGTTTTCTCTCTCTCCTTAAAAAAAAAGCTATATAATTTTGTAGAGTAAGTAAATGTTTTAAGCAAATTCCAATGGCATTACATAATGTAACAATTGCACATTAAGGGTTGAGAAAACTTTTTTGGGGTACATTGTGGGGTTCTGTGTAATCATTCTAGGCAAGATCTGCACTCTGGCACTCATGTACTAGCTAAATAATTAAGAAATAATTGGAGATCTATAAGATATTAATTATGGCACTGTCTGCTCTATTTTTGTATTTTTGAATCCCCTTTCCTTTCCTTTCCTTTCCTTTCCTTTCCTTTCCTTTCCTTTCCTTTCCTTTCCTTTCCTTTCCTTTCCTTTCCCAGAATATAAACAGACAAAAATAAATTTCCATTGTGTTTAAACTGAGAAGAAATCATGATAAAAACCCATTTTAAACCATGATTTAAAATCCATTTTATGAAGCTGATAACTATTATTAACTGCTTCCAGAGCACTGAGAAATGTAGATGAATAGAGGTTTCTTGATTGGTTGTGTTGCAAAGATTGCTTGTGTTATATGGGCAAAGTTCTTGTTTTGTTCTTTTTACTAAGAAATGTTTTTTTAAAAAAATCCAGACTACCCTTTCTGTTTTCTGTTTTCTTCACAGCTCTTGGTCCACCATACCATAGTTGTACAGAACTTTGACCATGCAGTACTTTTAGTTAGTTTCATTTCAAATCATTTTCATTTATAAGATTTACTCTTACAAATGTTGCCTTGTCACCCACTTTGAATATGAACCGGCTAATCTTTGAAAATTCCTCTCTTGGTTTCAAGTGGTGATTTTGATAGGGAAGTTTGATATAACTGTGGTTTGAATAACATGTGATTTTGACCTGTTCCTGTGGGTTGCAGTGGCACAAGAAATTTGACTCAGGCGAGCTGTAATTAGCCTTGCCTGTGTTTTTGAAACAGGATTGGGTTACCTGAATTGCATTAGTGTGGCTTCTATTGTTGCCGCTTAGCATCTGTCCCAGTAGGGTACTTAAAACCTTTTTCTTGGCCAGGGATAATTCAAACATTTACGGAAAAGAAAGTAGGTGCTTTGTACAGTTGGTGGCTCTGGTGAGACGAGTGACATCTACTAGTGTAATTTTCCCCTCTTGATTTTGAAAAACGAAAAGCAATCTGCATGGAACTCACATTTAAAACGGAATACTTCACCAATTGTGTTAACTTTAAAAAGCTGTCATGAGCCACAGAACATATGTTGAGTTGCAGTCTGCTGTCACTCCTGCATGCATAAAATTGTAAGCTATTATGCCAATTGATATGCAAAACCATGACTTGCTTTTTTTGTTTGTTTGTTTACTGCCAAGTGAGCCTTTATAGGATAAAGAAAGAAGGTTTGGAGAGACTTATGCCTAGCAGAATGTGCAACCTATTTGGCCTGAAGTAACTTTAACACAAAATGGTGACCTTAGAGGTTACATGTAAGCAGGTTGAGACCATATTGAAAACATGTACATATTTCTATGTATAGGTGATCTTCCTTTATCTACATTTATATAATTTGGTTTGGGGAATGCTTGGTGAACCATTTTTGTGCGTGTAAGGACATGTTATATACTACTGTAGATTATTTGAAAATTAATGAATAACAGCTTTGATGTATAAATATTGGCAATCTCTTACAAACACTGTGAATATCCAGGATTAAGTGCTAGTAGATGGTATATTTGTTGCTATATAAGATCTCTGGATAGGAGATCTGATATCCTGCAGATATTTTGGACTTTAGCTCCCCAGAGCATTAATTAGCATGACCATCAGCTAGGGACTGGGGCAGCTGTACGCCCTGTGGTCATCCCTACCCATATATGTACTAGACTCTCTTCTACTGCTACTTGTAATAGATTCTCTTCTAGTGGATATTTCTATAAAACCTTCTTTTGCTATCATGTATCTCTTATGCTAATTTATCACAATGTGAGCTGTAAGTGTTGTATACTGTATTAAGTGAGAGATTTCTGAGCCCCTCTCAAAACTATTTTCTGATTAATCTTCTCTGATCTGGTGCCCTTCAGATGTGTTGGAACTACAATGAACATAATTCCCAGTCAACATGGCCATTGGCCACGACACTTGAGATTGATGAGATCAAAGTCCCAACATACCTGGAAGGCATCAGATTTTTTGAAGGTTGCAGAAGTCAGGCTGGGGAAGGACTGCATTTAAAGGACCATGCTAGAATTGTGTCATGGCCAAAGCAGTTCATGAATTGGGAGTGTGTCTGTGTGTGTGTGGGGGGGGGGAGGCAGAATCTCATAGATTTGGTAGGGAATGCAACTCATATGTTTTTGGAGAGGTGACTTTTACCACCACAAATTGCAGTCAAAGTGACTTAAAACCACGTTGTGTATTGTAACGATCTGCTTTTGCCACCATATCTGGAAATATAAAAACTGAATCTAGGATTTTTTACCAATTCAATTAAAAAAACAACCCAGTAAGTTAACAGAAAAAAAAAGTGTGTGCGTGTGTGTGTGTGACACTCATTTACACACATAGGGATCCTTTGGTTACATCATGTGCAAATTCCAGCACAAACGCATACATCAAAACACCAAAGGTGAAATATGCAGGGGTACATTTTAAAGCTTACTGTAGCAAAGGTGACTATATATTAATCTCCAAAATGCTAATAATAGAAGATCATCTCCTGAATCCCAGACAGCTAGTCCTTTGTGCATTTTCTCCTCCTCGTCATTGGACAGAAACAACCTGCAATTTGTAGAAAATCCAAGTATGTGGTAGAATCTGCTTCGTAACTATTATTTAAAGGAGTGGTGCTTTTCAGACACCCTCCCCCCACACCATTCTATAAAACTGCATGTTATTTCATGAAGATGAGGAAGTGACACATCTTTAGAGGATGCACAATGATGCAAAACAACTTGATAGGCAGCCATCTCTATTACAAGGGGCACAGTACATGTTCAACCTAGTAGCAGAAAAAAAGAAAAGAAAGGAAAAAAATAAGAGGAAGCTACTTCCTGTTACTATATTCCAAACCGAGGGACGTTCCAACAGTGTCTCCAATTTGAATTTAAAAGGTTTGCCATAAAATTCCTAGGCAGGACTGGAATACATTGTATTTTTATTGCCACATTGGATATTCTTATGTCCTAACCTCTTTTCTCCTCTATAGTTATTCTAGTTCAATAAATAAAACCTCATTAGACTATTCCCATTTCAATGAGTTTATTAAATTTTACAGGAGCAATTAGCATAAGCTGTGCTAATTTTTCTGGAAGACTAATGAGAGAGCTTCTTAATTAGGTTTGCTTTGTAAAAATCTGAAAACATGATAATGAAAAAAAGTCACATAGGGTGCAGTGCAACAGGAAGGAAATGTCTTATTATTTCTTGATTTGTGAAGGATGGTTCTGTATTCTGGCATAGCCTCAAACTTAAGGCAATAAAAAACCACCACGGTTGACCCCTTTTGAAACAGATATTTGGCCAAATCCCCACTCCTCTTTTCATGGGTGAATTGAGTGTGCCCTTGTTCACCTGATTAGGGAACATCTAGAAAAGAATTTCCATTTCCAATGTAGGTTTCCAAGGCCAGATCACTGTAGTATAAACCAGTGGTCGGATTCAGCCAGCTTGCACCTATTGGAGAGAACCGGTTGTTAACTTTCTAAGCAGTCCAGAGAACCGGTTGTTGGAAGAAATTTCATTTTGTTTTTTTCCACTTTACAGGGCTAATCCTGTAAGGAAGGCAGGAAGGAAACATTCTGGTGTTGTTTCTAGCCTAATCTTTATTGCCCTTCTTACAGAAACTGCCTTTCCGGTTAACCCTTATTACATAACAGCTAAGGCAAAGCACCCATCGACGTGAGTGATGTTGAGTTGGCCACGTCCACTCAGTCACATGACCACTGAGCCCTGCCTATCCAGCTGGTTATTGGGCAGAGAACCGGTTGTTAAATTATTTGAATCCCACCACTGGTATAAACATATGTCCTGATACATTGGATTCCATTAGAGATGTCTACTGTGTTTATTATTGTTTGAGAGTTGTGTTTACACTAGCATTGGAGACAAAAATCCAGATGTAAGGTCACTCATGGCCCTAAACCCATGATGGCGAACCTATGGCACATGTGCCAGAGATGGCACACAAGCTATTGCCCCAGCTCTGCCACGCATGTATGTGTATCTCCCTCTGGCCAGCTGGTCTTCGGGTCTCTGCTGTGCATGCGTGGAGGGGACAGGGCGCGTGCAGGATGCTGCACATGCATGCGTGGGATGCTGCATACATGCAGGGACTGCACATGCATTGCATTTTGAGGGTTCAGGTGTGTGTGCTTTGGGCCCTCAGCCCGGAAAAGGTTAGTCATCAGTGCCCTAAACCAGTGGTTCCCAAACTTGGCAACTTTAAGATTTGTGGACTTCAACTCCCAGAGTTCTCCAGCCAGAAGAGCTAGCTGGAGAATTCTGGGAGTTGAAGTCCACAAGTCTTAAAGTTGCCAAGTTTGGGAACCACTGCCCTAAACCTTTAGAGAGAACAGAACAGATATCATTGACCATCTTAGGCATCTTCAAAGTTGAAAGGGATATGATTGAGGCAGCACTGCTCATAGGTGTGCATACTCATCCCATTATTGTCTTTATCAAATACACTCTGCAAGCTTTTAAGATGCTTCAAAAAAAAAAAAAGCAGACCTGAGCAGAGGTAATTGTAGGACAGAATAAATATGGGTGATAAATGCTGCCTCTGCCATTCCTTTTTCAACTCTTTTAAAAATAACAGTGTCTTTTTATGTCATTGATAGGATTTGCTGAAGGTTAGAAGTAATTTATTTTTAACTCAAAAATTATTTGATGCCAGTGTATTAGAAGTAATTTTGGAGCTGTTGTGCACGCTGTGGTAACACAGTGGTTAGAATGCAGGATTGCAGGCTATTTCTGCCAACTGCCAGCAGTTCAATTCTCACTGGCAAAGGGTTGACTCAGTCTTCCATTCTTCCTAGAAGGGTAAAATGAGGACCCAGATTGTTGGGGCCAATATGCTGACTCTGTAAATTGCTTAGAGGGGGCTGTAAAGCACTATGAAGCGGTATATAAGTCTAAGTGCTATTGCTATGAAGCAGAATCCATTGTGCTTTAAATTTGGCTTGAGGGATAACTCCTTGGCCCTTTCAAAGATATTTACTGAATTCTGGTAGAAGTTTGTCTCTGTTTTGCAATGTTTTCCCAAAAATTCTGAGTTGGACCAGCTAGGATTCTTTTGAGAGAAAACTGTCACAAAGCCATTGCTTCTAGGAACCTCAGTTTTATAATTCCAGTTTTGCCTTTATCTGTCTTTTTGTAGGTCTGAAAATGAAATGTATTTTAAAGACTGATCATGTTAGAGTACACAATTGTGAAGGGACAGTTATTTTCCCTGAGGACAATCAATAATATTAACATGTCCTGAATCACTTGTGTGCCTGGGCTGTTAAGGATTGAAACTGGCAAGCCGGCATGTTTTGACATTATGTATCCTGACTCCGTAGTTTATATATGTAATCCTCAACTTACAACCATGCATTTAGCAACCATTCAAAGTTATAACACTACTGAAAAAAACTGACTTACAACTAGTCCTTGCACTTACAACCATCTCAGCATCTCAATGGTCATGTGATCAGAATTTGAGTGTTTGACAAGTAGAATGTATTTACGATGGTTGCAACAACTCGGGGTCATGTGATTGCTATTTGTGAGGTTCTTAGCCAACTTCTTTTTTTAAAATAATTTTTTTATTTTCAAACAAACACAAACACACAAAACATATAACATAAAAACCTCTTCAACTGCATACAGTCTGTCATTGGTTACAAGGCTTTCTGCGTCCTTTTTCTTAGCCAACTTCTGACAAGCTTCTTCAATGGGAGAAGCTGGATTTGCTTAATGACTGCATAGTTCACTTAACAACTGCAATGATCCCCTTACCCTTCATGGCAAAAAGGTCATAAAATTGGCCATATCTTAAAAATTCCCTTGCTTAGTAATGGGAATTCTGGTCCCAATTGTATTTTAAGTTGAAGACTACCTGTATATGGCCTAGGCTTGTTTTCTGTAGCTAAAATAGTCATACAAGTCAGCTCTCCATTTGTCCAGTTTTAGTTCGAGCAGAGAGCTTCTCGTACTGATGTTTTTGCAGATATGAGCACAGCAAGGAACTTAGAGCCCAGCAGGTGGCAATGGAGAAAGGTGTGATGAGGAGAACAGGTTCAAGACTGAAGTTAGACGATTGTAATTACCTTGGTTCTGCCACTTTATGATAAACAGAAAGCATGATATAAGACTTTAAACACTTTACCTAAGCTGGAGAAAGTATGTTGTAAATCTGTGATTTGATTCAACTTTTTATTGCAAGTACGAAGTATGCTTAAAACAACCTCAGGTTCCAGGGCTGCCTCATCAATTGCAGAGATGAGAAATACACAGTGCTTTCCCCTTGTCTGTACCTAAGATTTTGAAGTGAAGGTGGCAGACTCCAGGGCCAGAACTGTGATGTTCCTAGATCACAGTGCTGTTAGATCATAGTAAAGATTAAGATGATGAAACTAGAAAATTGTCTCAGAGTATAAAGAGTTTCTCAGATTTCTTTTTCTCATTGCATCCAGTAATTTATGGTGGAAGTAAAGACAGTTTTCCCCTCAGCCGTTTGCAATAAAAAGAGAGTTTGAAGACAGAAAATATCAGACAGAGAGCAGAAAGTTTTTCACTCTGAAGTCCCTTCACACTGAAACTGGGCACCAACAGCCTTTTGAAATTCCCCAACAATGTGTAAGCAGAGAAGTGTGTGAGCACTAACTCTGAATTTATCCAAAGGAAGAGAAATTCTCCCAACTGTTGATCAAGGACTTGTCTCCCTTAGTGGATATGATGGAAATTTGTCCTCCCCAAAAAAGTTCACAGGGAGAAGTTTCTTCTTAATTTCTTTCCTTGGGATTCAATTGAAGCCAGGGAAGCTGTAATTTTTTTACCCTCTTGTGAAGAAAAAGGACAAGAATATGCTCTTGCAAAATTCTCAGATCTTCATTTCACTTCTGAAAGCATTTTAGGAAGTCCATTCTTCATCATGTTGTATGAAAACTACTAGGCGGAAAAGAGGTAGGGAGATTTGGTGCTATTTCATCCAAATTCTTGTTTCGATGGAACACTGGACTGTCACCCGCTTTCTTTCCCAGAATGAAGTACAATATGTGGATAAAAGGGCCAAGCTAGACTTTCATTCATGTTCCCAGAAGGGCAGAGGAAGGGAACTACTTCCCTTCCTCTGCCCTTCCAGGAATGGGAATTAAAGATAACTGTGTGTAGTAGTAATCTCTTTTATTTCAAAGCAAATATTTTCCCCCTAAATACAGTATATTCTTTGTTCCATGCTTTCCAGTGCTTCCCCCCCCCCCAAGGAGACCCAAAATAATTTGATTGATAGGATCTGAACTTCTCAGGCCATCCATAAAACAGGGCTTTCCTCACATGCAAGGACTGGTATTTTAAAGGGCTGGATTTTTCTGTTGTTTCTCTTCCTAAAACCCCAAATGCCCTATTTGTAGTGGTTGATTTCTTAATGCTAGCTGCTTCTTTAAGTAAGCAAAGAGACAGAAAGGACAGAGGGTTTCCTTGATTAACAGACCTAAGGATTTTTTATTCCATTTCATAAATGATTAAAAATAGAAGTTTTGAAGGAGGTTTAGAAAGATATTCTATCACCCCCTCCCCCATTTTTATTTCTTGAAGCATTGGGAAGAGCAGAAAGGAGAAAATTCAGAATTCTTTTTATCTCAGACTCTGAATGGTAATACTGTGGAGTAAATCATATTTCAGGATGGTTCAGCTTTCATCTAAAAATGCAACTGAATTGAAAATGTATGTGATGTTATTCGTATGATTCTTATGACTTTGTTTATGTAATTTTGTATATAATGATAGAAATGGCTTTTTCCTACTGGACAGGGGTGGAATTTATTGGTCAGTGGTTGAATATATATTAGATGCCTCTATGTTCCCTGGGAGGATGTTACTATCCCCTCACAATCCACAGTTCCTGTGTAGAAGGTGGCAGATTTTTAATGCAACACAGTATTAGAAATGTAACATAAAAGTGTTTAATAGAGTTTGGGGAAACAAGTTGGATATATATGGATATATATATATATATATATGTAAGAAAAAGGCAACAGTAAAAAAATATTGGGTTTCTGTCTGGATGGTCTCTTGTGATGAGCCGAAGACAGAGAGTGGAAATGTGACCTTCCTCCCATATTTGGGCATACCAGGGGTTGTGACTTTAAATTATATATATATATATATATATATATATATATATATATATATATATATATATATATATATATATATATATATATATATATATATATATATATATATATATATATATATATATATATATATATATATATATATATATATATATATGTCGATTTAAGCTCACACCTATTGCTTCAAAATGGAGTAACAGCTCTATCATTTTGGGATCCTATCTTATTTCCTGTTGTGGAAAAAATTCAGGCAAGCCCCTAGAAAGTTACTGGTGATTTCAGGAATTGTGCTTATGCAGTTATGATCAGATAGAGTGTGATAGGAATGAGCACTTTATAATGTTTAAAAGATTTGAGATTAATAAACAATTCAAGAAATGTTTCTCTTTAAAAACACCTATGGCATATGTTAATTTAGTATATTGAAATTTTATGTTCCAAATGAAAATGACATACTCAGTACTATTAATCTGTTTTTAGCATGAAATAAGTGATTAAAATGTGCTATTTCAATACCTTGAAATTATATCCTGGACATTATTAAAATGACCCAGAAAAAGACTTTCACAGCACCCACTGAAATGTTGTGAACAGTACTGTTTTTGTCTCAGCTCTTGGAAAGGTGTAGGCAAATGGAGATAAATCTAGCTCAGGCTATTTCTCTGGTTACCCACCTTTGTTCCAGGGCAAATGAAGGATTATAGGAGGTTCATTATTACAGAATTTTAATTGCCTTAATCTGGCAAAACTCCTCATCTGACAAGAACTTATTTTTCCCCTCAATCTTCTTTTAAGGCATGATGGGGTCCTATTGAATGTTAAGCCATGCGTGTGGCAAAGTTTAGAGGAAGAATAACATTATTGTGTAGGTTGATAGTTCTGGAAGCCACATTACTTCTAAATACAGGTAGTCCTTAATTAATGACCTTAATAGGACCAGCAGTTCTGTTGCTAAGCAATGTGGTCATAAAGCAAAAAAATCACGTTACAGTTTTGACTTATGATGGCAGTTCTGATAATGAACATTAAATGAATTGTCATTAAGTCTGATGTCACATGGCTGCGGTTTGCAACCTTCTGCTGCCTTCCCCATTGACTTTGCTTATTGGAAGCTAGTAGTGAAGGTCGCAAATGGCGAATCCCGTGAATGCAAGACACAGCAGCAGCTGCAACTTTGAGAAGTGGACATCGGCTTCTTTATTCAGCAACAGTGTAACTTCGAAAAGTCACTGGACAATTGGTCACTAAACAAGAGCTACCTGTAAGCTTTTGTAGCTAAAGTGAAGTAGCTGGAAAGTGTGTGTGGGGGTGGGGTGGGGGTGGGTGGGTGGGTTGTGTGTGTGAGGGCCTTGAAAGAGAAAGAGGGAAGAAACTCTTAAGAAGAGATTGCAGTGACTGAAAGAGATGATCTGACAAATCTTAATCCATTAGAAACCTTTCCAAATGGCAGCAGTCTCTGACTCAGAGGTGGGTACCAATTCGGTAGAACCGGTCCGTCAAATCTACCGAACCGGTTAGAAGAGGTTCCACCAGAAAGCAGGCCACACCTACAGAAGAGGTCCAAAAAATTTTGAAACCCACCACTACCACACACACACACAGACTCACACACAGAGAGAAAGAGAAAGAGAAAGAAAGGAAGAAATAAAGAAATAAAGAAAAAAGAAAGAAAAAGTGAGAGAGAGATAAAAGAAAAAAAGGAAAAAGGGACAGAGAAACAGAAGGAAGGAAGGAAGGAAGGAAGGAAGGAAGGAGAGAGAGAGAGAGAGAGAGAGAGAGAGAGAGAGAGAGAGAGAGAGAGAGAGAGAACACATGGCCGGCAAGCCACTCCCACCAGGTCACATGGCCGGCAAGCCACTCCCACAAAGGAGGCCACACCCACAGAGTAGCTTCGAAATTTTTTTGAAACCCACCACTGCTCTTACTATATAAGTGACCTAATGCTGGGAGGAATAACAGTGTATGCTGTGTGTATTATTTATAAATAATATAATAAATATAATATAATTAATACAATGTGTAGCTAACATTATATAAATAGATTTTCTTATATAAATCATACATAATGTTATATAAACGTAGTGTTAGCTAACAAGGCCTTAATCAGATCTTGCCTCCTGCCCTGCCGTATGCCTCCCAGCCACCTCCTGCTCGGTGGGGCTTTTGATTCCTTTCAATGCGATTATTTCACATACTCTAATCCAGAATCATTGACATGAATACAAAAGGCTAGTGACATCTAATAGACATCCTCTTAGCTTTGCCTCCCTCTTGTTCCTTGCCTTTTCCCTCCTTTCCTCTTCTTCCTTTTTTCCCCTTCCACCTGACAAAAGCTTACAGACACTCGGGCTCTGTCTCTCTGAGCAGCACAGGGGGCTGTTCATGAAATATAAAGGAGGAAAAAGGACTGACGTAGGGCTGATAAGCAAGGGAGCAAAAGACCATAGATTAAAAGTAAATGCCACTAAATCCTATCCTGGATCCTCACTTGTTCCTTCAGTGTTTTCTTTAACTCTTCCACTGCTGAAAGAAAACAGAGAGTAAGCCAAGGAGTCAGTCTCCCTCCCTCCCTCTGTGTATGTGTATGTGTGTGTGTGTGTGTTTGTATTTGTGTGCGGTTGAAGAAATAAAGATTATTCACCCCCCCCTCCTCCCTCAATGACCTGATATTGGGGTTTGGCTGACAGAAATCCAAGCAGCCTTGGGCTGCTGCAGAAAGACTCCAGGCAGCCTGTAAATCAACAGCCTGCTTGGATATTCTAATGTAATACATTAGACTATGAAAGAGATTAAATGCTTCCTGCTCCACCGCAAAGAGTTTCTGAAATGTGGTTAAGATTTATATAAAGCATATACATATTTGTGTTTGTATAAATGTTGTACGCACATACACACCAAATGTTATATATTAAAAATGTATAGATTATTGCAGAGCCGGTTTGTCTAGTGGTTAAGGCACCAGGCTAGAAAGCAGAAGACGGTGAGAATGAAGGCATGAAAGGCGGTTGGGTAACTTTGGACCACTCGCTCTCTCAGCTGAAGTCCACTTCAGTCTGGGTCTCTGTGGTCTTAGTATAGCAGTTTAATCAGTGCACCTCAATTCTCCCAATTGTTGGTGAGGCAGCAGCAGTATTTTCAATTTTCAGCCCGTGGGAGCCAGTGCCAGTTCCCTCAGGGATGTGCCCCACGCGCATGTGCAGTAGAACTAAAATTGCTCTGCAATTTTACAAAACAAAATGGCGGTGCTGTAGGTTCAGGGGCATAGCAGGCCCGGCAAGCTACTACCAGTTCGGCTGAACTGGTCCTAACTGGTAGGAACCTACTACCGGTTGAAGCCCTTGGAGGCCCATAGTTCCTTCCCATATATTTCTAACTGGGTCTGGATTTCACCCTGTCTTTCATCCTCATCTATTTAACCAGCTGACATCCTTTCATGGTCATAGTTAGCAACAGAAGCTCCTGAGTCCTATACCAGTAACTGTATAACCAGTGTCAGTTGCACAAATTGTTTATCTCAAGTTGTTACTTTTAAGATATATGGGGGGAAGCAGTACACAGGGATTTCACAGATGAAGGTGGGAGCACCCAGTGCGTAGCTTGTCATACAAAATGATCACATGGGTTGATATTTTTAATTCAAAGCTCTAAGACTAATTTGTTAAAATACAATCCCAGCGATTACTTCATTAACTAGTCTACATGCTTCTGTTTACTTCATGGTTACGTGCTTCATTGATTCAACAAACAAAGATATGGTGGAATTAAGTTTAGATTGATGTGGGATACAGTGAGAATTCTATTTAATAATTTGCTCTTGAGCCTTTAGGACTCTTTAGAAACTCTTGTTTGATCTCCCCCAAATCCTAACCAGTGGACCAATATTGTAATTCATCCGATGGCACCATTTTATTAAAAGTCATTTGGAATAATTTCTTGCAGTGGCTTCATATGGATTTTAAGTAGAATCTGGGAAATTACCCAACCTCACAATTTTCCATATATCAAAATTCCGCATAGCTTTGAATCTGGCTAAAAATAAATTTACCCTCTAAAGTTGGATGTTTTAAAAATCTAGGATGAAATGTGCAACTTTCCCCTCCCAAAGTTTTTTATTTTTATTTCTCATACATAAATTCACAAATATACAGTCTCATAACTATTATAAATAATGTGTTATCTTATAACATTGATAACAATTTCTTTCTCCTCCTAAAATTAAAAATATAATTGAGATTGCTTTTCTACCATCCCGTACACTAATCTTGTTTTGCAACAACACTACTTCCTCTTCCTTCCCCTTTTCTCCTTCCCTCCCTTCTTCTCTCCTTCTCTACTTTCTTCTTTCCTCCTCTCCTTTCCCTTCTCTCCTTCCCCTTCCCCTTCCTCTCCTCCACTCCTCCCTTCTTCTTCCCTTTCTTACCCTCTCTCCCACTCTTACTTTCCCTCAATTTCTTCCTCTCCTTTTCCCTTTCCTCTTTCGAAATGGGCAACTTTTGAAGGGCTGAGATTTTGTGGAAACTCACAAATGGCCTGGGTATTCTCCCTTCCAGTCTTTTGAAATCTTGGGAAAGCTAGATTTGTAGCAACTTGGAAGATTCATGTCACTGCACTCAAAATTACCTCCAATTACCTCCACTAGACTGATTAGATCCCACAGATTAGGCCTCCTCCGAATTCCATCCGCCGGCCAGTGTCGACTGGCGACTACCTGGAGGAGAGCCTTCTCTGTGGCTGCTCCGACGCTCTGGAACGAACTCCCCGTGAAAATTCGAACCCTCACCACCCTCCAGGCCTTCCGCAAAGCCCTTAAAACCTGGCTGTTCCGACAGGCCTGGGGCTAAAGAACCGTTGCCCCCGTCTCGTATGGTATGACTGCTGTGTGTTTTAAACCATGTATTATTTTGTGTCGTTTTTAATTTTGTCTGAATCCCCCCTTCCCTGGCTTTGAGTTGTGAGCCGCCCTGAGTCCCCTTCGGGGGAAAAGGGCGGCATATAAATAAAATCAACATTCAACATTCAAAATGTGTAGGATTTTGGTATTCCCAATTCTTTCAAGATTTCAGTCGCTTTTAAAATGGATTTTAAAAAATAATTTAAATTTTCTTTTAATTTGTGAGACTGAGCCTGTTCTTTTGGGAAGCAATGAATATGAAGTGCCTGAGCACACAGCATTATAAAGATCTGCTCTAAAAATGCATTTCACAGTTTAAAAAAAGAAAAGTGACAGGCTTAAAATGATTAACAGGACAGGTTTCCTTGGATTATAGCCATAAATATCAGTGTAGTCTTTACCCTTGGCCATTTCTCTGGCCATTTTGGAAAACTCTTCAAATATTGCCACAATTTGATTTTCTTCTTGAGTGAAGAGGAAGAATTCCATCCCCTCTCCCGCAATGCTTTAGAATGGATTTTTCAGTGTCAGGAGCTGTTGTTTAAAAAATTATTAACATAGTTGTTAATAAGGTAGTACAACCTGTCAAATTGTGATATCAGGATTCCCCTCCCCTCCGTTCTAGTGGTGAAATTCAAATTTTTTTTTACTACCGGTTCTGTGGCCGTGGCTTTATGGGCGTGGCAGGGGAAGGATACTGCAAAATTTCCATTCCCACCCCATTCCAGGGGAAGGATTCTGCAAAATCTCCATTCCCAACCCACTCCTGGGGGAAGGATCCTGCAAAATCTCCATTCCCACCCCACTCCAAGGGAGGGATATTGCAAAATCTCCATTCCCACCCCACTCTGGGGCCAGCCGGTTTGTGCCGGTTCTCCGAACTACTCAAAATTTCTGCTACCGGTTCTCCAGAACCTGTCAGAACCTGCTGAATTTCACCGCTGCCCCCTGCTCCTTTTATGTTTGCATCAGATTCGTTTGGAAACCTAATGATTTTGAAATAGCACCTGCATTCAAACTAAAATTGCCTTTCAGTTTCAAAAAAGACAAAATCCGGAGGCAAACACTAGCATTCTCTGTGATCTTTATGAAATTAACCTTTTAGTTAGATTTTTTGGCATTGGTTTCCTAGCATATCCATTGGCTGACATCCCAGATGTTAAGTCTTTCTAAGTGGATGTTAAAAACATTTTACCTGGCTCAACTTTAATAGAAAAATGACAAGAACAAGCAATATATAATCACTGCATATAGTTCTTTCCAAGAGGTAGATTACTGTAATACATTTCAGTGTTAACAGGGATTTGTCTTTGTACCTGTGTTTTCATAGCCTAATATTTGTAGTTGTTTAAGAACTATATTCAGGGCATATGGACACCTTCAGAGAAATGTGAATGCTTGTGGCTCAGTCCGTTGATCTGGAAGGCCAAATGAATTTTATGTCAAATTATTCTTCAACTTTTATTTTACAAATTGCATAACTAGCATTAACACTCCTTAGTTGAGACTGTGTTCATTTTATTTAATAGAGGGTACATCTCTGATTTTTCAGTATGCTAGAAATCTGTTGTCAATTCATTTTAAATGTTTCTTGTATTTCATTTCTTAAAATATATGGCCCCAAGATACTCGGAGTTAAATTTCTTAGTCCCCTTTAGTTAGTATACTGTTCCCCAATTGTTTCCATCCCATCTAGGTGGGATCTCCCCACCCAAATGAAGCAAATTGAAGGATATAAAGGTCATGATCTCTGACCTCTGTTTGTGACATGCTCTTTCAATATAACCTCTAGAATGAGAAGCCTAGAGTTCTTTTAATGTGTAAGTCTATAGACGGTGCTTGTTTATCAATGAAGTTGCATAGGTTGGATGGCAGGAATGAATGGATGAAATGAATGAATGACCCTGTGTATTCTGTGGTCCCTCAATTAATGGACCATTATTATCACTGGGTGCGTGTGCATGTTTCCATTGTGTGTGTGTGTGTGTGTGTGTGTGTGTGTGTGTGTGTGTGAGAGAGAGAGAGAGAGAGAGAGAGAGAGAGAGAGAGAGAGAGAGAGAGAGAGAGAGAGAGAGGCAAAGAGTTGTCTATTTTTTTTTCACATACTAACCAATTCCCAGGCCTGAGATGGGATTAGTAATTGGAGGGGGGAGTATTTAGGTAGGGTCCTTGTTCTGGACCCGGCGTGTAACCATGCCAAGGGCCAGTCAGCTTCAACTTCACGCTTTAGGATTAATGTCTCTCAGATCAATTTATTAACAGGAATTCTTAGTAGCAAACATACTGTTGGGACAGCACAGTCCTTATGCCTTTGGCCCTTTGCTCATTTGCAGTTTTTTTTTCAGCACCAAATGCCATAGTGACCCCACTGACCATTTATGAATTTTGAAAAAAGAACTACTTTTCCCATTTTACCCATTACAGAACCAAAGCCAAATTCACTAATGATCTCATCAGCTGGTCAACATCTTCAAATATTCTTTTCCCCTATATTTCGTTAACTATCAATTTCTTGAAACAGGATGTCATTATTTGTGCAAGTTGTGTGTTGAGTTGTGCTGGGGATCCATAATGGTGGAAGCCTCTCAAACAGAAATCAGGCAAGGAGGAGAGCTATCCTATCATGGGAAAGTCAAGTGACAAACATTTCTTTCAGATCTCTGATGATTATGCTTGGATATTTGGAGAATTATTATTTTGCCTAAACAGAGAGTGCCCTGAAAGACTGAAACCTGGGAGACTGAAACCATAATTCTAAAGTGTTTTTTTGTGGGTGTTTTTCAGAAAGATCTATTTATTTTTCTAAATAGAAACATGCCTTTTGATAGAATCTATTCGAAGAAATCAAAATGTGTTGAGCTAACAGTTGAATCCTGATGCAGCCAACTTTAAGTGTAACTTACAATCTCAGTTGAGTGTCTCTAGGTTTATCAGTACAAGTGGCGTTTTCACAGTTTTCCAAATTCTATGGATAAGCCTATCAATATAGTTTGTAGATAGAGAGAGGAGTTGTGTATACATTGCAGTTTTAATTGCGGCAAGCTCTGCCCTTTTCATTTTTACCACGTGAAAAGATGCAGGAAACATTATTCCAGCCATTCTTCTGCCAACAGAAAAGCACAATCAATTTACTTAAGTTCAGTGGCCAAAATGAAAGGCCACAAGCATTGCCTTCCTCTTCTCCACAATCTTCAGAGGAAATAGGACACCTCAAATTGGCTGGAAGCTCCTTAATGCATTTTCAGTAAGATTACTCCCTGGCCATGCAGTATCAGCTTCTCATTCCCACTTAGACTGAAGTAGGTGACCTGTTAGGCTCAGTGAGTTCATCTGATTTTTGAATCCATGACACTGATACTGATATATATCAGTGCTACCCCTGATGAAGAGGGGTAGCATGTTTGCAAAATGGCTGCTCGAGGGGCGTGGGTAGTTACAAAGCACTTATTTACCAGAAGGAAAACTGAGAACATTGTGTTGCTTGACACTTACTTTATTTCTCTGAGATGCTTCCTGTTCTTCCAGGTTAACATTGCCTTCTTTCCTGACTTGGTAGGCAATCAGAACACAGCATTGGTTTCCAGCCATCCAATATACTTGCTTTGGAACATCTTAGCTTCCTCCAGAGTATAAAGTTGTCCTGCTTATCTGTATATCTTAGTTGCTGAGTTGGAACTGGATTATTGCCATGCTTTGGATGGGGGTGTCTTTCTTTGAAGATGATTTGAAATGGCAACTGAGCCAAAATGGGATAACCAGACTAGAAGTTGGGAGAAAGTTGTCACTGCAGAATTACACCCATATTGAATTGCTGCACTGGCTATCAGTTGACTTCAAGGTTCAGATGCCACTCATCTGCTGAGAAGTCAGTGCCACTGAGATAATACCAGGGATAATGCCTTGCAAGGATCTCTGCATGTCCAGCGTGACTCTCCAGGAAGATTTCTAAGGATTCTGTTCCTACCTGAAATGAAAGAGGTTGGGACCAGAAGGCCTTCTTGATAGTGATTTATTATATGCCATCAAGGCTGAGAGCCCTCATAGAGAGATGTTCTCCATGATTTTTGATAATATTATGATGACTGAGGAGAAGAGACCCTCTTGTGGTCCTACTATGTGGGATGCCCCAGAGTTTCCTGCTCTTTCTTCTCCTTTTTAACATATACAATATATGAGACTCCTGGATGACTTCATCCATCACTGTGGGTTGACGTATAATCAAGTATGCTAATGGTACCTGAATATATATCTCCACCCATGGAAAATTAAGGAATGTTTTGAACATTTTGTCCCAGTGTCTGGTCGCTGTGAACGTCTGGATGAGGAACAATGGCTTTAGTTGAACTCTGATAAGGCTTTAGATTTTGGGGCCTATTGGTTCTGAGACTATAAATGGAGCACAAAATCTGTATTATTCATTTTTGATTTGTTGGATGGATTATTGTATTGTTTGAAATACTTTGTTCTTTGTTCAAGAGTTTGTTCTTGAACAGGTTGAATCGGTTGCTGCCGATTCTTCTCCAAAGGACCTGCCTGGGGAAAGGTAGGAACTGTACACTGCCCAGAGTTGGTCAAATTGGGACAGTTTGTAGCACCACTTTATAATGTCTTGGTAAGGCCACACTTGGAATACTACATCCAGTTTTGGTCACCATGGTGTAAAAAAATATTAAGACACTAGAAAGAGTGCAGAAAAGAGCAACAAAGATGATTAGGGGACTGGAGGATAAAACATATAAAGAACGGTTGCAGGAACTGGGTAGGTCTGGTTTAATGAAAAGAAGGAGTAGGGGAGACATGATAGCAGTGATCCAATATCTCAGGGGCTGCCACAAACAAGAGGGGTTCAACATATTCTCCAAAGGACATGAAAGCAGAACAAGAAGCAATTGACGGAAACTAATCAAGGAGAGATCCAACCTAGAGCTAAGGAGAAATTTCCTGATAGTTAGAACAATTAATCAGTGGAACAACTTGCCTCCAGAAGTTGTGAATGCTCCAAAACTGGACGTTTTTAAGATGGGATTGCCTAACTATTTAAAATTGTATAGAATTTCCTGCCTGGGCAGGGGTTGGACTAGAAGATCTCCAAAGTCCCTTCCAACTCTGTTATCCTGTAAATGTAAAGAAAAAGAACCTTTGTCTACCTACCCTAGTCTTCTGCTTGCTTCACTGGTAGCAATAGAAGAGCGTGGTCATAAGGTTTTGGACAGGACCTTTTCATTCCAATGGAAATTTATAAGGGGAAACCCTGCATCCTCCCTGCCTGCCCCCCACTGATAATTTTATTTTAAATTAAAGTAACTTATTCCCAGAGAAAGAATGTAGTAAGGAGTAAAAGACAAAATAACTGTGCATTGCCTTCAGCTCTTGAGCTGGGGGAAAAACATCCCTGGTGAACTGTAGTTATTTTCATCATTTTCAACTCAAGCATCCCCCCCCCCCCAAAAGTCACGATGAAAGCAAAAATCTGTACCAAAATATACAGTGCATACGTGACGGGTTGGCCATTTAGCTATTCATGATCACAGATGGACATCCAGATGCACTTGTATACATGCAGACTAACACATACATGCTCACACACCCACACAGAACAGCATTCTACTTCTAAAATGCTGTGTCAGTGAGATCTTTAAGATCATTTAGTTCACATAATTCCCAAGTATTATTTCTAAAACCCGGGCATTTAAGGTTCTACAAAGATAAACATTTGGTAAGATCATTTGTATTTGATCCAATTAGCTTTTAAATATTATACAACTGGATTCCCCCTCCCTCTTCCATTTTATGGGGAAATAAATTCTCCCGATTTCAATTAGATTTCCTCCCCGGTAAGGATATGTATGATTGCAGTCTTAATTATATTTCACTAGGATATTTTCTACTGTTATCATTTTTAAACCCACACAGCCAATATATTAAAGGGTTTCTTCCTCTCCCTTTTCAGTATTGTTCCAGAAAATTTAAGGAAAACTTCCCATCCCCTGATAGCAGCACAGTTATAGGTCATTATTTTGTCAAGTGCCAGCCAAGAAGCCATTGTTTTCCAGAATGAGAAGTTTCCCCTGGTTTTCTGCTACTTGTCCTCCAGGGAGGTGTTATTTGCATGTCCTGCTGCCTTCCTTTATCAAGGGGTTAATGAATTGTCCCTTGCTCCAGGCAATCCCATCATGTGCCTGGTTGACTCTGAAAGCTAGGCTTGCTGGAGCCTAGGGGCATCTTTTCCCAGCCATCTCTGAGGTGGCCACCTGGGCAGATGAGATCCAGCACAGCTTGTCCTGAGGACACAAAATCTAATTGGTTGCTGCTTCTTGTGTAAAGGATCTACCTGGTGAAGGTAGGAACTATATGGGGAGTTAATCAAAGCTGGGAGCCATCTTACTAGTTTCAGGAAATGGTGTACTTCTACAAGGGAGGGGGGATGTTTCCTCCCCTCTTTTGTATTCAAGAGAAGGTGTCATTCATGAGGCCATTGTGCTGAACTAATCAGGTTAATTGTGGAGTCCTGAATAGTCCTCATTTAGCTGATCTCTCTTTCCTGTTACAGACAGATAGAGTAGTGAGAGCTTACATGTATTTTGCATTTTTTGTATGGCTTGCTGACTCAGGAGTAGAGAATTTAATTTGATTAATATGCAAACTTTGATACACATGCAACATAATATTTTATGTGAGATAGAACTGGCCCCACTGCATTGTGGGACTGATATTAGATATATTAAATATGGTCATATTATTATTTTATAGAAAGATGCACATTGGTACTGATTATTAGCAATAGTTATTTGGAACATATTTAGATCTAGTGGGTTACATCAGATTATAAATATATAATTAAAAGCTGTCCTTTGGCTTGAAAGATTTTATAACTCTCAACAAACTCATACTCTAATTTGCAGTGATGAAGGCTACATACAATAAAAGGTTTTGGCTGTTTTGTTTTGTTCTGCAAATATTCTTAATTCTACAATTCAAGTTTATTGATTATACTATAGGATGACATTTTTTATTATCATGGGTTTGGAATCATGATACTCCCTTTTATATGTGAATTATAACAAATAGAGAAGGTTATGTCCTTCCTTAGGTAGAGCTATAAACTAAATTTATACATCTTACCAAGCCAAAGTATTACGGAATTGAAATGGTTAATAAATTTTACAAATAAGCAGAACAATCAATCAATCAACCAACATATATTTGAATATTGTTGGCATGGTGTGTCATGTAAATCACTTATTTGTGAAATAGAGTTTAAGATTTAGTAAATTGTACAAATCTAGTCCTTCAACAAACAGGCTAAAGCAAGAAATGATTTAGGTGTCCATTCAGAGCACAGGGAAAAATGGATTAAAATCTCACAAAACCATTTATGTGCAATTTTACAAAATGTTGCAAAAAAGGAAGCTTATGGGCCTTTCCTACACAAAACAAACAACTGTTAATTAACATAAAAGTGGAGCTGCTTTATGCCTAATGGGCATCAGCTCCAAGGGTTAGGATGAATGCTTTCCCAAATTCCTGGCTCATTTGGAAAATGAAAAGAAAAAGAGTGAACGAAATGCTCAAGTCTGTCAAAAAAGCACAACTTTTGAATATAGTAATTAAAGTGTGAGAAAAATGAACTCTGCACATGAACTCTGAGGTCAGCCTGACCTGAATACCAGGGAAGATTCTGGAACAGATAATCAAGCAATGAATCAATGAACACCTAGAAGCAAACAAAGTAATAACCAAAAGCCAGCATGGGTTTGTCAAAACAGATCATGCCAGACTAATCTTATTGCATTATTTGACAAAGTGACAAAATTAGTGGATCAGAGGAATACTGTTGATATAATTTACTGGGACTTCGGTAAGGCATTTGATAAAGTAGACCATAACCTACTACTAGATAAAGAAGAAAATTGTGGGTTAGACCATCACCACTAAATGGATTTGTAACTGTCTGACCAACTGCACTCACTGTGTAGTCCTCAATGGAATTGCATCTCCATGGAGGGAAGTATGCAGTGGAGTACTCCAAGGCTCTGTTTTAGGTCCAGTACTCTTCAACATCTTCATCAATGACTTGGATGAGGGGACAGGTGGGAACTCATCAAATTTGTAGATGACACCAAGCTGGCAGGAATAGCCAACACTCCAGAAGATAGGCTTAAGATACAGAAAGATCTTGACAGACTTGAACATTAGGCGCTATCTAACAAAATGAAATTCAGTGGTGAAAAAAGTAAGGTTTAGGGAAGAAAAACAAAATGTACAGTACAGTATATGTAGTACCTCGCTCAATAGTAGTAACTGTGAGAGGGATCTTGGAATCCTAGTGGACAACCATTTAAATACAAGCCAGCAGTGCGCAGCAGCTGCCCAAAAAACCAACACAGTTCTAGGTCTGCATAAATAGAGGGATAAAATCAAGATCACGTGAAGTTTATAATGCCTTGGTAAGGCCACACTTGGAATACTGCATTCAGTTTTAGGTTTAGGTTTAGGTTTATTAGCATTTGTAGGCCGCCCTTTTCCCTGAGGGACTCAGGGCGGCTCACAGAAAACCAGGGAGAGGGGAATACAACATTAAGACAACAACATATAATAAAATAGTAAGCAACATCCATTCATCATTCGGGCGGGGTAGCGATTCTTATCCCCAGGCCTGACGGACGAGCCAGTTCTTCAAGGCTATGCGGAAGGCCTGGACGGTGGAGAGGGTACGAATCTCCACGGGGAGCTCGTTCCAAAGGGTCGGGGCTACTGCTGAGAAGGCCCTCCTCCTTGTAGTTGCCAGCCGACACTGGCTGGCCGATGGGATGCGGAGGAGGCCTAATCTATGAGATCTTATAGGTCGTAGGGAGGTAATTGGCAGAAGGCGGTCTCTCAAGTATCCAGATCCACTGCCATGTAGGGCTTTATGGGTGATTAATAGCACCTTGAAGCGCATCTGGAGATCGACAGGTAGCCAGCGCAGCTCGCGGAGGATAGGTGTTATGCGGGTGAATCTGGGTGCACCCGCAATCACTCGCGCGGCTGCGTTCTGCACTAGCTGAAGTCGCCGGATGCTCCTCAAGGGCAGCCCCATGTAGAGCACATTGCAGTATTCCAGCCTAGAGATCACAAGGGCCCGAGTGACTGTTGTGAGGGCCTCCCGGTTCAGGTAGGGTCGCAACTGGCGGACCAGGCGTACCTGGGCGAATGCCCCCCTGGTCACAGCCGTTAAATGGTGGTCGAATGACAGCTGTGGATCCAGGAGGACTCCCAAGTTGCGGACCCTCTCTGAGGGGTGTAGAATTTGACCCCCCAGCCTGAGTGTTGGAATATTGGCCAAATCTTTGGGAGGGAAACACAACAGCCACTCGGTCTTTTCTGGGTTGAGCACAAGCTTGTTAACCCTCATCCAGTCCATAACGGCTTCAAGACCCCGGCCCATCACGTCAACCGCTTCATTGATTTGGCACGGGGCGGACAGAATGTCCCACTTTTATGATCATATTGTTGTAAATTTTGTGTTTTTAACTTCTTACGTGGGGACTGTTTGGGGGAGTGTATGAGTATGCGTGATTCGGAGGACCTGCCGGGAGTTGCGGGGGCCACGGGGGTGGTTGAGGGGACCAGAGACACGGGAGAGGGTCGGGGTATTGCGGTCGTAACAGGGAGGGGCAGATACGGCGGGGACTTTAGGGCAGGCCATTACCGGGGAAGGAGGGTTCGCTACATTACAGAGATCCCTCCTTCCGGCCCTAGGAGTCCCACTCCAAGACCAGATGGCGCAAGTAGTCAGGACCCTGGTCTCAGGCTGTTGTCGCTAAATGCCAGGTCTGTTGTACATAAAGCTCCTCTCGTCCGGGACTTAATTTTAGACGAGAGGGCAGACCTGGCATGTATTACTGAAACCTGGCTGGGCCCAGAGGGAGGAGTCCCCCTTGTAGAGCTGTGCCCAGAAGGATTTCAGGTGCTGCATCAGCCGAGAGCCCAGGGAAGGGGTGGGGGTGTGGCCGCTGTTATCCGAGAGTCGTTAGTTCCTCGTAGGGTCCCTGCTCCGGAGATTGTCGGGTGTGAGTCTTTGCTGTTAAAGTTGGACCTCAAGGGTCAAGTGGGTCTGCTGCTAACGTACCTGCCTCCCAACAACGTTGCAGCAGCCCTCCCCTCGCTCCTCGAGTCGGTAGCCGAGCTGGCAATTGAGTTCCCTAGGTTGATGGTCCTGGGGGACTTTAATTTGCCGTCGCTCGGTGAAAACTCTGATGGGGCGCAGGAGTTCATGGCTTCCATGACAGCCATGGGCTTGACCCAAGTAATTCGGGGCCCAACCCATTCAGCGGGACACATGCTTGACCTCGTATTTCTCTCGGAGCAGTGGATTTGTGATCTTGGTCTGAGGGGGAGTGACATCATACCCCTGTCGTGGTCAGACCACTGCCTACTGAGGCTCGACTTCCGGAGGCCAAACCCCCACTGTAGGGAGGAGGAACCGACCAGGTGGTTCCGCCCCAGGCGTCTTATGGAGCCGGCAAGGTTCCAGACAGAGCTTGGGGTTATTCCTGACACTTTCGCCCACAGTCCGGTGGAGACTCTGGCTGCTGCGTGGCACTCGGCAGCGTCGGAGGCCCTCGACCGGATTGCGCCACTGCGGCTCCTCCGAGGCGGCGGATCCCGGAGACCCCCTTGGTTCACCGAGGAACTCCGGGAGATGAAGCGCCGGAGGAGATGCCTAGAGCACCGTTGGAGGTCCGATAAGTCCGAATCGAACCGGGCAATGGTAACCACCTGCACCAGGGAATACACCAGGGCACTTAGGGCAGCAAAAAGATCGCATATAGCCACCCTGGTAGCATCCGCTGAGTCCCGCCCAGCCGCCCTGTTTAGGATAACCCGCTCCCTATTGAACAAAAGGGAGGCGGGGGAACCCTTGCAGGGCAGAGCTGAAGAATATGCCCAATTCTTAGCGGACAAAATTGCTCGGTTTCGGTCGGACTTGGACTCCACCCCCGCAGTTCCAGCCGAGGCGCAGGGGGACCAAGTAGAACAGCTCTGGGTTGAGTTTCAGGACGTTACCCCCGGGGATGTGGACAAGGCCATGAGAGCTGTAAGTACCTCCACCTGCGTCCTGGATCCGTGTCCCTCATGGCTGGTTACTAACTGCAGTGAGGTGACACGAGGCTGGATCCAGGCGGTTGTAACCGCCTCCCTTCGGGAGGGGAACTTCCCCGCCACACTGAAAGCGGCGGTGGTGAGACCCCTCCTGAAGAAACCATCCTTGGATCCAGCTGTTCTTAATAGCTATCGTCCAGTCTCCAACCTTCCCTTCCTGGGGAAGGTTGTTGAGAAGGTGGTGGCCTTCCAGCTCCAACGGTCCTTGGAGGAAGCAAACTACCTAGACCCCTTCCAGTCAGGCTTCAGGCCCGGTTACAGCACAGAAACCGCTTTGGTCGCATTGATGGATGATCTTTGGAGAGCCAGAGATGAAGGACGTTCCTCCATCCTGGTCCTCCTTGACCTCTCAGCGGCTTTCGATGCCATCGACCATGGTATCCTTCTGCGACGACTGCGGGAGGTGGGAGTGGGAGGCACCGTGCTACGGTGGTTCTCCTCCTACCTCTCGGACAGGTCACAGTCGGTGTTAGTGGGGGGGCAGAGATCGTCCCCTAGGCCCCTAAATTATGGGGTGCCTCAGGGCTCGGTCTTATCCCCCCTACTATTTAACATCTACATGAAACCGCTGGGAGAGATCATCCGCAGGCACGGGATTAGATACCATCAATATGCGGACGATACTCAATTGTATCTGTCCGCCCCGTGCCAACTCAATGAAGCGGTAGACGTGATGAGCCGGGGCCTTGAGGCCGTTATGGACTGGATGAGGGTTAACAAGCTTGTGCTCAACCCAGAAAAGACCGAGTGGCTGTTGTGTTTCCCTCCCAAAGATTTGGCTACTATTCCACCACTCAGGCTGGGGGGGTCAAATTTTATACCCCTCAGAGAGGGTTCGCAACTTGGGAGTCCTCCTGGATCCACAGCTGTCATTTGACCACCACTTAACGGCTGTGACCAGGGGGGCATTCGCCCAGGTTCGCCTGGTGCGCCAGTTGCGACCCTACCTGAATCGGGAGGCTCTCACAACAGTCACTCGGGCCCTCGTGACCTCTAGGCTGGAATACTGCAATGTGCTCTACATGGGGCTGCCCTTGAGGAGCATCCGGCGACTTCAGCTAGTGCAGAATGCAGCCGCGCGAGTGATTGCGGGTGCACCCCGATTCACCCGCATAACACCTATCCTCCGCGAGCTGCGCTGGCTACCTGTTGATCTCCGGATGCGCTTCAAGGTGCTATTAATCACCCATAAAGCCCTACATGGCAGTGGATCTGGATACTTGAGAGACCGCCTTCTGCCAATTACATCCCTGCGACCGATAAGATCCCATAGATTAGGCCTCCTCCGTATTCCATCGGCCAGCCAGTGTCGGCTGGCAACTACAAGGAGGAGGGCCTTCTCAGCAGTAGCCCCGACCCTTTGGAACGAGCTCCCCGTGGAGATTCGTACCCTCTCCACCGTCCAAGCCTTCCGCATAGCCTTGAAGAACTGGCTCGCCCGTCAGGCCTGGGGATAGGATAGTTACCCCTCCCGAATGATGAATGTATGTTGCTTGCTATTTTATTACATGTTTTGTCCTAATGTCTGTATTCCCCCTTCCCAGTTTTTGTGTGAGCCGCCCTGAGTCCCCTCAGGGAAAAGGGCGGCCTACAAATTCTAATAAAATTCTACAAAAAAAAAATTCTACAAATACAGTTGAGTATCGTCCGCATATTGATGGTATCTAATCCCGTGCCTGCGGATGATCTCTCCCAGCGGTTTCATGTAGATGTTGAATAGTAGGGGGGATAAGACCGAACCCTGCGGCACCCCATAATTTAGGGGCCTTGGGGACGATCTCTCCCCTCCCACTAACACCGACTGCGACCTGTCCGAGAGGTAGGAGGAGAACCACCGTAGCACGGTGCCTCCCACTCCCACCTCCCGCAGTCGTCGCAGAAGGATACCATGGTCGATGGTATCGAAAGCCGCTGAGAGGTCAAGGAGGACCAGGATGGAGGGATGTCCTTCATCTCTGGCTCTCCAAAGATCATCCATCAATGCGACCAAAGCGGTTTCTGTGCTGTAACCGGGTCTGAAGCCTGACTGGAAGGGGTCTAGATAGTTTGCTTCCTCCAAGGACCGTTGGAGCTGGAAGGCCACCACCTTCTCAACAACCTTCCCCAAAAAGGGAAGGTTGGAGACCGGACGATAACTGTTGAGGACAGCTGGATCCAAGGATGGTTTCTTCAGGAGGGGTCTCACCACCGCCGCTTTCAGTGCGGCGGGGAAGTTCCCCTCCCGAAGGGAGGCGGTTACAACCGCCTGGATCCAGCCTCGTGTCACCTCACTGCAGTTAACAACCAGCCATGAGGGACACGGATCCAGAACACAGGTGGAGGAACTTACAGCTCTCATGGCCTTGTCCACATCCCCGGGGGTAACGTCCTGAAACTCAACCCAGAGCTGTTCTCCTTGATCCCCCTGTGCCTCGGCTGGAACTGCAGGTGTGGAGTCCAAGTCCGACCGAAACCGAGCAATTTTGTCCGCTAAGAATTGGGCATATTCTTCAGCTCTGCCCTGCAGGGGTTCCCCCGTCTCCCTTTTGTTCAATAGGGAGCGGGTTATCCTGAACAGGGCGGCTGGGCGGGACTCAGCGGATGTGACCAGGGTGGCTATGTGCGATCTTTTTGCTGCCCTAAGTGCCCTAGTATATTCCCTGGTGCAGGTGGTTACCATTGCTCGGTTCGATTCGGACTTATCGGACCTCCAACGGTGCTCTAGGCATCTCCTCCGGCGCTTCATCTCCCGGAGCTCCTCGGTAAACCAAGGGGGTCTCCGGGATCCGCCGCCTCGGAGGAGCCGCAGTGGCGCAATCCGGTCGAGGGCCACTGACGCTGCCAAGTGCCACGCAGCAGCCAGAGTCTCCACCGGACTGTGGGCGAAAGTGTCAGGAATAACCCCAAGCTCTGTCTGGAACCTTGATGGTTCCATAAGACGCCTGGGGCGGAACCACCTGGTCGGTTCCTCCTCCCTACAGTGGGGGTTTGGCCTCCGGAAGTCGAGCCTCAGTAGGCAATGGTCTGACCACGACAGGGGTATGATGTCGCTCCCCCTCAGACCAAGATCGTAAATCCACTGCTCCGAGAGAAATACAAGGTCAAGCATGTGTCCCGCTGAGTGGGTTGGGCCTCGAATTACTTGGGTCAAGCCCATGGCTGTCATGGAAGCCATGAACTCCTGCGCCCCATCAGAGTTTTCACCGAGCGATGGCAAGTTAAAGTCCCCCAGGACCATCAACCTAGGGAACTCAACTGCCAGCTCGGCTACCGACTCGAGGAGCGAGGGGAGGGCTGCTGCAACGCTGTTGGGAGGCAGGTACGTTAGCAGCAACCCCACTTGACCCTTGAGGTCCAACTTTAACAGCAAAGACTCACACCCGACAATCTCCGGAGCAGGGACCCTACGAGGAACTAACGACTCCCGGATAACGGCGGCCACACCCCCACCCCTTCCCTGGGCTCTCGGCTGATGCAGCACCTGAAATCCTTCTGGGCACAGCTCTACAAGGGGGACTCCTCCCTCTGGGCCCAGCCAGGTTTCAGTAATACATGCCAGGTCTGCCCTCTCGTCTAAAATTAAGTCCCGGACGAGAGGAGCTTTATGGACAACAGACCTGGCATTTAGCGACAACAGCCTGAGACCAGGGTCATGACTACTTACGCCATCTGGTCTCGGAGTGGGACTCCCAGGGCCGGAAGGAGGGATCTCTGTAATGTAGCGAACCCTCCTTCCCCGGTAATGGCCTGCCCTGAAGTCCCCGCCGTATCTGCCCCTCCCTGTTACGACCGCAATACCCCGACCCTCTCCCGTGTCTCTGGTCCCCTCAACCACCCCTATAGCCCCCGCAACTCCCGGCAGGTCCTCCGAATCACACATACTCATACACTCATACACATGTTTTGGTCACCATGATGTAAAAAGATGCTAATATCCTAGAAAGAGTGCAGAGAAGAGCAACAAAGATGATTAGGAGACTGGAGGCTAACACATATGAAGAATGGTTACAGGAACTGGATATGTTCAATAGAAAGAAGGACTAGGGGAGACATGATAGCAGTGTTCCAGTATCTCAGGGGTTGCCACAAAGAAGAGGGAGTCAAACTATTCTCCAAAGCACCTGCGGGCAGGACAAGAACCAGTGGGTGGAAACTAATCAAGGAGAGAAACAACTTAGAACTAAGGAGAAATTTCTTGACAGTTAGAACAATTAATCAGTGGAACAACTTGCCTCAGAAGTTGTGAATGCTCTAACACTGTAAGTTTTTAAGAAGATGTTGGATAACCATTTGTCTGAAATGGTGTAAGATTTCCTGCCTAAGCAGGGAGTTGGACTAGAAGACCTCCAAGGTCCCTTCCAACTCTGTTATTCTATTCTATTCTACATGCTCAAAGACATTCCTTGTGTGCTGTCCTTTGATGTGGGAAACCTGAGATCAGATTTCTAGTCTGCGGTGAGGCCTCCTTGGATGTTTGGGGGCAGATTAAATCATCACCTCTTGTCCAAACTCTCCATAGCTCTTTGCTGTGAGGCAAATGTCGTTCTTGATGGTCCTTTGTGAATGATTGGGAAACAAAGAGGAAATTCGGTCCATCCCTTTGTTCAGTTTAGAAATAGGAGGCAAACTCAAAGTCACTAATAGCTGGAAATGTGAGACTTGATATTAAACTGAGCAGCAATGGGGACATTATTTCAGTTCTCATACGATGAAATTCTGTTTTTCCCTATGTAGGGATATTCTATTATGGCCATTTAAAAACTCACAGATACACATAAGCCATTCTCTGTCTCCTTCCTCTTTTTTGTCTTCCTTCTCTCTTGCACATTTATAGTTATCTTTCCAGATTCAACTCCAGGCTGAAGAAGGTGTTTCTTAGTTCTTCTCACCCTGCAAGCTTCAGTATTTCTCTGAAGATCCTTGTTCAACATAAGGACAGCAAGCCTGGAGCCCTGGTCATCATTGCTCTCCTACTAGCTTTTCTCCCCGCAGAGATTTTGCTTGGTATTCATTACATCCATTTGAGTAAAAGTGAAAAGTGAAAAAAGTGATGAGTTATAAAAGAAATAAGAAAATAAAACATATCCAACCTTCTCAAGCTAGTGGGAATCCCCCCCCTCTATTTTTTGTCTGTTACTTTAAACATTCCTTTCTCACCACCTTATACCTTCTCCCTTTGGAAGATCCAGGGGAAAAGGAAAACTATATTTTCCCCAATCAAATCTCCCCCTGATTATCTCTGCATGCATACAGAAGTAAGATTCACTTAATTTTATTTGAAGTGCTCATTCATAGGAAGACAAAAAATAAATACATTCTCCTAATTCTTGGTGAGGGAGGGTGTTTTTACACATACAGCCTAAAAACTCAGATCTACTCTAGTCAGAGGTGATATTCAGCCAGTTCTGACAAGTTCTGGAGAACCGGTAGCGGAAATTTTGAGTAGTTTGGAGAACCGACAAATAAGCTGCCCCCGCCTGCGCTGTCTCTTCTTTTGTTGCCCTGAACAGGAGAACGAAGCTGCAAAACAAGTTAGTGGGGTGAGAAGGGAATGGGGATTTTGCAATATCCTTCCCCTGCCATGCCCACAAAGCAACGCCCACAGAACCAGCAGTAAAAATTTTTGAATCCCACTGCTGACTCTAGTCATTAACTAAAATCCCAAATAAGCAATGTTTGGTTTCCCATACTTCAGAGTACGATGCCAATAATGGTTACCAGTCTAATGACCATATATTATTAATGCTGCCACTGCCAGACTTCACTGCCAGACTCCACTTCCAAACCAAGTCTATCTCAACTGTGTTGTCAGGATGATGCTATTCTTTTAACACCCCCCCATTCCCGTCTTCTGCTTTCCTGGCATTGTAGATATTATACTTGTATTGAAATATGCAGTATGAACGCTGATCTTCTCCAACGTGCAGGTGGGAGGTGGTGCAGGTAAGCAGCTGAAATGGGATAATACTGTAAACAGAAAGAGAAAAGGATAATCTTTCTGTTTATCCCCGAAAGTAGGAGGCAAGGGAGCTTCCAGATTAGTTAATGTAGCTGTCACTCTTATTCACTGATATGGGTGTCAAGTTTAATTTGAAATTAGGCTTCTACCTTTAGTTAGGAATTATGTTAAGCAGAATATGATTTTTGAAAAAGAAACAGCGACAAAAAAATCTACAGAAAACCCTGGAGATGTGTAGAAGCATATGCTGATTTTGGTATGAGGATTTCAGATTCTGGATCTATTGTTGGGTTTCGATAAAGTGATTCTATTTGGAGGAAAAAGATCTTCCTAATTATATTTTATCTGTTTAAACAAGTAAACACAAATGGTTGGGTTTTTGAACTAATCTACCTATGACTGTTTAAAGTTAATATCTTTAAACTTCAGATATATAGGAGAAAGGGATGTTGGAAAAAGAGACCTGCCATGCAGTGAAACTTATAACAGCAAAATGATGGATTGCTCAGGTTTGCACAACACACACACACACACACTTACACAGATACCCACTGATGCTTGGGATATAACACACATCTGACACCATTAATAATCTGCTCAAGTACTTTTTAAACAAGATTGAAACAATTTAGCACTGGTCATATTCAGATCATTATCTGACCTGAATATTCTAACATAAAAGCCTTTCTGAGAATTACACATTGAAACAAATAATTTTAAACTCTTTTTAATACGATTTGACAACTCTTGGAAAAAAAAGTGATGAATTTATATAATGTTTCCAGTTGTTATGATCCGTATTATCTGTATGGTATTTTTTGATAGCTGTATTTTTCTTTCTTTCTTTCTTTTCTACAAAAAGCTGGTATATTTCTAGTCATTCAAATTTGGACAGAATTTTACTTCCTGTTTCAAAGGTCAAGGCAAGCTGACCTCAACAGCAGTGCTGAGACTGCTGAATTATTCATATCATTGACTTTGTGTCAGCTTCCACATTTGTGCAGAGGGATGTTTTATTCATTTATCTCATTTAGGGTCCTTCTCTGCACCTGTTTCTAGCATTAAGTACCCTGTAATTTGCATTTGATGCTAATTTAGTTTCATATCAGCCTGGTCCCCCCTTGTTAATTTAATTTTCGAAGGCCCTTTTCATTATACTAGAAATGTTTCCCTCTTTAAAGCAAACATCTATACAAGTAATTGTATAAACTGCCTTTTAAATAATATCTTTTAGAAGATTCCATCGCTTAATTCCTTAATTCCTATAATTAGCCATGGTTTGATTAATGTTTCAAAGGGTTAAATTAAAATGCAAAGTTACTTGAAGGCACACTTGAATAATTTTATCTGCACTCTGTAACAGTTTCTGCATTACTGCCTTTTATTCCACTTGTGGTTTTGAAAATTATATGTGTTAACACTTCCTAATTTCCTTTATTTAGTATTTTCTCCCCCCAATGAGAAACAGCTAAATGAGAATCCTGCTGGTCTATCCAATAGTTAAGATTCCTTCCTCGTTCTCTTGTTTTCCCTAATAGATTTGAGACTATGAAAGAGTCACAATACAGAGGAAACCCTAATCTAGAAAACAGCCCCTCTCTCTGGCTTTATATGCCTTATTATATATCAGTTTAAATATTCCCAATAACAATGTCTCACAAAGATAACTAGATTGCATTACTGTGGCCTGTCAAGCAATATATTGGGGCATAGTTACACACAGATACTATTCTATTTTTGAAGCATTGAGTGTAGGGTCTTTGTTTTCAGTCTGTTAGTAACAATTAATGTAGGATATTTCTTTAAAAATACAATTTTTTTTTTGCTTTCTAAGTATCTTGTAAGGATTTTTAACTCATTTGTTCCATTATAGCTCTAAGAAAATGCAAACCTATGGAAGGAAAGCAGAATAATTTTGTTCTTTTGATAGTTAAACCAAAGCACACCAAAGCCAACAATATTATTGCAACAGTGAATTAAACAATCTATTATGTTAATTTCACTGGAAGGTCATTTTTCAATGGTGGGTTTTTGAACCCTTAAACTAATTGCCACAGAGAATCTCTTCTTTCATATTACACACTCATTTCAGCTCTCTCCCATTAGATAAATAGTAATCTTGAAAGTGCTGGAAAAAAGAGCAGTATGAAGAAAAGAGGGAGGGAAGTTACAGGGAGAACTACCCACAGAATATGGTCAAAACAATCGAAGGGTTGGCCATGATGATGTGATCAAAGTTCTATTTTTTTTTAATGTACAATGAGATGTACATTAAAAATGTAGCTTTAATCCCACCATTGTGGCTGCCATTCTGATTGTTTTGACCACACCTTGGGGACATTCTGGATTACATGAAATGTGTTTTGCATGGCAAAATACATTGTACAAATGCACTTTATGAACAGAATGGTCTTTCCATTTATATTTAAAAAATACGAATCAATAGCATTTTGCTTTATCTTTTCTGACCCTTTCATTCTTTCTTATCTCTGCCTAAATCCTTAGGAAAAGGAGAACTAATATAATATTGACAGTTGGCCATCAACACTACTTGCTTACTAGAGTGGTGGTGCTGCACAATGTGAACAGTGGCGTGATGGGATTGTTTCCTTGCTAGTGACTCACAGTGTCTTATAGTGGCACCCATCCTCCTGTCTGGTAGTAGAAAGCCTGTCTTCATTACTGCTCCAGCAATGTTTGGAAAAAAAGTCTAGGGTGCTATATAAAACACTGGTGGAAGACATGGCCTGAAACTGTTTAGCTTTCTCTTTCCCTCTTTTTCTTTTATTCATTTCAACTCCCGTTGTTCCAATCCTTTCTGGTTAAATTAGTGAACGGTTTTTTTTCCCCAACTGCCAATTCCTCCCTTGGTCTTCTGTTGAAAAGAAAAAGAAAAGAAGAAAAAAAACATGTTCTGGTTCATATCCAGTATCTCTCCCATTCCTATCCAAAAGCATTGAAAGAGTAGATCTCTTCCAGGTCCATCCTTAATTTACTAACAGCAACCTCATAGCCCTGTTTCAATCTGGGTTTTCTGGAAGATATTTGCATACGTTGACATTTGTTGTCTTATCAAAAAACTGCTGGAGGTCAAGATAAATCAATGCCGATGCTGTTAGATCTATGTGCCATGGGTGATTCCATCAAGTGTTATGATTCCCCTCATGGTATTGCTGGGGCCACATTTCAGTAGTTATAATCACTGCATGTTTTTATGTTTCTGTATGTGGAACAGCTCAGTTTCCCACCCTTTTTCTCTGTTTGTGTAGGTTCAGCATTGTATCCCTTTTTAATTACTTGGTATTATTTTCTTCAAGGGACCTTTCCTTGTCCCTTGATTACTTCTATCAGTTTTATATATGCTAAAGGTAAAGGTTCCACTCACACATATGTGCTAGTCATTCCAGACTCTAGGAGGCAGTGCTCATCTTTGTTTCAAAGCTGAAGAGCCAGCACTCTCCGAAGACGTCTCCATGGTCATGTGGCCAGCATGACTAAAAGCCAAAGGAGCATGGAACGTTGTTAACTTCCCACCAAAGGTGGTTCCTATTTTTCTACTTGCATTTTTTACATGTTTTCAAACTGTTAGGTTGGCAGAAGCTGGGACAAGTAACAGGAGCTCACTCCGTTATGCAGGACTAGGGATTCGAACCACTGAACTTTCTGATAGACAAGTTCAGCGTCTTAGCCACTGAGCCACTGTGTCCCTTCTTATATATGCTAGTGACCCTTTTATCTGAATGAATGTGTGTCCTTGGTGGAGTTCCCGTTTGGATGTATTCCTACCATATCAAACTAGATGAGACAGATTGGTTATATTCCATCCTGATTGCCCTATCCTTTTTTTGTTTTGCTCTCACATTAGGGGTTGCTAAACCTCCTTAGTGTCTAGGAAGTTACAAATCTAAATAATTAGGGAACTTTTTTTTCTAAAGTTCTTCATTAATAAGGCAACAAAAATTTGGAAATTTTGTTTAAGGAATGTTTGTAGGATCTATCCATTATTTATCACAGAGGTGACAAAGCAGCTGGTTCATGCCATGATGGTCTCACATTTGGATTATTGTAGCAATTTGTTCCCTGGATTGCTTGACATTGCTCCTTGCTCTGGGGCCAGAACAACACGCTTCACACGCTTTTGGATAATCCCCAAACTATCCTTACCTTTCTCTGATATCAGTGCCAACACCAGCTGGGAGTTTCTGAAAGATATCAATTTAATTTCCTGGCTTTGTGTAGAGGAATAGCTACTCATTTGAAAATTATACCTCATATGCCTCTGGCTTCAGCCCATTAACCTTAGTGCTGTCCTCGTTCTTCCTCATAGTAAAATAGCCACTTTACATTTCAGAGCTTTTCCCAATATTGTATTGGTTCTCTGGAAACATTGTCTACTAGAATTATGCCTGGAATCTGACTTTTCAATATCTAAAAAGGCGCTAACAGCCTGTTCTTATCAGCCTTTCTGGAACTGGTTTAAGTATTAATTAGTATTAATTCTCTATGAAGAAATGTATTCTTATTTAGATAGAGCTTTTCATGATTGTTTTAAATGTTATGGGGCATTCAGGTAACCGAGGCTCTCATTTTAGTGGGGATTGTGAATTGGATTGTATTAATTAATGATATATTTAATTGATGTTATATTTTGATAATTAATGATGTATTCTACCTAGTTTTGGGCTGATAACAAATAAAACTACTGCTAGCAAGTAATATTTATATATTCATATGTGTACAGTATGTGTTTAATGCTATACAAAAGATGTCCTAGCCAAATTTAAGTTAAGCAATGTTCAGCTTTTTCAACTTTAGGTAACTGAAACTTTTAAAATACTGAATTTTGAATAGATTGACCATCTTTTGGGGAAGAATTATTAGTCAAACATGCTACTGCTTCTTATCATTACGTTTTGTTTAGAAATCTCTCTCTGTGTGTCTCTTTCTTTCTTTCTCATCTGCCTAGCAAATTTCTTGCTAGCTATGTTATTGTGTTACATATTTTCTTTCTTTGTTGTTAAAGTGACAAATGGTAAAGCATGTTTTAAGTCCAGAATATTCAGATTGCATAACAAGAGGCTTAAAAAGTCACTACTAGTCTTTTGTGGAGTTGATTTATTATCTGTTCTACCTAACGGGGCTGATATTATCACTTCTAATACAAGTTTGTGCAGCATGATTTTGTCTACATTTTTTGGGAACTTCATCCCATTGATTTCAAATGATTTTCTTCCTTGCAAATGTGGTTAGAAGCATTGAATTGAGGATATAAACTAGTTTTATTTTTAAAGAGATGGAGTTACCGTTCCTTTGCTTTAAAAACTTTTAATTTAGGATTGTAATATTGTTCATGCTCAAAAATGATTTCAGTGGTCATTTTGGATTGTATCATTTGTGAATTTTTCATGTACTCAGTACTATGAAAAAGAACCATATTTAAAACAGCTGTCTAATTGATTAATCTCTTCCAATTTTTTCTGGCATTGTAGATATGGCTGCTTCTATTCATGTTCTCATAAAGTTGCATCACTATGAAAGCTGGTAGTCATAATTTGTCTCCTGGTTCATCTGATCAAACTGAGTTAAGCATTCATGAGATTAGTTTTCTTGATGTTCTGTGGTTTGGCACTTTCCAAAGTAGAGAATGTGATTCTATGAGAAAGAACATGATCAGGAAGGAAACAATAAAGACAAGATGTGGTTGATTGGGTTTTTTTCTTTATCCATGAATGTGATTTCTCAGAAATCTTTCAAAAATTCAATAAAAGATGGAATAGAAAAAGTATAGTGAAAATAGACAAGATTAAGACACTGTTATGGATAGAGAGTATCTTTAAAAAGTCTAGAAATTAACATATATAATCTTTTTATAGTGTCACATGATGATAAAGAAATAGAGAGAAAACTCACCTTGCTTAAATTTCTTCAAAAGAAGATGGGGGATTTTCATTACGAAATTGCTTTCGTGCATGGGGTCAATATATGTTCATCAACTTCATTAAAAAAAGTAAATTTAGTGCTCTCTGAAAAGCCCTGAATTAATCCTACCAATTTATCGAAGTATAATATGGTATTTATAACCAGCAGTATAATTTTATTTTTCTATCTACTGAATGTTTATTGTTTTTATTCATTTCTGATAACTTTCAAAAGGAAGTTTTCAATAGATTATGATTTAAATCAATGGAACAAGACATTCGCATCTAAGTATGTTATTTTTTATTTTAAATGAGATTTACTAAGTACCATATGGCTCCTGACAAATTTAGAATTCCTGATGTTATTATTATTTTGTATTTATTTGTTGTATTTATTATATTATTCTTAATGAAATGAAAATCAGAATAATATGCAGAAGTAGTCATTTAATTGTATATTATAATCTATAATACAGGTTGTAAAAGTCTGATGTAAAATGATTTGCGCATCTAGTTCCTATAATCTCCTGGCCATTTTGGCCAAATTGGAAAAGGCTGATATATTTGATTTGGGTTATCTTGTATTTTGTTCATTTTATATTGGGAACTGTATCAAAAATAGGGATGAGCCATGTCCTCAACTTTTGAGAAATGAATGCATTCTTGAGAAATGGGCCAAGCACTTGACTGGACTAATGTAGACAGAACTAATTGCTGTATACATTAAAATAAAACCCTATTCACCCATGGATATTATCATAAAAAATCCACAGATGTATTACTTTTCTTCCATTTTGTTTTGTATTCACAATGATTGCCTCAGCTTGGGGCACTTCCTGAGTATTAATAACCATTCAGAGTGAATGGTACTCAATTTTGCCTTAAGACATCAACTCCTCCTAGCTGGTCATTAATTCCCAGGAAATGCCCCGTATTGAGGTCATTATTGCTTAATTACTTCCGTATACATTAATGCCAATTTTGACAACGTACACTTTTCTGCTATGAATTATGTGTGCTTTATAATTCATTTAATAGCTCATTGTTAGAACAAAAGATGACCTTGATTATTATTTATTTATGTTTTCCCTATAATTTTCCTCATACATGTCTTCTTCAACAGAGCAAAACTGTGCCATTGGCTCTAATAGGTACCTAAAGCAAGCCCTCACTAGTGGCACAAGGCATGATAACTAGGGAGAATACAGAATTTGAAAGATATTTCAGTAAAGAGAGTAAAATAAAACAGTTTTCAGGAATCTATCACCTCATATTTATAGCATAAAACAATGTGTTTCACAAATGATTGCTGAGCAATTCATTTATGAAATCTTCTATAACGGGTAAGATGGTCAAAAGGAAGATGACCAAAATCTCTACAAGAATCAGTGCTGGGTTGCTCCCAGTTTGGCCCAGTTCGGCTGAACCAGTAGTAGCGGCAGCCCTGCCCAGCCGCCTGGACATTTCTGTGTATGTGCAGAAGCATTGCGTACATGAGTGCGCACGGGAGCCACATCCAAACCGGTAGTAAAAATATTTGCAACCCACCACTGACAAGGATATTTCAAAGTCTTTGGAAGTAGGAAATGGTATGTTGCTGATTTCATTGCCAAATGTTTGAGAGATCACATTGGTGAACATGATGGAGTAGCAGCTTCATTACATATTCATTCTGACAGAAAGAAGATCACATTGAAGAAAATGTGAAGAAAAGGAGAAAATCCCGTCTGGCTCATGCATGCTCAAAAATGCCTGTGCACTGAACTGACCACCCCTGGTCAGGTTTATCTCTATGCATAAGTTATATCAAAGCCCACCTTTGCTTTCTGGTCACAACCACTTAACTAGAGAAAGTGGTTGACTTGGTGCCAAGTTAAGCTTTCAGTGTGCAGTCATCTCTTCTTATCCCAGAGTTTGGAAGAAAAGCTAGATCTTCAAAACTTCACAGAAGGCTAGGAGGGCAGAGGTCTGCCAAACTTCAGTGAGGGGGGGGGAGGTGATCTATAGGAAAGCACGTAGCTTCCATAAGAATGTCAATATTGAATGGAAGGGACTAGGAGCATACCTACCCTGTCTGACTTGCTAGGATGGGTAAATGTCCTTAGGTAAAGGCAATCCCACAGATAACCTGCCCCCTGGGTCTTTAAAGGATGATGACCAGCATTTTAAATTGCATCCAGAAAGAAACTGGAAACCAAAGCAGCTTGCACATGACAAACCTTGAGGTACCCATCATAGTCTGTGCTGCTGCATTGTGAACCAATTGAAGTTTCCAGGTGCTCTTCAATTTAGCACCTAAACAGTAATACTAACAGTACTTCAGGGTTGGTGGAATAAGTGCAGATGCCTTTACTTCCTGTGGAGGGCTGTGTTTGGAAAGATTATATGACTTGAGATCTGCAGTAAGTTTGCATATTTTAAGCACCCATAATTAAAAATTCTAATTTAAAACACATGACAGGTGTCAGACTGTAATTGTGGACATGTTGTGCCAGTGCTGGAGTCTCCTTTCAGTTATCTTTGTTTGCATGAAATGTAAAACTTAAAAAAAAATCCTAGTAAAAATTGTAGAAAAAATGGACACTTGATGCAGCAGAGATTTAAATTTAAAAAAAACCCCTCTTCTTTAAATCCAATCCAATATCTATTTGCCTTCTTAGCTTTCTCTCTTCACACATCCTCCCAGGCATCCTTTTTGTTAAAGGAAAAAAAAGGCTGGAAGAGCAAACAAAGAAAACAGAGAAGAAATAGGTCTAGTCACTCTTCAAAGGGACGGTAGCAGGTGGAGAGGCATAATCTTTTAAGGTGAATCACTGAGAAAATGTCATATTTTCAGAATTGTTATTTCTCTGAATGTTCATTTGGGGCCTATTCCACCAAAATATGTGTTTCATAAGCTAAATTAACTTCTTATCTTACTTTAATGGTTTTACTCTCCGATTTCAATAATAATAGTAATAATAATAACAGCAAAGCTGTTTTTATTTAAAAGGAAGGCCTGCTGTCTCTTTCTCATTTACTGTATGCATAAGCTAATTTGCACCACTCTGGCAGTGTGAAGGGCTGCTGAAGTGGGACTAAACATTATTTGCACCAGCTCTGAGAGCTCTTTATGGAACTTTCTGAAGCAGGATAAAATGCTCTTAGCAAAGAATCGGTGTTATAATGCTATTTTAAAGAAACAAATAATTTTAAAGAGCTTGTGGAAAGTTGGAAGTAAGCATATTTCTAACAAGAATATTTATCAATGGTTGGCTTGTTACTAATCTTGGAGGGGAGGAAATGCTGCTGCTATAGCAAAAAAGGGAAAGGTTTAAGAATTTGTAAAGTCAAAATTAAAGGTTTTTCAAGGGGGAAATACAATTTAGCAGCAAGCTAGTGCAATGCGAAAGGTGGATGATTTGAAGAAATGGCTTTTGCAGGAGCGGGTGTTATGCAAAGTTGGGATTTCAGCAAAAGCACTGAAGAATCATGCCTCTCACCTTCAGTCAGTAGTGGCTTTGTAACGTGTCATGAATTGGTCCTTAGATTGGGGTCTTCTTGCAATAAATCCCGACCATAAGACTGCACACACGGTGGGCAGAGGAGCTCGGACTAGAAGGTGTAGGCTCTGTTTGGGTTGTTGTTAGTGGCATGTAGTAAAGTTCTCCTGAACGGAAAAGCTTTGGCTCCAGAGTGTCGCCAGTGAGAGTAGAAACATAAGTCGCACATCGGGTGAGAAGGAAAGAGCATTGCCTCAACTAGGGAGATTCATGTTGCATTTGGGACATTGGTGGTTTGTTTTGGAGCTTTAAAGGGGGGAGGGGGAACAGAGATAAAAATAAACCTTCCTTTAGGAGCCTAGGAAATGCTTCTCAAATCTTGTGACTGAAAACAACTACCATCCGCGGTAGATTTTGATTTTAAAAAAATTACCCCAACATCAGATGTCATTTAAAATACTATTATACCTTTCCTTCCCTTGCTTTGGCACATCTCCAATTTATTCTCTTCTGTTATCTTTATTCGTTTTTAGGATGGCCCCTTTAAGAGGCAAGAGCATGTCATTAGGTGTAAGGAACTTTTAACACTTTTTCCTCATTTCTGCATTTGTATAATTACTGTTAAGCCACATTGGAAAGCCTGAGGCCTAGTAAATGCTAAAGCAGCGTTAAGTTTCATAAGCAAGAAGGAAAAATAAATATCTTGAAGAACTGCTCGGAAAATTTGGCTAGGAATTCTGTCCTTTTGCTTATCAATAATGTCAATGAATAACAACAAGAAGAATGACAGCAGGTAGTCTGATTTTGGGAAGCAGTGGTTTTAATTTTGATTTCCATTAATTTTGTTTCATTAAGAGTCAGATTATGTGTGAACGTAATGTTTTAGGAGATGAAAGATACAACAACTTCTCTGTAGAATTTAAAGGAGGGGGATATGAAAGTTGAGAAATATATCTTGGAAGGCTGTAATGCATGAAAAAAGGTTTTGTTTACATTTTCCATGAAATCAAAGTAACATGACTCAAAGAACTGCAGCATAAAAAAAATAGGCATAAATAAATGGCAGTGAAACATAGTCTGAAATAAAAGTAATATTCTAAAAAAAAAATGCAACTCAATATAATAGTAGACAATTCTTAACATATCTCAGAGGTCTAAGACTTGGAAGGACACTATGGAAACTGTCCAGAAAGATATACAGAACTGTTAGGTGATCTGATTTTGGAATGACTCAGGGGCAGAAAACTGCATCATATTGTATTTCTGTCAGGCCTAAAAGGATTCACATGCAGCATATGTGAGAAAGGACTGAAACCATTTTTTATTAAGATTTTATTTATTAATCAAATTTATTTGTTATAAATTTATTTAGCTGCCCATCTCACGCAAAGCGACTCTGGGTGGCACAGAAGAAATAAAAGAGAAAATATAAAAACAATACAAACAAACAATTTCATATATTCATTCTGGGAAAGCAATGCATCTTTTCAGATAGATAGATAGATAGATAGATAGATAGATAGATAGATAGATAGATAGATAGATAGATAGATAGATAGATAGATAGATAGATAAAAAGATGCATTGCTTTCCCAGAATTCATATATGAAATTGTGTGAAGGGTCTAAAAAAGTGATGGATCCTGAGGCTTAGAGCAGATACAATGTGATACTGTTAGCTCAGGACATGGGCAACCTTTGACCTTTAGACTAATTGGAGGAAGCCTTTCACAAACTGGAACAATTATCAGTCCCTTCCTTGTTGTCAGAGGAAGCAGAAAGAAAGAAAAAAGTGTTCCAGGAAAAAACTAGGAGAAATCAGAAAAAAGAACCGGGATCTCCAACCACCTTTAGTTCTGTTGATATGCTCCATTTGCTTCAGTTCTGCCTGTCACAAGCATGGGAATAGCCTTCAAGGATATGGTCCCATATAGAGGCAAAAGTGTTGTATCCATGCTTTCCATGAGCTCTTCACTGCATCAATCTACGTAGGCTTTTTGTGTTATATTCTTTAAAAGGGAAACTCAGGATGGGGGGCATGTTAAAGCACTCCCCTCCCACCTCTGCTCCCAGCAATTTAACTACTGACCCGGACTCTGAAGGCAAGTAGGCTAAAGAGAAGCGTTGCAGTAGAACAGAAAGGGCTCTTGCTGCATTTCAAGAAGTCTTGAGTAGCTGAGCAAAGGAGAAAGCCCTTGCATGCTCTGGTATTGATTAGTGGTTGGGATTGGGAAAGGCTAGTGAAAATATCATTCAGGCTTTGAGGCCTGAAGTGGCAGACAGGCAGCTCAGGAGATAGATAGCAATTAGGATTTAGAAGCAACCTGGGAGATAAGGAGCCATGGAAGATTGATAGTCTGTGTATGGGCAGAAAGAAAAAGTCAGTGCAGAGGGAGACAAGGGAGGTGGAGTACAGTAAATCTCCAGTGACACCCATATTGCTGGCTGTTCCGGCATTCTATCAGCATCCTCTGTGTGTGCTGTGGAGGTCTGTTGCTTTTAGGCATTGATTTCAGCATGTCATTTTGGCTTCCTTTTGCACTTTTCCATCATCAGCTTGGCTTTCTTTCTCCTGAGGTTCAGAGTTGCCAGCTTCTTGCGATGATGTTTTTTAGGAGCACGTTTCATCTACGTGCCACATAGACTAAGTAGTGCTTATTATATGGAAGTCTATGTCTCATGGAACCAGATTGGAGCCAGCATACCACATCAGTCCAAGAAAGGGGTTTCCATTAAAAGATTGAGCCCATGTTTATCTTGAGAAATATATTTTACAGTGAAAAACGGAAGTATCTCTGAACTTAAAATCTTAAATTACAACATACATTCCACTTTCTTTGCACAACAAGTTTGTTAAACGTGTTTGCTTTTAGAAGTCCTTCTCATAGTTTGCACCTATAATGGTAGTCCATTAAAAAAAGTGAAAGAGTGTGGAAAATTTGGGGAAGGGACCTTGAGTCCTGTTGTTGAGTCCAGGATTAGAAGTAACGGCTGTTATAAGATCTGATAGATAATTTTGGAGTTGATGGGATTGGATTAGATTTGGGGATTATAAAGAAGTCATTTTGTAAATAGAGTTTTGGCTTACCATTTATAACCAAAGTAAACCGTTGGTTTGATAAGACGACACAAACGACATTTGGAGAAAAAAAGTTCTTATTAAGAAGTAGGTCTCCAGTGTAGATAAAAAGGGAAAAGTGTAATCCCTACATTGCGATGGAGCATAGGTTAGGATCAACAATTGAGTGTTTCCAAACCACATTGATAGTTAATGTAAATTAATTTAACTGTCATGGGCACAGGGAAACGGCTCAGCTCTTTCCTTTCACAAAATAATCCACCAATAATTGAGCTCCCAGCTTCTCCTTGCTCTAGGGAGCCAAGGTTGGTGGTATTTATGACAAGTCCCTCTCTGATCCAGTATTGGTGAGAGGGATGACAATTGAATTTAGGTGGATACTTTATAAAACAGAAGGATAGAATTGGCCTATAATTAAAATCTTTTACATATAGATTATTTTTTATGCCTTGATTGGTAATTCCACAATTGTTTTTTTTTTAAATCATACACTACTAAAGCTATGTGTTTAATGAATAAAGGTTAGTCTCCATTGTCTTTTGTGTAAAAAAGGAAATGATAGTAATAATATGTCACAACACTTATGAGAACACACACATTGGTGTGCGCACAGAAACTTTTTTCTGTGACATTCCTCATACAGAAAGGAAGGGAGTTGCAAGAGTTTTTCCTAATTTCTTAAACCTTTGGGGTAGAGCTGAGCAATATTTTTAGACCCTGTGCATATATGAGAAAATACAGGGCCTCTCTCAGAATGACAACCGTGGCAGGTTTCCTCATTTACAAAATGGCTGCCATGGTGAACCATTGAACAGAAAGTAACCTGGTAACATCAGTTGCCACATTTTGTGCTCCTTAGAAAGCTTCTGACCATCCCAATTTACCTTTGAATATGTAGGGACTGTTGCCAGCCCCATTGCTTTATCTTATAAATATGTGGGGTCCATATAGGAATCTGAAGCATTATTGTATGTAACATTCATCTTAGATCCTGGAATATACCTGCTTTCTATTAATTTATTTACAATTGATTTTCAAAAAAATATTTTAATATAATTTGAATATAAAATATTTATATTAACCGCTTCATCTATCACAAAGACACTGCATAACTTTAGTTGGAGAATGCAGAAATATTGACAACAGACCTCTTAAAGGTTGTTTAAACTGTTTTTTAAAGGGTCAACTGTTCATTTCTTTTGATCAGTGTATCTGCTTTGGGTACAAAGTAGTTCATTGTGAGTCACTTCTCAGGGGTGAGGTTAAACCAATTTAGCTTCTTAGTAGAATGGTTTCATCTGGATAATTTAGTTTAATTACTTTGCAACTTCAGTGTTAAGAGTATTGTGCTTCACACTTTTAGATAATCCATTTTTTAAAAGAAAAAAATATTTTATTATATTGCACATACTAGCAATAATGTTTCATTTGCTCCAGTTCATGCTGGTGAATTACTAGTGCTTAATTGGATTAAGTTTAGATCAGCTAAATATTTTTTTCTGAAATGTATAATTGATTGTGTAGGGAAGGAAGAGCTACAAAAATGGGAATCATACATCATTTCATTATTCATGGCAATGTCTAAATAAAATGCAGACCTTGTCATATTTAATGGATGGCTGAGTACATTCTGCTCCAAAATGCTATTTTTTTAAAAAAATAATCTGAATAATTTTAAGTGATTTAGATGGGATTTAACAGACTTAGAAAAAGATTTTATTGTGAGCAAAAATAAACAAAAAGTTTGGAGAAAGAGAGGATGATGATGCTACCAAAGGAAAACTTTTTTCTCAATATATATATATTAGAATGAAGTAGACGAAGTATGGAACAAAATATATATATTTACATTTGCCTCAAACAGTTGAAGAACTTTTGTACTGCAATGGAGGAAAAATGTGTTGTTTGTAGACAGCTAGTTTTTAAAACCATTGCTTAGATCTATTGAACTTCTATGTGGAGCAGTTTAACTGTCATGGATGAATGCTGAACTTTTAGGATTGCCTGTTGTATTACTTACAGCGGTTCAGATACAAAATTCAAACATGAACTCTGTGGGCCGAATTACATGGTACATTTTCAGTGAGATTAACCTGCATATGTTTTGAGAACACGTTTCCTCTCCAAGTCATGGTTTTGTGGTCAGAATGATGTTTATTTATTCTGTGTCTCTTTTAACTGATCCTGTATTTCTTTGAGAAATTCCAGAGCAGAGTTAGATGTACTAACTTCTGACCAGAATAATTGAGATTTAACTTTCTGATGCATTGTTTGAATCCTTTTGATTTGGATGATCACATGCATAAGGATTTTAAACGGTTATTTGGTGAGGGGCTATTTGGATTACAGATTGCTCATCCCTCCTGTATTATCTGTCCTCAAACTTTTTTTGCAAATACATTATAGCTCAGACTTCTTTTCAGTATAACCACAGTACTGTTAACAATATACCTGTCCATTCCTGTTCTGAGAACTCTTAATTCCAGAGAACAATATTTCATCTCATCCTAAAATAGTTAATGCATGGCAAATTTACTGGGCTTTTTAAAGCTTTCAACACTTTGATGTTGCTTTCTGAAAGTTAACTAAGGGAAATAAAAGAAAAGAAAAAAAATCTTTGCAGTGTACAGAAGAAAATATAAATAAATGTTATTCAAATTTATATGTAAAACCATTTTAGGAGATCAACATTATTCATTCTGCTTTTTGACTATTTTCTTTGTGACTATACCCCCCCTTTTCCCCCTTCCCTGTAAAGGAGGCTTTCATTTTGTTTTCTTTGAATTTGCTGCATTTATCTCACAACTGACTTAAACAAAGGAAAGGTTAAGGGAATGAGTTTCAGCAATTGTAATGAATACTTACAGAAGGAAAAGGTAAAACCAAAGGTAAAGGGTACAGATTTCCCCTGTCCAATCATGTCTGACTCTAGGGGGTGGTGCTCATCTCTGTTTCTTAGCAGAGGGAGCCAGTGTTGTCCAAAGATAATTTCCATGGTCATGTGTCCAGCATGACTGTACGCCAAAGGAGCATGGAATGTTGTTATCTTTCTACCAAAATGGTGCCTATTTATTATTTACTCTCATTTGCATGTTTTTGAACTGCTAAGTAGGCATGACCTAGAGCAGATGTGTCAAACTCACATTGTCATGGCATCATCACATGATGAATCACAACTCCCCCCCCCCTTGCTAAACTGGGCATAGGCGTGGCCAGCGCATGATGCATCCGGTCCATGGGCTGCAAGTTTGACAGCCCTGGGTTAGAGGAAAGATTAAGGGAATGAGGTTTAGCAGTTATGAATGAGTGCTTAAGAAAGAAGGAGGTTGGCTTTGGGAATAATCAAATGCTGCTGCTAAAAGGAAGGGGCTTCAGTTTTGGGTGCCAGATGGTCATTGTTCGAGGTAACAGAGGCGTGATTCATACCAGCCAGCAGGCATATCTAGCAGTGGCCATTGGCAAGAACCACTTGATTGTTTCTGTGGCTGTAGTACTCAGTGGCAATAGACTTTTTGCCTTCTTCTGTACCACCTCCATAGCGGCCACTGGTAACAGTCATTCTGCCTGCCCAGCCACAACCAAGGGTGATGGTCTGTCATTTAAGACATTAACTCTTTTTCTCTCCCTTCAAAATTTAATTACTCTTAATAAAGGTGGAAATTTTGATAGAACCTTAGCAATAGCCCCTTCTGTGTGCAGCACCTCTGCCCCATGATGTGTGCAGAACAAATGCATCAGGACTGCTATTAAAGAGAATAGGGTAACCTGGATTTTGGAGAGCGGACAAAAGTAGAGCAGACTTTTTAGCAGAGGGACATAAGAGAAAACAACTTGTCAAGGACAACACAAAAGTACACAAGAGTTGCTGTGATCAGCTGTGACCAGTGAGATTCAGATGCCTAACTTCTATAGGACTCCCTGATGCTTTTTGAACAGATTTGCTAGTAGAGTCCAGTGGACCTGGGTCAAAATTAAAAAAGAAATCTAAAAATTATGAGTACAAATATTGTAAATGATTATATGCATGATAGTCTCTGTTGGGATGATAATAGCAATTATCACTTATTTGTTATTGTTTGTTTATTTTTGGTAATTTTGGTTTCTCAGTTGGGTGAATCAATCAAAGTGACATATAATAAAATATCTAACACATTTAAAAACCCAATACAATTTGTTAAATGAAACATTTTCATTTCAGTTAATTCATGTAATAAATAATAGCTGTATAACCATCTAGGTATCTCATTCATTCATCTCAAATTCCCAAATGTTGCTTAATTAACCTGGTTTTTAACAACTTCCTAAATGTTGATAAAAAAAATGCAGCTCTTATTTCTAAGTACGGCTGGTTCCATAGGAGGGGAGCTCCAGCAGATAAAACTTGTTTCTGGGTCCTTTCCTGTCATATCTCACAGAAAGAGGGGGGCTCTAATCAATGTTTTCGATCTGGCTTTTAGAAACACCTGCATTGGTTTAGAATTGGAGTAGGAATCTCTTGGTATTAGCAAAGAAATAGTGGCTTAAAGCCAAATGATATCACATAATAAACAACATGTGGGCCTTTTTGAACTTCAAACTATTATGCTAATAAGCATTCCTAACTATTCTGAGAATTGTTCAAATGGGCTTCCTTTCTGCTAAGGCATTTCTGTTCCTATAAAATGTTGCATTTTTTGTCCAGTGTAATTATACCATTGAGAATAAGATCAATTTCTTAATTACTGGGAACAAACAAACAAAAAAAATCAGGTATGTAATGACCGCAGAGAAACGTGTGTCTAATTGTTTGGCAGTCTGAATACCGCTTAGTCTATGGGAAACAGATTTTCTTCCAATTACAGAGCAAGTATGTGGAAGCAGAGTGCTTTAATAGGAATGCTTTGTAGCCAAAGACACCTCATTCACAAATCCTGCTGTTTCACCAAACATTTCTGATTCTCATTTGTAAAGATCAGTATTCTGTGGTCCTAGTAATAAGAATCACTCATGCAAAGTTCAGGAGTTAAACACTGTGTTAAAGTTTTGCATATAATGCAAAACCTCAGAAATTGGACTTTGGCATGTAGAAGAGAACTGACCATTTATATTTTCTAGTGAAGCTCAATGTAAGTGACTGGGAGAATCAGTAGGTCTAACAGGTGAGTTGCTCCCGGATCGGCCTGGATCAGGTGAACCGATAGAAGTGGCAGCAGGAGGGTCCGCCCACTGGCCCAGACACTTCTGCGCATGCGCAGTGCAGGAGTGAACTGGTAGTAAAAAAATTTGAAACCTACCATTGAGATATAAGCCTGGTTCTTGCACTAATTGTGTGATAAACAAATAGCTTGTTCATGTTTAATAGTATTTGGATATGAGGTCATGGATATAGACTCTTCTGTACTAATACTGTATAAAACAGGACATGGGAGAGGGTTGGAAAGTCCAACAATACACTGTGCCATATGCTTAGGTAATGGATCTTAGGCTATGATCTATTGAATAAATCAGTGAATGAATGAGTAAATGGATGAATATATTTTATTTGATCTATCTATCTATCTATCTATCTATCTATCTATCTATCTATCTATCTATCTATCTATCTATCTATCTATCTCTATCTAGGCCGCCTAGCTCAAAGAAACCCTGAGCAGATGTATGTATGTATGTATGTATGTATGTATGTATGTATGTATGTATGTATGTATGTATGTTTGTTTCTAGGTTGGATCTCTCCTTGATAAGTTTCCATCCATTAATTCTTGTCTTGCCTTCGGGTGCTTTGGAAAATAGTTTGACTCCCTCTTCTTTGTGGCAGCACCGAGATATTGAAGCACTGCTATCATGTCACCCCTAGTCCTTCTTTTCATCAGACTAGACATACCCAGTGCCAGCAACCATTCATGATATATTTCAGCCTCCAGCTCCTTAAACACATTTGTTGCTCTTCCTTGCATTACTTCTAGTCTCAACATCTTTTTTTGTGTCATGGTGACCAGAATTGGATGCAGTATTCCAGTGGTTTCACCAAAGCAGTGTATAGCAGTGCTAATACTTTATGTGATGTTATTCCTTTGTTGATGCAGCCTAGACTTGTATTGTTTTTTTGGGGGGAAGCTGTGGAACAGTGCTGGCTCATAATTAAGTGTCTATTAGGTCTCATGAATTCCTTTCACAGTTACTAGTATTGAGATAGGTACCACCTATTTTATACCTTTGAATTTGGCTTTTCTTGCCTAAGTGTAAAACCACTGAATTGTATTTTGCCGAATATGTCTCAGGGTTCAGGTCTGTCAAGTTCCTTATGGATCTTGATCCTATTTTCTAAAGTGTTGAATATTTCCCCTAGGTTGGTGTCATCTGCAAATTTGATAAGTTCTCTTTATATCCCTTCATCTAAATAATTTGTGAAGATGTTGAAGAACACTGGGTCTAAAACAGAACCTTGGGGTTCTGTATATTTCCTTCCATGTAGATGGTGTTCTACTGAGGACTACATAGTGTGTGTGGTTTGTCAGTTATGAATACCTCTGGTGGTGATGCTGTCTATCCACATTTTTCTATCTTACTGACAAGTATGTTGTGGTCTACTTTGTTAAATGCTGAAGCACAAATATACTATCGCCACAGCATTTTGCTGGTCCATTAATTTAATCCTTTTGTCAAAGAAGGCAATAAGATTTGTTTGGCATGATTTGCTTTTGACAAACTCATGTTGGCTTTTAGTAATAACTTTGCTTGCTTCTAGATGTTCACAGATGCATTGTTGATTATCTCTTCCAAGATCTTCCCAGGTATTAATGTCAGGCTGATTGGTCTGTAGTTTCCTGGATATATTTCTCTCTTCTTTTTGGGGAGTGAGATAGGAACCACACATGGTCTTTCCCAGTTTTCTTGTAGCTCCCTAGTGCTCGTGGAACCTTGAAAAATATGGTTCAGTGGCTTAGAGAAGTTCCAGGGGTTTCATGTTTTAATAAAAGTAAACTATTTAGAAAGTTACAGAAATGCAACTGAGGGATGTAATATGTCAGTATCTCCCACTACCAGAGAAGAATATCTTTGTCCACTTCCAGGTTTCATAAATTTCAAGGGCTTTGATGGTTCATAAGGGGCAAATAATGGAATGTTCTATTTGTGTCCCAGTAAGATTTCTTTAAAGGAGACTTGATTGCTGGAGTAATTGGCTTTGTGTTGAAGCTTGAACTGAACAATTTCCTCTAGGTCAGTTTTGTTATAGAATATTTCTTTATCTGTTGTATTTTGTTATTTTTGGCTATGACCAGGTGACCTTGTCCTCTGTTTATAGCCTGGATTATGTGATTTGCAAACTGATCTCATGCATGTTTATTTGAGAGGAAGAAGCAAGTTCTCTTTGTTTAGCAAGATTTATTTTCCAGTAAGAATTTTTTAGCATTGTAGTTTAATCTATCTATCTAGAAAAGTAGAGGGATTTGGAATGGTTAAATCACATTAGCCTCCAAATGAGTTGGATTTATTTAAGTCTTGGCCACCCCCTGATGAATTCAATACATACATATCTTTCTTGCTATTATACTAGGATTTTAACTTTTGTAAATTATGTTTACTAACACTGGACTGGAATAATGGGTGGAAAAATCCCTTTTGGGGAGGGTTCTCAAGTTAGTTCTTTTGGACAGGAATTCAGGAAAGCACAAAAAGATAATCCTCCCCTTCATATGTACAAACCAGTGGTGTGGAGAATAGTGTTATTGTCTAAAATAGGGAATATCCCATTTTTTTAAAAAGAAACAAATGGATTAGAACTTTCATGCTTTAATTAATTATTGATGTAGATCAGTGTAGGAAACAGAATTTGCTGGCCTTTAGTAAGATTTCAAAGAGGTTTTTTTTAACTTCTGCTCTTGAAACTACTCAGCAACTACTCACTGTTCTGTGCCATCACTGTCTTCCAAAATGAACTTCTTTGCAGTGTCAATAGTTTATAAATTTGGTATAATTTCAAGCCAGAATTCTTCATTGTAACAGTGATCTTGTAAAAGCAATCTAATTATTTAATTAACATGATTGTCACATAAGATTATTGTAATTTTGGGAAGATAAATAATTGGAACCAAAATTAAAGTCAGTTAAGGCAGCCAAAAGCAGTGACTTAGGCACAAAGAAATCATGCTTTTGAGGTACATTTTGGTATAATTTGTGCCTTGAAAATTGAATACGCTGCTTTTGTTTTGGATCATGAAAAAATGGCATTTGTGACACAGCAGAAATATATTTTATATATTTTTGCATACTTCTTGGCCATTCATAAATTGACACAGCAAGAGGTCTACTTATCCATTAATCAACAGCATGACTAAGTCCCTAGTCATGACTAGTGTCAGTAAATCTATAGAGTCGAACAGATTCATGTGCTATGGGCAAAGTCCAAAATTGGGTTTATAGTCTACATTGAATTTAATAGATGGATATTTGGCAAGAACTTTGTGATGTTTAAAACACTCCACTCTCTTCTCTTTGTTCAGAAATGCTAATGAGGGAAAGTCAGAAAAATTGTGATTATGTTAAAAGGGGAAATATTCCCAGTGTATAGTATCCATCCATCCTTCCTTCCTTCCTTCCTTCCTTCCTTCCTTCCTTCCTTCCTTCCTTCCTTCCTCCCTCCCTCCCTCCCTCCCTCCCTCCCTCCCTCCCTCCCTCCCTCCCTTCATTCCTCAACTATTTTCAGGGCTTCTTCCAGAGATACTGGTATGAGAGTGATTCCAGAACACTGGCTCTCAGAGTCTTTGCAGATTTTGTTGATTAAATATTTAAGCCCCTATTTCCTCCTATTACCTCTAGTTTGGCTGTCTGAGGATGAGAGCAGCAGCTTTTCAACACCATCTGAAAGTGCTTCTTGCATTAATGTGGTGTAGGAGTTGAAAGTACCCAGTTATGGAGGACAAGAATTAGCCTCTCACACTGTAATGGTTGGTGGAAGGTTTACAGGAGAGATGCTCCAATATTTATAGCCTCTATGAGATGACAGATAATACAGACTTGGCACAAGAGATGTCCCTGTGTCTCTTTTGGCTCCAAGTACTTTGTGTTGCCTTCACTTAGATCAAATTTCCATTTTTGACAATATCTCTGCTTCTTGAAACACAGTCTTTTTAACTGTGCCTATTAGCCATACTTTTTTTTCCTGTACACTTTCTTGTTTCCTGTTCTTCTGAGAAAATATTCTGCTTTTGTTTTCCTAACATACTATAGATAGTGACCATGATAAGCTTATCAATTTATTTTTCCTCTAGATTTCCATCATCAACTTATATTATATGTACTGTACTAAACTGGCTCAGTTTCTCAGTTTCAGTTTCTCCAATATATATACCAGTATCTAGCAGCAAGCCATGAACTCCAATATATATATAGTGTGTATATAGTATATAGTATATTCAGATCTATTATATGTGCAATTTGTTTTATTTATTTCAAAGGAGGGATTAGATGAACACACACAAAAGCATCCAACTCTATGTGTCACTCTCTTTCCTTTTAAATAAATAAAATATGCATTGGGCCAAGTTAGAGCTGAATCCAAAAAGAGTTGTGAGAATTGACCACTCTGAATTCTGCACCTTTGTATGTTACTCACTGGAGAGATTGGTTGGTATAAAATGCATGTAACAAATAATAGTTTCAGTTTGTATCAACAATTGTATCAACAATGCCATTTTATATTGTTTTGACAATTATGTTTACTCAGAACAAGTGTTTTTTCTAGATGTATCTGTGTTAGCATGACTTTCTCTGATGGATTATTGATCTCTCTCTGAGCAAATATACTTGAGGAAGTTTTTAAATTGTATGAACTTGCTTGATAACAAAAATATCAATATTTGCAAAAAAATAAAGGAACATGGAACTTTCTATTACATGATGGCAATTTTATAGCTGAATTATTTTGGAAAGTGATTTTATTAGTTCAAGAATCACAATAATTCCTGTTAAAGAATCATGCCAATAAAAATATAGAAAGTTGAAGTGTCTTACTTTCCATGACATTTTATTATGGAAAGATGTAATCCTACATCAATTATAAGTACTGTAATATAACAACTACTATAGTACAGTATAACAACATCACACATAGTATAAAATAACATTGCATGCTTTTCTGAAAAAAATCATGTAATGTTTAAGAATAACTTAACCTTTGCACAAATTTTGAGAGTGAAGATGCAGTCGTATAAGATATGTGAACTTCACAAAACACATGAAAGTTATTCTAGTTTCCTTAAACTTGTGTTGTAATGTTAGGGTAAACATCTTGGAATTTTCTGTGAGGGTGCATTCACTGTGCTGTACGAAACGCCTCTTAATACTGCAAATAGGTAGAAAATGGCTGTACTCAGTATGAGTAAGCAAAGAACTATAGTTGATAGTATTGTATAATAAAATATTGGAAGTATTACCTGGGAAGACCCACTACATGACTTGAAACCATCACTTTCTCTCATTTTAAGTACTGTAGACAAGAATGCTATGAGTTCAAAGCTAAATATGAGGAGAACCATGCACACCATTTGAAAGCTCACAAGAAAGGCATGATATCAATGTTGAATATGCATGCATTGTATATTATATTTCTTTAATAGTAACAGATTGGATCCATACAAGGCTGTCTTCGGGCAAGAAAAAATGTCTTTGAGAATTTGCACTGATCAATGGGATGCTATAATTACAACTCCACTATCCAATCCCATGTTCACTCACTTCTTTGGCCCCTTTTGGCCCCTTTCTAGATTTATCTTGCCATTTTGAAAACATCTAAACAGCCTTCTGTTTGTTTCTGTAGAAATAACAATTGTTTCACTTAGTGATTAAGCTTCACCTGCTTATTACGAATTTATCATAGTGGAACACCAAATGAACTGTTTTCATAGCAAACAATTGTTGCAATGAATTTTCAAGTTAGCCATTAGAACACAATGATTCTGTCTCCAGAGCTTCTGAAAGGCCCTGAAATGGGAGTGAAGATGGAAGTTTAGCACAGTTCTCTGCCAATCTGAACGTTCCTTTGTTTCTGGAATGTTACACAAAAATTAGAACAAAGGATGACAGACCTTCACCTGCTATGTTGCCCTGGCAGGATTCGTGTTATGTTGATCTCTGCATAATGTTTCAATGTACTCAGTGGCCCTCAAAGAATCTAGAATTCTTTGTTGAAGGAATCACATCTACAAGTAGACATTGCTAGCATTCTTATTATAATCTTTTATTTATGTATTTAAAATATATAACCCAAGCATAATTTGTAGAACAAAGCAGGTTGTTCATTCTTGTTGCTGAGGTCATTGGGCCCACTAGATGTCATAGATAGATAATTTCAGCCAGTTTCTAAAATGCCTTTATGTGTGGCTTGTAATTACTGCAGCTTCTTGAGGGAAATTGTTATACATATTTAGTGTCTTCTTTGTGTTAGAAAGATTCTAAGCTTGGTTTCAAGTTAATCTAGAAAGGATTGGTTGGGAAGCCTTTTCTATGCCCAACATTTCATGTATTGAAGGAGGCCATTTGAATGTGTTGTGGACTCCTTTGGGCCATTTATTAGCCTTCAGATCATCATGGAATGGCACCATTCTCAGCAAATTGCAATGTAGTAAAGATTCGTCGTGAGAGTTTATTTCGGTGGAATCTACAAAGCATCGCTTTTAAGAGACCAGTAGCCTCCTTCTAAAGTATGTATGCCTGAAGTGCCATGCGGGCAAGATGGAGTTAATTCAATAAAATAAATATAAAATACTCTCTAAGCTGTCAGATGGAGCTGGAAGCAGGTCAGAGGTCACAGAGATGCTTCACGAGTGCACTAATCGATTTGCTGTCAAGGTAGTGGTGCCGGGGTTTCAAGTAACAGGAGAATTGAGTGCCACTCGGGCCCAATTTCCATAATTGCTCACTGCCTTTAGTGTACAACCTTTTATGAAACACAAAAAATATATCACTGAATTGTATTGATTAGCAATTGGGTTGAATAATTCATTTAGTATTTATTACCTGACCCTCAGAGGTTAAATAAATCCACTATCTAACTTCAGCTTGTGAAAAAATATTACTTATTCATTGAAATGTAGACTGATTATTACACAATGGAACCTACCTTTGTTGTTTTTCTCCTTGTTCTTTTCATTAAAAAAGCAGATTCCCCCCTTTTATTCCTGTTATTTTTTTATGATAAAAGTAAATACAAAATATTCATTGATAGCCAGTGGCATTTTAAAAAATAAATACAGTTGGATTAACCACGATATCACACCTTTCACATTTTTGGGGAGGGTATTCGTGTCTCTTTTTTGCTTTTCCTCTTTCCTATTCCTTAATAAGTGGAATGAATAAAAAGTATCAGGAATGTAAGGAGAGTTATAACAACAATTTCAAAATCAATGGAAAAATATAGATCATCCTTCTGATAGGCATTATTCTTTCTGAACAGTTGCTGACATTCATGGACCACACTAAATAATTTCCTATATTTTAACCCCACAATTGTTTTACTAATACTGTAAGGTAAACAGTTGCTCCTGAACATCTCACTGTCATCCTCTTAAGTGTTTTTGATGCAATCTTTAGGGCATTTTACAGTTCTAGACATTGATGCAAGGATCATTGCTTTATCTGTGCTTATGATTGATTGATTACATTTCTAGGCCACCCAATACTAAAACATCTCTGGGTGGCTTCACACAATAAAAGAAACATTATATTAAAAAGGAAAACAACCACTCTTCAAGGGGCAATATATCTTCCAACCTTATGACCCCTGACTTAAACCCCGCCCAGCACCTTAATCCATGGCTTTGGGTAGGGGAGGGCAACATTAAAAAAATACTTAAAGGGACCATAGAAATCTCCAGGGGGGATAATTTTCCAAAGGAGAGGATCCATTTCCTGGATCCCACTAGATGGCATTGCTTAATTGAAGCACCCAAAGCAAGCTGAATGCATAGGATGAGCTGAAACTATGTGAACAGGCAGCCTCTCAAATAACATGATTCATTTTCTGCGTCTGAGGAGTAATAATCTTCCTCTATACTCCATGCCACACTCACAACAATACCCACCCCAAATCTTATTATTTATCCAGTTGCCATTCAGTCACATCATCTGGATACAACTGTGAGGCCGTTGATGTCTTCTCTCCCAAAAGATTTCCTAACTTTGTGAAAAGTCTTTCCTCAATTTCCGGACTGCATCCTCCAGCCCCTCCAAGTATTGTTTTTGAAGTTTGATGGAATTTACACCAGGTCAAGTGGAGGAAACTGTGTGAAGCTTTCCCTCCTCCTCCCCCTTAAACTGTAAAGGGAAAACCTTATGTTTTACTGTGAGTTTGTTGATGCGTGTATGTGCCTAAATCCAGGATCTGGATTTTAAAGTTAGCAGCAGTAAGAAACCAGTCTTCTTGGAGTTCAGTAAAATAACCTTCTTTTCCTGTATCACATAATGGAAGGAAAAGTCTGTTAGAATATAGTGGGATATAATATGCAACCCAATTGCCTCAGGTTTGTTCAGGTGTCTAGTTTCCTGCTTTCTGGGTCTATAAGTATTATAGCATTTGCCATTGTTTACAGTATCTATAGAACTTTTATAGTGTATAAACTGGTATGGAGCCAAAACAGTGCCAAAGTTTTGAGAATGTTTTTTCCTTAGTGACATATGCCCATATTTTGATTTTTAGAGAGGCATGTGAAAGACAATAAACACATTAGCTTTCGCCTAATGATGGGAAAGCACTGATGGGGCCCTGAGTTAAAAAGGTTAAAAATCCTTATGACAAGAAAAACCCCTGCTTATTCCAGCATGGGGATGAACAGTTCCAGTCTGAAAAGAAACCATGCATGGCACTTTGGGTAGCAGCCATAATATAATGCATGGAAAGGAAATGATATTTCCAAGCAGCACCAACCTATCGGCCATATACGGAGCCAATGGCAGAGTTCAGTGAATTGAAGCTGATAAATTTTAAATGTATGCCGTATTTTTGAAGAAAATGAAGAGGAACATTGATAATTGGAAAGACTGACACAGGTGACATATAAACAATGTGTTATGTGAAATGCACAACAGTGAACCATAAACAATGTGAAAGCGCTAACTTTGTTTATGCTACCTGTTTCCGTCTTTTAAATTATCAATGGACTGTTGAAAAAACAAAACAACATGGCTTCATTCTGTTTACTAACAATTTTTCCAGGTATGGACATAATTAGCATGAGTGAATATGGCTAATTAGCTAACCAGTGGGTAGTGCTGTGTCAACAAATGCACATGAACGCATCACTGCCGAATCGTGTATTTTTTCTTCAAATAATACACATGGGGTAGAGAGGATGCAAGACTAGAATGTGATCTAAAGGGAAGGAGATAGACCCCCAGAGAAATCTCTTCCCTCTCTTGTGGTTCTTTTCGTGGATGGAGTTAAGGCAGTTAAAGTGGACGCAGGAACCCCATAATTTTTGACATGATCCAAACCAGGGGTGCTTAATCTTTCCTTGCATAGGTCCCTATGGGGAAATCTACAAATCTCTTTTCAGAAAAAAATGCATTTAAATACTTAATATAAAATGCAAAAATATAAATAGTATTATAAAGAAAAATAGTTATCAAAATATTTAAAAAATAACAAATATATCGTGTTGGACATCCAGTTGACTTCAGTTTTTTGTTTTGAGGCAGGGGTGTCCAACCTTGGCAACTTTAAGATTTATGGACTTCAACTCCAAGATTTCCCCAACCAGAGTTAAACTCCACAAGTCAGAAAGTTGCCAAGAGTGGACATCCCTGTTTTGAAAGTTACAAGACTTGAAATCCTGTTGCATTGGGTTTCCCTCCCCCCCCATCCCAGTTCATGGATCACTTGAAATCTCTCCTTGGACCTTCAAGGTTAAGAATCCCTGATTTAGCTTCAGTTTGTTTTAGATCACTGTACATTTTATGTGAAGGCAAACTGTATATTAAGATGGCAATATATTTGCACCACCCTGCGTGTCGGTTTTTTGGGATCTGATCCAGGGTGAAATGATACTGGTTCGGACCAGTTCACCCGAACCAGTAGTAAAATAAATGAAACCAGTTAGGGCAAACTGGTTTTTCTGATGATCAGCTGTGATGCGCGATTTATATTAGCTAGAAAGCAAGATATCCTGCATGGCACAGTGGATCCCCCCCCCCCTCGCTGTTCACTTACCTTACCTTTTTGACACTGTGCATGCACGGGGGGTACTGCATGTGCATGCACACATTCACATTGCTACTGACCCGGTAGCAAAGGTAAGTGGATTTCACCCCTGGATTTGATGATTTTGCATTGCTACAACTTTGGAAAATGGAGCGCAAACATATGCTGTAATATGAAAAACAGAGTTGATAGATGACATGTCTGAATGTCTCCAGCTTTTCCTAATAAGAATTGTTGTAATAACTTAATGGACTATATTGAATGATATTAATGATGTTTGTCATGTTAAGCATACATTACATGGAAATCTTAATTAGAGTGGGATCTTCGTCCTTCTGCAGAACCCTTTTATTTTAGAAGCATATCTTTTTTGACTGAAACTTATCTCAGAACCAAAGCCTCCAAGCCTCTTATTTTTGTGCATGCTGTAATTCTGAGCACTTAGGGGGAGGATACTTTGACTTTATTGGTACATGCCTGGCAGGTTTTCCATTTCTCCTATTTTCCATATCTTAATCAAAAACAGTACCATTTGGGCCATTTTATATATACTATTTTTTATGTCTCACTACAGTTCAGCATCCTATTATGTGCTCTGTCTGTTGAATTATTTCAGTTTTGGAAAAAAAAATCCTATTTGTTTCCCAGCATGCTTTACTGATTCTTTTGAATAACTCTTTCCTGCTTTACTTTACTCTACTCTGCTTTACTTTACTACCTCTTTACTCTACTCTATCGGTTTGTTATCTATATTTCTTATTGTGCAACATGTCTTTGGGAATGAAGTATAATAAAAGCTGAAGTTTTAGGTGGAAAATTTCCAGGAAACCTGAATGTTTTGACTTTCCAAATTAAATGCATGGAAACTGGCTGGGGGATCTTGGGCCAGTCACTCTCTCTTAGCCCTTCATCTTACAGGTTGTTGTTATGGGGAAAACAGGAGGAGGAAAAATATGTTTACTTCCTTGACTTCTTTATAAAAAATTATAAATCTATAAATTTATTATTTATAAAAAATAATAAAGGAAGAAAATAACTAACTAAATAGGTATCCAATCCTCCATTATTTGTTCTAGGGATAGCACTTGAATTATCTGTAGCTTTATTATATGCTTATTTGAAGACATCCTTAGTGAATGAAAGATGCAGTGTTTGTTTGAATAAATGAATTTGTGAAGATTTAAGTAGAAACTAGCAATAGACAAAAGCACCCTGAGAAAAATTCTTGTCAAAATCCAGTTAAACTGGATAGGTAGATTGGTTGGTTTGGTTTGGTTTATTAGATTTATATGCCGCTCTTCTCCCAAGGACTCAGGGTGGCATACAACATTAACAGAAACACATAATACAAAAGTTAAAAAAAATTTAAATAGAATATCCCAAACAAACCCAATTTTGTGTTTGTGTGTGTGTGTGTGTGTGTGTGTGTGTGTGTGTGTGTGTGTGTTTAATACTGGACTTCCTACATGTGGTGCTATGAGGTAAGCCAATGTTGATAAATGTTCTTCAAAAGAAACATTCAGTAGGGGAGGAAGATGAGATTAACATCTTTTCCATTCTCTTTGGAAAAAAGGGGAGGATAGAAAAACAAAAATAAAATGCTCCATTTAATGCTTCAAACTAGCATTTTTTTCCCTTTTAGGTACAATTTTATAATGTTTGAAAAGTGCTATCAAAACAACTCATAAAGGAGGAAAAAAGTAATTCTTTTGTCATTAAGTGGTTATAGAAAAGTATTATTTTCTTTCTGCGTTGCCTTTTTCTTTTTTCTTTTTTTTTAAAAGCCTATGATTTGCCAACAGTTCTATTTATACCAATGCAAAAGTTTTATGGAAAGGTCAGATTTAGGCTTTGCATGGATAACAACTGATACTGCCAACAACAAAGGAAGAACACTATTGTGTTGTAGTTTATATGTTTTACAGCATTCCAAGCTTTTTTGAGCTGTATACCAAATGGGTAACTTTAAATCTCTAGTATTTTCTGTGAATTAGAAATCTTTTGGATTAGCTTGAAAGTTACATCTTATTTTTAACTTGAGATGTTTGTAGCCATCTGGCGATGATCTCTCTCTTTCTTCCCAGCGTGGTTACTTTTCAGCACAGGAAATGTTTGGAACTGTTTCTAATAAAGCAATGGTAACTGTGCACACAGGGCCTTCCTCCTCCTTTTCACTCTCAGCGTTACTATATGACCTGTACCCAGCTACCAAAATAATAGCTTAATATACAGGGAAGGAAATCAGTAAAAAATGTAGGGTAAAGGTGTAAGGATGTTGAATGGAGAGTATGATGTTTTAAGTCTTGTTGGTTGTTACCTGATGGTTTCATAATACTCATTTGTGACTAGAGAGGAATAAAAAGCCACAAGAGCTGATTAGGGGTTTTTCAGGGACAGCAGCCCAAAATTATGATACTCTCAGTTGTTCCTTTATAGCAGCAGTTTCTAATTTTCTACTGAAGGGATTTTCAATCTTTCTGGACTGGTGAGCCCATTTGTGGATGCAAAGTGTCTGCTTGGGGAAAAAAAAACTGCTTGACTATTCCTAAAGTGGTTGCTAAAAGAGACATAATCAATATCAAACATTGATTTATCAGAATGAAAGTTTTCCCTCCCAAAGAATTAGCTTGGTTCTCTTTCTGCATTAGGTGGGCACATTTCCAAATGAAGCATTGAGCTACATATTTTATTTTCATTTTTATTTTTTTAAAGCCTATGAGGTCCATCAGGAGTCTGGATGTATTTTTTTCCCCTGGATGTTGGCACTTTGATTTAAAACATGCTCTATATTGCATGGGACTTAAAGGTGCTCTTCATTGGTAACTTTAGGTGCCACCCTGGGGAGCTCAGTTATAATACATTTCATCAGTCACTTGGCATGTTCATGATAGCTGTATACTCTATCATTGGAAAGCTAAACAATTGTGTGTGTGTGCATTTCTGTTATTGTAATTCCCTTCTTGGAAGCTGGAACAGATGAGAGAAAGGCACTGCAGGAAGGAATGGGGCAAAGTTGGTTTGGAGGACACCACACTGAAATTAACATCTGTCTACAGGATTGTAACACTGTATGCTCATACCTCTCTGCATCTCATTTTCAGGATTTTTTTTAGAAGTACTGTACTCGTAATAAGTTCACAGTCATACATACAGTGACTCAGTATGCTTCTGTTTCAGCCCATTATCAAAAGGTTTGCAGTTGAACACCTAAATTGTGATTTGTGCTCATGCCTGTGACACAGACAGCTTGCAAATTAGAGCTGTTAGTGGGTTAAATTCGCTTTAAATTCTGTTCAGATAGCACTTTGTTTAATCCCAGTGGCTGATTCAGCAAGACTTTCTGGTCAATTAGACTTTAGTGTGTTTGCAGTCTAATTCTAAAGAAAAGTCTTTCCTCTGAGGTGGTCATACTTTTGACTCTGAACTATGCTACTGTTTATGCACTAACCTCTTCTTTCTGCACATTTGAATAGGGCAGAAACTCTGTGTATTTAATGCCCAATTTAGTTGAGCCTTGTCACTATGAAATAAATAATTGCTTTAGATGTATGGTACATTATGATGGGTATCAATTATTGACCTTAATTCATTGTGTTTCAGCTACCCATGCATGCTGAACAACAGAACCAAGGATATTAACCTATTAAAGCTCTTGTTTAATGTCCTGGTTAAACTTAGCATTCTAGTTCAAAAGAATAGTTATGCTCATTCCATCTCCATACTTAAACTGAGAAAATCAAAGATACTTTCTAGATGGAGTTCTATGATAATCTGCTTTGCGGGTCCTATAATACTTGAATAGAATGCCATGACAGTTTTTCGTATCACATTACCAAGGCTCAAAGAGAAAAAGTTACTCTTCATACTCCAAGGGTTTCATAATCAGAAACTAAGTTAGCAGGAATCTGATTCCATTTTTAACAGCCAGCCAGACCTGTAGAGACACATTAAGTCAAAAACCCACAGAAAACGAGAAGTGCCTATAGGAAATTTTGCAGGGTTCAGTCAAGGGCAGTTTCATGTGACCTGACAGATTGGAAATAAAAAGGCTGCTATTAGTTCCGTGTCAGTTCTTATAGTGAATGTTGCAGAGTAATTGTGGGTGTTAAGCTGTCAAATAATATCAAGGGTTAATAAGGTTAAAGAAGAAGTAAAAAGCTGGCCATAATCTAGAGGTATGGATAAATATATGGCAATAAATAAGAGGTGTCACATCATGTGGGGAAATCTAGATTGAAACTGGGAAACATAACAATTCTCAACAGAAGATGGTATGTGGTAGTTAAAAATATTCCCCACTGTATATCTAGTCTGGCATTTTGTTTTCCATAGTGGCCAACCAGTGTCTATGGGAGCCCACAAGCAAATCATGAAGGTAAAGTCTTTCTATGATTCCCAACCATCTTTTTCCATTATAGTTCAAGTGCTGCTTACCCACAACGATCTTGAGTGTCTAATATGCCCACAACTTTCCAGCTGATACTATAATTGGTTCTCTAAGAATAAGGAGATCAGTGTCAACACAATTCTCCTACATGAGGCACTCTATATAATGCAGACAGTACCACCAGCTTTTTGCATTCAAGTATCCAATTATTAGTTGGGCATTTTATTTATATAGTTGAGCTATGAAAAATTTGGAAAAGGAACATCTTGAAGTCTAAGTTCCAGAAAGGAGGACTCATAATGTCATAGTTAAATGTGCGGCCCTTTCCCCCCAAGATCTTCAGGTAGAGTTGAGTAAATTCTCTACTTGAAACTTTGGGGAGTATTTTGCCATCCAGTGCAAGAAAATGCTAGAGTATGGGGACCAGCAGGTCTAACTTAACATAGGATACCTTTTCATATTAATTTAGAGATATCTTTAATGATTTAACTTAACCCTTTATCATGGAACATCAGAAGCATTTTCTCGTCTGTCTTCCAAGAATATCTCTTTTTTATATGCCTGGCATCCCCCAACTTTTGCTGCAGCCCATTAAAGTAACAGTGCATTGTTTAACAAAAGTGAATATGAATTAATTATTGAATTGCATCCAACTTTGGAGAGAGGAAGTTTAAAGAGAAATTTGGACAGATGAATTACTTGGGAATGATTGAAAATTAAATAAGGAGAAGTACTGAATGAAAACTACAGATTGGATAAGGCCTGTTGAGGAAAGTTGCTGGGATGTAATAAATTATTATGGTTGTTGCACAGTCAGCCAGATGTTCAGATTGGATTTGTCTCCCTGTCAAGTCTTTTCCAAGGACTTGGAATAGGCAGATTTTGTATTATCGCGGGATGTAAGCTGTTAAGCAGAATAAAGCTGTCTTTGTAATTGACTGATCGTGATTTTGTCAAGTGATGGTCCAATTGTTCCAGGATTGCACCCAAGGCATCTATTCTTATTGGGTCTACCTTTGCTTTCTTTTGCCACTAACAAATTATTATTATTTCTACTATTATTAATTATTTCAAAATGTCTCAAAGTGCATTTGCAGAACACACACTCTTTTTTTTTTTAGTTACAAGGAAAGCTAAAATGTAACCTAGTTGTAATGGGCACCAAAAACATGGAACCTGTTGTGAGCTACAATGGAAAACCAAGCTTTCAATGCTTCTTCATAGCATGATTTCCCCCCCCCCCCCACAAGCAAGTTGTGTAGCATGGAACTATGCATTAATTTATTGACACTTTTTTATTCTTTCTCAAACTTGGTTGTGGTTTAAGGTGGCCTCTTAAGACTTTCCCTATTTGACTAGAGCTGCAAGAACTGTGGGGCTGTTGTAGCATGATCTCCCTTCAGTTTCTGAGGTTTGCAGTAGAACAGCTCTTGGGTTTCAACACTGATTTTTGCTGTGTTTTTGTTTCGGCATCAACTTATTTAATCAATTAATTTAAAAAATGAATAGCAGTAGAGGTGTTATTCAGCAGGTTCTGACCAGTTCTGGAGAACCAGTAGTGGAAATTTTGAGTAGTTTGGAGAACCAGTAAATACCACCTCTGACTGGCCCTGTCCCCGTCCATTCTCTGCCTCCTGAGTCCCAGCTGATCAGGAGGGAATGGGGATTTTGCAGTAACCTTCCCCTGGAGTGTGGAGGAAATGGGGATTTTACAGTATCCTTCTCCTGCCATGCCCACCAAACCATGCCCACCATGCCATGCCTATGAAGCCACGCCCACAGAAACGATAGTAAAAAACATTGAATCCCACCACTGAGTAGCAGGTATGTCTAGAGGAGACATATAAGACTACTCTCTGTTTAATTGTCTACCTCAAGTTTTGTCAGTGATTTTTATTATTTGTGATTATAGAATTTAAAATGTTTCTTAAAATCTAGCCATATCTGAAAACTATAAGCATAAACTACCAAGATGACTTACCAGTTTGAATATATTAATGGAGTACTGCTGTCAATCTCTGACTCTTAAATGGGTAGCCAAGATTTTTTGTGTTTATTTCATAGGCATTAAAAGAAAAGCAATACAAGTTCACAGTTACAGTTTGGAAGGGTGAAGGAACAAGCTTTCAACATGGCGTTGATTCTAAGTTACACCTTATGGATGCTGTGTGAACAGCAAGTTCTGTATAATATTGGTTGGAACACCCCCACCCCCCCGGGCAACAGTATGTCAGCCAGACAGGATAGGGTAAAGAACCTGTTTGAGCAATGCCTTACAGCAAATCTATAAGACCTGGCCTACTCCATTAACTGCACAATCCTGGCTTAATTAGCATTGTTTATGTCTAATTATTCCGATACAGATTCACTTGAGCTGTCTTCCACAAACCTTACTGCAGTCAAAATATTAAGTAGCGGCATGCTGATTGGGATATATATATATATATATATTTCCATGAAGGAAGGAATGACGGTTAATTTCTAATTGATTGCTTGGTAGAGCTCCTCTTTGTGTTTCACCCCAAGGCTTGACTTGACGCCATCTGCCTGGTGTCAATGTTTGGAAACCAGCTGGTCAGCTAAACTACGTTCTGTGGGAAGCTGGCAATTTAGAGCAAGCAGCAGCATAGCCATCAGCATGCTAAAGAGTGCTTTTCACTTGTGTTTTGATAATGGTGCCTTAAGCCTTAATTATGCTGTATGACAACACTGTTCAAGAACTATCAAAATAAATCCTTTCAAGACATCCACTGTTAACCACTTTGGAAGAAACCTTGTGGACTTTTTTCGTTCGTTTTCAAAACTAACATGTAGACCAATTCAGATTCCTTTTATCCCCAATCTAGAATACAGGTAATTTTTGAATCAATATTTTTTTATTTTGTTTTTTATATAAAGAAGTATTGGCTGCAAAATAAAGATGGTTTAGTATTGTTGATGTAAATTTTTTGTTGCAATAATGTCTATAACAGTCCTGCAAAATCTGTAATTGGAAAGGAAAAGCAGAATTGGATCCATTAAGACCATATAAAATTGAAACTTTCAACTAATGGCATTAAAGTATTATGGTGACTGTAAATGGAGTAATTGTCCTATTGTCAATACAATCCTTTAGGAACATTTGTGATGCAGGAAAGTGTTTAAGAGTAATTATGTGGTACCAAGTGTTTTTTGCCTGGTACATCAGTAACTAATTAGGAATAAAAAAGTTAACTTTTGATTAAATATGATTTAGAAAATGGAATTGAATGGGATTATTAATTTGTTATATGAAAATGCCCAAGATGTTAGATTTCACATGAATCATTCTTAATTGGATGTTCCATTACCAATTTCTTTCTACAGGAAAAGGAAGAGCCCCCTTTATGAGGTTCCCTTTTCCAAATTGGATCTTGATTTTATTGTTGAAAATATCAATAGAGTTCAATCAGTAGATAGTCAATACAATTATATGTAGTAAAAATGGAGATCAATCTGCATGGCATTATTTTTTATGTCAATTCATAAGTCTAGGAAAGTTAAGTTGGTGATAGATATTGAAGTGCCATCCTTTTTGATGTCTGTTCCTGAAGCTCCTGACCATTTATAGGAAAGATTTGGTATTTAAAATAAGACTTTGGAGAAATGTAGCTGCTCCTAAGGATGAACCATTTGTGGCCTGAAATATGCAAAATCCAGCTGTTCTCCTTACTCTTTACTCAGTTTGCATGTGAATTGGTAGTTTTGATAGCATAGAGAATTGGAAAGAGCAATATTGTTAGAGGTATAAGGAGGCTGGTGTGAGCTCTGAGTCTCTAGTACCCAAAGAAGTATATATTTGGAGAAAGAAATTCCTAAAGACATATTATAGTAGGTTTGGCATTTCTAGAATTAATATAAATGTGGGAAGAACAAATGAAAAATGATAGTTCTTTCTCTAAATTCTTGGTTTTAATAAATTATTGTTTTTATCTGGTTATTGGGTAGCATTATTGTGGTTTTGCTATTTTTCATTTTGCACCCCGTGCCTAGTGGCTTGAAAATATGGTGCCTACTATATATCTATCTCCTGTCTTTACCATTATGTGACATTTCATGATGAATCTGACACTTTCCTTGCCTTGCAAAAATATTGTTTCATAATCTTTAAAATACTGACTTTCCCAACCTTTACAGAACTAAGGAAAATGCAAATATTAATGAGGCTGATATAAAAACATTTTTTCTCTATCATTTTTATAGTTGCTATAGAAACCTTGGCCTTCACTCTTGCTAATTAGTTGGATTTTGCACATTTTATATTTGGAAATGCAAATAGGTTTTCATAAATTATTACTTATTTTTCTATTTATATTTACAGTACTGATATGCATATACACACAGGAAGCTTGAGATATTAATTAGCTACATAACACAAATAAGTGTGACATTTATGGTCACAAGACAAACCTGGTTGGTTTTCCAAACACTTGAAGGTAGTGAATACAGAGATTTTTCAATATAGGGGAAAGAAAGGATTCTTAACAGGTTGGAGGCTTATGGGAGTGATAAAATGCAGCTGTTTGGAAATATGTATTTTTACAGATTTCAAATCTAATAGTAGATTTAACCTAAAGAACTGCAGTTCCATCTCAGCTCTGTAGGCAGAATTTGTGAAGTGTGTGAAGAGAGCCAAGGTGGCGCAGTGGTTAGGGTGCAGTATTGCAGGCCACTTCTGCAGTTCAGCGGTTCTAATCTCACCGGCTCAAGGTTGACTCAGCCTTCCATCCTTCCGAGGTGGGTGAAATGAGGACCCAGACTGTGGGGGCGATATGCTGATTCTGTAAACCGCTTAGAGAGGGCTGAAAGCCCTATGAAGCGATATATAAGTCTAACTGCTATTGCTATTGATTCTCTGCTTATTTTCACCATAAGGAAAATTATTTCTGTCTTAAACTGTGGGGGGTCCTGCTGGATATTCGGCGAGCACAGAGATTAGCAAATGCAAACGGTAGCCCTTTCAATCGTTAAATTTTTTTACAGGTAGGGAGATGGAACTCTTTGTTGTGTTTTGGGGTATTCAGAAATCAGACATAGAACAAGATGTTGGACTAAGGGATTAGATAAAGTGATTGATTTTTTTAACAAATCATATGCATCCCAGCTGGAGCTGCAAATACCCTTGGAGTATAAACTCCAAATATCCACCTTGATATTTGAAAGGCATTTTACCATCTGCATGATTAAAGTTGCATCTGTATCTATAGATATTTTTCAGGCCTGCAACAATCACCACACTGAATTTTGTAATATTATTTTTTACTTTAAACTATTATATATAAATATCATATTTTCTTGTTATTATTTTATTTATGCAAAGAGATCAGAAATTTATAAATGCAAAATTACCCTTGTCAATTCACACTTTAGGGAAGACAGTACTAGAAAAAGGAATATATTCCTAGCAGATATTTGGACTTGGAATATATGTTTGCAGGTCATGAACCTCAGCATTATACACAATATTTCTGGATTGATGGTTAACCATGATGCTAAGAAACTGATATCATTTCTTGACATGCTGCTTCCAAATAAATCTAAAATTTTAACGCAATGACTGGTCCCTCCTTTTTCACATTTTGGTAAAACATGTATCTATTTAATCTAGCTTTTCAAAATTATTGCTAGATTGTGTTAATGGCGTTCTAGTGTTTTAAGTTCTTTAATATAACTTTTACAAATTTTCTGTGTTTGCATTATTGTGGTAATATTTGTGGAAAACTGTGTTCATATTTGCAACTCATTTGCAATTGCAATTCATGTACTACTACTACTACTACTACTACTACTACTACTACTACTACTGTACTACTAATAATAATCCCCCTTTTTCCCATTTATTGACAATGAGGATGCAGATCCCTCCTTCACCTGAATTGTATTTCTATTGCAGGAATGCACAATTACTGTAAGCCCACGGGTCACACAAGGCTTTGATGCTACATATAGATGATTACATTGTAAAAACAGGTTTAAGGGGTTTCTTTGTTTGTTCTTTCAAATTTGTATCTTAACGTTCCCAGTAAAACTAACCCTTGATGAAATACAGCTTTATGCCCCTGTAAGGCTTGTCATTCACTTTGCCCTTTAGAACTTCCCAAAACTCTAAAATAGGCAAAACAAGGCCAACATTTTTGGCCTAATCCAAAAATAAAAAAGTTGCTGGCAGCCTGCAGATGGCCTCTGAGCCACACTTTAACAAGCCTGATTTTTCAGAATCATTTCTATTCCAATTTCTCACAATGGTACTGAATGCTTTATAGCACTAAATATCACAATCTTTATATCCTTTGTGTTTTCTTTATGTTCTCTTCTATGTACTCTTCTGTGATTATCATACTTTTCTTTTTTAAGTTCATATTATCATAGAAGTAATACATACTAAGCTGGGTATTCAAATGTATTTGGGGAACTTTGTATATCACTGAACATTTTGCTGCTCGTACATCAGGATTAGCAACTGCGACCTTTTGATCAGTTGAACCAAAAATAAATAAGCATGTTTTGTAAGAAATTTGTTCATTACAGCAAAGAGTGTCTTTGACAACATGGAGTGGTAACTCAGCAAAAAAGTACAGGCTCAGGATGCCACCATATTATTTTACACAATGACCCAGGCATCTCTTAAATAACATGAAATAAAATAAAAATAAAATGTCTTAAGTCCTACATTGAAATCTCTTAAGATTTCAAGAATATTATGAGACTTTGAAGTTTTGTGTAATTTTGTCAATTTAAATGAAATTGTCTATTAATATATACAAATGCTGGCCACATGACCACAGAGACAGTGCTGGCTCTTCGGCTTTGAAACAGAGATGAGCACTGCCCCCTAGAGTCAGGAACAACTAGCACATAAGTGCGTGGGTAACTTTTACCTTTACCTTATAACTTTTAATGGCGCTGTGACCATCCCTAGAGCCATGCGTGAATTCATTTAGGATCATACAGATACTACTGTATGTATGTTGAAGTGCTTTAATGTGTGGAAAAGGCTGATATTGTGATATTAAACTACTTGTGCACATCCTTGTAAAGACATATCTAAAATGAGAGAGCCCTTTCCCCTTTTATAGATGAAGGCTTAAGGCCAAATCAGACTAACTTTCTAAAGGCTAATTATGGAATCCATGGGAGAAGAAATATTTGAGCCTAGACTGAATTCTAAATCTCTAAACATTAAATCCCTCTTAAATTCTCAGAGTAAGTTTTGCTTAAAACTCACTACTGTCAGCACACAAAGACACACACTGCATTAGCTTTTTAAAAGGAGGATTTAAGAGGTTGCCATTTTATTCTTGCATAAGAAAAAAATGGGGCAGAATTTAAAAAAAACAGGGAAGAGGAGGAGCCAGATAGATTCAGTACTGTTAAAGTTTAGACAGATTTTACCAATGTCATGTGAAACCATGGGAGAGTGAGGCCGTCCAATCTGGTGCAAAATGTCTTAAGACCCACATTGTGTAAACAAAGCGAAGAGTAGTTTGCTTCTTCTTTCTCTGCAAGGCTAGAGTACTTCTTTGCAAAGAATACGTGACATTTGCTCTGAATATAAGGACATACTCTGGTGTATTTTTGTAATAAAATGTCAATAAACAAGCATAATAATAATAATAAAGAGATACCAGAGGCTTTTTAGTAACAAAAGGCATTTTTCCCATATGGAGGAATAATCACACTATCTTAAAATAGGCTTTCTGCCTTTTTTTTAGGCTACTCTGGCAAAGAACTATGTGTAATAAGAAAGAATTTCCTTGTCTCAAGCTCAAACTCACCAAAGCAAACAAGCGCTTGAATTCTGGGCTGTCATCAAGCCCAGGAAGGTCCTTGCAGGATCACAAAACAAATCAAGCCGTTGAGGGCTTCCGGGCAGCCAGCTAACAAAAATATACTATCAGAGGATGCAGCCCAGCAAGCACTGTGGCTGTCACAGCAGTAGGCCCCCAATGTGGGCATCCGTTCAAGAGCTTTACTCCCACATCTGGTGAAACTGTGACAATCGGTGTCTGACCATTTTAGGAGTCAGATACTCTGGGCACCAGGAAGTTGATTTGCCTTTCACTTCCTTAAGAAAACACACATTAATATTGAAGTGTTGCCTTCATAAAGCAGCATTTTGTCTTGGTCTCCGGCAAAAGTTATGTGCTGAGAAAGTTCACTTGGATGCAGCCAACCGTATCTACATTTCAAATATTTCTGAGGACATTTGCAAAAGAAAGCCAATTAAAGCCTGGTGACCCAATATTGCTCTTTGTGAGAGTTATTTATGCCTTAAATCTTCATTGTTTTAAATAAAGCACAAAGAATGAAACCTCTGAAATACTTCCTGTGGAGTAAATGAAGACATCAGTGCTTATCATGTTATTCCTACTATTATTTTAGAATCTTTCTTCAGACAGGGGTTCAGATGACATAAAGTTATCATTTTCATTACTATGCACAATATCAAAGGCCTCTTGTTTTGTTTTCCTTTTCCCATAAAGACCATTCTTTTATACAAATCCTGCATTTTTGTCTTTAATTGGGTATCATAAAAATGTCTTGAATGTACTGCTGCAGCCCAAATTCTTGATGATTCAAGAAACAGTTAATTTATTTTAATTTCCCTAAAGTTTTGCCACTAAATAGTTACTCCATTTCTCTCTCTCCAACCCCTTTCCTCCCCTTCTTTTTCTCTGTGTGAAAGGCAGCAGCGGCCATGAAGAAAATGGACTTATTTAAGGATAGTATTGCATTTGAAATGAAGTAATCTATTTTTTTAAATATACGCTTTCAATATGTAAATCTTCATCTGAAGTTTATTTGTAACAGCTTTTGACCAAAATAAAGGTCAAAAGCTTCCATTCAGGCACTGAACTTTTGTGAAGTTCTCTTGTGAGAGCTTTACCTTTGCTGCAGTGGTATGAGATAAACCTTTGTTGTTCATTTGGCTCGGCAATCAACATTTGAAATAATACATATTACTTTAAGTATTAAAAAGTACCAATCCAAAGATACTTTAAGGAAGTTTTAAACAAGTAGCTTTTTATTCTTTATTTTTAGAGTTCTGTTCCACTTTTCTAACAAAATAATGCTTACAAAATATTAAAATGAATTCAAACATGATAATGTGAGAAATCCAACTAATTAGCTACTTGAATTAAATCAGAAGTCTGATATTTCTGACAACAAAACAGAACAAAAACTGAAACCAGGCACATTTTTCCCCACCATGATACTAAGCCTCTATGTTTAGACTAAGTTGTGTTGTTGAGTTATTCTCCTTAGGAGAAAAATCCTATATACATGAGTGAGAGAAGCATCGTGATTAAAAATATGATTATAAAGTGGGAAGTGACTAATTCACATTTGGCTTTCTTTGTGAATTAACTAAAGTCCTAATAACTGTAACCTATCTTTCTAGCCTCATTTTCTTCCCTTTTTCCTTTCCCTACAAAAGGGTTAATCATAATGACTTACTAAGCAGAGTTGTAAATTTTATAGCTAGCTTTACACTGCTTCAAAATGCTATGTCCAACCCAGGCAAAGTTGGGTTGCTGCTGATTCGGCCTGGTTCGGCCAAACCGGTAGTGAAATTCAGGCCTGGGTCGCAGAACTGGCCGTGACCCAGCTCTGATACGCCCCTTAAGGGGTTCTCTGGTGTCTTCTGCCATTGCTGGAATGGTTCTGCGCATGCACAGAGCAATTTTTAGTAAAATGTGCATGCCCAAGCAAAGTGAGCAGCGCGCACACAAAGTGTGCACACAGCGAACCGGTACTAATTGGTTTAGGAACCCGCCTCTGGTAACATGCTTTTCTGACATGATGTGGATTGTTATATGAGATAAATAACCAGCACAGTTTACTACCCGTGCAGCAGCATTCTGCACTAGTTGACGCTTCTGAAGGTTCTTCAAGGTCAGCCCCATGTAGACAGCATTGCAGTAATCCAGATGAGATCTCACAAGGGCATGAGTGATATTGAGCAGGGCTTCCCAGTCCTGAAATGAGTGCAGCTGGCACACAATCTGAAGATGCACAAAGGCCTCCTCGCCCTGGCCACGGCTTGCTGTTGAGCATGAGGATTCCCAGATTGTATACTAGATCTGTCTGAGGCAGTGCAAAACCAATGATAGAAGGTTCCTGCTACCAGACAATTCAAAATATATCCCTATCCAAAATACTTGGTTAAATAAGGGTCGATGGAAACTCATTAAAACGCTTTGTATTTGTGATAGTTGCATGCAAAATCCTACCATTGTGGCCATATTCAAGGTGGGTTTTCCTCTTGTAAATGCTCCTAGATAGAAAATAGACATTTTGCTAGGCAAGGTATAACTGTACTTAATTAATTATGTTATATATTCATTACATTTTCAAAAAAATATAAATAAAATTGAAATGAGTGACTTGCATTCAAAGAAAAAATAAAAAAATAAAGTCAACACAGCAAAATAAAAACATAAGCTAAATGTAAAGATTTCCCTCAGACATATGTGTTAGTCATTCCTAACTCTAGGGGGTGGTGCTCATCTCCATTTCAAAGCTGAGGAGCTAGTGCTGTCCGAAGATAACTCTGTTCATGTGGTCGGCATGTCTAAACACCAAAGGTGCACGGAACGCTGTTACCTTCCCACCAAAGGTGGCCCCTATTTTTCTACTTGCATTTTTTACATGCTTTCGAACTGATAGGTTGACAGAAACTAGGACAAGTAACGGGAGCTCACTCTGTTATGTGCCACTAGGGATTCAAACCGCGGAACTGCTGACCTTTTGATCGACAAGCTCAGCCTCTTAGCTACTGACCCACCTTAAAAACATAGAATAGGACAAAAAGCCTTTCATTACAAATATATTCCAAATTCATCTGACTTTATAGATCTTCAGAAAGTATACTAGGCTTTCAGAGTTTACCAAGCTCTGTACAAGAATTTCCTCGCTAGAGGGAACTATAATGTAGCATTTTCTGACTGGCAGAATATATAATTTTATCAAATATTGCTACAATTCAGTTCTTTATATCTGGAGTTAAAATATTTTTCACCTCTTTAGGACAGTAGTCCCCAACCTTGGTCCATGGATTGGCACCAGTCCATAACATGCCAGAAACTGGGCCACTCACACAACTGAAGCCTCATCTGCAAGATGCATGCAGTACACGAAACCACACCCCCTCTGGTCTGTGGGAAAACATCTCTCCATGGAACTGGTCCCTGGTTGGGGGTTACTGCTTTAGGATTACTCTTTTTGCAAAATAATTTTGCAGAACATGACTATATGGGGGCATGGAATGGCTTCTCTGATGGTTGGGAAGTATTTTTATATTTGGGAAGCATTTAACCCCCTCATTTGTAGCATAGGAATAGTCCCCTTCCCATATTAACACAGACGAAAAATGCTGACTTACATATGTGTAGAAATGAATAATATTATTAGTGAAGAGGAGCTTATATAGCTGTGATGTCAGGCAAGTATCTGTTGGAGTGGCATACTGTATTGTCACCTTTAATTGATGGAGCTTGTTTAGATTTTTTTTTTTAAGAACAGATTTCATTTTTTGGGGTTCTTCTTGAAGTGTTACTTCTTTTCTTGAACTATAAATGTTTTCTTTTATGCTCTAAATACTTCTTGGCTTGTCTGCTCCCTCAGGTGCCAAAGCAGTAGCCAATGGACTGTTCAAGAGCAAAAATACACTTAACAGATGCTCTTTCAACCTTTCCTTTCTTAATGGGTGATTCTGGTACATTTCATGCTATTTCTAAATAGCAAGAACCAATTTTTAGTTATACAGAGCAAACCTGTATCCCTGAAAAGTTACTTTCACCAGTGCCTAGGTTGAATTTTTGAAAGCATAAAACGGTGTTTTGTAAGACAGCTTAAAATGCCTAGTTAAAATATCAATACTTTCTCCTCAGAATTACACAACCAAAGCCACATAGTTCTAAAAATACTTTTCTGTGCTGGGAAATTTTTCTCAGGATATATTTGTATTTTTTTTAAATGCCTGACCATGCTTTATTAATCTATTTCTTTTAAGTCTTTTTGAATTTCATATGCCTGAAGAATAAAGCAGAGGATTTAACAAAGGAAGAGTTAATAAAGATGAAAAATGATAATAATGATAATAATGAGAGAACAACAACAACAATAATAAAACTAATAACAGCATTTCCTAATTGTATGTTATCCTTTGATTGTTTTAACAAAATGGTTCCTTGTGGCTTTCTAATTTTAAATTAAAATTCTGGCTTTCTAATATTAGACTTGCTTTCCTGTTGCTACCTCTCCTATAATACAGTTTTGGGAAATTACACTAGAAATCATTTCCCTGTCTCATTCTGTTCTTATAGCCAAATGATAAGAACACTATGAAACCTTCTTTCCAGGAGTATACACTTTATTAAAGTCTCTAGTATTTGTTAACGTTCACAACTGTGCTTTGAGTTGTTTGTATGCTTAGATTGCAGATTCAGGGAGAAAGAGATTCAAACTTTGGTAGACCAAGAGTTCCACAATTCAGATGTTGTATAACACTTGAAAGCTTAGCGGCATGGTGACAGGTGGGGTAATTCAGGTTTTTAAAATATATATATATATATATATACATATTATATATATATATATATATATATATATATATATATATATATATATATATATATATATATATATATATATATATATACATATACATATATACATATATATATATATAATATGTATGTGTATATATATATATATATATATATATATATATATATATATATATATATATATATATATATATATATATATATATATATATATTAGTACATTCCAAATATTCTGGGATTGTAACTTTTAATATCCCCATGAATCTCTGGAAGGCAGCATGCTGAGTAAAGCTGATGCACAGTAACTGACCAAAGTAAATGGAACACAATCTCACTTGGGGAAAAAACAGCTTTCTTTCTAGTTTAAAATCAGGCAAACATTTGGAAGGGCAGAAAAGACTGGACACCCAGGCAGCAAATCTTTGAAATGTGAATCATTGGGACAGTCAAGGTAGAAGAGTAATAGTAGATGTGAGAATAACATTTAGAGCTACTCAGCAAAGACATGGCAACTGAGTGGACTTATTCACAGATAAATATGCATATAAGAGCAACTTTTGATTTTATATATAAGGGATAAGAAGTATATGGAACAGACCCATTTGGAATTACACTAACTTTTTTCTTATATCCAACTCTTCTAGTATACTTTGTAGAATGCATTACTTTTCTTTATATCTTCCCCTATTCTGTATTTATTTGCTAGGATTTGAAACCATGAAAACAATTTGCACAAATAAACAAATGTCTGTTCAGCTTTTTACCTAATTTTTCCCTTGGATATTTTATGTTATTATATTTATTGCCATTGTCATAATCATATATCCTGTCCTTTGGTCTAGCTCCTCAAAGTAGCTTACATTAATTAACATATTTCTGAAAATATTTCTGTCTGTCTGTCTGTCTGTCTGTCTGTCTGTCTGTCTGTCTGTCTCTATCTCTCCATCATCTTTCTTCCAAGTTTTTAGTTGAACATACATTTCATGGTTTAAAAAAGTAACCAAATACATATATTAAGGTTTCACTAAATTATTTTCCTTTGTAGGCTTTATAGCTAAATTTATTTAAGAAAATCAGAATGTTGCTGTTTATTGATTTCATTTCACCCAGATTAAGATAGATTCCGTTCATAATGGAAGAAAATTTTGAAGGACTCACATACAGCAATATTTCCCAGGTTTCTTCTTAAATGATGTAGACTACTACCTGACCATCACATTTCTGAAGACCACCAAATAGTCTTGTGCAGAGATGTCAGCGCAGAATCATAAACCATCATGACACAGATGTTTCCCTGATGACATCTGCTGTACTCCAAAATGAATGAAGGAATGAATTTATATATAACATTGACTGAAATTTCATGAAATGTTGATATTTTAGAAGAAATCTTGTGAAATTTTAGACTAAAATGCTAAAATCATACAATATTTGGAAATCTCCCAAGATTTTAGCCATATATAATTATTACTATCTGCAGTATTCTTGCAGACCAGATCTCGGGAATCATTGACAACTTGGTGAACAGATTAAAACCAAAATACCGAAAACATATTGATATATATGTATTACCATTATTGCATTAATTTAGTAATATTTTTATCTCCAGAGGATTTAGTTCACAAAGAATCTCAAGCAATGACTTTTCTTACAGGGTTATATACTGCTTTCTGTACATTTATAGAGACATTTGCCTATTATAAGCTTCGTTTATGCAGAGCATTATCGGATCTTCAAACACAGGCTTTATTTGTTTCTAGCTTTGGATTATCTCAAAGTAGCCAGTTTATTGGCTCTGATTTGGTGATTATTGGATTTAACCCTTCTCTTTGGGGAGGGCAAGCAGATAGGAAGAAAGAAACTTCTTTGAGTGTATTCTGCCGTGACAATCATGTTCATTGTTTGTAGCAAGCATCCCTGCTATCCACTGATGTCCTTTGAAGCTTAATCTATTGTAAAATTAGATCATCAAAATGGCCACAGTTTGCACATTTACATACCAATGCTTAGCATTTTATGAAATTATTCAAATGCTCTGAAACTCGCAATGCCACTGAAGTTGTAGCACAGTTCATGTGTAAGTGATATGTAAACCATGCAAATGAGCAGAGACCCTTTCTTCTTTAAATTAATCTTTCGGAGGTTGTTACCCTGCCAGTTTGATTGCAATAAGAACACAGATTTTCTTCTCTTGATGGTGAAAGTGCTTTAATCCCTCTTTCCAAAGGTCAACTAATCTCCAGTCTTAAGTGCAATGGATGCAAATACACTATTCGTGTACTGTTCTTCCTAATTTAATTCTCTTCCAAGCTTTCATGTCTAAATCTAGTAATGGATCCAGTTTAGGGGGAGGTCGAAAGGTTTCTGTTCCTGTAAAATTTAAATTGACATCATATATTGATGATGGTAGTCAGTGCTCTAAAATAAACATTTGCTACCATTCTTCCTGCACATCATTTTGTGTAGTTGGATCTGTCTGTTCAGCTTTGGTGCTATTTTCTTCCAGCTTGAGGTATGTCTACTGCAATGGAATGTTGCACTGTAGAATACATGAGAAGCAAAAATTGATTTGTTAATAATTCTCCAGTTATCCTCAGCCTTTGCATTCATGATGTGCTAAATGCATAGATATATAACTCATTTTCTTTGAGTATAGTTATGTGGAAAAATATGTGCTTAATATTTGATTTACCTAGTCTTTTGATAAATCGTGCTTCACATTTTCCCTGTGGTACTTGCTTGTTCACTTGAGTTCTGCAATGTCTCTATTTTAGGAAAAATTCCCCATGAATGTTAATTTGGCTCATAAATAAAACTTGGGCAATTTTGGTTCGCTTTCATTTTCTTCTTGTAACTTAAAATGAAAGTTGTGATAAAAGAACAGCAGCCTAGGGTTGAGAGCTTTACTAACATGAATTTCCCTTGCAGTGTTTTTGAGAAACTTTCATTTTTCAGGACTTCTGGATTTTTTTTGTAGAAAGGAGATTAATCTGACAAATAATGATTACTCTGGGAACTTCCTATGGGTTTAAAGAAAGCCCAGGAAGAAATCATGGCTGCTGGGTTCAATCATGTAGGAAGTCACCAGATGAAATGCTGACAATAATACTTTGCAAAACATCGTGTGGTGGTTTAAAATACTCTGCTTGGAAGTATATCGGGGGGGGGGGGGGGAGATGCGCAGCTGGAGAAAGCAACATTGTTAAACTGAAGAGAAAACCATTGTTATCAGCAAGGGATGCTTCAGTCAGACTTGCCAGATAAATCTCTTGTTCTTGAGGATTATTTCTTCCTTTCTGCCACTGACAGAATCCAGAGCATACTACATCTCTACCACTTTATTAGTTAAAGCAGTGGGAAAGCAGAAGTTTGCTAGACAAGCCAGCATGATACAGAAGACCAGGCCTGACTTGAATTGAATGACACTTTTTTCCCCCTTTAACTCCTGCAATTTGAGAAATTTATAATGTATTATGATAATTATTGTAAAGGGAGGAGAAATTATCATTGCTTCAGATTCACTACATTTTTTTTCTAAATGGAGATCTCAATCCCAAATTCTATTGAGTGGAATTTGGTGAAAAATGAAAATTTGAATCTAGGAGTTCCTTCTGAGTATGGGAAATGATGAGTTTACAGGGATTATGGTCAATTATGCCTAATATTCTTAAATTTAGTTGAATTGTTTAAGATGGTTTTGTTAAACAGTTGAGAATCAGAATTTTTTCTGTAAATCATCCAAATATTACTGCTGATCTTTCTGCTAATTCCTATTGAAAATATAGAAATATTTATTACCATATTTTCTGAAGTATAAGACACACCTTTTTCCCTCAAAAAAGAGGCTGAAAATCTGGGTGCATCTTATACACTGAATAACAGGCTGTTTTTTGCTCAATTTTGTCCCCCACCAGCCTCCTAAAGGCTATGCATGCCATTTTTTTTGACAAAAAACAGGCCAATTTTCGTGAAAAATTGACCATTTTTACTTGTTTTTTGGGGGGGGCACCCCCAGGAGCACTCTATAAGCCCTCTAAAGGTTATTAATGCCTTTAAAAAAACAGGGCCCATTTTCATGAAAAACAGGCTGGTTTTGGGAGGTTTTCAGAGTGCAAAAACTTTTTTAAAAATTTGCCTCTTCAAAATCTTGGCGCGTCTTATACTCCGGTGCATCTTATACTCTGAAAAATACACTATATTATGTGCAGATCATCTATCCAAAGTATTTGTCCAATATTCAGTTGAACAGGAGAGAAGAAATTACTATCAAAATACCATATTAAGTGGTGTTTTCTTTTCTGGAGGAATGTTAGCAATAAATCAGGCTCTGATAATATCATGACTGATCCAAGTATCCTAATAAGACAACATTTTTTTTCTTATGTGTTTATGATGGCTTTAGTATGTTCTCACTTTATTTTAAGATTTTCTTGACAAAATGAGCCAGTGTATTCTAATACTAAAAGTGGAGTACCTTATAAATCAACACATATTCAGTAAATACAGTAGTTAAGTAAAATAAAAATAACAAAAGTAGCAAACCATTTCATAACAAATCTCAGGGTGACAAATTCCCATTTGCTGCACTATAACACTTTCTTACAAAAGTAGCTTCTGTTTTTTCTATCTCATTTCCTAGGTCATTTAGAATTCTTTTAGAATTTTCTCGTGGCATTTTTAAGCTCACTTCATTGTTGCTGGGAGCAAAGTCTCTCTCCCTCTCCCTCTCCCTCTCCCTCTCCCTCTCCCTCTCCCTCTCCCTCTCCCTCTCCCTCTCCCTCTCCCTCTCCCTCCCTCTCCCTATCCCTCTCCCTCTCTCTCTCTCCCTCTCTCTCTCCCTCTTTTTTTTTCCGGGTGCCATACTCTTTCCATCACGGTACCTCCTTGACAATCAGTAGTTCCTGACTTGAAAAAGTGGTTTAATTGGGGATTTAATAAGAATCAAGTAGACCATCCCCTGCTAGGAAGATGATGATATAAAGATTCATATGCCCCTTGACCACTTCATAACTGAATTAAAAATAGGTTCAGTTTTCTGATTTGTTATGCCTTTTCATGAATGCCAAAATACGGAAGAGATACTCAGAATAGCCATCATGTCACAAACACTTTCAAACCCTCTAAGAGGAGGAGGCCAGTGCTAAAGTATCAGATGTTCAGAGCTGTCTGAGAAGTGGAAAGGTTGTCTTCAGTTGTTGAAAACACATTGCTACTAATGGTGATAAAGAAACAGTTATTAGATAATGTATTTTAATTACGTGTATTGTGTTTGTATCCCCTTTCCCCTTTGGAGTTGTTCGCCGCCCTGAGTCCCTCCCGGAGAAGGGCGGCATACAAATAAATTAAATCTTGAATCTAATGGTTTATTTGTAGAGATGCAGTGATTCAATGGCTAACATGCTAAGCTTGGCGATCAGAAAGATTGGTAGTTCAGTGGTTCAAATCCCTAGCGCTGTGCAACGGAGTGAGCTCCTGTTACTTGTCCCAGCTTCTGCCAACCTAGCAGTTTGAAAGCATGTAAAAAATGAAAGTAGAAAAATAGGAACCATCTTTGGTGGGAAGATAACAGCACTCCATGTGCCTTTGGCATTTAGTCATGCAGGCCACATGCATATGGAGATGTCTTTGGACAGCGTTGGCTCTTCGGCTTTGAAATGGAGATAAGCACCACACTCCTAGAGTTTGGAACAGCTAGCACAAATGTGCGAGGGGAACCTTTATCTTTACCTTAATGATTTATTTGTAGCAATGGAGCTGCTCTGAAGGACCCTTCTGATATGAAAGCAGAAGCAAAGGTAGAAAAAGAATGATGTTTTGCTATTGCTGCAATCACAACAATAAACCTCATTTTGAGACTCCTGTAAGAATAGGAGAAAACAATTCAGGCTTCTGAAACTCCATCCCATCCTTGCATGTTCTCTGCTTTCTAGCTTTCCACCTGCATGTTTAAAGGAGCTCGGTGGCCAAAGCTTACACCTACTCTTCTAACTTGGTTAAGACTGCAGGGTCATTTTTCTTTCCTGCCACTTTTGCGGAAACTGGCTGCAAATATTTAGCAAGCATGGCTTTCATTAAATTTTCTACCACTAAAAACCTCTTCTGAAAACATCCCCCTTGTCAGCCTGGAATCCTCGTCACAGCTTTTGAAATCCATTTCCCACCATGCTAGGAATGAAGAAGCTGCAGAGGCTGACCTGTGCATTTGTGCTGTTGGAGCACTGCTGATATGCAGCAGAGCTGTCATTTTAACAGGAAGCCATCCATCATCTGCCTGCTAGTCCTCAATAATCACCTTCTATTACAGTCAGATTGAATCTTCAATTGGTGGCATTCTGCCAGGTTTCCTACAGTTCTCAATTTCCTGTACTTTAGAGAGGTATTCAAAATAATTTACCCGTTGGTTCAGGAGACATCGTCGTCCTGGAAAATATTATTGTCATTAACCTGTTGCTGCCAAAAAGTTGGGGAAATGTAAACCTCGCTTACTCCCTTTAGAGTTGTTTCCTCTGTTTGTATGTTATGTTTGCTGATTTTTTTAATTGAATGCTCTAACACAATTGTACTAATTGAATAATTTGGTGCGATGCAAAAATGGAGGTAGGATGGATGATTACCCTGTCTTAATATCATGTGAATGACTTCATTATAAAGATGATATCAAATAGAAAGATATAGGTGCCAATGGTAACAATCAAGCCAACTGTACTAAATAGCAACTACTGACAAATTATTTGAAAGTTGATTTTACATTTCATCAATTTATTAGGTGTTAATAGAAATTGATAGCTCTTATACATCCAGAATTTAGGCATGTAGAAATAGGAAAGCATTTTCCAAGTGTGCTGTCTATATTGTGTTGCAAGTTGTTTTGTGTGTGCGTTTGTATTCTTACCTTTAATGTTGTAAGTGAAATGTACCATCTTCCTAACCTGAATGAATAATTGTCCTTAATTTTAAATGGCTTTCCCTGCCATAGAAAGTCTTTGTCCCCATTGAAGATCTATGCATCTGCCTAGCTCTTTTTTCCATCAAGTACATAGAAGGGAAAAAAGGTAATGAGAGGATAGTCTTTGACTTATGATCATTTCTTTCATGACTATTTGAAGTTACAATAATACTTTAAAAAGGGACTAATAATTGCTCCTTACATTTACATCACAGTGTCCCATGGTCAAGTGATTCAAAATTCAGACACTTGACAACTGGCATGTATTTATGATGGTTGTAGCATCATACATGCTCATGTGATAGCCATTTTGATCTTCAGAGCTGGTTTCCAACAAGTGAAATCAATGGGGGAAGCCAGGTTTGCTTAATGACTGTGTGACTCGCTTAACAACTGCAACAAAAAAGAGCTTAAAATTGGGTGAGACTCACTGAATGACCATCTTACTGAACAATGGAAATCCCAATCCTTATGGTAGTCATAAATCAAGGACTTTGGTTGGAAAACCACAGCCATAATCCCAGATGTAGTCTGTAACTGTTAGGTAAATAGAGTAAACCATTTAGTCTTTGCCGTATCATACACATCATAGTACTTCATACTAAAATGGATCTATGAACTCTGCTTTCCTAACAATTCTGTAATCAAGGGGGGTTATAATTTTTATTTGGTTTTGCAAGTTTTTAAATTTTGCCACACATTTCAGGGCAAATATTTGCCTTAACTCAATGACTGAGACACTGTGGGACGGTTTTCCACTGTGGGAAAACAGCATTTGTAGAAAGCTCTTTGAGAACTTGTCACAACTTTTATGCCATTTCTTTTGGTAGCAGAAAAATATACTTGACTTCAAATCAAAGCATCAGTTTTCAAATCAGTTGTAAACATCCAATTCAATGTATTGAAACTTTTTTTTTCTGTATATCTGGAATTAGTTTTTCTTCTAAAGCACTGCTATCCTGATGTCCCCCCCGCCCAATGCTTGTGGTATATAGTAATGAATTTAGCAATTGTCTGCCATGTTCTTAGTATGATCCAGTGCCACATCTTCATGCATAATGTTTATAGAGGAAGGTAGAATTGTAAAATCACATGAAGCTTTTGTTTGTAACAAAGGTATGCCGCAAATCACTTCCAATGCTTCAGTTCTGGAAAAAACAGGTCAGGTCACTCTTTTAGTTTTATGTACTGTATGTTTGTGCATGATTTTAAGAAGAATAAATAACACAGGAGCTCTACAGCTACATGAATGTTTTTTGTACTGGTAGTTAAATTTCTAGTAGAGGCTAGTAAGTTCATTTCCCAGTAGAGTCCATGATTTCAGTTGATTCTCTGTTATGCCAGACTATAGGTTTTTTTTAAAAAAAATGTTAGTAGCTACATGCATAGCTTCTCAGGAATGCAGGTTTAAGATTGTGTGATTATTTATTGTTGCACAGTCCTGTGGAAAAATATATTTTCCACTTGTAAATCTCCTCATCTAGAGCAGTGCTTCTCAGCTTTAGTAACTTTAAGACAAGTGGACTTCAACTCCCACAATTCTCCAGCCAGCATGAATTCTGGAAGTATAAGTTCACATGTATTAAATGTGCCAAGGTTGAGAAATATTGCCCTAGACTGAGATCAAAAGAAAGGTTGGATTAAAATTGGGGCAGGACATAATCTATCTATCTATCTATCTATCTATCTATCTATCTATCTATCTATCTATCTATCTATCTATCTAACTAACTAACTAACTAACTAACTTACTTACTTACTTACTTACTTTCTTCTATCTCTCTAAATAACATACACTGTGTGTATGTTCCAGTGTAACTGGAATGCCTTGAGCAATTTCAACCAAACTTAGTACATAGATGACTGTTCTGATCCCCTCCTCCATATGCTGAGGCACACCAAGACAAGATTACTGCTAGACAATTTATTCACAATACACTAAACACACTGATAAGACTTTCGCAGCAATCCAGACTTCCAAGATAAGAAATACACACAAGAGCTTCTCCAGCATTGGTATATTAGTTGAATCCTGCAAACAGCCTCCTCCCAAAGTCTCTCCTTATATACTCTCTTGGGAGGTGCCTAATTACAACCACCTGGGTCCAATTATCTTCTGTATCTGCGTAGTTGCACTCTGCGTTTATCTGCCCACCTTTGCCTGGCGTCCGGGACCAACTCCCTTTGGCTTTTACCGCTGCTTCACGCCTCAGGCACCACCTGGTGGCCAACCAGCCTCTCTGGTCCCTGCTTGGAGTTTGAATCCTGTCCAGGGTCCCCCATATCTTCCAGAGCTAATTCATAGGGCCCCTCACTGTCGGAATCTGTTTGCAGCTCCACCGGCTCCTGCTGGACCACAACAGATGACTTACTCTGGAAGCAAATACTGGGGGGTAAGACACCCCTCAAGCACCTTGGGGTGTGCGTTCTGTTAAAATACAGTCTGTTGTGCCTTAAAATGGTTTCTATCATTGGAGTGGAGTTGCCATGGTAATGGCTTTAAAGTACTCGACAAGGGGGCTCCCTCTGGTAAGGGGCAAATCCAACATTAGAAATTATGCTGGACTGAACATTTCCCCCCTATAAATAAATACCCAGGCAACACCAGGTTATCGGTTAGTATCCTATAATTCTAAAACCACTGTTACTGGTTGGAATAAAGGCACCATTAGAAAGTAATAGGATGAAGCATATAATCCTATTTAGGCAGAGAACAGGGAAGAGAGACAGAGAAGTCACATTAAGTCATGATAAATATAATTTGAGAAAACAGAAATATATATTTGAGTGAAGGTGGACCTGGGACCTGGGAAATGATTTGGAAACTATGTTAGACATCTCAATATTAGCATAAAATACTGCAATAAACCAGATTTCTGAAACTTGTGCATCTTCTACTTGCAAGGGAGGGGGAACCATTCTAAAAACAATGTAGTTTGCAAGCTACGGATAATATTTTCGAAAAATACTATCTATTTTCAGTTGCTGTGATGAGCTCTGAAGCTTCCTTCTATAAAAGGCCTAGCACAGTTTCTGGTGAATATTCTTTCAGAACCTTTTGAAAACTTTCCCCCCACTTTTTATAATTCACTGCTATTTTGAATACTTTAGATGTTTGTATTGAGCTTGCGTTATGAGATTCATGTTATACTTTAAATCTGGAGAGTATCTAACTGACCCACAAGCTGTGCTAGAGCTTTTCCAAGAGGTAAGATGAGGAGAAGCAATTATTTTGTATTTTAGAAAATGATGTAGGATTTACAGTACCATATCATTGTGCAATTTTCTGCAGTAGATTATGTTAAAAAAAATCATTCCAGACATGTCCTTTGTATCACAATCCATAAACTCCTGGATGAATTACAAGTGGGGCAAATTCAGTGACATCCAAAAGACACACTCAACTTTCTTTAATTGTAAATGAATTCTGTCAAACCAGCCATCCAAACCAGACAGAACTTTGAGGAATGAGCAGAAAATAGCTAGAGTTTGTTGATTTCTCGGAATTTCTCCATCTTTATGAAAAAAATAATAACTACAGTACTTTCATACAATAAAATAGGACTGTGGAATTCCACAGATGCTCTTTTACCTTTGTTTAGACTAACTGCACAGATACATTTTCAATTCCATGCAAGATTAGGAAATGTATGGGTTAAAATGTCCTAAGGATTACATTTGGTTGCTTGTGGATTATTGTGGAGACTCTGAGAATTCTAGCTTTTGCTTATAAAATGTGCTTTGAGCCCACAGTTTATTGAAAAAAGAAGTTTCAAAAGTTGGCTGTTGAACAATATTGCATGACTAAGACTACAAAATGTTCCTTTTTTAGGAACATTTTTTTAGAACTGATAAGCATCTTTAAAGATCACTCTCCCTGAAAAAGATCAAGTCCAGATAAGTGTATTATGATCACTAAGTGTTTACTAGCATTCGTCATGTTTGCAGATTTGGCATAACTTCCAACTATCTAAAATATGAATAGTAATTTCTACTCTCTGGTCTCCAGTGTACTCTAATATGTTCCCATGAGGTAAAAAAAAGCAGTCTAGAAGCTTTATTTTGTTTTTAAATGTGCCATGCAGTTTCTTACTTTGCAGTAAAAATGGCACCGTGTGTTTATGGGGTGTGTCATTGTGCAGACCTCCTATCTAGCAAAAGAAAAGAGGAAATATTTCACTGTGGCTCAAAAAGGGTGGGGATTTCTTTGTTTCTTTTTATATTTATCCAGGAAAAGCTGACAATCGTCCCACATTAATGAACAACACCATCAATCAATGTACTGACAATGAACGGAAAAGCGAGGTATATGTCAGACTGACGACATATTGCTTTTTTCAGCTAGGGCATGGCTGTTTATAGCACTTTTCTGTCTCGCAAAAGGCTTAAGCTTAAAGATGGAACTACAAAGAGGACTCTGTAATAAATCTGCAAGAAATAGGCATTGTTGCTTCAGAAATTTTTATCATTCATTTGTTTTCATCAAACTCACGTAATTGTAACCTAGAATATTTACTTATTTTATTCCAATCCTTTGACATAATTGTTATCAATAGTAGGGTGGGCTTGGGGATGAAGTTATTGTGTTTCTCATTCAGTATCTTTTTAAAATATAGATACATATCTTTCTTGATACCTATGTAAAAATATTCATTATTAATTGAGTTCTGTGAAATCTAACACATATGGAGGCCATGAAGTATGGGAAATTAGATTATATCATCTAGTAGCACATCAAAGAAAAGCACAGACCTTTCCCCAATATCCTAATTTGTCAACAATATGATTTTTTTTAGTCTGAAGCATTTAAGAATATACACTTCTACAAATGAAATTCATTGCAATTCAGAATTTTGCCCCTGTTCTACCCTAATGTTACCTCATTTGAAGAATAATAATAGAGCACATTCAATAAGAATCATTTTGCCAGAAGGTCTTATATTGTGCAATTAAGTATTATGGGCATAAAGAACAAAGAGGGGTAGATAAATTTACTTATTACCTGTTAAAAAGTAATTATTATCCATTTATGTTCTTTTAGACATACATGCAAGGCACAAATCTGCTAGATTTTCTGGTGTATATTTTTGAGGTCAGAGAAGTGCAATCAGCACATGGAAGGAGAACCGTTAGCTTGTCAGAAATAATCCTCTTCCCTCCCCCTGATGATATTGTGAGAAAGCTCTTACATAGATGACATTTGACCTGTAAGATATTCTTCAAGGAACACTTTGTATAAGGTGACATCCTTTCCAATCTGGATACTCTCCACACATGTGGAACTCTCTTGTGATGATAGGAACTGCAGAGAAATCCATCTAGAGGGAAGGAAAAGCTATAATTCTGATTTTAGTCTTTTTTTTAAAAAATGTATTGGCAAAAAGTCTTAAAATTATTCTATTTTTAATGTTTTTTTTGATAGTATATGTTTCCACAAGGTATGCTTCTCAAAAGATGTGATTGAGTCTTTTCACTCAAGAGATCATTGGAAGAATCCAAGAAAAGATTGGACAGTAACAGGGAAAGACACTGCTTGGACTCCTTTAAACTCTGTGAATGTGCCAGATGATTTCACTTGGTTGTGTTATTTTCCTTCAAAACACCTGGTAGAGGAACCATAATCCTTCTGTTGTGTCAAATATAAAAATATAAACATATTTTCAGCCCTAATGTAGTAATAAACATAAATATAAAATGTAAATATGTTATGTTTATATTAAACATAAAAAGGACAAATATTAGGATCCCATGCGTATTTACTCAGAAGTAACTCACCTTGTATTTGGATATGTTTATTATCTAGATCTAGAAGGCCTTTTTAATACTGGAATTCAAGGTTGCAGTTCTGTTCAAATTTGTTAAATAAATAATTTTGATTTTACTGTCAAGCATTTTTTCATAGGTTTGTAGTCAGATGAAAAGTTATAATAGTGAATATCATTACTGTTGCCTAGTATACTCTTGAACATCCCCATGTAGTTTGTGGTTCAAATGGGGCTAATTCATTTTCCACCTTATCTTGTTATGCCTCTTAATAAAGTAACACTTCTTTTTTGATTTTGCATGAAATAATAACCCACCACTGAGTTGATATTCATATATGCTAATATAGTTCATACGAATGAATGTGTCACTCATTCAGATGGACAAACACGCCCCCACACACACTACAAATATAGTTTCTAAGGAAACATATTAACCACGCATGTTTAATGTATATACTGGAACAGGAATAAATAACTCCAAGGCTGCCTTCAAAGTGATGGCATCTGCTACCACTAACTAGTATGGTTTACAAGCAGAATTATCTTTGATTTTCCACACAGTTAGAAACATTGTCTGTTTGTATATCCCACAATGTTCCAGAATGAGTTCTCCAGTAGATTCATGTGATTCAGTAACCAAGTATCCCTTCTTAAGAAACATTGTAAAACACAAAAATTGGGAAGAAAGTATAATAATTATTTTAATAATAGAAATAACTACCATGATAAAGTACAACATGGTTACTTTCATGTTGTGATGACCTCAATGCTGTCCACAAACAGGCAACCAATTGGATGAAGGGGATATCTAGGTCCACATTCTATAAAAAGTGAGTGAATTTAGCTTGGAACATTCACCCGGACTGTCTAGAACACCACCTACAAAGTAGAAAATATGTATAGGAAAAGATTAACATATAAATAGATCTTGCTATAGAAATTATTACAGCTAGATTAATAAGAATTAGTACAGAACAATTTTAGCAATTCAGGCAGGCCAAAACCATCTGATTTTTTTTAAAGTAACGCATACTGTGCTTGGGAGGCACCATAGTGAGATGGAAATAATGACTATATTGAGTTCAGAGAATCAGCCTTCTCCAAATCTCTTCCATCATCTGAAGCACAAATGAAAGTTGGACTGATTCATTCCACGATGTTGTTCTTGGATGTATTATTTATAGGAAGGTGTCTTTACGTGCATTCTTCACCCCTCCTGAAGAAAGCTCCAAGACATTTTGTTAAAAGGCCAATCACCCATCTAGAGAAAAATTAAGTTACTTGATGGGCGATTTTCAGAGCATCAGCATAAAAGATAGAAGTTCCCATCCAGAAATGGTATGTAAATAAATAAAGTCTAATTAGATTGACCGTGCCCCCTTTCCTGGCAGTGCCAAGAATCCTAGCATTGTAATTACACAGTTCTGGGCAGACATGTGGTATCCATTAAGAAGGACCTGTGATTGACGGAACTCATGAGGCATGTCAGAAAAAACACATCAATGTCTTTATGGGAAAAAAAAGAGAAGGGAAAAGAGATCTAAACTCATTTGTAGGAGATTGGCTTTTGTAAATGGTTTAAAATGAATGGACTAATACAATAAGCAGATAAAAAAAATCAAGAAAGCATGATTTTGCATAAATCTGGAAAAGCTGTAATGCTGTTAGCCTTTCTCGGAGAAAAGAAACTTTCTGTTCTTTCAAGTAGTCTTTTTCTTTTGCCTTTTAAAACTGTTTGCATATTTTAAAATATTTTCAAATGAAACAATAAATATATTCATTCGTTATGTGGGTGCAGCCAGTGTAAAGTAAACAAAAAAGTGCTAAAAAGCCACACCCACTCATATTTTAACAAAAAGAAGGGCGGCAAGTTGCTTAAGTGTGGAAATTTTCTAGTAATCATACTTCCACCTTAATTTTTAATAACAACTCCTGTAATAACTTCCTACAGCCACCTAAAATGACTGCAGTGTCAAAGGGTGTTTTTTTTTGCCTTTGCATCAATAATTTTTAATATAACAAACATTTTAAGATGCTGCCTCAGATTTTGGCAACTTTAGCGATTTTTGCTAGATGTATTTCAGCAAACAATTTCCTCTTGTGCTCCTCCCAATATTGTTTTATTGAACTGCAGTAACAGCAGAAAACTAACTTGTGAAATAAACAGTGATTCTTTTGCAAGTGTAACTTTTTCAAGAATTTTTCTAGGAATGACTTAAAAGTAAAAAATGACTAAACCCTTAGAAGTATGTTATATAGAATAGTACCAGCTGAATCCCAGAAACTGCATATAAATCACCCACACTATAAATTTGATTTGATGACTTTTCCAAAACCCACAATTCCAAAAGAATCGTAACTTTTAATGTAGACTCAGAAGGAAATGATTAAATATGCACCCTGTATTTTATTAACTCTATTTACATAATTAAATATAACATTAATTCCATTTAGAGCTAACTTAATTACATTTACATTTTGTCCTTACCCTTATCTACACATTTATCTTAGGCCAATTTGTTTTTTAATGTTTGGCCCACCCCACCATGGCACTTGCTACTGTCCTTGATCTGAGAAAAAAAATGTGTATCTAGGTTTTAGATTGTCATCAGATGATTTGAGAAAAATCTGTTCTGCATTGTGTTACTGTTAGTGATAGTCGTAAATTAGCACTGGATATTTACCTGAATCAACTGTATGATATTTTGCTGCCGAAATCATTGTCCTTGAATTTTAGAATATCGTAAATTGGGATATTTGTCGAATTGCATGGATGAGAACAGCTTGCTGGCTCAGTTTGGTGATCAAAAAGACTAGTGTTTATGTGTGTTTTACCACAATCGCTTTCCTAAGCATGAGCAAAGTGACTGACCCAAAGTCACTCAGCCAGCTGCCCTGACTAAGGCAGCACTAGAACTCATAGTCTCATAGTTTCTAGTCTGCTTACTTAACCATCACACCAAACTGTTTCTGCATATAACAATATTTGGGAGAGCAGGGTGACTTTTCTGTTTGCCTGTTATACTTTGTTCTGGGCATGGAAATACTTTTCAGATATACACATTCGGAATTCATGTATTTGCCAATGGTTCCTTCTTACATTTTATATTTCTGTATCTTCTGAAAAGGAGAGATCTTTTATCAGGATATGACTTGCCTTGCTAAGAACGTTAAGTTCAAAGAGGCCTCTGGCTGGTTGGGCCTTCAAAGATCCCTGTCCTTTCTTACTGGTTTGCTTTGGTTTTTGCTACCCTCTGCAAATGGGCTGGAGTGAGTGAGACCCAACAATATGTAGTCTCTCATGGACTGATCTTGAAGACTTGAAGGTAATAAGGAATTCCTGTGGTCGATTTATGTTTAATTACAGGTACTTTTTATTCAATATCTGGCCTCTTAAAGGGTACTTTGATCCATTTTAATTAAACTGCACTTTTCTTGATTTTATAGTATGTTATACTTACATTGATATATAAAATATGGCCCTATTTTGATCAAATGGACTATAATGGGCCAAAAATAAAGTGTACATATTAGTTTTAAACTAAAGTCCTTAATGGATTTTGCTAAACAATTCAGAAAATGATAGAACAGCCATGTATACCATCATCACATTCAAAAGATATTTTTGTGTAGAATTGATCTAGAAGACTTAGAAACTCTCAGTACTAAATAGTTCCGAGTTTAGGAGAGATACTAGTTTAATGTCAAATACTTTAAAAAAAAACAGTTAACAAGTTAATAAATATTTATTTATTTAGACCCAAAAATTGCAAACATTGTGATAAAAAAAAAAGTTTGATTCTGTGAATGAAATGCTAGAAGCATGTGTTGAACAACATCTTGTAATGAAATTTCCTTTCCAAATACTTTTTGAAAATTACATTAAGAAGGGAAGTTATTTCCTAGCATCTGCTTTGTAGAAATTAAAATTTCCACTTCCACTGTATTGTTGTTCTTCACTTTGTTTTTCAGTCATTAAGTGAATAGTTAAGTCCTGAATTTTACATTCAAAATGTTCTTAGTCAAAAGGATTTTGATTCTTCAGAATGTTACTGATAGGCAAGTGCAATTCACATCTCTAACAAAAACACTGATGAATTGCCAATATAAAATTCCTTTTCTTGTTGCATTCGTACTATAATGCATCTCTAAACAGTACTGAAGATAATTAGTCTTCCTGTTTGCTGTTTAATTAGCTGGATTTTGTGCTATGCTTCCCATCACCACACAATCAATAGTACTCTTGAGAACATTCTTCTGATATTGGAAATGGATACGTTAAGCCCTACAGCTTTGGTGTAGTTTAAATGGTGCAGTGAAATAGTTTTAGAGTGGAATATAGAGTCAATTATATTCAACAAGGTTGATTAATGAATGTACCTTTGGGGGGGAGGGGAATGCAGCTTTTGTACACAAAAATGATTTCTCGTGTTGCTTCTGGTGCTCCCTTATCCTGCCCCTGGCATTTCGTGACTGAGTTTGAGAAAAAGCTTTTCAGTCCAATTGCCAAGTAGAGTGTTTGCCTAATTTATGCACTGTTCTGCACTTTAATATGAGGAACACTAAGGCAAGTTCAGAAAGGAATCAATGTAACTTCTTTATGATCTACTAGGAACCATTGTGGCAATCATAACTATATTTAGAACGCAAAGCAAACTTTGGTAATGAAAACAAAAAAAAAAAATACATTATTTTTCCCCATAAACTTGCTACTTATAAACTCAAAATCCTAGGATTTCAGCTGAGGGGAAGGTAGGTAGATGTTCTGATTTATTTTAACCAGGAATTGTTTGAATATCTATTCTGTAGTCTAAGCTGCTTCAGACTTTTTAATTTTATTTTTGGCCAGTGCAGGCTCAAAACAGATTTGGAGGGCATCAGGATAGAGAAAGCAGATTTGGAATATGTATTGGATCATATTTCATGCCTTAACCCTTCATGTTAATATAGACTCTTAAATTAGAATGAAATGTCACTCAACTATGGTATATACAATGCATTATTTGTAAATCATAGTTATGTGAAAATTGCTGCCATGTTTTCCCAAGAGCCATCCTGTTGAGTTGGAATACAGATTAAATAGGAATGTGTTTGTTCTTCTCTATAAGCATGCCACCATAATTATGGAGTAAAGAAGTGCACATTTCTAAATAGTGGGTGAAATATTTGGTTTTTAAAATTAGATTTTAATGAGATAAAATGCAGTATTTTAATATAACCTAGGATTTTAACCACTAGCTATGTTTTCTCTCTGTTCATATTAGACAATACTTTACAATATTTTGTTCATGGGATAACATTTAATTAAAATATACTAATTTATGTATTTCCTTATTATTTGTATCCCTAAAGCAGTTAAATTCATAGTGTGATTTTATGAAAAATGTAAATGAGTTTGTTAGTGTTGTTAATAAAGTGAAATTACCATAGTTTTCTTCTTTTCTTTTAATATATAGGGAGAAAAGACAAAAATAAGGAAAAAAAGATAAAATACACAATACAAACACACAATCTGATTTTAAATGAAGCATTACACCTTCTTCTCATTGAATAATATTGACCAGTCTTTCTATTATTTCAATGAAGATGAAATTTATAAGAAGAGAGAAAATACAAGTAATCAAATCAAGATTGTAAATCTGGGGTCACACTTTTTTCTGCTGAAGTAAAAGCTATTTTTGCTGTACTCTGTGCTTAGTAAATCCACAGTTCTTGGTAAATTGCAAATTATAATATATGATTCAGTCATATTTGGTGTATGATTCATATCAGTCGTATTCACATACTTACCCAAACCATATTAATGAACATGCGGACATTAAAGCAAAACAAGATTGAGGAAAGTCCCCTTCAATATGAAGTTGTCCATTCTTAGAGTTGTCCAAAGCACACACAAAAATGAGACTCATTTTAAGAATAAAAAAAACCTCTTAATATTCTGTAGGTTCCTTAAACAATGGTCTGTTTATGTGTAGTGTGCTGCTCTCATTATAACATTTGCATTATCAATTATTTCCAAAAGGTATCATTACTGATAGTAATTCAGGATTATGCTAATTTAGATTGTAAACTTGAAATATATTTTATTTGGATACATTGCCAACCTGCAGTTTTATTGTAGCCCACCAAAATCTTCTTGCAGTAAGTCAAGTGGTTTAAAATGTTTATTAGTAATAAGTTGATCTGAAATATTAATGTGCTTATTGGTCTGTGAATTAAAAGTAAAAAAAAATGTACTATTTTCAAATGGGATTATCCCCAATGAATTCACACGAAGAAGGATCAAGTGCTTTCATGTAAGGTTTTCTGACTATCAAAGATAGCAGTAGACTTATAGCAATAGCAGTAGACTTATATACCGCTTCATAGGCCTTTCAGGCCTCTCTAAGCGGTTTACAGAGAGTCAGCATATTGCCCCCAACAATCTGGGTCCTCATTTTACCCACCTCGGAAGGATGGAAGGCTGAGTCAACCCTGAGCCGGTGAGATTTGAACCGCTGACCTGCTGATCTAGCAGTAGCCTGCAGTGCTGCTTTTAACCACTGCGCCACCTTGATATCAGTGTTAGATAATAACATTTTTTTTTTACACTAAGAGAGTTTGTGAACTTCTTTGTGGCTTTCCGGCATAACTTGGATTCCATACAGATATAAAAGATTGTTTAAAATCAGAAAAATGAAATCCTCATCATTGCATGACAACAACCATAATTTATATAAACAAAACCTACAAGTTTCTTCTTCCAAGTTTTCTTAGGAATGTATCCATTTGTTTGAATCGTATTAAAGATATCATAGAAACCCATCTAATTATTTGTATCAATCTTCAAATTCAATTGATTTTTATAATATTAAACTTTCTCCAAAACCTCATTTGGATTTTTAATTATTTATATCATATTAATATTAATGTAGGAGAAAGTATTTATTTTATTTTGCATAAAAATAGAGAACTTTAAGTATATTTTATAGAATAAGTAATTATTCCAAAGTATTTTTGCAAAATCAAAACCAGGTAACATCCACTTTTTTTCACAGATTGTATAGATATATTCAAGTCTATTGGAACTATAGAATCCAGTAGAAATCTATATAGATCATTAAATTCTGATAATCTATAGATTATCAAATTACAAGTGTTGGTATAGATTATTTCTAAATAGGTGCCAGATATAACCTGTTATCATCATATCATAACAATTTAAATTCAGTTGATATAACTTTAAATGCTCAGATTGGTCTTCAATTGCCTGATAAAACAATTATTTGATTATCAGGCTAAATCCACAAGGAGATAAAAGCATTGTCAATGAGTTCCATAAAGCATTTTAAGAAGTAAACTTCGTTTGATTGAAGTGCAATATCATATTGGATTTTATGTAATAAAAAAGAAGAAAAATAATATTTTGCCAAAACTTGTTCAAAAAATTTGAACTGCACCATATCAAAATTCCTCTCTACTTCTAGAAAAACCATTACCCATCATTCAGTTTTTATGAATGCATATATAAATGATAACTCAGTGATCTAGCATTATTCCAGACTTCTTTCTTTTCTATAAAACCAGGTTGCACAGGATGAATAATCAAATATAGCGTCTTTAATTTTATGGCTAAGTAGTTGTTTACAACAACTTACCATAACCTTTTAACAAGAAAACCATGTAATAATTTGAATGATTAGCAGAATTCTTGCTAGCCTTCACAATACCAATTATACATAACACATTAAAGGAAGTTGGAAGAACTTTTTTCAAAAAAAGCATCATTATAAATCTTCAAAAAATACAAGAGCAAAACCAAACAAAATATGTGTTTTTATACTACTGAATAGGATAGCCATCAAGACTGAGGTCTTTTCCTGTTTTCATAGATTTAATAGATTCTAGTATTTCCTGGAGAGCTAAAGGTGGAGCTAGATAAAAGCTTGGTCATATATGTATAATATTTCAATGAAGTGTAGTATTTAAAACTTGATTAATTTCTTCCTTGGTGCTTTTTGCAGAAAATTATAAAGTTAAATATTCAAAATCTAAAAATGCTAAAGTATTAAATTAGTGTCATAGTTTACTTTTTATGAATATTACAAGTCTATCTTTATAAGTCTTAGTTTTGAGAAAATTCATCTAAATAAGTTGAAAATAAACTATGTATTTTTGTCTTGATCACATATGCAATTGTTTGAAAACAAGCTACATTTAAAATATTAGAGTTGTGAACTCTTATATGCACCATAGAAAATAATATCTATTTCTAGAGCAAGACAGTAATAATTTATTTCTACCTTCAGGACTAATCCTAATTTAATTTAAATTTCAAAATTAAATTTAAAAGAATAATTTACTGTTTTGTAAGTGTATTATAAAATTGTAGTCAGAAAAAAGGGTTTCTTAAAGTTTTGAATCACTAACTATATATTACTATATGAATACCCCTCCTGCAATTTTTCCTTTTGTCTTTATTGGGTTTTATCTAATTTGCTATTATTTCTATATGTTGTTCTGTGGGAACTTAGGTAATTAACTTTCTTTCATTGTTACAACAGAATACCTATGCTCAGAGATGGGCTGCTTGCTGGTTCGGACCAGTTCAGGTGAACCAGTAGTTCCAACTAGTGGCTGGGATTGCCCACCCACCCTAGTACTATTCCGTCCTCTATAATTGCCGTGTTTTGATTCTGCGCGCATGCGCATAAGGTATATGTGAGTGTGTGCTCACATTTTTGGTTCTGGGTGAACTGGTTGTTACATTATGTGATACCCACCTCTCCCTATGCGTATAGTCTTTATAATTGTTCTGACTAAAAAAATAGCTCTTCCACAATTTGAATTCTTGGAAGAAATCTTCCAGGATCTTCTGGGAAGGAGAAAGGAAAGAAAAGAAGAAAGAAAATAACTGCTATTTGCCCACACTATTAATATAAAATCTGTCTTTTAACAGAACTCCCATACTCCATTTAACACGACGAAGGTGGTAGTACCTTTTTAGCTTAAACAATTTTATTAAGGCATAGTCTTATAAGTTATATTAAAATCCATTGTATTAAATGTACTACCAGTATCCTTCAGAGTTTTGTTTATCATAGACTAACATGGTATTCTCCTGTGGTGTCCATTTAAGATTGCAATTCAGGTTTTTCCTAACCTGGTTTGTTTTTAAAGTAACTTTTAGAAGGTAGAAACTTTTGGTAGGTAGGTAGGTAGGTAGGTAGGTAGATAGGTAGGTAGGTAGATAGGTAAATAGACAGGCAGGCAGGCAGAGCAAGATCTATACTTATAGTGAGGATGGCGTTACTAGTGGCAGAAGTGAAGTATCAGGTTAAGAACAAATCATCAGGAAGAAAATATATCTACTGTTTGTGGCATTAAGTATTGAAAATGACTTTATGGGACATAGTCAGTGAATAGATATAATTTATACTTTCACTATGGAGAATTTAAAAATTAAATATATTAATATTGTAAAGGATAGAATAATTATCTAATTATTCCTGAAAAAAATATTAGCCATAAATCATAGAAAACATAACTGCAGCTTCAGATTCATGTGAATACAGCACTTAGTTTCACATTAATGAAAAGTATATAATAGGTTTTGATCCAATATTAAGTTGCTTCCAAATTCATGTGATATCCAAGAATGGAAACTGAAATGTACATTTTTAATAAGTGGATAAGTATCCATTTGTGCCTCAGAATTGATACTGATATACTTCCTGTAATATATTCTAATTCTTACAAATTCTGTTCACAAAAATATTAGATTATATACCCAGCTACTGTTGCCTGGGGAGAAGTGGCGATGTCACAGTTATAGAGAATTCTGAATACATTTTTGAGTTTGCATATATTTTGGGGAGTGGGAAGAACATCCTAATTTGGATTAAAGAAGCCACCTTCAGAGTTTGTAAACATCAAGATAAGGTCTAAGAGTCTTTTACACTTTCTCCCTTTGTTAGTTATTTATATTCACACTTCTTCACTTGACTAGCTTCTTGAGTAAACAGCTTGTGGGCTTTTGCTATTTTCTTAATGAACTGTCACTAAACACATGGCTTTCTCTCTCTCAATTGTCAGCTGAAGCAGAGCTGTTTCAGCCATTGAGTCAGAAGAACGAAATAAAGAACAAATCGATTGTTTTAGGATTGTTGTTGGCCTCAACCACCTTACTCCTCTGACCTTTCAAGGATTTGCTCTATCAGCACAAGTTAGTATGGTATGCCAAGGGGAAAGGACCAAAAGTCATTAGGAAGAAATTTTGAAATATGGGTATAGTTAGCATTTTTCTCATAAAGTGAGAACACAGTGAAAATGTATATTCTGTTGCAGCACATCTTGTCTTGACTCAGGGAAAGTAGAACCAATGACCAAAGTCATTTGTTGTTATGAAAAACCTCTGAGATGTTAAGCAATTGTTTCATTTTTATTTCTTTTGCTAAATTAAATCCTCTATATTTTGATAAAGAATCAGGTCTAATAAGTAGGTAAGCAGCCAACCGCAGAGAAAATAGAGGTGGTATTCCAAATAATAATCTGGTGGGGATGGCCTGGAAATACCAAAGGACAAGCCCATGTTGCCTCAGCCAGGCAAATGAGCCATGGGGCGTGGGGTGGCCTATGGCATGTTTTCAGATTTCACGGCCTCCTGCAGCACTCTGCTGGCCAAAAACAGGCCACACAGAGATTTCGGGGGACCTCTGCACTGCCCACTTTTTGTTGGAAGACTGTTGCTGTAGGCTGGGGAGGCAAAAAAAGGGTTGCATGGGGGTTCACAGTGCCTCTGCATGACCCATTTTTGGCTGGAAGTCTGCTGCTTGATGCTGGGGAGGCCGAAAATGGGTTGCACAGGGGCCTCACAGGGCCTGTTTTTAGCCAGCAGAGTGCTGCTGGAGGCTGGGGATGCTGAAAACGGTTGTACAGGGGCCATGGGACCGGGTTTTGGCCAGCAGAGTGCTGCAGAAGACCATACAGAGTGAAAATGAAGTGCGGAGCCCATGGATGACCCCCCCTGCACCCCATTTTGGCTGGCAAAGTGCTGCAGGAGGCGTTTATCCATTCTCCCCCTGCTCCTCACGGACGAGAACTACAATGCTGATCCAGCCCTTGAAGAAATCCAGTTTAACAGCCCTGCCCTCGCTGATTGTCTGGCCTCTTATTAATGCCTTTTTTTAAAGTAGGGGGGAGGAAACAGCTGAGAGGCTTTGAGTAGGTTGTTAGGCCATAGATGTATATCAAGCAAGGCCTTTAATTTTTTTTCTGGCTGGAAACAGTGACTCCTGTGCTAGAGGAAAAACTAAGCATCTCTTTTGGAATAAATTCTGAAAATAAAAATACTATTTCACTAAATAATATCCTGTATTTTATTCTGACAGCTAAGTTTATATTTTATGGAATGTATTATATTTTTCTTAATAAGCAAATACATCGGGATTATCACCCAAGGTTAATGAAAGCTGAGTATCAAATTTAAACAATCAAAATTTTCTCACAGTACCTGGATTTTGCCATTGCTCTGAAATTAGACCCATCAAAGCTCAGGTCTTATGTCATAATAAAGTATGTCACTATAAAAATTGCAGCTATTATGAAAGTCTTTTCATTCCATAATAACCAAAGAAGACCCAGCTCAATTCTTTTAGGTTGGAATGGCATCTAGATCATCTTTCTAGCCAGAGGTGGGTTTCGGCTGCTGTTACTGCTGGTTCGCTTAGGGACACACTACACACATGCTTGATGCCCACCATTCATGCATACGCAATATTAAAAAGTGCTGCTGTGCATGCGCAGAAGCAAAAACCAAGATAGCACCGCCTATGGCCTTGCCGAGAGAACCAGTTCAGGGCATGGCAGACCAAGTTACTACCTACTCGGCCGAACCGGGCCAGACCAGTAGGAACCCACCTCTGTTGCTAGCTAAGCACAATAAATAAATAACTCATTTTTTGCTATTTTTGTGTACATGAGTGGAAAGCATTATGGATATTATGATTATGGATCTCATGACAGAGCATCCCAGGATGTGGCCTGGCCACAATTGAATCTATTGGTTAAAAGTGGTATGTGAGTGCTCTTAGGCCCAATTGCAAGCTAGATTATAAGAGCAGTTATATTGAGATGTGTACGAATGAAGATCTGAAGCTGGGAGCATTAAACACAAGACTTTCCTCAATATTAGATCAGACAGCTTAGCTGCCTATGCAACTATGTGTAAAGCTCTAGTTTAGTCTATGTGAAGCAGAGCAAATAGAAACAAAGACCCTCATATCACTTAGAGAGACAATTAGGATCTGTTTTGAGTGTTTCGTGATAGTTCTTTATGACAGTTGTGCTGTTGGATTCACAATATACATCATCTCATTTGTGTATGGTTGTGGTCATGGCTTAGGGTCAATAATGTTATAGCAGTTAGACTTATATACCGCTTCATGGGGCTTTCAGCCCTCTCTAAGCAGTTTAGCCCTCTCTAAGCGGTTTTTATGAAACCAAAGCTATATGTAGTCACAGAAGTTCAGGGTATCTAATGAAATCATAGTAACTTATAAAGAAGTCTCCTCTCATTGACGGAAGAGGTGTTTGACCTAATATTAATATGTTATCACCGTTTCTATTTCTGTTCCCTAATTTTAAGCACTTTTGCATATGTGCGTAGACCATAGGCTGGTTTATAGGGTGAAGCCAGTCATAGTTTGGAAGATGACCATTGATTCCATGCATGCTAGTGAATAGAGGATCAGAGTAACCCTTGCATTTTAAATAAGCGCCCTTTCCTGCTATGGATGGATGCTATGGATGGTGAATTTTCAGAAATTTCTGACTTTAATGTTTAGTACCAAATAGTTCATCTATCTAGTTCATCCATTAGTCGTTCACTAGCTTGGAATTCTCCAGATATTGATGTCAGCTGTCTTAAAGTCTAAGAATGAAGATTGACTGTGTTGTGTTGAATTCCAGTATGACATGGCCATTGTTCCCCAAGGTTCCCACAACATCAACTTCTAATATCATGTAATCTGTATTCATAAGAATTAAGAAGTATTGCGCTCCTCGAATCTTCTACTTTTTGCCTTGCTGGATGGACTATTTGGGGAGTATCATTTTGGAGGAGAAGACTGCTCTGCTGTGGTATAAAGAAAACATAGTAAGAGAGTTGTATGTAATGTACTGTGACTTTAGGATTATTGTATTTCTTCTTCTACGTATATAACAGTTATTTCCATTGTGAGCAGTTTAACAGGAACAATATGTATGTCAGCCTTTTTTTGCAAGGTCATCTTTTTTTTTAATGAAATTGGCATGTTTCTGTACATAAGTCTTTTCATGTATGCATCATCAGTTCATCATTTTTGTTATATTATCAATTCACTATAGCATGCCATTTTTTAAATTCTCAGGTAAACACAAATGGGACCCATTTACTGGTGTTAGAAATCCAGCCTAACCTCACAGTATTTCTGCCCTTTTTTCCTTTAAAAATACATTTTTTATTAAAGAAAAAGTTGAATCCAAGTCACAAATGCATCCTTTTTCTCATGTATATTTGATACGAGGCTCCAGCCTAATCTGATAAAGTGCACTTTGCCTGTGGTGTCTTACAATAAGCTGGCTGCATTAGTGCCGGGAAAAATCAATACCGATTTATAATTTACCATTGCAAAAACCTATCACTTTTTATGACCCTCCATCCCTGCTCATTAATATTACATTAAAACACACCCATACCCACTGCAACAGGATGAAATTGTGGGCCTGTCAAGCTTGTCGTAGTAAAGAAGCCTTTAATTGGTCTTAGCCTGAAAATTCAAGGCTAGAAGTAGATTAGTTCTTCCATTAAAAAAATAGTCTTTTTGATTTTAAAACATACAGCTTGGTAATACATGTTATTCAGTCTGCCAGACATTTCCCTTGGCACCTGATACATTCCAAAGGTAGACAGTACTGCTTTTGTAAATGTAGATAACGCTGCTAGTTAGGGTACGCCATTCTGGACTAGGTGACCTAATTGTCTGAATCCGAGATGTTCTTCAATGAGTTGTTCTTCAACAAACCATCTCTCCATCTGTTGCAGGGATGGGCTGCTGGGGGTTCTCAGGGGTTCGGAAGAACCTCTAGCTAAGATTCTGTGCAGTTCGGAGAACCCCCAAATTCCACTCCTGACTGGCCCCACCCACCTTGCTCCTCCCAGGAGTCCCCAGGAGGCCCATTTTGGAGGCAGCTAAGTTCAGGGTGCAAGTGGAGGCTTGGAGAGGGCAGAAAATGGGCCTAATGGAAGTTCAGGAAAGCCTGTTTCCGGCCTCTGAATGGCCTCCGGAGCCCGAGGAGGAAGTTTTTGCCCTCCCAGAGGCTTGAGGAAAGCCTCTGGAGCCTAGGGAGGGCAAAAACGTTCCTCCCAACCGCTGTGGTGCAGGGGGCCTGCTAGGCATATGCCCACCATGATCATGCCCACCCAGAAACTGGACAGAGAACCTCTTGATAAAATTGTTGAAGCCCACCTCTGATCTGTTTTTTTTTATAAGCCCAGTATATTGTCTATTTAATACTGCAAAGGTTCGCAAACTACCACAGACATGCACGTTGAAGGAGAAAATCTTGGGCATCAAAATAATATTAAGTTAGGTTATAAGCTTTATTGCTAAATCTTAGTTTCAGTCTTTAGTGATTCTTTAACTACTTCTGGAACAATATCTCAGAAGCAGTAGTATTTCTCAGGTTTGTCCCTTTGAGGTTGATGAAGGAACTTGAAGAGAATTCAGCATCTTTTCTTGCTGTCCCACAAGCTTCAAAATTGCAACCTCAGAAAGTACCCAAAGAGGGTGCTTCCAGGGTGCTTCTGTTCTGGAAATAGGGACAAAGGGCCTAGAGGTCGGCTTTTTTCCCCTAGCCCCAGCCTGAAGGAAATTAAGACCATATTTGTGGCTAGTCTAAATAATATCTCTGTTACGGATCATAATGAAATGAAAGCAATGTATTAGAAGAAAGTCAGTGAGGTAGCCATCAGTGCTTTGAACTTTATCAAGTGATCCATTGGGATCCACTGGCAGATAGCTCTGCCAGTGACTACAGTACAGAATAGTATGAGACTTAATCCTCTCAGTTCTCGACCACAGAGAAAATGGGGAATGTGTTAGCCTTATTTGTTTGTTTATTTATTGCTCTCTGTTCTCACATCCCAAGTGTGTTGTCTGTCTTGATATGATATGAGATCCGTAGGGCACAAGACTGACTTCTAAATACTGAGTTCACCTTTCTGTTTATTGCATCAATTTCAACTTTGTCAGAAATGCTGAAACAGAGAAAGAAAAAAAAACATGAAAAAACTCTGCAGTTACATTGGAATATATTTTTGGAACTCAAACCAAAGTAATACTTGCCTCCCTGCAAAGAAAATGAAGGCATTTCCATGCTCATATATTTTTAAAGTCCCCAGCTCCTTTATCTCCAAATTCAATCCAGATAATGTCTAAAATAACAGTGTCGGTTTTTACGCTGGCATGAGAAAGGTGCTCTTTATTTAGTTTCCAGAGAATCTCTTCTCTACTTGTTAACATCACAAGGATTCCAACTAAAACATGGCTGTTTGTTCTCTTCTCATATTGTAGTAAATGTGAAGGCGTAGATAGATAAGCAGAGAGGTTTAAGAATCCATATGAAATAAAAATAGGGAATTCAGTGTGTCCTCAAGTGTGCACACCATGCAGCAAGTACATGTCGTGATTGGGTTTTTAAAAAATGTTTGCCTCCCCACTGACTGACAGGGCCTATTGATTTTTTAGGTTTCTGCCGTCATCAGTTTTCAGCCTCACAGCGGCCGTATGTCGAGGTCAGGGCGCGCAGGGGCTCAGCCAGGCAGCCTTCGCCACATCCCAAAGTGAAGGGCTGCTGAAAGAAAATCAATCATGTCATAAGTGGGAAGCATCAAAATTTTTCCCCCTGTATGGCCAAGGCCCATCAGGCTGTCTCCGCTCAGGAGCTAAGGTTAGGCATCTGTCAAGTCAACCTAGGTGAAAAGTATTAGAAATGCCAGTTAACCCATGGAAAGGCTGAGCCATGTCGAGCTTTCTTTTCCCTTTGTTTGCCTGCCAGATATGACAAGGTTAGCATTTCCACTTAATTTCTGGGACAGCAATTTTCCCCCACCTCTCTTACAGTCTATAAGATGGACAGGGCAGGAGGTGAGATTGTAGTGATGGATTTGCTTTCTGGGTACAGGGATTCATAAGCTTTTAAAACTGGGCTTTGTCCTCCCAGCTACTCTCATGGTGGGATTGAGATGGAGTATCGGATGGAGGCTGCGGCCTGAAGACTTTGTTCGGTGGCTCCATGATCAGTGGATCAGTGATTTATTTCTTTATTTCCCACCTTGTCTTTTCAGCCCATGAACGATTCTCAGATGTAGTCAGAGCAGCTGTGCTTATTGGCTGTTGGGCAAAATTCAGATAGTGTCATGCAGTAGCCTGTGCTTGTGCAGCTGTTCCCTGACATTTGTGTCAACAGGAAAACCCTTGTGTATTCAGGAACATGATGCTCATCTAAGTTCCTATATGCTCCTGGACCAGAGGAGTGTGGGAAAGGCTGACAAGAGTTTGAACTTTCACCATGTCAGTTATGTCCAGTAAGGATGCAGTTCTGATTGCGAAGTAACCCCACTGAATTGAACGAGACTCATTTTTGCCTAGATGTGTCAGCCAAGTTGTGGAAAAAGGTACTAAATACAATTTGGCTTCCCAAAACCCTCAACAGTATTGTAGGCTTCCATGTTCCAACCTCTGAAGCTATAATTTTTTAAAATAAATTTTCTGCTTTGTTGTATCTTTCTCTGTTTCAGTAAAAAAATCTATACAATTATACAGTGCAATTATGCTAAATAATAACATTTTTTGTACTTTGTTATTTATATTGTGTCTTACAGAGAAGAACTTTGTATGTTCAATAAATATGAAAATCCACTTGTAGTATAGAACAAGTGATACAGTGGGGGTTGCACATTATGCATATCAAAAAATAAAAATGCAATAAACCTTTAAAGCACATGATTTATGAAAAAAGCTAATATTTTTTTAATTTTTAAGTTTACGCAAAAGATGTGTGAGAAATGAAAGTCAAATTTTGAATCATGAATTGATGTCCTAATACAGTATTGTTGAATCAGAATAGAAATATTACACTTGTAATTATCTAAGACAAACCATTGCTATATTCTCTCTCTTGATTTCATTACGTGTTGCTTTTATTACTGTTCGATATCAGCTGGATGAGGCAGACCAAATCAAGGTAAAGGTAAAGGTTCCCCTTGCACATATGTGCTAGTCGTTCCCAACTCTAGGGGGAAGTGCTTTGTTTCAAAGCCAAAGAACCAGCGCTGTCATCATGTGGCCAACATGACTAAACTCTGAAGGTGCACAGAACACTGTTTCCTTCACAACAAAGGTGGTTCCTATTTTTTCTACTTGTACTTTTTACATGCTTTTGAACTGCTAGGTTGGCAGAAGCTGGGACAAGTAATGGGAGGTCACTCCATTACGCGGCGCTAGGGATTTGAACTGCCTAACTGCTGACCTTTCTGATCGACAAACTTAGCATCTTAGCCACTGAGCCACCGCGTCCCTAGACCAAATCAAAATATGAACTTTATAGAAGAGTTCAGGCTTCTTGTATTTCGATTGGCTATAGTGACAAAATCTTGCATGTATGATTGTGCTTTTCTTCTTTTGTGTGAAGTAGTAAGGTGTCTGTCTGAGAGATTTGTGCACATTTTCTACACATCCTAGATTTAATCTGTTTTCTTTCTGGTCTTTCTTCTCAAAGTCATCCTCTTTACCCTTTACAGTTTTTCCTCTTTGGCTTTGGATTCCACTTGTGCCCTACCCATGTTACTCATGGTATGCAGCTGAAGCACATGAAGAAATAATGTGGCTGGGAGTGCAAGACAGAAGGGGAGGTGCAATCCTGGATATCTCTAGGTCTCTACATGCTGGTCCTGGTGCCACCACTTGTCATCATGTCCACTCATAGTCCAGGTTATATAAGAGATAAAGCTATGAGTGGACATGGAAAGACAAAAATGAGAAAGTGAAATAATTTTAAGGATGCTGTTTCTTATATGTAGAGTCAGTCTTTATTTTCCCCCTTGGAAGTCAGAGATATCTCAAGAGAGTTAAATGAAATCAAACCTTTTTTTTTTTTAAAGAAGAATGCAAGGATAAAATGTAACTTCCCTTTTTACCTCTACATACTAAACATAAATATTCAGTGTTGAAAAAGATAAATTGCCAAGCTTCCCAATTCATAATAAAACAGCAACTAATTTAAGTAGAATGAAAAAAAAATCCAAAAGAAAATCCAATGCTCCAGACAGACCACAAGATACATGCCTGTCTGCTACAAATAAGCGCTTGCAACCTCAAAGTCGTCATTAAAAAAAAAGCCCAGATGAAGAGTTCAAAATTAATATTAGGGTTTATAAGAAGATTCTACTGAGAACAAGATATTGATTGGAATATAGCCTGAAGTAGGAATAAAAATGATTTCCTAACTTGTTCGGAGAAATAAGAACACGAGACAAGGAGAATTCAGCATTAGATAGCAAACAGAAAATTCCTGTAACAGATATTTCCTCTCGATTTCCTCTAGCTTTGGAGAGATTCCACTTTCATCCAAGGATGTTGTGAAGATAGAAAACTTCATTTTTTTTCCTAGCCTTGGTTCCCTGATCTCTGCTCTTGTTTTAAGAAAACAGAACGCTTTTGTCTCTAGCTAAGAGAGTGGCCAGATTATTTGACTTTGTGTACATGACAGAGAGCTACGTGAATTTGTGGGGGTGAGTACTGAAATGTCTGGGTGTGTAGCAGAGGTGGGTTGCTGCCAGTTTGGCCCAGATCGGGTGAACCGGTAGTAGCGACGGCAGGAGGCTCTGCCCACCCACCCACCCACCCACCCACCCAGATGCTTCTGCACATGCGCACGCATAAACAAGGAAACCAATTGGAAAAAAATTAAAAACACACCACCACTGGTATGTAGGCTGCAACCTATCAAGCAATTTAGAACTACTACAAGCTATCTTATCCAATTTGCTGGTTTTATCCAGGTTTTAATCATGCTCTCCATTCACTAAATGCTCCAATCTGTAATCTTTTTTTTAAAGTATTTGGTTTGTTTGTTTTTTTAAAAAAATAGGATATAAGACCAATGTGCAGACAGTATAATGGCCAATTGTTTTTAGAATATTTTTTACCACTGAATGGCATTAGGAAGTGATTAACATTTAACTGAACAGTGCTAACCATAGAAACAAGGGCAGAGTGATACATTGCATTAAGAATGCAACCATATTTTATGGCCTAAATGTTCTGTTTATCTTAAAAGGAGACAAGCTTCTTTTTTTGATGTCCATGCGAGATGTCCATTCTTTCAGATGTTTGTTGTTATCAGTTTTATTTGGTTGTCAGTCTAATGCTATTTTTTTTGTTCTGGACATTTTGATGGCATCTAGAGACAATAACTGATTTGGGGCTGAGAACTCTTAGAGATCATACATTTACATTCAGTTTAAAGATAGATTTATACAGAGGCATGTCATTTAAACAGAAATCTTAAACAGAAATGGGGATAAATTATTACTTTCAAGATGTTAAGGTGCTTCAGATCTTTGTCAGAAAAAAAATATTCCCCTTGTTTCTGTTCAGGAAACTTCAGTTTTATATCTAGAGAAAGATTTAGTTTTTCAGATTCATTTGAAAGATAAGTTGTGTCCACTTGTCAATAGCAACATGCCCTCAGGAGCCAATTTGGAATTAGCATATTAAGTGTCCTTTTATATTGGAGAATAGTAGAGCTTGACCATCTTAGAAAACACTGGATGCTTCAACCTTGTCTGTCAACTCCTAGGGCAGGGATCAGAAAACTTAAACACTCAAAGAGCCACAAAGTTCCTAACCAAAAGCCTCCCTTTCAATTCTGGAGCCAACCAGAAGTCCGATTCTCTCACCATCGTGTCTCCTCCTAACACGATGTCCTTTTTCTTCTACCTGTCCTAACCAAAAGCCCCAGCCCTAATCCTATCAATTGTGGAGTCGACTGGTGACAGGGAACCACAGCAGAGGGATGAAGGAATCACATTTTATATCTTGGGTGGGAAAATCTGCATAGACAACTTGGGTGGATGTTCTTGGAGATAATAGGGGCTGGTGCAGAAAAGGAATGTTTCTGGGGTCCCATCAAGTGGCATTGTTCAATGGATGTCAGGGTTGGAGAAAAAAAATGGGGGAGAGAGATGAACCTTCAGATATTTTTTTCTCCATGTCACAATGATTTGTTGTTGGGCTAAGGATTGGGCTAAGAGAGAATGATGGACCCAAAGTCACACAGTGAGCCTCATGAACTTATGAAAATTTCTGAAACAGTCCTTTCAATTGCAGTGCTAAGAAGTCTGGCTGTGTTCCGTAGAAACATAAAAGAAACTCTCAATGCTTCTGAATCTCTTTTAATAATAGAGATTTTAATATGTCCTTTACAAAATAATAATCCTATTTCATTTTATAGCCAGTTGGTAGAATGCACTGAATTATATATTCAGAATTCTGCAGAGGCATGGAATAAATTCGGGACTCTGATCCATGAAAATCAGTGGAAGACCATTTGGCATTTATATATCAGAGGGAGACTTAAATTACAATTAAGTCAAGAGAAATCATTAAATTTTAAATTAATAATTTTAATTCTTACTTAAATAATTTAACTGCATTAAACAGTTTTACTAGATTCGCTAAATAAGTTAAATAATTAATAAAACTTTGTTATTAAAATTATTTTAGTTATATTTTAGAGTTATATTTAAAGTATATACTGTACATTGAGGTCCTGTTATGAAATTATTTATTAATACATAAAAACTTTGCTTAATCATATAAAACATGGGAAATTAAGCTGCCTGACTGATATGGGAACAAACATCTCTCTCATCCCTAGATTGGGAAGTTGGAAAATCTGTACGTGAGCTCTTGAGCATTTCTCCCCACCTAAAATCAATATGAAATGCCTGATTTTGGCTTTATGCCAAAGAAGCAGCAACAGTTATATTTATATACTGCATTTATACACAGAATACACACAAACACGCAGCCAGTTCCATTCCTAAAATCTACTGAAACCATGACCAGCGTAGTACTGGTATTTATTAGAATCCTAAATGTTGTTATACTCGACTTGCAAATGCTTTGCAAAAGTTTGCAACTTTAACAAAAAGTTGTTATTTGTTTCCTGAACTATTTTAGTCTCTCTTTGAGCTTAATGGTCCTATGGTGACATCTCTAGAAGGCTAGAGTCTGATGGTTTTGCAGAATGGATAAGCATTTGCAGTCCCCCGTCTGCAGAGGTTAAAACAGATCATCCCTCCAGCCACACCTGGGTTTTGAAACTAATAGCATAGCAGTAACAAGATCCCACAGATCCTGCAGAAACCCTTTGAAGATGGGTAGGAGAATTACAGGTCAAAAAAAAGTTGATCTGGATCTTTCTGTCACCCACTTTTGCATTCAGGATTTTGCCTGTCCAAATTCGTGCATTCATAAACCTGAAAACGTTTATATTGAGAGTTCTGCTCTATCTTTCTGATCCCTGTGCTCTCCACTCACACTATTTTGAGCAACTATAAAATCTCCATTATATCATTAAGATGCAAGAATGCAAATATATTTTGTTGCATTAAAATAAAAGTGAAGCCAGTTATTGTGCACTGCATTTCCTGGTTTTGGTCTTTAACAGTGATTTTATAATTATGTTTGTTCTAAAAAAGTAAAGTAGACTATATGAATTTTGAGGGGTCCTGGGCAATGAAACATCTGCAAGAAAATAACCAAGCTCAGAGAGCACCAAGGACCTCTCAATTCAACCCTGAGCTACAAATATTCTCCTTTATATGAATATTTGTAGCTCAGCTCAATTTAAATTATGAGGACATAATGAAATTGAACAAAAAAATGAAAAGTTTTAAAATAAATTAAACATTTTAAATAATAAAAAAGTCACAGGAAGAAAGGAACTGAGCTACATTGATGTCAGGGAAGCAGTTTCTGTACCACTCAGTCCTAGCCTTTTTCTTTCTCTAATGGTTACTGGAATTGGGTATGTCTAGTTTGATGAAAAAAAGGACTAGGGATGACATGATAGCAGTGTTCCAATATCTCAGAGGTTGCCACAAAGACGAAGGAGTCAAGCTATTCTCCAAAACACCTGAGGGTAGGATAAGAAGCAATGGGTGGAAACTAATCAAGGAGAGAAGCAACCTAGAACTAAGGAAAAATATCCTGGCAGTTAGAACAATTAATCATTGGATAACTTGCCTCCAGAAGTTGTAAGTGCTCCAACACTGGAAGGTTTTTAAGAAGATGTTGGATAACCATTTGTCTGAAATGGCGTAGGATTTCCTGCCTGAGCAGGGGGTTGGACTAGAACACATATAAGATTCCTTCCAACTCTGTTATTCTATTTTTCTGTTCTGTTATTTGTTATTCAGTAGTTCTGCAGAGCTGGATTTCCTTATAGGGAATGAGAGAATAGCAAAATTTGGTTACTATTCTGGCAGTTACATTTATGAACGAAAAAGATTTGAAAAGTACACAGGAGAAATAACTAAACTGATTTTCTGCAAGAACATCTTTATTCAGAAATGCTTTGCCACACATTTACAAAGTTGCTTTGAGAAATTGAATATACAACCAATGCAAAAATAATTTTATTTGAAAATCGCTGGCATATAGTGGTATTATTTTTAATCTATTGTGAATAAGTAGTTAATTCGATACTTTCAAGACAAAGAGGACTGCAACAGCCAACATTTCAGGGAAAAAAAGATGCTAGATTTGGCAAAGAGCTTATCCTAATTACATTATCCTTTTTGTGCACAAGGTGCTTACGTTATTGTTATAATCAAATCCTGCTAGTGATCCATGAAGCTTGAATTACCCAGACATAACCTATCTACAACAGGTAATGCTTAGAAGGAAGTGTCAAGCATGCTTTGAAATGCTCATGTGTAAAATTACTTTAAATGCATTAGGACTAGCTATAATTTCTTGGTTGGCAGGAAACTTGTAAGGTGGAGGGAGGGCGTGGCCACACTTAAATCTTAATCTATCCTCGATCACTAACTGAAAAATGCTGCTTCTCAGGAACAGGGATACCTTTCTAGCAGATGCAATAAATGGAATCGAGAAAAATGGCAGTCTGGAATATAATTGTAGAGGATATAGGATGTGCCTGCCAGAAAGATTGCCATGATCTACATAGACCTAACTTGGTGATTGTCGAACAAGATCCGATAACAGAAGGGGCACTGTGATACAAGCAGGCAGCTTCCTCCGTCTTGCCTTTTGGGCCCCTGCCCTGCGGATGCCACGAATAGTGTATAAAAACCACAATTAAAATAAAATCCATAAATCACTGTCTTCTGTCTTCATTTGCAGATCCTCCCCGTCTGCTGTTCAAGCTCAAAATGTGTTTTTGTTTTGTTTTGTTTTGAATTATTGCAGTAATTGAATCTGTCCTCACATTCTTTCTTCTTAGGCTTGCACTAAGTGTGTTGACAGAGCCATGCAGGACCCAGTAGCCATATTCTGGGACTTTTCAGCTCTCCAACAGCCCCCTCCCCCGTTTGCATTGCCAAAAAGGGACAATTTAGGAATTCCTTGATTGACAACCCAAAGCATTGAATGGCTTTGTCGCTCTTCTGAGCTCGGGCAGAGCTATAGCTGGAAAGCAATTATAAATTAAAAGAAAAGTTGTGTGTAATTTAAAAAAAATACTTTTGGTAATGGACTGTTTACATCCTCAACTTTGTGCTGTACAGAATTGTAATAGCTTGGGCACAGTGTTGCAGAAAGAACAGCACCCAATATTTTCCATGGAATATGGGACTGTCCTATATTTTCCTATTTACCACTTCTTTCCCGTCAGGAGCAATGTAAAATTCCTGTAATTTTAGACTTTCCAGTAAGTGTGTTCTGTTTAGCCTCATCACTCTTGATGCCAACTTCCTCAAATTCTGAAGACTGGCATCAAAACCCTTGCATTCAGTCATTAGAGCAGATGATAATTCATTGTGAGTAAAACTTCCCATAAACTCAGTGCCTTACTTAATTCCTTGGCTGCTACAACAAACTGTAGTGATGGGATAATTAACGAGTGTGCTGGTGACCTTGAAAAATATTATTGTTTCTTATTTCTGTAAATAAATCCTGTATCCTATTATTATTATTATTATTGCAGTTCTTCCCTGTGTGTAGCACTTTGCCATAAACACAAGTTTTATATAATTTCCCCAGTTGACTTTTGTCTCCTTGGCAATTTCCAGCCTTAATAAAGAAAACCTAATTAAGAAGGAGCTGTTGATTGGTTTGCTACTGTAATTAACACAGGTGATGCTAATGGGTTTTGATGAAACCAATGGTTTACAGAGGAGAATAAACAGAGCAATACCGCATATGGACTTGAGCGATATCTGCACTTTGGGAGAACACTATTATGATTTTCCAAGTCATGTGAATGGTTTGTGACCATGAAAGGAGAAGATAACATGTTTTTATAAGATTCATTAGTGAGCTGGACCAGGCTTGGTAAGCTTTGTGGACTGGAGGTGTTAAAAATCAGATTTCTTTTGAGCCCATTAATTGCTTTCATAAGGTTTATCATACTGAAGAAAGAAAATTACCAAAGGTTTGACTTCTGCTATGTTCATTAAGTCTGTAATATAAGTGTGTAGCATGGCAGAAGAAAAATACCATTAGTGCTTATACTTCCAAGCACTTGACTCTGTAGTCCCAGAGGAATTGGAATACTGATTCTAAGATTTAAATGGTCTTCTGAAAATAATTGTATAACCAAGGATGACGTGTATATTTCTATCATTCCTGCCTTAATCTCTTCCCATGCTCTTTGCCAATCTCCTCTCCCTTTGTATTTTTCTTATAATTTTCTGGCTTCCACTATTTTGATTGTTGGTCATTTAAAGACAATGGTTGTAGACAGTTGAAGCACTCTTTGGAAAAGGTTGAAAAGAAAAATATATATCTTATTCCTGAGTTTCTCAGCACAATAAATTGAATATCAAAGCTAACACACATGGGAGTGAGAACAACACTGAGTGATATTGTTCACTGGAATAGTGTACAGCCCTACCCCTTGATCTACATACAGAAGCATGGAAAATTCAAGGGTTGCATTTGCAATGCTTAATGAGATATTTCCCCTCATTGTAGAAAAGGGCAATAGCACTTAGATTTACATACCCTTTCATAGTGCTTTTACAGCCCTCTCTTAGTGGTTTACTGAGCCAGCATATTGCCCCCAACAATCTGGGTCTTCACTTTACTGACCTTGCAAAGATGGAAGGCTGAGTCAACCTTGAGCCACTCAGGATCAAACTCCTGGAGTGAGCAGTGAGTTAGCCCTGCAGTACTGCATTCTAACCACTGTGCCACCACAGCTCTTTATGTAAAATCTCATTATGTAGAATAAAGCAGCTATCTTATATGATAGATGCAGGGCAGGAATGAACTATGATAAAGTGTGAAAAGATAATGCTCATCTCACGAAATTCCTATCTTTAGGCACAGAAGAGAGTAACATACTAGTGTCTGCGGAATACATATAGTCCTTTGCTGCCCATGAATTGTTTGGACATCATCTTTGCTTCAGATAGCACAATGTCTCGTGGACCATTTCACATGAATTAGAATACTCCCATCTCCATGCATAGCACCAAAGAAGACGGCTTGTCTGATCCTTTCCAGTTCAGCATAAACACAGTTAATCTGAATCCTCCTTGTATTTTTATTTCAGAAGTACTTCTCTGTTACAATCTAGGATTTTTATGTTAATCTTCTATGATAATATTCCTGAGGGAGATTGTTCTTCTGAGGCTTGGAGGCACACTGCTTTAAAACTGACTCACTGTTAACAGAATCCTTACTAACTCTTAAGACTGGAGGAAAAGAAAGTTAAAATTGAAGCAGAGTCTCATTTTGGACTCAGTTTTCAGTCTTTCACCTGGAACACATCCTCCAGATGTTTCAAAACCCTCAGAATTGTAACCTCAATGGAATGCTGAGCATATAGGTTAATATATTTTAAAAATCAGCTTAAGCCCATAAAATAAATGGCTCAGTCTTACATACATACATACATACATACATACATACATACATGTATATGAATATGTGTGTGTGTGTGTGTGTATAATGTTTTTAAAGAGCGATGTACATTTATTGGTAGTAATTACCTGCAGCATTTGTTCTTTCTTAAATTAAAACCAGCTTCTAGAATCCTGTGGCTTTTGTGTGTGTGTGTGTGTGTTTCTGGTATGGTATTTGGAAGCAAAAGTGCTCTCAGGCATAACACAATTACATCCCTACACAAAATATGATGTGATCGAATCTCGTGACCCGAGTGACATCCTTCTTTTAAGAACTTGTGGTTGCAGATTTCATGAAAAGAATGTAGGACTAGAAACCTCTTTTTTCCAGCTTCAGGTTTGTGCAACATCTGCCTCCCTACAAAGCACACTTTAGCACAAATCATCATAAACAAGTGAAGGAAGGGCCTTCTCCCACCTTTATCCAGCTATTAGTTTTGTTCTTCTTTGCATTTCTAGTTGCTTCCTCAGAAAACAAGCATTTATGCTTTTCTACCAAAGTTTTCCCACTACAATGGAAGTGCCCTTCTCTGCATTGCTAACGTTAGTGGTGTGGAAATATTCAACAAAATAGATTGCTGTAGGAAAATTGCCTTTCTGTGCTACCCTCTTACTTAAACGAATATATAAGAACCAGATATCTACTGGGAACAATGTTCCTTATGGCCCTTTTTGTTCTGCCATCTTGTCATCCTATGTGTATCTTTTTGACTCAGTGTTAACTCCTGCCGCCTGTCTGGATTGATCCCTGAAGTTTTCTTGACAACATTTCAAAAGTGGTTTGCCCTTGCCTGCTGCCTAGGACTGAGAGTAAATGATTGGCCCAAGGTCACCCGGCTGGCTTTGTATCTCAGGAGGAACTACAACTCATGGTCCTCTGGTTTCTGGATGAATGCCTTAACCATTACACCACACTGGCTTTCTGTTGTCATCCTAAGCATGTCTCCTTTGCTAGAGTAACATTGACAAGCTTTTTTTTGAAGGAGTTTGTGATGCATTTATTCTGGGCTGATTTGCATACTTTCATTTTGGAAGGCGAATGCTGGAAGGATGTGCGTAATTTCAAGGATAGAGTTTCCCTTTATCCACCTCATTTCTTCAAGCCTTCCTTTTTTATTTGCCTCTCTCCCTTTATCCCTTTTCTTTCTCATCTCATTTTTCATCATCCTGTGGTTAATTCTCTCCCCCCACCCTTGCTTTCAGCTCATGCTACACTTTGTCTTGTCTATTGCGATGTGACAGAAAAGCCAAAGACATTCCATGTCTGGCAGTACACCTCCAGGGACATCTTTTGAACTCTCATAATTTGTATTTATTGCCACCCACTTTGTAAGTTCACAGTTTAATTTGCCAGCAGTGGCAGTGTTAGGCCGACACAGTAAAACAAGATAACGTTAAAATGTCAGAACGAGAGGGGGCATGAATGATGCATTACTCCCTGCTAGAACTTGCACTTGTCATGCCTTTCCACCAAAGTGATGTTAACTACCTTTTGAGAGCCTTATTGGACTGG